>NW_027362767.1:138489461-139689461 GCF_046119375.1 Phyllobates terribilis
ATGGATATAGATACATATTTATTTATAGTCATATACGGCAATAAAATGGCAGCACTCCAGACGTATGATAGTGAAAAAACTGATCTTTATTCCGCCATGTATGTGCAACATTTCCTCTCTTCAAACTGTGAGTCTTTCTGAAGCCATGAACATTATATATAGGGTACACTCCATAATCAGAGGCCGGCAGCTGACATCAGCGTGCGCGTTACTGGGGGCACGCCCTCTGTTGGTATGTACAGTGCTGTCCCATTATTATGTGGCGCCCCTGCGGGTCCAGTAGCCACAGAGGTGCTGCATCTCACCCAGAGGTGTGGTACCCCACTCTCAGGTAAGGACGGAGTACTACCCGGGACCCACACACCCACATCCAACACACTCCACTTCAGGAGGGAAGGGCGAGATTGCTCACAAGGGAGAGCACAGTCCCTGGTCCCTAGCTGGAGGGTGGAACTAGGTAGAGGAGGTGGGTGGAGGAAGTAGATCAGGGGAGCACAGACAGAAAGAGTATAAAAGACAGGGAGAAATATCTAGAAAGAGTGGAGAGGGGAGTCCTGCTCAGGAGAGCAGTGGAGAAGGGTTCATTCTCCTGGCTCCAGTGCTTGGAGCAGGAGTTCAGTGGAGAGAGAGGAGTGGGGCCTAGTGAGAGAGGCCCAGGAGGAGGAAAGTGAGGAAAGAAGAGAGGAGCAGTGAGGAGGGCTCCAGGGAGACAGAAGGGATCCCAGGGGCACGGCGAGTGCGGATGCCACCCGTACGCCCAAAATCACGCTGACGTGGAGGGATCAAGCCGCAGAAGGGGATGGCCCCAGACTAGTGGAGAACAACCAGGCTCAGCTAGCCAACCGGAAGCTGCAGCATTTTCAAGGTGTTGCAGTCAAAATCCACAATTACATCGCTGAAAATTTGGCCACATAGGGTCCAGGGGACTGAGAGAAGTCGCCCGACAAGGCCCGAGGTCACTGGCTTGGGTCACTGATTGTGAGGCGCAGGGCAGGAGGACAAGTCAAGAGCCAGCGCAGTGAGACGACCGGTAAAGGTACATAGAACGGGGTCCTGTCCAAGTGCTCCTGAGATACCTGACAGTTTGCTGGATCACTACCCCGGAGGACACAGGACGACGTGGGTGGTCGCACACCGGTGACTGTAACCTGAAAAACTTAACAACTGTGAGTAAAACCTGAAGACTGCACCCCACTGTGTCCTTGAATAATTGCTGCGCCATCATCTGCATTACACCGCACCAACAACATCTACATCCACAATTCTTCATATACTGCCCTGGAGCTAAGCTCTGCCTGTGGAGAGCTGAACCAACTCTGCTGCGTCACCATCAGCTCCAGAGGATCTGCACCGCAGCGGTGGCCCCATATAGCCGCATACCACAGGTGACGTCACGAACATTATCTCTAAAAACTTTATTCCCCTTTCACTTCCCCTTTAATTATTTGACCGCCCTGGGTCAACGACCAGGTCACTTCCACTGTGACATCCCCAGCACCGATTGGCCCGGCACCGAGTACCCCATGACCCCAGGGGGCGCATCAACTACATAGTATTAAATTATATTATTTTATAAATATATATATATATATATATATATATATACAGTGGGGGAAAAAAGTATTTAGTCAGCCACCAATTGTGCAAGTTCTCCCACTTAAAAAGATGAGAGAGGCCTGTAATTGACATCATAGGTCGACCTCAACTATGAGAGACAAAATGAGAAAACAAATCCTGAAAATCACATTCTTTGATTTGGAAAGAAATTTTTTTCAAATTTTGGTGGAAAATAAGTATTTGGTCAATTACAAAAGTTCATCTCAATACTTTGTTATATATCCTTTGCTGGCAATGACAGAGGTGAAACGTTTTCTGTAAGTCTTCAAAAGGTTGGCACACACTGTTTCTGGTATGTTGGCCCATTCCTCCATGCAGATCTCCTCTAGAGCAGTGATGTTTTGGGGCTGTCGCTGGGCAACACGGACTTTCAACTCCCTCCAAAGGTTTTCTATAGGGTTTAGATCTGGAGACTGGCTAGGCCACTCCAGGACCTTGAAATGCTTCTTACGAAGCCACTCCTTCGTTGCCCTGGCGGGCGGTGTGCTTGGGATCATTGTCATGCTGAAAGACCCAGCCATGTTTCATCTTCAATGCCTTTGCTGATGGAATGAGGTCTGCACTCAAAATCTCACGATACATGGCCCCATTCATTCTTTCATGTACACGGATCAGTCGCCTGGTCCCTTGATAGAGAAACAGCCCCAAAGCATGATGTCGCCACCCCCATGCTTCACAGTAGGTATGGTGTTCTTCAGATGCAACTCAGCATTCTTTTTCCTCCAAACACGACGAGTTGTGTTTCTACCAAACAGTTCTACTTTGGTTTCATCTGACCATATGACATTCTCCCAGTACTCTTCTGGATCATCCAAATGATCTCTAGCAAACTTCAGATGGGCCCAGACATGTAATGGCTTAAGCAGGGGGACACATCTGGCACTGAAGGATCTGAGTCCCTAGTGGCGTAGTGTGTTACTGATGGTAGCCTGTGTAACGTTAGTCCCAGATCTCTGCAGGTATTTTACTAGGTCCCCCCGTGTGGTTCTGGGATTTTTGCTCACCGTTCTTGAGATCATTTTGACCCCACTGGGTGAGATCTTGTGTGGAGCCCCAGATCGAGGGAGATTATCAGTGGTCTTGTATGTCTTCCATTTTCTAATGATTGCTCCCACAGTTGATTTCTTCACACCAAGCTGCTTGCCTATTGCAGATTCAGTCTTCCCAGCCTGGTGCAGGGCTGCAGTTTTGTTTCTGGTGTCCTTTGACAGCTCTTTGGTCTTCACCATAGTGGAGTTTGGAGTGTGACTGAGGTTGCGGACAGGTGTCTTTTATACTTATAACAAGTTCAAACATGTGCCAGTACTACAGGTAATGAGTGGAGGACAGAGGAGCCAGTACTACAGGTAATGAGTGGAGGACAGAGGAGCCAGTACTACAGGTAATGAGTGGAGGACAGAGGAGCCAGTACTACAGGTAATGAGTGGAGGACAGAGGAGCCAGTACTACAGGTAATGAGTGGAGGACAGAGGAGCCTCTTTAAGAAGAAGTTACAGGTCTGTGAGAGACAGAAATCTTGCTTGTTTGTAACGGACCAAATACTTATTTTCCACCAAAATTTGAAAAAGTTTCTTTCCATATCAGACAATGTGATTTTCAGGATTTGTTTTCTCATTTTGTCTCTCATAGTTGAGGTCGACCTATGATGTCAGTTACAGGCCTCTCTCATCTTTTAAGTGGGAGAACTTGCACAATTGAGGGCTGACTAAATACTTTTTTTCCCCATTGTGTATATATATATATATATATATATATATATATATATATATATATATATATATATATACCGTATATATATATGTATACAGTACAGACCAAAAGTTTGGACACACCTTCTCATTTAAAGATTTTTATGTATTTTCATGACTATGAAAATTGTACATTCACACTGAAGGCATCAAAACTATGAATTAACACATGTGGAATTATATACTTAACAAAAAAGTGTGAAACAACTGAAAATATGTCTTATATTCTAGGTTCTTCAAAGTAGCCACCTTTTGCTTTGATGACTGCTTTGCACACTCTTGGCATTCTCTTGATGAGCTTCAAGAGGTAGTTACTGGAAATGGTTTTCACTTCACAGGTGTGCCCTGTCAGGTTTAATCAGTGGGATTTCTTGCCTTATAAATGGGGTTGGGACCATCAGTTGTGTTGTGCAGAAGTCTGGTGGATACACAGCTGATAGTCCTACTGAATACACTGTTAGAATTTGTATTATGACTAGTGTTGATCGAGCACTAAAATGCTCGGGTGCTCGAAGCTCGGGCCGAGCTCGCCGTGATACTCGGGTGCTCGACCCAAGCAACGAGCCCAATGTTAGTCTATGGGAGACCCGAGCATTTTTGCGGTGGCACCTCCGGCAGTCTTTTAAAAGCCTAACAAATGCCCAAGACGATAGTGACAGTGCTCAAATGACATGGGGACAGCATGGTGATCGCCCCAGGAAGCATTTCTGACCCCCAGGTCACTGCTGTCAACAACATGGTCAGAGGTATTAAGCCACTTTTACGGGCTCACAATAAAACGTTCAAAAACGAAACTGAAACTTTTTTCCTGCGAAATATGTTAAGGAATTTCTTTTCCAGGGTAAAGACTTGTGTATAAGGTAAAATAAATAACCAAAAACAAAAATACTCCTCCACACCTTGGCTATGTTCACAAGCAGCATTTTTTATGCATTTTTGCACTTTTGTATTGCTTTCAACTGTGACAAATGCATTTACCGGGAAATGTCATTTTAACATTTTACAACCTTATCTGGCCATGTGCTGTGTGACACATGCATACAGTGCTGAAAAGACATGGGAACAGCATGGGGAAGACCCCTGGAAGCATCTCTGACACCCAGGTCACTGTCTAAAAGTGTGCCCATCATAAGTGATCCTTGCCGCATCAGAAGATGCAGACTTGCAACTATCCCCGTGCAAGTTGTAGTCCCAGGGCAGTGTTCAATTGTACCTCCCCCATTCCTTGCAATACAAGCGCAAGTATGCAGCCTGCCACCCACCCACCCCCAGGCTGCAATACTATACTGCTTGCTTGCACTTGAAATTGGGCCTTTTAGGCATGTGGAGGCGGAATCTGGCCACCACGTCATGGCTGCGTTGGTGGCCTGGAATCCATACTCAGTCCCCAGCCGCCCGGCGGCCGGGTGTCCACACACGGTTCCCAGCCGCCTGGGGGCAGCCGGGTGTCCATAAACGGTCCCCAGCTGCCCCTATTTCTCCTTGGCACATCCCCCCACACACTTTTCTTAGCCCGGCCTGCTTTAGGGCAGCATTGGACGAGCCCACCAGAGAACCGGACTCCTCCGGTGGGCCCTGGCTTCTCCATCAGGGGAGTTGAGAGTGCCAAGGTGAGGAGCATGATGATGATGACAGAAGTTAGCATCTGCTTTGTTTTCTTTTAATGCAAGTGTAAGTGTGCAGCCTGCCACCCACCCCCAGACTGCAATGCCATACTGCTAGCTTGCACTTGAAATGGGGCCTTTTAGTTTGGAGGAGGCCGAAGCTGGCCACTACCTCATGGCTGCTTCGGCAGCGAGGTATCCATACTCAGTCCCCAGCCGCCCCTATTTGTCCTGGTGTGCCTTATACATAAGATTAAGCGCATATACCAAAACATTACCTTTGCCCTCCCCAGAGCATTTAGTGGGAAGGAGAGCCTATTCCGTTGTAGTGTGTGCATGCCAACCCCCTGCTCATGGCACATGCGAAGATACCTCCCACCCTGCACCTGTCGTTGCAGACTTGCAACTATCCCCGTTCAAGTCCTTGTCCCCGGGCAGTGTTCAATTGTACCTCTCCCATTCCTTGCAATGCATGCGCAAGTATGCAGCCTGCCACCCACCCACCCCCAGGCTGCAAAACCATACTGCTAGCTTGCTTGCACTTTAAATTGGGCCTTTTAGGCATGTGGAGGCGGAATCTGGCCACCACGCCATGGCTGCGTTGGCGGCCTGGTATCCAAACTCAGTCCCCAGCCGCCCGGTGGCCAGATGTCCCCGCTTGCTCCCCAGCCTCCAGGGGGCGGCCGGGTGTCCATACTCGGTCCCCAGCCACCCCTATTTTTCCCGGTAACCTTTCCCACACTTTTCTTAGCCTGGCCTGCTTTAGGGCAGCATTGGCTGAGCCCACCAGACAACCAGACTCCTCCGGTGGGCCCTGGCTTCTCCATCAGGGGAGTTGAGAGTGCCAAGGTGAGGAGCATGATGAGGATGATAGAAGTTAGCATCTGCTTTGTTTTGTTGGAATGCAAGCGCATGTATGTAGTAGCGGCTAGGCCTGAGGTGGTCAGCGTTTTGGCGCATATCCTACCTCCTCCGAGGATTGCTGGATGTTTTCCTGCTACTATCCAAGTTCTATGACTCCCGTTAAAACAAAGCTTCAGGTGATAAATGATGGATGAGGTGGTGGCAAAGGAGAAAGAGCAGGAGGAACAGGGACCATTCACATCAATATCAGACCAGTCAACCAGATATGTCTTGTAGGATATGTTTCTGTAACAAAAGGAGCGGTTCGGCTACACAGTTATAGGGCATATAGTGAGTGCAATACCTACCAAAAATTTCGAGGCACTCCAATGCCCCTTGGAAATGACATGGAGGTCAGAGGGCCTTAACTAAACCTTTTTGTTCCATTTATAGCAACTGGGTCTCCTGTGCTCTGTTGGCCTAAGCAGTGAATGGAAGGCTTTCCAAAAATTATGAGGAACTGCAATGCCCCTTACAAGAGCCATGCAGTACAGCATATTACAAACATAAGTCCCATTATTGCGGAGTGGGTCTCCCATAGTATTTGCTTATGCCTTCCAAGCAAAAGCTTCCAAAAATTAGGACGGAGCAACTTGCAATGCCCCTTACAAGAACCATGCAGTACAGCATATTACAAACATAAGTCCCATTATTGCGGAGTGGGTCTCCCATAGGATTTGCTTATGCCTTCCAAGCAAAAGCTTCCAAAAATTAGGACGGAGCAACTTGCAATGCCCCTTACAAGAACCATGCAGTACAGCATATTACAAACATAAGTCCCATTATTACGGAGTGGGTCTCCCATAGGATTTGCTTATGCCTTCCAAGCATAAGCTTCCAAAAATAAGGACGGAGGAACTTGCAATGCTGGCACCCTGGTGGTATAGTGGTGTTGGAGGCTGAGGATAAGGAGAAGAACATAAAACAGCCGAAATGAGGAAGCGTATACCCATGTGTGGATGTGAAGCGGTGCATGTGAATACACCTCCCGAAATAACACAGTGGATTTGACTTTATGTTACTCTGCTATTATTTGGTGGTGATGAGAAGTCTGGCCCAATCCAGCCCTTGTTCATTTTGTTAAGGGTCAGTTTGTCAGCATTGTCAGTTGACAGGCGAGTGCACTTATCAGTTATAATCCCCCCAGCGGCACTAAAAACACGCTCCGATAACACGCTAGAGGCAGAGCAGGCCTCCAAGGCGTACAGAGCGAGTTCATTCCAAGTGTCCAGCTTGGATACCCAATAATTAAAAGGCACAGAAGAATCACGGAGGACCCTGGTACGGTCGGCATGGTACTCCCTCACCATCTTTTGAAACTTTCCACTCCTTGTGAGAGTACCCCGCGCCTCAGGGCCTGTAAACTGGGCGGGTGTCAGAAATCTGTCCCAGAACGTTGACAGTGTTCCCCTGCCTCTGCTGGATTGGAGTTGCATCTCTTTCGCCTGTACGCCTTGGTTGGGCAACGAACTGTGACCTCTGCCGCTAGCGTGTTCAGATGAGAATTTTGCAAGTTCTGCAGCAAGGGCCTTCTGGTACTGCCCCATTTTTGTAGACCTCTCCACTTCAGGAATAAGAGAGTGAAAGTTCTCCTTGTAGCGGGGGTCTAAAAGTGTCACCAACCAGTAATGACTGTCACCCAACATTTTGACAACGCGAGGGTCACGGTTAAGGCAGCGTAACATAAAGTCAGCTATGCGTGCCAGACTGGTAACGGGCAAGATTTCCGTGTCCTCACCAAGATGACGACTGACCATGCTCTCCTCCTCCTCCTCCTCTCCCCTGTCCTCAGGCCACCCACGCTGAACCGACGGTATGACACTTGTACATGTACTACCGTCTACAGCGCATGATAGCAGCTCCTGTTCTTCCTCCTCCTCCTCCTCTCCCTCATTGTCCCCCAATGCACATTGGGTTGAGATGAGGCTGGGCTGTGTGTAATCGCCCACTACGGCTTCTTGATCCATCTCATCATACTCTGGCTGCAATGCCTCCTCTTTAATTCTCTGCAGAGAGCGTTGCAAAAGACAGACAAGTGGGATGTTGACACTAATGATGGCGTCATCGCCACTCACCATCTTGGTGGCTCCTCAAAGTTTGTCAGGATGGTACATATGTCAGACATCCAGGTCCACTCCTGAGGTCTTATGTGTGGAGTCTGACCTGAATATCGACGGCCTTGTTGCATCTGGTACTCCACAACTGCTCTCTTCTGCTCACAAAGCCTTTGCAACATGTGGAGGGTAGAGTTCCAACGTGTGGGGACATCACACACCAGTCGGTGTGCCGGAAGCTGCAAACGCTGCTGCAACACAGCAAGGGCGGCGGAAGCTGTAGCCGACTTGCGAAAATGAGCTGACAGGCGGCGTACTTTCACGAGCAGATCTGGCAACTCGGGGTACGATTTAAGAAACCGCTGAACCACGAGGTTAAGCACATGAGCCAGGCATGGTACGTGTGTGATCTAACCTCGCCTCAGAGCCGCCACCAGGTTACGGCCATTGTCACACACGACCATGCCGGGATGTAGGTCCAGCGGTCTCAGACACAGATCTGCCTGCTCTTTCACAGCTGTCCACAACTCACAAGCAGTGAGAGGTTTATCATCTAAGCTTATGAGTTTCAGCACAGCCTGTTGCCGCTTGGCGGAGGCAGTACTGCAGTGCTTCCAGCTTGTAACTGATGTGGTGATATCTGAGATGGAGGCTGAACATGAGGAGGAGGAGGAGGAGGAGGATGATGCGCAGGAGCTATACACTGTGGGGACAACTATGACTGACATAGGGCCCGCAATCCTCGGTGTGGGGAGGACGTGTTCTGTCCCAAGGTCCGACTGGGTCCCGGCTTCCACTATGTTTACCCAGTGTGCCGTCAGAGAGATGTACCGTCTCTGGCCACAAGCACTTGTCCACGTGTCCGTTGTCAGGTGGACTCTCCCAGTAACTGCGTTGTTGAGGGCACGGCAGATGCTTTGGGACACGTGCTTGTGTAGTGCGGGGATGGCACACCGGGCAAAATAGTGTCGGCTGGGGACCGAGTACCGAGGGACGGCCACCGCCATAAGATTGCGGAAGGATTCTGTCTCCACTAGCCTAAAAGGCAGCATTTCCAATGCAAGCAGTCGTGAAATGTGCGAATTTAGGACTGTGGCCTGTGGGGCGTTAGCTGCGAATTTCCGCTTTCGTTCAAAGGTCTGGGATATGGACAATTGAACGCTGCGGTGGGACGTGGACGTGGACGTTGATGCTGTTTCTTGAGAAACTGCCATAACAAGTGAAGACTGAGAGGAGAGGGCATCTTTACATGCAGTATGGACAGGGGATTGCCTTGCACACACAACAGGGGGTTCTATTGCACGCACAACAGTGGAAGAAGCACTGGTGACACCCGCTGACACTGGTCGTGGACCCTGGGTTTCGCCCCACAAAGTCGGGTGCTTTGCTGTCATGTGCCTGATCATGCTGGTGGTGGTCAGGCTGGTAGTTTTGTCACCCCTGCTGATGCTGGCATGGGGTTATCAGCAGAGTCTTTAAAAAAATTCCAGACTCTGGAAGATCTAGCGCTTGTACTGGCAACGTCCCTCGTGTTGGTGTTACGGGGAACGGTTGCCCGCCTTCTGTCTGCGGCCACCACACTGCTTCTTCCTGCCTGTTGGGGTACTCTGCCTCCCTCCCCCTGTGTGCTGCTGGCCTCACTCTGCATGTCCTCCTGCCATGTTGGGTCAGTTACTAGATCATCCACCACCTCCTCCTCTTCCACTTGCGCACCACGATGCTCCTCCTCACTTGCTGGCAATTATGTCTCGTCATCGTCCACCTCTTGTGACAAATTGCCAGTGACGCGCCCCCTGGGACATATTCCTTTTTGAGGGGAATACCCGGCACCGGATCAGATGGGGGTGTTGTAGTCTCCGAGCGGCTGTGACCCGGCCCGTGCCCAGGGCGTCAAGCTCAGTGTTATGTGGCAGTCCTACAGATGTTATTAAGAGTTCTTTTGTGTCGACTACGCCACCCGTTGTGATGCGGTCACTGTGGCCGCCGCTGCAGCAGGGTCCGCTGAGGCTGATGGTGGGTGCGCAGCTTGGTGGGATAACCCCCAACGGGAGGGGTATAGCCTCAGAGGGGACAGGTGCAGAGGATGGGGGTTGTGGTGGTGTAGTGCAGACGGCAGTGAAGACAGAGTCGGGTTGTGCAGTTAAGGGTGTTTACTTACTGCAGATGTTGTGCTGGTCACTCCAGCTTCGAATGACCACCCGAGCCGTGCTGCGTCCACCAGGTCCTGGATCCAGCCAACCCCCAAACAAGTCCGGAGCGTGGCCCTGAGCTCTCTTTCTGTCCCGTTCTCTGGCCGTCCCCACCAGTAATCCACCTAGGTCCAGCTCCCTCGGGCCTTCTGTTGGGACACCCTTGGCCCTGGGTTCCCTGACCCTTCATGTGGTGTGCCTTCAGGGTGGATGTGGTGGGTGACCGTGGCAAACGCTGCCCACGGTCTCCGGTCTCTGGCTGGGGAATGTTTTTACCCCCACCAGCTTGGGTTCCGGTACCCTGATGCCGACTCTTCACCCGGGGATTTTAGTTGGGATCTCGGAGTCCTTTTCTTCTGTGCCTCTGGGTCTCTCTTCTCTCCTCTGCTCCTGACTTGTTCTCTGCAACTGACTGACCCTGTTCTTAGTTGGTGCCCACCTTATATACACCCTCTATGTGTGAGCTCAGGTGACCAGCACCCAATGAGCTCCTAACTTTACCCAGGCTGCTCCCCCTATCTGCCCCTACACTACTTGGGATGTACCACCCCCCTCCCACTCCAGCCAGGAACAGACTCGGTCGTACCTGCACATTTCTAAGTGGGAGTACCGTCGGTCTGCTCCTCGGAAATGGGATGTGTGTAGTGCATGCAGCCTACCGAGCTCAGTTCCACACTCCTTCCTTACCCGGGAGTGGAATATCACACCTCTGGGTTGAGGTGCAATACCCCTGTAGCAGCCGAATCCTCAGGGTGCTACATTCCCCCCTGGTAAATCACAGCACGTCCTCGGGCTGTAAGACATAAATAACACCAAAAACATACATTTTTTTTTTTTCATAAACATATAAAACATATAAAACATTATATATATAAAACTTTTCATATCAACATTCTCGTCGTCTCTTGTTTCAGGTTCCTCCTCCGGACACTGTACAACGTGTGTCCGGGAAAAGTGCGACAGTCTCTTAGAAAAACTGGTTTTCCTATAAAACCGGTAGGGGGCGCTTTAGGAAGCGCAACTATATACAGGGGAAGTTGGCCGCTCTCAGTCCTCGGCCAGGTAGAGGGAAGGGAATGGCTGCTCACAGTCCTCAGCCTGTGGGATTAAGGGGTTAGCGGGTAAACAGTTCACTCAGCTGGTCCCAACGGGGACTATATATATGTAGCTACAGTTTCTTTATACCCCGATCGGGTAACTATTTACATCACCGCTCTGCCGCACTCAACGGCGTCTTCCTCCTGCTCTTTGCTTATAACTGGTTGTAACTTCAGACCCGTCCGGGTCCTCTTGCTCCTCCTCCTCGCACCGCAACTCCTCCTCCGTCAGGCGGTGTACGTGGAGGGCGTAAGGTCCTTTGGCACACTTGTGCCGGGTAAAGGTGACCTCGTCTCCGATGTAGAGGTCACGACCTCTGTGCCCCTCCGGCAGATGGGACTCCACGTCTCTGCGCGTGACAAAGACGTCGCCGGGGGTGTTGTTGTCTCTGATGAAGCCCCACCCGTGCTGCTGGTTAAACTTTATTACAGTCCCGGTGGTACGGGGACTGTGCGCTGCACGGGGGTCCCTCCTGGTCCGGCTCTTTTGCTCGGCGCTCCTTATTTGGGCCTGTTGTTCCCGGACCCGCCTCTCTCTCCGCTCCCTCGCAAACTCCTCGAGCTGTTGGCGGCAGCACTCAGCACGCTCCGCTGCAGCTGCCCTGGTTTCCTGAGTGAACCCCATTAGATCTTCTCCGGTGGGGTCCCACTCAAACTGCGCTTCCGCTAGCGGGGGCGAGATCCTTATTACGGGCTTCGGAGCCGGAATCAGGGGTGCACACATGGCCCCAACCCTCCTCTGGTGCTCCAGTTCGTAATACTTCTGGGGCCAGATGAAAGGCTGCCCGTCCGGCCACGTGTGCTGGGCAAACAAGTCCTCTCCCAGACGCGGCACCCTTGGTTTTACGGGTGCGGGCGCGGTGGTGGTGGCGCCCGGGTTGCCCAGGCCTTGCGGCCAGGCCTGGGGCACCTGGAAGGTGAAGGGCACCGTTAATACGGCGGAGCCCTGGGCTACCTGGCCTTGCGACCAGGCCGGAGGCTCCGCGGAGGTAGGGGGCGCTGTTGGTGATGCGACGCCCGGGAATTCTAGGCCCTGCGACCAGGCTGGTGGTACTTCCTGCTTGGTCACGCTCGGGGTCGAGGCGTGTGACGTCACAGGGGTCGCGGCGGCGGCTTCCGGTTGGGGCCTAGTCTGCGTCGGTGACATGGCGTTTTCGGGCACAGCAGGGGGACTTTCGGGCTCTGCGACGGGGAGCTGGGGCAGGTAAGCGGTGTCACGGCTTGGGGTATAGGCGTCCCCTTTACCTGCCTCCATGCGTTCGGCTCCCTCCTCGGCGCCGTCTCCGGCCTTGGGTCCTCCCGCGCCATCCTCAGAGGCGGCCTACTTCCTCATCTCGGCTGGCGTGCTCCGGGTCTTGGTTTGCTGGGCCATCTCCCGGCTCCACTCCGCCAATGTCTCTCGCTGTACCCGGGCCATCCTCCGTGCGAGGCCCTCCAGGGCAGTCTGTGCACACTCCCGGTCTCGGGGGAGCTGTGCAAGGACCTCCACTAGGCCTAGTGGGGTCGTGGTGTCCAGCAGGCTCCTGACCAACGGGTCGGTGCTGCTCTGCTCTTCTTCCAGCAGGCTCCTGGCCAGCGGGCCGGTGCTGCTCTGCTCTCTGGACATCTCCGGGTGAGCTTCTCTGCTACTCCTCTCCAGACTTCTTGCCTCCGGGTGCGCTCGCTCCAGACTGCTCCAGGCGGCACCCATCTTCGTTCTTTTCTTTCGTCTCCTCCCACTTCGAGGGCGGTCCCGGGGCCACTGGGTGACTGTCAGCTCCAGGGGCGGTTCTTTCACGCTGACAGACACCTCTAGCATCAAAGTCTCTGTTGGTGGGGGCGGTTTTCACTTTTGGCGCCATTTTCTGTCCTGGCCCACGATGGGAGGCGGCCTCCTGCCCTCCTTTGGCACGCCCATAATGGCGTCCGCTGCTCTTCCAAGGCGGGAAATCTGCGGATTTGGCGGGAAGCGTCGCCCAGTGGCGGGAAACTCTGCAGATGGCGGGAACAAGCTGGAAATGGCGGACAATCGGCGGGAAACGACCTGTGATGGGGTCCGATGGCATGGACCCTCCGGAACCGGCGGGAGACTTCTTTCTGAGGTAAACTTGCACTTTTCTTCAGGCACGCAGTACCCGGGTGTTGCGGGCACGTAATCCTGCCGACTACGCCAAAGTTGACGCGCCCCCTGGGACATATTCCTTTTTGAGGGGAATACCCGGCACCGGATCAGATGGGGGTGTTGTAGTCTCCGAGCGGCTGTGACCCGGCCCGTGCCCAGGGCGTCAAGCTCAGTGTTATGTGGCAGTCCTACAGATGTTATTAAGAGTTCTTTTGTGTCGACTACGCCACCCGTTGTGATGCGGTCACTGTGGCCGCCGCTGCAGCAGGGTCCGCTGAGGCTGATGGTGGGTGCGCAGCTTGGTGGGATAACCCCCAACGGGAGGGGTATAGCCTCAGAGGGGACAGGTGCAGAGGATGGGGGTTGTGGTGGTGTAGTGCAGACGGCAGTGAAGACAGAGTCGGGTTGTGCAGTTAAGGGTGTTTACTTACTGCAGATGTTGTGCTGGTCACTCCAGCTTCGAGTGACCACCCGAGCCGTGCTGCGTCCACCAGGTCCTGGATCCAGCCAACCCCCAAACAAGTCTGGAGCGTGGCCCTGAGCTCTCTTTCTGTCCCGTTCTCTGGCCGTCCCCACCAGTAATCCACCTAGGTCCAGCTCCCTCGGGCCTTCTGTTGGGACACCCTTGGCCCTGGGTTCCCTGACCCTTCATGTGGTGTGCCTTCAGGGTGGATGTGGTGGGTGACCGTGGCAAACGCTGCCCACGGTCTCCGGTCTCTGGCTGGGGAATGTTTTTACCCCCACCAGCTTGGGTTCCGGTACCCTGATGCCGACTCTTCACCCGGGGATTTTAGTTGGGATCTCGGAGTCCTTTTCTTCTGTGCCTCTGGGTCTCTCTTCTCTCCTCTGCTCCTGACTTGTTCTCTGCAACTGACTGACCCTGTTCTTAGTTGGTGCCCACCTTATATACACCCTCTATGTGTGAGCTCAGGTGACCAGCACCCAATGAGCTCCTAACTTTACCCAGGCTGCTCCCCCTATCTGCCCCTACACTACTTGGGATGTACCACCCCCCTCCCACTCCAGCCAGGAACAGACTCGGTCGTACCTGCACATTTCTAAGTGGGAGTACCGTCGGTCTGCTCCTCGGAAATGGGATGTGTGTAGTGCATGCAGCCTACCGAGCTCAGTTCCACACTCCTTCCTTACCCGGGAGTGGAATATCACACCTCTGGGTTGAGGTGCAATACCCCTGTAGCAGCCGAATCCTCAGGGTGCTACACCAGCGTCGACTTCCTGTGGCCGTGGCTGTTCAAATATTTGGGCATCGCTACATGGGATCTCCTCTTCCACCACTTCAAGCGTATCAGGCGAGGGGCACAAATCTGGAAATGGACCAGTGAACAGCTCTTCAGAGTGTCCAAGTGTGGGATCAATTGCTGTCTGACGACACTCGGCATGGTGGGAGAAAGGAGCATCAGGGTGAGGAGGAGTATGCGGTGGAGACTCACGGCTACTAAGAGTTGACCGTGTGGAAGACAGACCGGAGGTGGCGGTGCCCAGGTAACTGGAAGTATTATCTGCTATCCAATTAATAACCTGTTCACACTGATCAGTTCTCAATACTGGTGTTGTTCTGTGCTTCCCTAGTAATTCGGTCAAGAAGTGGGAGCGAGAAGATGTGGCTGTTGGTTGTGGCACATTTTCACCTTGGCCACGGCCCCGTCCTCTGCACGAACCATCACCAGAATGTCCACTTCCACGTCCCTTGACACGTGCCTTGCCCATTGTAAATGAAGTAAAATAGCTTACACTTGCACTATCAATGGAAAAAGGGTAATAAAAAGTAGATTAGAACCGTGGAAGAGGATAACCAGAGTTCTATTTCTCTGGCCTACACCCGACTCTTTTAAACAATCTGAACAATCAGGGAGAAACTATTACTGTTTTTCTTTACGTAAAAAATACCAAACCTGAATAATAGAGATTTTTTACCGTGGGATGGTAAAACCACAGTTATTGTTTACTGGGGTATACCAGACTTTTTTAAATATATAGATTTGCGGCTGAACAGTGAGCGACACACTCAAACTGTGTTTTTTTTAGATACCAAAGGCCCAAAACTGGATAGTACAGAGATTTGACCCATGGAACTGCAAAACCACACTGGGATTTGTCGGGCCTACACAAGACTATTTTCAACAGATATATTTTTGTGTCACAACAGTCAGGAGACACTACCGTTTTTCTTTACGGAAAATATACCAAAACCTGAATAATAGAGATTTTTTACCGTGGGAAGGCAAAACCACAGTTATTGTTTACTGGGGTATACCAGACTTTTTTAAATAGATATAATTGCGGCTGAACAGTGAGCGACGCACTCAAACTGTGTTTTTTTAGATACCAAATGGCCCAAAAGTGGATAATACAGAGGTTTGAACTGTGGAAGTGCAAAACAACACTTTTGTTTCTCTAGCCTACACCTGACTATTTTCAACAGATATATTTGTGTCTGAAAAATAAAAAACAAAAGGTTAATAAGACGGGTATTTGTACAGTGTGAAAGAGGAAAAAAAAAGAGGATTTAGATGAAAAAAAAAAGGATTTTTCCTGTCCCCTGAGACCTGGAGCTAAGTCCAGCAATTTCAGCAACAGGAGCACACAGGACTGTAATGCTGCGTTTGCTGGTATAACCACTGCGTCTCCTATACCGCCTGCCTGCCTGATATCTGGGATGGATATTAGTCCTGAGAAGGACTGTTTGTTTGATCTGGCAGCCTTTACAGACCCTACACTAACTATTTTGCAGTTTATATCTCTCCCTAAATCAGCAGCGCTGTCCCTACACTGTCTGATCCGGAGCGACTGTGTCCAAGATGGCGGCGCCTGGTTTTAAATACTCGAGGTGACGCTGTGCGGCCAGCCAATCACTGTAATGCTCACAACCAACATGGCTGCGGCATTACAGTGACTGGCTGGCAATCCCTGCATGTTCATTGGCTCTGTAAAGAGCGCCAAACATGCAGGGCAGAGACCCGAGCTCCCGCCCGAGTAACCCGGAAATGTTCGGTGCTCGCCGAACATCCCGAGTAGCGTGATGCTCGGGCGAGTACCGAGCAGTGTCGAGCATGTTCGCTCAACACTTATTATGACAAGAAAAAAGCAGCTAAGTAAAGAAAAACGAGTGGCCATCATTACTTTAATAAATGAAGGTCAGTCAGTCCGAAAAATTGGGCAAACTTTGAAAGTGTCCCCAAGTGCAGTTGCAAAAACCATCAAGCGCTACAAAGAAACTGGCTCACATGAGGACCGCCCCAGGAAAGGAAGTGTGGCACCCCAGAGGGTCTGTTTTCCACAGTGGTGTTGCTTCCCTTAAAAGAGGTAATACCATGTCTGGAGGCAAGTGGGGGGTTTCCTGGTCAGGAACCTAATACATGCAACACATCCTGTCTCCAGACCAGAAAGGGGAGGATCCTGCCCTATATAACTGGATCTGGAGGCGGGGTTAGAAGAGTTCAGTGTGAGGAGTCGAGTTGTGGACACGAAGGAGCCAGGGACTGGAGCTGGAGATAGCTCGTCCTGGCCAGTATACACAGAGTACTGGACACCGGAGTCCGAGGCTGTGGGGATTGCAAACCCAGCAGCAGATACCGCAGGGCAGGAGATTGCAGGTCTCCTGGCCCCATCAGAAGCCCGGAGGCTCAGCAGCACAAAGGGACGAGTACCGCCACAGAGGAGCGAGGAATCCACAAGGCCCGAGTTGCCAGCCATACGGGTGAGCACAGCACGTTACACTCAGGGACGTGGGCTACAACACAGCTATAAACAGGATAGCCAAAGAGCATAGTAAGAACGGCAGGCCTACAACTCCACCTGGCCAGGGGGACTCTATGCTTGCTCCCAGACCGACCAGACCCTTATTACTAGCCAGTACTCCCGTTGGGGCCTGTATTATTGCCACGAGTAAAGACCCTGGGACTGCACTATCTGACTCCGTGTCATTACTGACTACCTGCACCATAACCACCATCATCTATACACGCTGCCCTGGAGCTACACTCTTCCTGTGGGGAGTTACACTACCTTAGCTGCTATACCACCAGCTTCAGAGGACTGTTCCGCAGCAGCGGTTCCCATTGACCGCATTCCACAGGTGGCATAGTAGGACATTAAACACTTTTACACATAGACTACCCTTGGTTTGACCGCCCTGGGTCACGGGCTGGGTCGCCGCCACGGTGACTACAACCCCCAGCGTCTACAGGCTCAGATTCGATACCCCACGGCCCAGGGGGCGCGTCAGAAGCCCAAGAGTCACCTCTGCTTCTGAGGATAAGTTTATCCGAGTCACCTGCCTCAGAAATCGCAGGTTAACAGCAGCTCAGATTAGAGACCAGGTCAATGCCACACAGAGTTCTAGCAGCAGACACATCTCTACAACAACTGTTAAGAGGAGACTTTGTGCAGCAGGCCTTCATGGTAAAATAGCTGCTAGGAAACCACTGCTAAGGACAGGCAACAAGCAGAAGAGACTTGTTTGGGCTAAAGAACACAAGGAATGGACATTAGACCAGTGGAAATCTGTGCTTTGGTCTGATGAGTCCAAATTTGAGATCTTTAGTTCCAACCACCGTGTCTTTATGCGACGCAGAAAAGGTGAATGGATGGACTCTACATGCCTGGTTCCCACCGTGAAGCATGGAGGAGGAGGTGTGATGGTGCTGGGGTGCTTTGCTGGTGACACTGTTTGGGATTTATTCAAAATTGAAGGCATACTGAACCAGCATGGCTACCACAGCATCTTGCAGCGGCATGCTATTCCATCCGGTTTGCATTTAGTTGGACCATTATTTATTTTTCAACAGGACAATGACCCCAAACACACCTCCAGGCTGTGTAAGGGCTACTTGACCAAGAAGGAGAGCGATGGGGTGCTACGCCAGATGACCTGGCCTCCACAGTCACCAGACCTGAACCCAATCGAGATGGTTTGGGGTGAGCTGGACCGCAGAGTGAAGGCAAAAGGGCCAACAAGTGCTAAGCATCTCTGGGAACTCCTTCAAGATTGTTGGAAAACCATTTCCGGTGACTACCTCTTGAAGCTCATCAAGAGAATGCCGAGAGTGTGCAAAGCAAAGCAAAAGGTGGCTACTATGAAGAACCTAGAATATAAGACATATTTTCAGTTGTTTCACACTTTTTTGTTAAGTATATAATTCCACATGTGTTAATTCATAGTTTTGATGCCTTCAGTGTGAATGTACAATTTTCAAAGTCATGAAAATACAGAAAAATCTATAAATGAGAAGGTGTGTCCAAACTTTTGGTCTGTTCTGTATGTTGTTATATTTATTTGCATTGTCTATTTCACCAGCAACTTTCTTTATTGTCACTTTTAAATATATTTTCATTTGTACCTTTTTCATTTTATTTTTTGTTCATTCTATAGTCACATGGCTGATCGTAATTCATTACATAGTATGTTTTCCCCCTCACACATACATAGAGTGACTTTTATATGCCCAGTGAGGTTATACGGTAGTTATGACGCGCCCCTGGGCCTGCTGTGTCGCGCAGCGTCTCGCGCACGGGGGCTTACCCGGAACCGGATCAGATGAGGGTTGTAGTCTCCGAGTGGCGGGGACCCGGTCCGTGCCCAGGGAGTCAAACTCAGTGTGTGGCAGTCTTGATAGATGTTATTTGAGTGTCGACTACGCCACCCGTTGACTTGCAGCTATGGAGCTGCCGCTGCAGGGCAGACCGCTGAGGCCGGTGTAGAATTGTGCAGCGTGATAGTATAACCCCCAACGGGAGGGGTATGGCCTCAGGGCAGCCGACGTGGAAGATGGGGGTAGCAGGAACCACTCAGAGACGGTGCGGTGTAATTCAGGGTCTTTACTGGTAACAACGATAGACCCTCCCGGAGTACTTGCTAGCGAACGGGGCCTGGTCAGTCCTTGAGCAGATGGGATCTCCCCTGGCCAGGCGGAGTTGTAGGCCTCCCAAACTGACTGTACTCTTCTGGCTACCTTGCTAGAAGCGGATATAAGTAGCCCACGTCCCTGAGTGTACCGTGTGGTGCTCACCCGTATGGCCGGTGACTCGGGGCCTTCTAATGGCTTCCGCTCCACGATGGCGGTGCTGGTCCCACGCGTGTGACCGTGCCTTCGGGTTTCTGGGCCTGAGGACCTGAAATCCCCTGCCGGTCGGCTTCTGCTGCTGGGTAAGAGTTAGTCCCCACAGCCTCGGACGCCGGGTCCGGTAAGAAAGCTTCTCAGTCAGGGCGAGCTCTGCAGCTGCCAGCCCCTGACTCGTAGTAGTATTGCTCCCACTGAGCTTCTGCTGTTTCTTCCTATGACTGTTTCTTGTCTCTACTCTCCTTGACTCCTAACCCTGCTTCAGCCCCGGGTTTATATAGGGGAAGTTCTTCCCCTCCCAAGACTGGGCAGGAGGTGTGGCATGCACAGGATCCCTGACCAAAGGACCTCCCACGTGCTCTCAGACGTAATATCTCTATCACTGTGGCAACCAGACCCCTGGGGTGTCACATTCCCCCCTAGAGAAATTTAGTACTCCGGGACTAAACATATTTTTAGAAAAACATAACAAGGTATAACAATAACAATACAATAAGAAAAACACATAAGATGGTTACGGCGTGTCCGCAACCGGGTGCAGTCTTTGAAGAAAAGCAAGGTGTCCATTTCACCAAAACAGGGAGACGTAACCAGGTAGGGGGTCTGTCCTACCCCGAGTCCTTAACAGTCTTTAGTCCGTCCTGGGTTACGCTCCAACTATGTACACAGGATTCCCGGTAAATCCACCAAGGACTCCTACAAATAACTAGAAACACAAAATTATACACAAGCAACAATACACAGGTAAACATAAATAAAACAATTTATACACTTCAAATCCTCCACCGTGCGGGTAACTGGCCTCTAGTGGCCCTAGTGGACCTACGGAGCAGACTGCCTAGCCCTGAACTACAGGGTGTAGGAGCTGTCAAGGGTAAACTGGGCAGCTGTCTACCGGCTCTTTGGCTCACTAGGGATATGGCAGGCTCACTGCAAGCAGAGGGTTGATCCTCCTGGTCTGCGGGTGTGGGGTCTTCTGCCTCCTGGACCGGCTGTTCTTCCAGCTCTACCTGTTGCTCCGTAGGTGCTTGGGATGCTGGTTGGAGGAAGGTGAGTACGGGTACCACAACTGCACCATTGACTTGAGTCCAAGACCGAGGGAAGTCCCCGAGCACAGTACTAACCATATCTTCCCTTTCCTCTACGGGTCGATGGTCTTCTTGTTCCTCTTCAGGGTTCCTCAGTTGTTCGGGACACTTCTTCAGGTGGTCCCGGGATACAATAGCTGTGGTTTCCCCTCCGTCTTTACTGATGGTACAAACCTTCGGGTTCTCGTGGCTTGAGGGCAGTACGGTGTACGGGTCCTTTTCCCACTGGTCGTCCAACTTGTGGAGCCGTCTCTTCCTCTTCAAGACCTGCTCTCCGGGTACCAGGGGAACAGCGGGAGCATACTGGTTGTAAGTTTTCTCTTGTCTTTCCCTAGCCTGACAGAGACTTCGCTCCACGC
Source organism: Phyllobates terribilis (assembly GCF_046119375.1). Classification (NCBI taxonomy): domain Eukaryota; kingdom Metazoa; phylum Chordata; class Amphibia; order Anura; family Dendrobatidae; genus Phyllobates; species Phyllobates terribilis. Next base: position 138,510,302 of record NW_027362767.1, read on the forward strand.
TCTCCTGTATTCTCCGGTACTGCTGCTGCCTCTCTGTGTCCCAGTCTGTTTCTGGTGAAGTGTCCTCGGGTGTCAGGACTCCCATTTCCAGGTCAACAGGTAACTTACCAGGTCTTGCCCTCATTAGGTAAGCCGGGGTACAGTTGGTGGAACCTACCGGGATGTGGTTGTATAGGTCCACCAGATCGGGCAACTTCTCAGGCCACAGACTGCGTTCTTCCAGGGGCAACGTTTTTAAAAGATCCATTACCACCTGGTTCATTTTCTCACAAAGTCCATTAGTTTGCGGATGGTAGGGTGTCGTCCTTATCTTCCGGCAGCCATACAGATTGCAGAATTCCTGGAAGACCTCCGCTTCAAAGGCAGGTCCCTGGTCCGTCAGCACTTGGTCCGGGTACCCGTGTGGACGGCAAAAGTGCTGCTGGAAGGCTCTAGCTGCTGTTTGAGCCGTTAAGTCCTTGACGGGGACGACAACCAAGAACCGGGAGTAATGATCCACGATGGTTAACGCGTAGACGTAGCCACTTCTGCTTGGGGTCAGTTTTACATGATCCAAGGCTACCAGTTCCAACGGTTGCCGGGTGACGATGGACTGCAGGGGAGTCTTCTGGCTGGCACGGTCCTTCCTTCTCAGGTTGCACGGGCCACAGTCTCTGCACCACTTCTCAATGGTTCCCCTCATGCCTACCCAGTGGAATCGCTCGCGCAGCAGGAACTCCAGCTTCTTCCACCCGAAGTGTCCAGCTCCGTCGTGGTATGCCTCCATCACCATGGCTGCGTCTCTTCGTGGCACCACTACTTGCCAGAGTAGTTCATGCGTCCGGGAGTTAACCATTCTGCGGCACAACTTCCCCTTGTAAAGGAACAGTCGACTCTTCTCTGCCCATACTTGTTTGGCTTCCTCTGGAGCGTCTGGTTCAAGGCAAGCCTTCGGGTGAGTCAGCATCTCCTTCACCAGTCGGACGGCAGGGTCGCTGTCTTGCGTTTCCGCCCAGTTGTAGTGAGGTAAGGGGTTCAACGTAGCAGTCTGCTTACTCCTTACCCGGTGGGAATACTGGATAGTCCCATGACGGTGGAACGCAGGGAGTTCAACTTCTTCCAGTCCCTCCGGATCTTCTCCTTCGTCCGGCAGGTTGGGCATCCTGGACAGGGCATCCGCGTTGGTATTGGAGCGTCCGGCCCGGTATTTGATTGTGAACTCGTAGTTGGACAGACGGGCCATCCACCTCTGCTCCAGGGCACCGAGTCTTGCCGTGTCCAGGTGTGTCAACGGGTTGTTATCCGTGTACACGGTGAACCGGGAAGAAGCGAGGTAATGCTTAAAGCGCTCGGTGACTGCCCATACTACGGCCAGGAACTCTAGCTTAAATGAGCTGTAATTCTCGGGGTTCCTTTCGGTGGGTCGCAGTTTTCGGCTGGCGTAGGCGATTACTCGTTCCTTCCCCTGCTGGATCTGGGACAGTACGGCTCCTAGCCCGATGTTACTGGCGTCGGTGTAGAGGATAAAGGGCTGGCTATAATCCGGGTACGCCAGGATTTCGTCCCCCGTGAGGGCCATCTTCAGCTGGCGGAAGGACTCTTCTTCCAGCTCCTCCCATTTGAAGGGCGGCTTCTGGTTCTTGGCCTTCCGGGACTGGCCTATCAGGAGGTCCTGCATAGGTGCTGCCTTTTTGGTGAAACCGGGAATAAACCTTCGGTAGTAGCCTACCAACCCGAGGAACTGCCGCACTTCTTTTACGCTGGAGGGGCTTGGCCATTCCTTAATTGCGGTGATCTTATCAGGGTCGGGAGCCACTCCGTCAGCGCTCACCACGTGTCCCAGGTACTGCACCTTTGGTTTCAGGAGGTGACACTTGGAGGGTTTCACCTTTAGGCCGTAACTCGCCAGAGCTTCGAACACTTCCGCCAGGTGTTTCAGGTGGTCCTCATACGTCTTGGAATATACGATGACATCGTCCAGGTACAACAAGACCGTCTCGAAGTTTCTGTGGCCCAGACAACACTCCATTAGTCGTTGGAAGGTTCCCGGTGCGTTGCAGAGTCCGAACGGCATGCAGGTGAACTCGCTAAGTCCCATCGGGGTGGTGAATGCGGTCTTCTCCCGGTCCGCCTCTGCTACAGGAACCTGCCAGTACCCGCTAGTGAGATCCAAGGTAGAGAAGAAGTTAGCAGATCTTAAAGCAGCCAATGACTCCTCTATCCTTGGTAAGGGGTACGCATCCTTGTGTGTGATACGGTTGATTTTCCGGTAATCTACACACATCCTCATGGTGTTGTCTTTTTTTCTGACTAAGACTAGTGGAGCTGCCCAGGGGCTACAGCTATCCCTGATCACCCCAGCCTCCTTCATGTCTCTAAGCATCCCCTTGGCGTGTTGGTAGTGGGCAGGGGGTACGGGTCGATACCTCTCTTTTATAGGAGGATGGTCTCCCGTGGGGATGTGGTGTTCTACCCCCTTGACTCGCCCGAAGTCTAACGGGTGTTTACTGAACACTCTCTCGTACTCCTGAACCACCCGATAGACTCCTTGTTTCTGGTGTGAGGGAGTGGAGTCAGTACCCAGATGTAGTTGCTGACACCAGTCCTCCATGTTTTTCTTAGAGCCGTTACCTTCCTCCGGGTGAGATGGAGGCAAGGGTTCCACAGATTGTATAGAATTTTGGTTAATGGTATATAATTTGGCTAGCGTGGCATACCGGGGCAGGTACACTTCCCTCTCCCCGATATTTATTATGCGAACGGGCACCCTCCCATGGCGTACATCAACCACCCCCCGTGCTGTCAAAATGGTGGGCCTACTGTCTGAGTAAACTGGTTCTACCATTGCCTGGTAATCCCTACCTCTCAGACCAATAGCTGCCCGGCACCAAATCATCATTTCACTTTTTGGGGGCATGGCAATAGGAAAAGGGTCACACATTCTTACGCTACCAATCTCACCGCCGGAGAGTTCCACCTGTTGCCGTCGCATCAGTGCCCGGATCTCTTTCTGGAGCACCCGCTGCTCGCCGGAGCTGGCATTCTTGGCAACCTGCTGTAAAAGGAAAATCACCTCTGCAAGACAATTTTCAATTACATTAGTTCCTAGAGTTATTTTTGGGTGACTCTCATGTTTGTCAATATCTACAATGATCAGTCCCTGTGCTGCCAGTTCGACTCTACCGATTTTGATGGTCACCTCTTTAAATCCGATCTGTGGCACGGGCTGGCCATTGCTGGCGATGATACTCAAGTCGTCGTCAGGGTAGCGGGTAATATCCGAGTCATTCCAGTACTGCTTAAAGAGCACGTACGGGATGGTGGTGACCTGCGACCCGGTGTCCAGTAGGGCACTCATGGGAATGCCATCCAGTACCACCGGCAAGACTGGACGTCCTCCCACATATCTGTCGCGCCAGTTCGATGGGCCTGGTGATCTTTTTCCTGGGGGTTGTCCCTCTACCCCAGGTTGTGCCCGTTTAAAGAACAGTACCTTGCCATATGTCCGGGTTGATTGCAGCGGCGGCAGATGGGTCGTCCGTCCTCGCTGTATCGGTCACTGGGTCTTCCTCTGGCCGGTGGGGTCCTCCTTGGTCGACGCCACGGGATGTCCTCCGGTCCGGATGCCAGCTGGATCTTCCCTGGGGTGGAAACCTGTAAAGACTGCACAGTTCGGGTTAGCGCAGCAACGCTCTTAGCTAGCTCTTGGACCTGATGGTGTAGGTCTGGAGCCGGGTCATTGTCCAAAGCCTGCGCATCAGCTCCCACAGGCCCTGCCGACAAGGGCGCCGCCTCCTGGTGGTAAGTAATAGCTGGGCGCCTGTGGGTCATAACGCCACCCGGTGCCGGTTCTCGGAGCACCCGGATGGCTCTGTCCTTGAACTGTGCAAAGCCCAGATGGGGATCCTGTAAGGCCATCGCCCGCAACTGGGTTCGGTGGGCATTACAATACAGTCCCTCTATAAATTGTTCAGTCAACAGCCTGTCCTCGTTTCCCACTCCATCAGGGTCGGTCTGCTTAATGGCCCTCAGGGTCTCTTGTAGGTTTAGTGCATAGTCCCTTATACTCTCATGCGCTCGCTGCTTGCACCCGTAGAATCTAAGCTTAATCTCGGCTGAGGTGCGGGTATCAAAGGTATCCTTCAGCCGGGTTAGTATCCCTGCGACAGTCTTCCTCCCAGGTGGCCAGGATTTTACTTCCCTTTTAGCTGCCCCGGTTAGTTGGGCCACCAGGATGCTCACTTTTTGCTCTTCTGTGAGGGGGTACACCTGGAAGAGGCTATCCAGCTTTTCTCTAAAGTCATGCAGGGTATGTGACTCCCCTGAGTACTGGGGTAGCCAAGCTGCTCCCGGGATATAGGGCATGGTGAAGGGCATAAATGCAGCAGCGGTGGCGCTGGCGGGGGTTGAGGCAGTGAAGCTCTCCTCCGTATCCGACATCTTCCTCCCCCCTAGTGGACCGTGGCCTACCTTGCGATGATCCTGTTCCGTAGGCCGCGGCTCCGCAGTAGATCGTCAGGGTTGAGGACCTTCCGTCGCGCTCCGGTGACGTCGGCGTCTGCTGGGCTCCTTCCAGGACCTTACGCAACGTCCGGACGTGAGGCGGGGCTTCAGTTCTCGCGCGCTTTCGAAGTCCACGCCCCTCTTCTTCCCGCGCGGCGTCCTCAAGATGGCGTCCAATGGTGGGAAAACTCCACGGATGGCGGGAAGAAGGCCGAAGATGGCGCCGGATGGCGGGAAAACTTCGCGGATGGCGGGAAGAAGGCAGAAGATGGCGCCGGATGGCGGGAAACCTCACCACTGGTAAGTTTGAACAGTCTTTGCTTTTCAGGCACGCAGTACCCGGTGGTTGCGGGCACGAAATCCTGCCGACTACGCCAAAGTTGACGCACCCCTGGGCCTGCTGTGTCGCGCAGCGTCTCGCGCACGGGGGCTTACCCGGAACCGGATCAGATGAGGGTTGTAGTCTCCGAGTGGCGGGGACCCGGTCCGTGCCCAGGGAGTCAAACTCAGTGTGTGGCAGTCTTGATAGATGTTATTTGAGTGTCGACTACGCCACCCGTTGACTTGCAGCTATGGAGCTGCCGCTGCAGGGCAGACCGCTGAGGCCGGTGTAGAATTGTGCAGCGTGATAGTATAACCCCCAACGGGAGGGGTATGGCCTCAGGGCAGCCGACGTGGAAGATGGGGGTAGCAGGAACCACTCAGAGACGGTGCGGTGTAATTCAGGGTCTTTACTGGTAACAACGATAGACCCTCCCGGAGTACTTGCTAGCGAACGGGGCCTGGTCAGTCCTTGAGCAGATGGGATCTCCCCTGGCCAGGCGGAGTTGTAGGCCTCCCAAACTGACTGTACTCTTCTGGCTACCTTGCTAGAAGCGGATATAAGTAGCCCACGTCCCTGAGTGTACCGTGTGGTGCTCACCCGTATGGCCGGTGACTCGGGGCCTTCTAATGGCTTCCGCTCCACGATGGCGGTGCTGGTCCCACGCGTGTGACCGTGCCTTCGGGTTTCTGGGCCTGAGGACCTGAAATCCCCTGCCGGTCGGCTTCTGCTGCTGGGTAAGAGTTAGTCCCCACAGCCTCGGACGCCGGGTCCGGTAAGAAAGCTTCTCAGTCAGGGCGAGCTCTGCAGCTGCCAGCCCCTGACTCGTAGTAGTATTGCTCCCACTGAGCTTCTGCTGTTTCTTCCTATGACTGTTTCTTGTCTCTACTCTCCTTGACTCCTAACCCTGCTTCAGCCCCGGGTTTATATAGGGGAAGTTCTTCCCCTCCCAAGACTGGGCAGGAGGTGTGGCATGCACAGGATCCCTGACCAAAGGACCTCCCACCTGCTCTCAGACGTAATATCTCTATCACTGTGGCAACCAGACCCCTGGGGTGTCACAGTTAGCCCAGGCCTTGCTGCTGTCGCTCCTTATAGGCTTTGTGCTCTCTCTTTTTTATACTCTCACTATACATATTTGTATATGTGCTACTTGTTGTCAGCACATTATTATCATCCTTTGCTGACATGCATTATCACTTTATAATCCTTATTGTTGGAGCTTTCTTTCTGTGCAGGGACATGTGCCCTAACCACCATCCTATGTTTTTGTTTGGGTCTTTCCTCTTGTGTAGGTGCATTCTCGCTGTATGTTGCTAAGCTTTATGCCCAGCCTCGGACTGGCCCACAGGAGAGCAGGAGAATCCTCCGGTAGGCCGCCCCTGTGAAGGTGTGCTAATGAGTAGTGCTATTACCGTTGATTTACAAATTGTAGAAAAAAATTTAATCTAATCATTCTTTAAACAAGCTAGCCTAGTTAATATTACATAGAAGTAAAAGTAAATTTGTGTACTAGGATCAGGTTATTTTTGCATTTAGCTGAAAAGTGGGCCCCAAAAATCAATGTTATTGTGGGCCTTTACCAACTGGGTCCAACAGTGTATGTGCCCGTATCATTACGAAACGTGTGGGCTGATATTCACGTACCGTGTGTTTGGATATTTGTCTGTCTATATGTGCAGTCTTGATCAGCTTTGCGGTATCTACTCCACATGTTTTAACATCTCATGTGACATTTACAGTTTTTTTATATCACATCACTGTCTAGACCTGTCAACACCTCGTTATATTCCTTGTGCCGTTATCAGTTCAGTTGACAGGCGGATGCGCCTATCAGTTATAATGCCCCCGGCGGAACTAAAATTCGCTCAGACAAAATGCTAGCGCAAGGTAGGCCCGGACCTCCAAGGCGAAGAGAGACAGTTCATGCCAGTTTGTTACTCACTGAGGAATCACGGAGGACGCTGGTACGGTCGGCTAGATCCTCCTTCACCATCTTCATAAACTTTTCCTTCCTTATCAGAGTACCTCGCGCATCAAGGCCTGGGCGCTGGGAGGGTCTGAGACCTTTGATAGTGTTTCCCTGCCTCTGTTGGACCTGGTTTGTGTCTCCCTCCTCTCTACTCCTTGGTTGTCCAAATAACGCTGACCTATGCCGCCAGCTTTGTCAGATGGGAATTTTTTGACCAGTTCTTCAACTATGGCCTTCTGGTATTGCAGCATTTTAGTAGCCATCTCTGTCACAGGAAAGAGAGATGGAAAGTTCTCCTTGTAGCGTGGGTTACGAAAGGTGACCAACCAGTAACTAGTGGTGGCCAAAATGCATATAATGCAAGGGTCACAGGAAAGGCAGAGGGACATAAACTCAGCCATGTATGCCACACTCCCAACAGGCAAAACTTCCCTGTCCCCACCAGGAGGATGACTGTCCATGCCCTCCTCCTCCTCATCCTCCCTTTCTTCCTCGTCTTCAGCCCATCCATGTTGAGAAGATGAGATAAGACTTGGCTGGGTAGTGTATGAATAACAAGTGGATGGTCGGCACGTGAAGAGAAGCAATGGTGAAAGAATAAACCCCGGCACTCACGTGTTGAATAATGCTCCTTTAATCCAAACCATGGAGATCCACACAAGACGTTTCAGCCCATCCCAGGCATTTGTCAACTGCGGCGCAACATTACAAAACAAGATTTTCTATACATCAATCCCAAGGAAATTACATCATAATCAGTAACGTATACATATCATTTTTTTGTGATTTTTATATATATATATATATATATATATATATATATATATATATATTGTATATGTTGTAAATATTTCATATATGGATTTGGTGATGATTTATGTCAATTATATATTTGTTTTATACATATTTGGTTTAATAAATAATTGTTCATTTTATTTTGCTAATTATTTGATTGAAGGCTTTCTCATATGTTAATGATTATGATGTCATTTCCTTGGGATTGATGTATATAAAATCTTGTGTTGGTCCTGAATATCTAAGCATAATGAAATATGTTTTTGGCACATAGCCAAACTTATAAAATTGCAGATATTATGCAGGATAAAACGTGATTTGTGTTTTTTCTGTTCTTTTATAGACCACATACTGTATACATATCATTTCTACCTTCCTGTAGTTGTCTATACAGGAATTCCTGCCTTCCCGTTCTTTCCTTGAGTTGGTTGACCCTGTCTGCTCATATCTTTATAGTGTTTTCTCAAGACATCCCCTGATTTATTCATATCTATAATAGTGAATACACAGAATTTTTACAGGATCTGATGACAACCGACTTTATTAGGATTTTGTTATCTATGGTCTTGGGAGTTAAATGGATTTCCATAATCCCGGTTTTGTGATGATCAGGGTCTACCAGGAACCCCATTCTCATACACCTAGGGGGCCAAACTCCGCGTCTTAGGCAGGTGACAGCATTTGTGCAGGTCGTTGCCCCTCTCCTCTCCTTGATATACCTATCTTATAAACTGATTTTCCTGGATCACCTAGTTTTGGGGACATCTTCATATCTGAGAGATGTTCCTGCTCTGTTTTTTTATATTTTCTTGATTTTCGTGTCTATTTTTATGTTTTCACCCATGAGGTGATTTTAAAAATGATTTAATAAAATGTTATTTTAGGGGAACTTATGTTAAACACTTCTGATACACCGACACTAGACTGTTATTGGTGAACTTCAGGACCACCCATCCAGCATCAGCGTCTGACGTCACAAGCTCTTCTGAATGAGGGGCACAAATTCCCACAGACGCCTCCAACATCTTGTAGAAAGGGTCCAACTCCAAATTAACACCTGGAATGGGATGTTATAAAATCCTGTATCCTTATACTTATGTCCATATGGTGTATATGTCTAATAACAATATAAGAAAAACATTGGATAATAAGACGCTTCTGCATATATGTGGTCATGGGTGTATGTGTGGGGGGTCCTATCATTTCTAATAATTAGCTGTATCAGGTCATTTACACATTTATAAACCCCCCATAGACTTTATTACACATGATTAGATTGGATCTCATTGGCTGCAGGGCTTGTTCTAAGCACATTCTAGAATGTTGTGACATCACAGGATCGGCGCCATGGCGACCTCTGCCTGGACATTATGACATCATGAGGAATATATAAGCAGCCGCGCGCCCGGACCTCCTCTGAGGGATATAGTAGGAGATTTACAGTAAGTATACGTGTCTTACACTCCTGTCCCTCCTTATTATTCCCCATTTCCTACCTATAGAAGTGTCTGATTTCTTATGACAAGCTTCCTCTACTTCCCAATTCTCATACCCCGTACATTATTAATGAGAAAACCTTATATTGGTTAATGAGCTCGTTATGGTAATATTTACTATTGATAATATTGGTATTTAATATCAGGCGATTTATAAGGAAACTTCTCTATTTCTCCAATTCAGGATTTACGTTTATTTGCATCAAGCAAAAATGCAAGAAGAAATGCGAGAGCAATTCATGTAAGTCCGAAATAAGACAAGTCATGGATCAGGATAGTGATTGTAATGCCGCCTCTATACGTCTGTATAATAATGAATTTCTGTGTCTGATGTCTGTTCTTTATGTACGGCCAAATGCCCGGACCTTGGGTCAGTACGATTACCACAAGACCAAAATAGTATTTTAAGTGGTGAAAAAAAATTACTAAAACCCCAAAAATGATCCTGAGTCGCCATTTTTGAACACTGGTAGCATTATTATTTTTGGTGGATGGGGCTGTGTGGGGCTTGTGTAGTTTGCGTCGTGACCTGATGTCTTTATTGATACAATTTTGTGGTAGTTACGACGCTTTTTTCGCTTCTTAATACTTTTTTTGTGGAGTTGTTGCAATCAAAAACGCGCAATTTTGCCATTTTGATTTCTTTTTTGCTTTACAGTTTTTACAGATTGGGTCAATTCATTTTATATTTTCATACATCGGACTTTTCTGAACTCGTTGATACCAAATACGTGTATTTTTTTCCCTTTCTTTAATATTAAACTGGAGAAAAGGGGGGTGATGTGATTTTTTCTTTCCTTTTTTCTCTCTTTTATTAAACCCTCTTGTCACAGTATCATAATGTACAGAACACGTCACAATAGAATATATCACACACTAGCCGAGATAATCAGCCTCAGGTCAGGAGCGGACAGTCGCCTTAAATAGGATTAAAATAGAAAGTTTTTATCTGAAAACACAGATGTTAAAAATTCCCATAACTAAGAATAATGAGGGACTGTCCAATGAGAGCGAGCAGAGATCCTGCAGAGAGTCCAGAAGAATTGCTGGAAGTCTACAGAGGATCCAGTATAAGTGCAGAAGAGGCATTGATGGGGAAGTGCTGATCAGATCAGGGGTTAATCAGATCATTAGCATAATCAGCCCCTTCTCTGGGATGAGAGAATATTCGCACCTGTGACCCCCAGCATTAAAGAGAAGCTATCACCAGGTTTTTGCTTCCCTATCTAAAAGCAACGATTCCAGCGATGTGTCACTTACTGGGCTGCTTGCTGCAGTTTTAATAAAATCCCTGTTTTCTCTGCTGCAGATCTAGCAGTTCCCTGAATGCTGAGCCCTGTATAACCTGCCCTCAGCACTGATTCACAGCTTTTTGTGTGCACTGTGCATAGGCAGAAATCTGACAAACAGAGGTTGGTGCAGAGTTACACAGAGGTCATGAGTGTGGAAGACTACATGGCAGCAGATTTACTAGTCCTCTAGTGATAACATCCTGCTGATAAAACACTGATTTTATTGAACCTATAGCATGCAGCCCAGTGAGTGACATCTTGCTGGAATCAGGGTCTCTGTCCCTGTATCATGATGCTCCTATATTAAATAGCAAACAACCTGCTGACAGATTCCCTTTAACAGTGGAATAAAGTAAATGTAAAACTGTTGGCAAAGAAAGTGCCCAGAATGGAGGGAGAAGGGGGAATTTACCCCATGTGTCATGGTCACTAATACTGCTGAACATCTAATAATTCCTGGCGTTTGTAGCTGTCACTATCAGATCTATTCTCCATGTACAATAGGGAGGAGCGCATCACCTTCCTCACAGAAGACATTCAGGAGAAGACCATCTTCATGGAGAAGATAGAGCAGACGATGTAAGTGCTGAGATTTATTGCGCTAATGAAAGCAAACGTTCTAGATGATAAATGATCGATGTTCTTACAGTTTCTCCCCTCCCCCCACTGTGGACGTCACTGACTGTGGGGTTATTACACTTTACCCCGAGTTACAGAAGAGCAGATCTCACAACTTTCCAGCCTTTACATCATCATTTTCCTCCTGCTGAAGTCCTAGATTCCTCTTTCATTGCCCCCATAAAGTATGATGCCAACAAGAGTACCCCCAAACACAGTATGATACCCCCATGGTGAATTCCTCCACATGCACAGTATAATGACACTAATGTACCCCACCTCAACTCCCAAGGCAAAGTATGGTGACCCCAACACAGTATGATCCCCCACCTGTGACCCCACACAGCTCTCCATGCAGTATAATGGGCCTACATACAGTATATGTATGGCCCCCACAGTGCACTATACTGTATAATGGCCCCCACACAGTATAATGGCCCCCACACAGTATGATACCCCCATGGTGAATTCCTCCACATGCACAGTATAATGACCCTACTGTACCCCACCTGAACTCCCAAGGCAAAGTATGGTGATCCCAACACAGTATGATCCCCAAACTGTGATTCCAACACAGTCCTCCATACAGTATAATGGGCCTACATACAGTATATGTATAGCCCCCACACCGCACTATACTGTATAATGGCCCCCACACAGTATAATGGCCCCCACACAGTATGATGGACCCCACACAAACTTTCACACTGTATAATTGCTTCTATATAGTATAATGCGCCCTCCATAATCATCCATGTAGTTTAATACACTCCTCATGGTCCTCCATACAATATAATGCACCTCCATCGTCATCCATAGAATATAATGCTCTCCCGATGGTCCTCCATTAAGTATAATGCCCTCCTCATGGTCCTTCATACAATATAATGCACCCCCCATACAATATAATGCACCCCCTCATGGTTCTCCATACAGTATAATGCATCTCCTATGGTTCTCCATACAATATAATGTACCCCTCATGGTCCTCCATACATTATAATGCACCCCCTATGGTCCTCCGTACAATATAATACACCCCCCATGGTCCTTCATACAATATAATGCACCCACCCATGGTACTCTGTACAATATAATTCACCCCATGGTCCTCCATACAGTATAATACATCCTCCATGTACACCATACATTATAATGCTCCCCTCTTGGTCCACCATACAGTATAATGCACACCCCATGGTCCTCCTTACAGTATAATGCCCCCCCAATGGCTCTCCATACAGTATAATGCACCCCCCTTGGTCTTCCATACAGTGTAATGCCTCCCATGGTCCTCCATACAGTATAATGCACTCCATGGTTCTTTATACAGTATAATGCTCCCCCCATGGTCCTCCATACAGTATAATGCCCCCCATGGTCCTCCATACAGTATAATGCACCCCCCATAGTCCTCAATACAGTATAATGCCCCCCATGGTCCTCTATACAGTATAATGCACCTCCCATGGTCCTCCATACAATATAATGCACCCCCCATGCTCCTCCATACAATATAATGCACTCCCCATGGTCCTCCATACAATATAATTCACCCCCATGGTTCTCCATACAATATAATGCCTCCCCCATGGTCCTCCATACAATATAATGCACCCCCATGGTCCTCCATGCAATATAATGCACCCACCATGGTCCTCAATACAATTTTAATGCACGCCCCATGGTCCTCCATACAATATAATGCTCCCCCTTGGTCCGCTATACAGTGTAATGCCCCCTCCCCTTGGTCCACCATACAATATAATGCACCCCTCATGGTCCTCCATACAATATAATGCACCACCCATGGTCCTAGATACAATATAATGCTCCCCCTTCGTCCGCCATACAGTATAATGCCCCCCCTTGGTCCACCATACAATATAATGCACCCCCCATGGTCCTCCATACAATATAATGATCCCCCGTTGGTCCACCATACAGTACATTTATATGAAAAAAGTTTGGGCACCCCTATTAATCTTAAGCCTAATGTTTTATAAAAATTGGTGTTTTTGCATCAGCTATTTCAGTTTGATATATGTAATAACTGTTGGACACAGTAATGTTTCTGCCTTGAAATGAGGTTTATTGTATTAACAGAAAATGTGCAATCTGCATTCAAACAAAATTTGACAGGTGCATAAGTATGGGCACCTCACCAGAAAAGTGACATTAATATTTAGTAGATCCTCCTTTTGCAAAAATAACAGCCTCTAGTCGCTTCTTGTAGCTTTTAATGATTTCCTAGATCCTGGATGAAGGTATTTTTGACCATTCCTCTTTACAAAACAATTCCAGTTCAGTAAAGTTTGATGGTCGCCGAGCATGGACAGCCCTCTTCAAATGATCCCACAGATGTTCAATGATATTCAGGTCTGGGGACTGGGATGGCCATTCCAGAACATTGTAATTGTTCCTCTGCATGAATGCCTGAGTAGATTTGGAGCGTGTTTTGGATCATTGTCTTGCTGAAAGATCCATCCCCTGCGTAACTTCAACTTTGTCACTGATTCTTGAACATTATTGTCAAGAATCTGCTGATACTGAGTGGAATCCATGCGTCCCTCAACTTTAACAAGATTCTCGGTGCCGGCATTGGCTACATAGCCCCAAAGCATGATGGAACCTCCACCAAATTTTACTGTGGGTAGCAAGTGTTTTTCTTGGAATGCTGTGTTTTTTTGCCGCCATGCATAACGCCTTTTTGTATGACCAAACAACTCAATCTTGGTTTCATCAGTCCACAGGACCTTCTTCCAAAAAGAAATTGGCTTCTCCAAATGTGCTTTTGCATACCTCAGTCGACTCTGTTTGTGGCGTGCTTGCAGAAACGGCTTCTTTCGCATCACTCTCCCATACAGCTTCTCCTTGTGCAAAGTGCGTTGTATAGTTGACCAATGCACAGTGACACCATCTGCAGCAAGTTGATGCTGCAGCTCTCTGGAGGTGGTCTGAGGATTGTCCTTGACTGATCTCACCATTCTTCTTCTCTGCCTCTCTGATGTTTTTCTTGGCCTGCCACTTCTGGCCTTAACAAGAACTGTCCCTGTGTTCTTCCATTTCCTTACTATGTTCCTCACAGTGGAAACTGACAGGTTAAATCTCTGAGACAGCTTTTTGTATCCTTCCCCTGAACAACTATGTTGAATAATCTTGGTTTTCAGATCATTTGACAGTTGTTTTGAGGAGCCCATGATGCCATTCTTCGGAGGAGATTCAAACAGGAGAACAACTTGCAAGTGGCCACTTTAACCCCTTAATAACATCTGACGTACTAATACGCGTCTGTGCCCTGGGACTTAAGAGCCAGACCCGTATTAGTACGTCATCGCGATCGCGCGCGCACACAGGCTGTGCGGGCGCGATCGCCGCCGGGTGTCAGCTGATTGTCACAGCTGACACCCGGTACTATGTGCAGGGAGCGGTCACGCACCGCTCCCAGCACATTAACCCCCGCGATGCTGCGATCGAAGTCGATCGCGGCATTGCGGGGGCAAGGGGAGGTGATCGGCGATACTCACCTCCTCTTCCGGCTTCCAGCGCAGTCTGCAAAGGCTTCCCGGGTGTTGCCATGACGACCCGATGTCGTCATGACAACATCCGGGTTACCAGAGAGCAGGAAGATTGCTTGGACATGCGCAGTGCATCTCCAAGCAATCTTCACACTGTGCACTTCTGACAGCCTTCATGGCATAGGGATGGTGCTCCATTCCTGTGCCATGCAGGCGATCAGAAAAAAAAAAGTGAAAGTCCCAGAGTGGGACAAAGTAATAAAGAGTATAAACTGTGTGAAAGTGGAAAAAAAAAAAAAAAAAAATGTGCAAAAATATTATAAAAAAATAAAAAAAATAATACACCAAAAATAAAAATATAATGTACCCATCAATAAATATTATTATAAAAAAAATAAAAAAAAAACAATAAAAGTACACATATTTGGTATCGCTGCGTCCGGAACAACCTGACCTATAAAACTGTCCCACTAGTTAACCCCTTCAGTGAACACGGTAAAAAAAAAAAAAAAAAAAACAAGCAAAAAACAATGCTTTATCACCATACCGCCAAACAAAAAGTGGAATAACACGCGATCAAAAAGACGCATATAAATAAAAATGATACCGCTGAAAACGTCATCTCGTCCCGCAAAAAACAAGCCACCATATAGCTCCATCAGCCGAAAAATAAAAAAGTTATAGCTCTCAGAATAAAGCGATACTAAAAAATATTTTTTTCTATAAAATAGCTTTTATTGTGTATAAGCGCCAAAACATAGAAAAATGATACAAATGTGGTACCGCTGTAAACGTACTGACCCGAAGAGTAAAGCTGCCTCATCAATTTTACCACACGCGGAACAGAATTAAAAAAAAAAAAAAAAACAATTCCTGAATTGTTGCTTTTTGTTTATTCTGCCTCCCAAAAATCGGAATAGAAAGCGATCAAAAAATGTCACGTGCCTGAAAATGGCACCAATAACAACGTCAAGTCATCCCGCAAAAAACGAGCCGTCACATGACTGTCTGCCAAAATCTGGAAAAATTATAGCTCTCAAAATATGGCGATGCAAAAACTAGATTTTACAAAAAATGCGTCTTTTAGTGTGTGACAGCTGTCAGTCATAAAAACCCCATATGATTCTGGCATTGCTGTAATCACACCGACCCGAAGAATAAAGTCGTCTAATCACTTATACCGCACAAGGAACGGCGTCAAAAATAAACTCTTGAGTTAGGATTGGGCTAGGGTTAGGGCTGGGTTTGGGGCTAGGGTTGTGCTGGGCCTAGGGTTGTGCTGGGGCTAGGGTTGTGCTGGGGCTAGGGTTGTGCTGGGGCTAGGGTTGTGCTAGGGTTAGGGCTGGGGTTGGGATTTTTTTCAAAAGTAAGAAAAAAAGATGACGATATGGCGACTAGTGTTGAGAGCAAGTGCTCGCTACTTGAGTTTGCATCGGGTGCTCTGGTATGCATTTAGTATCGTGGGTATTTGAGTGACATGCTCGAGTCTCTGCCCCATATGCTTCGCGGCCAAAAAACTTTACGGGGATTGCCTGCCATGCACGAGCGATCCCCGCATGTTTTTTTTTGGGTGTCTAATAACCGTGAAACATGCGGAGCAGGGACTCGAGCATGTCACTCGAGCACACGCTGTACATGGTGCATACCTGAGTACCCGATGCAAACTCAAGTAGCGAGCACTTGCGCTCAAGAATAATGAAAACTTATTCAATATGATGACCTAACGTAAACAAATAATGTGCCGTACCTCTGGGTTCAAAATGTTCACTATACACCTTAATAAAATCTTTGAGGGGTATAGTTTCCAAAATGGGGACACTTGTGGTGGAGCTCCACTGTTTAGGCACATCACGGGCTCTCCAAACGCGACATGGTGTCCGCTAACAAATTGAATGGAAAATCGGCTCAAATTGTTAGCGGACGCCATGTTGCGTTTGGAGAGCCCCTGTGTGTCCAAACATTGGAGCTCCCCCACAACTGACCCCATTTTGGAAACTAGACCCCCCAAGGCACCTATCTAGATGCATAGTGAGCACTTAGAACCCCCAGGTGCTTCACAAATTGATTCGTAAAAATGAAAAAGTGAAAATAAAACACTTTTTCATTTTTATGAATCAATTTGTGAAGCACCTGGGGTTCCAAGTGCTCACTATGAATCTAGATAGGTGCCTTGGGGGGTCTAGTTTCCAAAATGGGGTCACTTGTGGGGGAGCTCCAATGTTTGAGCACACAGGGACTCTCTAAATGCAACATGGTATCCGCTAACAAATTGAATGGAAAATCGGCTCAAATTGTTAGCGGACGCCATGTTGCGTTTGGAGAGCCCCTGTGTGTCCAAACATTGGAGCTCCCCCACAACTGACCCCATTTTGGAAACTAGACCCCCCAAGGCACCTATCTAGATGCATAGTGAGCACTTAGAACCCCCAGGTGCTTCACAAATTGATTCGTAAAAATGAAAAAGTGAAAATAAAACACTTTTTCATTTTTATGAATCAATTTGTGAAGCACCTGGGGTTCCAAGTGCTCACTATGAATCTAGATAGGTGCCTTGGGGGGTCTAGTTTCCAAAATGGGGTCACTTGTGGGGGAGCTCCAATGTTTGGGCACACAGGGACTCTCTAAATGCAACATGGTATCCGCTAACAAATTGAATGGAAAATCGGCTCAAATTGTTAGCGGACACCACATTGCGTTTGGAGAGCCCCTCTGTGCCCAAACTTTGGAGCTCCCCCACAAGTGACCCCATTTTGGAAACTAGACCCCCCAAGGCACCTTTCTAGATGCATAGTGAGCACTTGGAACCCCCAGGTGCTTCACAAATTGATTCGTAAAAATGAAAAAGTGAAAAAAAAAAAAACTTTTTCATTTTTATGAATCAATTTGTGAAGCACCTGGGGTTCCAAGTGCTCACTATGAATCTAGATAGGTGCCTTGGGGGGTCTAGTTTCCAAAATGGGGTCACTTGTGGGGGAGCTCCAATGTTTGGGCACACAGGGACTCTCCAAATGCAACATGATATCCGCTAACAAATTGAATGGAAAATCGGCTCAAATTGTTAGCGGATATCATGTTGCATTTGGAGAGTCCCTGTGTGCCCAAACATTGGAGCTCCTCCACAAGTGACCCCATTTTGGAAACTAGACCCCCCAAGGCACCTATCTAGATGCATAGTGAGCACTTGGAACCCCTAGGTGCTTCACAAATTAATTCGTAAAAATTAAAAGGTGTTTTTTTTTTCACTTTTTCATTATTACGAATCAATTTGTGAAGCACCTGGGGGTTCCAAGTGCTCACTATGCATCTAGAAAGGTGCCTTGGGGGGTCTAGTTTCCAAAATGGGGTCACTTGTGGGGGAGCTCCAAAGTTTGGGCACAGAGGGGCTCTCCAAACGCAATGTGGCGTCCGCTAACAATTTGAGCCGATTTTCCATTCAATTTGTTAGCGGATACCATGTTGCATTTAGAGAGTCCCTGTGTGCCCAAACATTGGAGCTCCCCCACAAGTGACCCCATTTTGGAAACTAGACCCCCCAAGGCACCTATCTAGATGCATAGTGAGCACTTGGAACCCCTAGGTGCTTCACAAATTGATTCGTAAAAATGAAAAAGTGTTTTTTTTTTCACTTTTTCATTATTACGAATCAATTTGTGAAGCACCTGGGGGTTCCAAGTGCTCACTATGCATCTAGAAAGGTGCCTTGGGGGGTCTAGTTTCCAAAATGGGGTCACTTGTGGGGGAGCTCCAAAGTTTGGGCACAGAGAAGCTCTCCAAACGCAATGTGGTGTCCGCTAACAATTTGAGCCGATTTTCCATTCAATTTGTTAGCGGATACCATGTTGCATTTAGAGAGTCCCTGTGTGCCCAAACATTGGAGCTCTCCCACAAGTGACCCCATTTTGGAAACTAGACCCCCCAAGGCACCTATCTAGATGCATAGTGAGCAGTTGGAACCCCCAGGTGCTTCACAAATTGATTCATAAAAATGAAAAAGTGTTTTTTTTTTTCACTTTTTCATTGTTACGAATCAATTTGTGAAGCACCTGGGGGTTCCAAGTGCTCACTATGCATCTAGAAAGGTGCCTTGGGGGGTCTAGTTTCCAAAATGGGGTCACTTGTGGGGGAGCTCCAAAGTTTGGGCACACATGGGCTCTCCAAACACAACATGGCGTCCGCTAATTATTCAAGCAAATTTTACAATCAAAAAGTCAAATAGCGCTCCTTCCCTTCCGAGCCCTGCCGTGCGCCCAAACAGTATTTTTTCCCCAAATATTGGGTATCTGCGTGCCCAGGGGAAATTGCACAACAAATTTTGGGGTCCATTTTTTCTTGTTACCCCTGTGAAAATAAAAAAAATTGGGTCTAAATTAACATTTTTGTGAAAAAAGTTAAATGTTCATTTTTTTCTTCCACATTCAAAAAATTCCTGTGAAGCACCTGAAGGGTTAATAAAGTTCTTGAATGTGGTTTTGAGCACCTTGAGGGGTGCAGTTTTTAGAATGGTGTCACTTTTGGGTATTTTCTGTCATAAAGACCTCTCAAAGTGACTTCAAATGTGATGTGGTCCCTAAAAAAATGGTTTTGTAAATTTTGTTGGAAAAATGAGAAATCGCTGGTCAACTTTTAACCCTTATAGCTCCCTAACAAAAAAAAATTTTGGTTCCAAAATTGTGCTGATGTAAAGTAGACATGTGGGAAATGTTATTTATTAACTCTTTTGTGTGACATATCGCTCTGATTTCAGGGCTTAAAAATTCAAATTTTGAAAATTGCAAAATTTTCAAAATTTTCGCCAAATTTCCGTTTTTTTCACAAATAAACGCAAGTGATATCGAAGAAATTTTTCCACAATCATGAAGTACAATATGTCACGAAAAAACAATCTCAGAATCAGGGGGATCCGTTGAAGCGTTCGAGAGTAATTACCTCATAAAGTGACAGTGGTCAGAATTGTAAAAATTGGCCCGGTCATTAACGTGCAAACCACCCGCGGGGCTTAAGGGGTTAAGTAGCTTTTCTCATGATTGCATACACCTGGCTATGAAGTTCAAAGCTCAATGAGGTTACAAAACCAAAAAAAGTGCTTTAGTAAGTCAGTAAAAAGTAGGTAGGAGTATTTAAAACAAGAAAATGATAAGGGTGCCCATACTTATGCACCTGTCAAATTTTGTTTGAATGCAGATTGCACATTTTCTGTTAGTACAATAAACCTCATTTCAAGGCAGAAACATTACTGTGTCCAACAGTTATTACATATATCAAACTGAAATAGCTGTTGCAAAAACACCAATTTTTATAAAACATTAAGCTTAAGATTAAGAGGGGTGCCCAAACTTTTTCATATAACTGTATAATGCCCCCCCACTGGTCCACCATACAATATAATGCACCCCTCATGGTTCTCCATACAGTATAATGCACCCCCATGGTCCTCCATATGTTAAATAATGCCCCCCATGGTCCTCCATACAGTATAATGCACCTCCTTTGTTCACCATACAATATAATGCTCCCCCTTGGTCCAACATACAATATAATGCACCCCCCGTGGTCCTCCATACAATATAATGCACCCACCATGGTCCTCCGTACAATATAATGCACCCCCCATGGTCCTCCATACAATATAATGAACCCCCCGTGGTCCTCCGTACAATATAATGCACTCCCCATGGTCCTCCATACAATATAATGCACCCCCATGGTACTTTATATTGTATAATGCACCCCCCATTGTCCTCCTTACAATATAATGCACCCCCCATGGTCATCCATACAGTATAATGCCCCCCATAGTCCTTCATACAGTATTACCCCTCCATGGTACTCCATACAGTATTATGCCCCTTCCCCCTTGGTCCACCATACAATATAATTCCCTCTCCATGGTCCTCCATACAATATAATGCACTCCCCATGGTCCTCCATTCAGTATAATGCCCCTCCCCCTTGGTCCACCATACAATATAATTCACCTCCCTTGGTCCTCCATACAGTATAATGCACCCCCCATGGTCCTCCGTACAGTATAATGCCCCCCATGGTCCTCCATACAGTATAATGCACCACCCCATGGTCCTCCATTCAGTATAATGCCCCTCCCCCTTGGTCCACCATACAATATAACTCACCTCCCGTGGTCCTCCATACAGTATAATGCACACCCCACCTCTCCTGGTTCCCCCCGATGCTCCGGTCTGCTGAGCCTGTGGTGTGAAGCTCCACACATCTCAGAGCAGCGGCCGCCCTGTAATTACGTCATCGCGTCCGCTGCTCTGACTCGTCAGACGCCAAAGCAGAATGATGGGAGATAGGAGATGACAGAGGTGAGGGGCCACTTTTATCTCCATAGCAGGTAGAATGATGCATTATGATGAGCTATTGGATACAGAGGCCCAGATATTATTCCTGCATCGGGCCTTTCGCTGTCTGTGTCCACTCCTGGCATCAATGCTCATCAAAAATCCTAATAACTACATTCATAGATGTAACAATTCTTACATTTAGTCCAGAGCTACATGGGACTTGTAGTTCTACTAACTCATCTCTACCTACTGGTGATTGCTGAAGCCAATAACATTGCATGGAACATATTTATTGTAAGGTTGTTGTAGCTTAAAGGGGTTGGTCCCAGCTTAGCTGGGGGTCTGACTGCTGGGTCCTCCACCCATCCAGAGAACATTGTTCTGAAGTTAGGGGGATAATTTGTCAGATGTGTATACATGAGGAATAACACTATTTCTGGCCATTAGTTGACTTGTATCCTATATTGTTCACCAGTCTTCTCCTCTCTCATCTTCAGTTGTCTCTGATCTAGAGGGCAGAGACTCACTGTTATCATGTCTCATATGCACAGTACACAGATACAGAGGGATTCCTGATCTTTCTTCTCTGCTTAAGACATGTTGAGAAGTAGCAGCAGCACAGAGGACATTATACAGCAGTACTCAGCAGTCTAGCTGTGCATCCAGCTCTGTACTCAGCAGTCTAGCTGTGCATCCAGCTCTGTACTCAGCAGTCTAGCTGTGCATCCAGCTCTGTACTCAGCAGTCTAGCTGTGCATCCAGCTCTGTACTCAGCAGTCTAGCTGTGCATCCAGCTCTTGGATAAGTTATGCTCCTGTCTGACTGCAGCGCTATGTTTCTGTGTCTCTCTTTCTGTTTTCTCCTTCTGCCCTTCACTCCTCCTCCTCTACAGAGTATAATAGGCCATGTAATCAGACACCGCACTGATCTGACGGCTGTCCTGCTTTCACCAAGATAAATGTAACCTGTGCCTTCAGAGTGGACAGTGAGTTCAGGAGGTGGGGGGAGTAGAAGTGGCTCATAAGTGGAGACGGAAACAGATTCCTCTGATAAAATAGATGACAAAGCTTCTTATATTTGTTCGTACTATTGAGTTTCTGACGATTTATCACAAGTTGATGTATCTTCCTTGTACGATAGTGATGACACCACTGACGATCCAGAATCGGAGATACATGTGGAATTAGCAGAACTGATCTCGAAGAACATCGTGACTATGTAAGTGCAGAGAATTACTGATCTAATAGAAGTAAACCTTCTAGATGACGCCATGATATAGATGTTTCCTTCTCTCCAATGTGTGATTCTCTGTATTCAGGACAGATAATAGAAAACCTATCTGCACGTGATATATATATATATATATATATATATATATATATATATACACAGATAGCTGCCATTACTGGGGGCCACTCGTGTGTCATATCTTATTATAAAGATGCCAAAGTGTTTTTTATGGGTTACAAACTAAGGAATTGTTGTTTCACTTATTGAATACAAGTGAGAAAAAAAGAAAAATGAGCCAAGATCTTAAAGGGAACCGGTCACCTGAAAAAAAACGCTATTAGCAGCAGATATGGGGTTAATCGGCAGGTTTATAGCGCTAAAAACCTGCCTGGTGCCGGCACTTGGAGCCCCGCTGCTGGGAAGAAATGAGCATTATTCCACCCGGCAGCGTTCGGCTTCCAGTCATAGTGGTGCCGGCGGGGGATCAGTCACCGTTGTGTATAGAGAGAGGCGGCTGTGACTGAAAGCCCTGACTGACAGCCAGTCCCGATCCTGAGCCAGTGTCAGTCAGTACAGGAGCGGATACAGCCGGCGCTCTTTATACACAGCAGTGACTGATCCCCGCCGCTGCTGCCCATCACTGGAAGCTGCCGGGGGAATAACGTTCATTTCCTCTCGGCAGCAGGGCTCTCAGTGCCGACACGGGGCAGGTTTAGGACACTATTAACCTGCAGATTAACCCCATATTTGCAGGTTAATATTGCTTTTTCAGGTGACAGGTTCCCTTTAATGTGACTTCTGTAGAAATATATAGAAACATATACAAAAAGTCATCTGAGCGCAGGTGTGCTGAGGACCCCAGACTGCACGGACATCTGCCGGGAGACACAGACTTTACAATCCAAGATTTCAGTCCAGCAAAGCAAAGATAATCCCATAAAGTGTAATATTTATTCCACCATAGACAAAATATGATAATGATAAAGAATCCAGGAGATAAAGGGTTATTCCAGGAGATCGGTGATGACGTCTCAGTGCCCCGGACCCTCGCTGATGTACAGCCCGTATACACAGGGATACCAGAGATTAGAAAATAAATAAAAATATATTTTCCACCTGTGGGAACAATTTTTTTGTTACATTTTTTACATGAATATATTTAGTTGCTAAACACTATTTTTCTAATTTGGTTTCATTACAAATTTTGCTCCATTTGGCTTTTACCGGATGTTTCCTTGTATATTCACAAATTTGGAGAAAAAAAAATTTCCTCTTGTCGCCGCTTTCGAAGAGTCGTTATTAAAAATATTTATGTATAAAAAATAAAACGTTTCAATCATCCTCCTTTTCATATTTTAAAAAAAATTAAGAAAACCCATTTGATATCATCGAATCACTAAAAGTCCGATCTATCAAGATATAAAATTATTTTAACCAGACATAAAACTCCAAAAAGAAAAGAGTCAAGACACGAGAATATCGTTTTTTTCAGTTGCTGTACGACCCATAAGAAATACAGTAAGAATAAACTGAAACGTCGTATCTGCGCCACCAAAATGGTATCAATGAAAAAGAAAGCTCCGTCTACAGTTACAGGGCTCAGAAAACGGGGTCAGAAAACCCATCCATTACTTACAAAGATTTACATTATTATTAACCACTAAATCCGAAAAGAAACCCTTATAACTTTACTGTCACTGTATTCTAACCGCCCTAAAGAGTAATACCGCCCTACAGAATAATACCGCCCTACAGAATAATAACGCCCTAAAGAGTAATACCGCCCTACAGAATAATACCGCCCTAAAGAGTAATACCGCCCTAAAGAGTAATACCGCCCTAAAGAGTAATGCCCCTCTAAAGAATAATACCGCCCTAAAGAGTAATACCGCCCTAAAGAGTAATACCGCCCTACAGAATAATACCGCCCTAAAGAGTAATACCGCCCTACAGAATAATACCGCCCTACAGAATAATACCGCCCTAAAGAGTAATACCGCCCTAAAGAGTAATACCGCCCTAAAGAGTAATACTGCCCTAAAGAGTAATACCGCCCTACAGAATAATACCGCCCTAAAGAGTAATACTGCCCTAAAGAGTAATACCGCCCTACAGAATAGTACCACCCTAAAGAGTAATACTGCCCTAAAGAGTAATACCGCCCTACAGAATAATACCGCCCTAAAGAGTAATACCGACCTAAAGAATAATGCCACTCTAAAGAAAAATACCGCCCTAAAGAGTAATACCGCCCTAAAGAGTAATACTGCCCTAAAGAATAATACCGCCCTAAAGAGTAATTCTGCCCTAAAGAATAATACCGCCCTAAAGAGTAATACTGCCCTAAACAGTAATACTGCCCTAAAGAATAATATAGCCTTAAAGAATAATACCGCCCTAAAGAGTAATACTGCCCTAAAGAATAATATAGCCCTAAAGAGTAATTCCGCCCTAAAGAATAATATCGCCCTAAAGAATAGTATAGCCCTAAACAGTAATACTGCCCTAAAGAATAATACCGCCCTAAAGAGTAATACCGACCTAAACAGTAATACTGCCCTAAAGAATAATATAGCCCTAAAGAATAATACCGCCCTAAAGAGTAATACCGACCTAAAGAATAATATCGCCCTAAAGAATAATACCGCCCTAAAGAGTAATACCGCCCTAAAGAATAATACCGCCCTAAAGAGTAATACCGCCCTAAAGAATAATATCGCCCTAAAGAATAATGTTGCCCTTCAGAATAATACCGCCCTAGAGAGTAATACCAGCCTACAGAATAATACAGCCTTACAGGATAATACCGCCCTAAAGAGTAATACCGCCCTACAGAATAATACCGCCCTATAGAGTAATACCGCCCTACAGAATAATACCGCCCTAAAGAATAATACCGCCCTAAAGAGTAATACCGACCTAAAGAATAATATCGCCCTAAAGAATAATGTTGCCCTTCAGAATAATACCGCCCTAGAGAGTAATATCAGCCTACAGAATAATACAGCCTTACAGGATAATACCACCCTAAAGAGTAATACCGCCCTACAGAATAATACCGCCCTAAAGAGTAATACCGCCCTAAAGAGTAATACCACCCTAAAGAGTAATACCGCCCTAAAGAGTAATACCGCCCTAAAGAATAATACCGCCCTAAAGAGTAATACCGCCCTAAAGAATAATATTGCCCTAAAGAATAATGTTGCCCTTCAGAATAATACCGCCCTAGAGCGTAATACCAGCCTACAGAATAATACAGCCTTACAGGATAATACCGCCCTATAGAGTAATAACACCCTACAGAATAATACCGCCCTAAAGAATAATACCGCCCTACAGAATAATACCGCCCTACAGAGTAATACCATCCTAAAGAGTAATACCACCCTAAAGAATAATACTGCCCTAAAGAATAATACTGCCCTAAAGAATAATACCACCCTAAAGAATAATACCGCCCTAAAGAATAATACCGCCCTAAAGAGTAATACCGCCCTAAAGAGTAATACCACCCTAAAGAATAATACCGCCCTAAAGAATAAAACCGTCCTAAAGAGTAATACCGCCCTAAAGAATAATACCGCCCTAAAGAGTAATACCGCCCTAAAGAGTAATACCACCCTAAAGAATAATACCGCCCTAAAGAATGATACCGCCCTAAAGAGTAATACCGCTCTAAAGAGTAATACCGCCCTAAAGAATAATACCACCCTAAAGAATGATACCGCCCTAAAGAGTAATACCGCTCTAAAGAGTAATACCGCCCTAAAGAATAATACCTCCCTAAAGAATGATACCGCCCTAAAGAGTAATACCGCTCTAAAGAGTAATACCGCCCTAAAGAATAATACCGCCCTAAAGAATAATACCGTCAGGCCATTTTACCAAATAATGAATGCTGGAATAAGTTACTTTTTTTTCACCATTTTGCCACTTTTGGAATTTTTTCCCGTTTTCATTACATTGTATGGTAAAGTGATTGGTGTAATTCAAGACTACAACTCGATCCGCAAAAAATCAAGTTCTCAAATGACTATGGAGACCAAAAAATATAAGGACACGGCTCCTGGAAGACGGGGAGTAAAAGTGAAGGAAAAATGAAGGCTCAAAAATGGAAAATTCCCCGCTCATTATATCATTAAATAAGTCTGGGATAGACGTATATGAAAAGCACATAATTCGGCAGATGGACCATGAGGTCTATTTATGCCGCCAGCATTCTAGGTTTCTTCTGTCCCTATACAGTGAGCGCCCTCTAGTGTTGACTCCACATAGACCAAATTGTATCATTTGTGTGATCTAGATGGAAAATGTTGGCAAAGTATTGTGGATGGAGGCGAAGGGGCGGAATTTGTTCCTAATGATCTTCATATTGCTGCTATTTCTACATTTACATATGATGATGATGATGATATATGTTCCATGTACCACAGATGGGAACTATTAGCAGAAAAAATAGAAAAGGAAAAGAAAGAACTGAAGATCATGGAGGAATCTCTGTAAGTGCTTTTATCTCAGGTAGAGATGATATAAAACCCGTCTGCACACACTATATACCTGTCTACACTGATAGTTGTCATTAGAGAGTGGCGCCCCCTGCAGTCACAGTACACCCTGAGTGGTGCGATCGCCCCGATATGTCACCTTTGTCGGATCATTGTGGGTCTGAGGTCGCTGTGATACATTCGCTGTTGTGAAATCTTTGTTACTACTTTTCTTTTCTTCACTTTTACTAAAGATGGATCCACAAAATCAGGAGCACTTCACCGACTTTCATTCCTGATAGGTTTCCAAAGCCTCTCTGGCGTCCGACCCTTGGATCCATCGAGTACGTATGTTATTTCTGGGAATATAATACTATCTGACCCGCCTGATGTACAGTGGGTACGAAAAGTATTCAGACCCTTTTACATTTTTCACTCTTTGTTTCATTGCAGCCATTTAGTAAATTCTAAAAAGTTCATTTTTTCCTCATTAAAGTGCACGCTGCACCCCATCTTGACTGAAAAAAACAGAAATGTAGAAATTTTTGCAAATTTATTAAAAAAGAAAAACTGAAATATCACATGGTCACAAGTATTCAGACCCTTTGCTCAGTATTGAGTAGAAGCACCTTTTGAGCTAGTACAGCCATGAGTCTTCATGGGAATGATGCCACAAGTTTTTCACACCTGGATTTGGGGAGCCTCTGCCATTCTTCCTTACAGACCCTCTCCAGCTCCGTCAGGTTGGATGGTGAACGTTGTTGGACAGATATTTTCTCCCATCTCCCTACTGCATCTCTGGAGCTCAGCCACAGTGATCTTGGGGTTCTTCTTTACCTCTCTCACCAAGGCTCTTCTCCCACGATTGCTCAGTTTGGCTGGACAGCCAGGTCTAGGAGGACTTCTTGTGTTCCCAAACTTCTTCCATTTAAGGATTATGGAGGCCACTGTGCTCTTAGGAACCTCGAGTAATGCAGAAATTCTTTTGTAACCTTGGCCAGATCTGTGCCTTGCCACAATTCTGTCTCTGAGCTCCTTGGGCAGTTCCTTTGAGCTCATGATTCTCATTTGGTCTGCCATGCACTGTGAGCTGTGAGGTCTTATATAGACAGGTGTGTGTGACGTGCCCCCTGGGCCGCGGGGTACTCAGTGCCGGGCCGGTCGTTGTTAGGGGAGATGTCACAGTGGCGGTGACCCGGTTCGTGACCCAGGGCGGTCAATCAAAAGGGGTTATTTACAGGGGATTGATAAAGTTTTTATATATAGTTCGTGACGCCACCTGTGGTATGCGGCTAAGGGAGCCGCCGCTGCGGAGCAGGTCCTCTGGAGCTGATGTTACTGCAGCAGGGATGGTGTGGCTCTCCACAGGTAGAGCTTAGCTCCAGGGCAGTGTAGATGTTATAGGTTGTGCTGGGTGTTGTAGTGCAGGGGGTGATGGCGCAGATAATAACCACAGAGACAGTGGGGTGCAGTCTTCCAAGTTTACTCACAGTTATTAAGTTCCTCAGGTTACAGGTTCCGGACTGCAACGTGCTGCGTTCACCAAGCAGGGGTTCAGCAATCCCCCAGGTAGTTCAAGAGTGCCTGACAGGACCCCTTTCTATGTGCCTTCCTCAGTCGTCTTCCTGCGCTGGCTCTCGCCCTCCTGCCCTGCGCCTTGCAATCAGTGTCCCAATCCGGTAACCTCAGGTCTTGTCGGGTGACCTGCAGTCCCCTGGACCCTCTGTTGCCACCTTTTCTCGGCAATATTTTTGCGGTTTCGGCTACTGCACCTTGCAAGTACAGCAGCCTCCGGTTCCTAGCTGAGCCTTGTAGTTCTCCACTAGTTTAGGGGCCGGTCCCCTCTGCGGCTCGATCCCTCCACTGCCTGGCAGATTCGGGCATATGGGTGGCCTCCAGCACTTCCCGTACCCCTGGGATCCCTTTTGGTCCTGGAGCCTTTCTCCTGCTCCCTCTCCTCTCTCAGTCCTGGGCCTCTCACTAGGCCCGCCTCCGGAGCAGAACTCCTGCAGAGCCTCTGCTCCACACACTTTCCTCCTCTGACTGAACACTCTCTCTCAAGATGGTTCTCTCTTTTATACACCTCCTTTACAAGTGCTCCCCTGAACTACGTCATCCACCCACACCCACTACATGATTCCCCCTCACTTGGTGACTGTGGACTGTGCTCTTCCTTAGGAGCAATCTCGCCCTGCCCTACTGAAGTGGATGTGTTGGATGCAGGTGGGTCCTGGGCAGCACTCTATCCTTACCTGAGAGTGGGATACCACACCTCTGGGTGAGATGCAGTACCTCTGTGGCGACTGAACCCGCAGGGGCGCCACATGTGCCTTTCCAAATCAAGTCCTATCAGTTTACTTAAACACAGCTGGACTCCAATGAAGGAGTAGAACCATCTCAAGGAGGATCACAAGAAAATGGACAGCATGTGACTTAGATATGAGTGTCTGAGAAAAGGGTCTGAATACTTATGACCATGTGATATTTCAGTTTTTCTTTTTTAATAAATTTGCAAAAATTTCTACATTTCTGTTTCAGTCAAGATGGGGTGCAGCGTGTACTTTAATGAGAAAAAAATGAACTTTTTAGAATTTACCAAATGGCTGTAATGAAACAAATGTGAAAAATGTAAAGGGGTGTGAATACTTTCCGTACCCACTGTATTATACAAGGTTGTGTTTTCTGTGACCCGCTGGTGGAGGACAGTATTTGTAGCCATTTATTGCTCTCGCCTAGCTCATAGGATGATCTCTGTTTCATGTCCTATAGGGAGGAGACCCCAGAACAAATGATGGAGGAAGAGAAGATTGCAGTTCTGTAAGTGCAGAAATTCACTGTTAATAGAAGCTATAGATGTGCTCCTATAAGAGGAATGGAACGTAGCTGCAACATCACTTACTCTCATCCCTCCCATAACTCATATCCATCACATTTATGAGGTTTTCCAATATATAAAAAAAATTGTCCAAAAATGGGAAATGGCACAAGGACAGCGATTGGCTGCAGCGGTCACATGAGTCGCTAACTTCATTGCTGCAGCACAGGATTTATCATGTGACAATGGATCTTTTATTATTTTACACCATTTTCTCCGTTTTGGTCCAATTATACAAATCCCGATAATGTCGCTGTCTCACAGTCTCCTGTTGACTTATGGGGAGGTCAGGTTTGGGCGGTCAGTGATCGGGGTCTGTACTCGGACCGCGCTCCACAGACATATGAACCCGGCATTAATGTATTCTATTAAATTGTAGAACCTGCAGCCCCCGATCTGCACAGCCGCTACCAGGTAACAGTCAGGGTCCACTAATCAGGGGGGTCTCCATCTGGATCCAGACATCTGCTTCCCTCGTATTGGGGGCAGATCCTAACGAGCGGTCATTTTACTCCTGGAGAGCCCTTTATCTGTGATGGAGGAAATGGACAAATTTTGCTAAGAAAGTATTTGGGTTGGAGTGAGAAGCTGGGGAATTTCCTCTGTCTGTCGCGTCCTGAGAACGAACCTTTACAGATCCTAATCCCCCATTACTGCACATTTACATGAGATGATATAGGTTTCATGTACTGTAGGGAGAAGACCACCAACATCAACAGGATGAAGAAGAAGAAGACCACCATCATCAGCAGGTAAGAGCAGAGATTACTGAGCGAACCTTCTACATGGGATAATGATAGAGATGATTCCTGACCACCGTATATACCTGACTGTACAGACAGAGGCCATTTATTGTCACCACTCACACATCTTATATACCTGACTGCACAGACAGTGGCCATTTATTATCACCACTCACACATCTTATATACCTGACTGTACAGACAGCGGCCATTTATTATCACCACTCACACATCTTATATACCTGACTGTACAGACAGCGGCCATTTATTATCACCACTCACACATCTTATATACCTGACTGTACAGACAGCGGCCATTTATTGTCACCACTCACACATCTTATATACCTGACTGCACAGACAGCGGCCATTTATTATCACCACTCACACATCTTATATACCTGACTGCACAGACAGCGGCCATTTATTATCACCACTCACACATCTTATATACCTGACTGTACAGACAGCGGCCATTTATTGTCACCACTCACACATCTTATATACCTGACTGTACAGACAGCGGCCATTTATTATCACCACTCACACATCTTATATACCTGACTGTACAGACAGCGGCCATTTATTGTCACCACTCACACATCTTATATACCTGACTGCACAGACAGCGGCCATTTATTGTCACCACTCACACATCTTATATACCTGACTACACAGACAGCGGCCATTTATTATCACCACTCACACATCTTATATACCTGACTGTACAGACAGCGGCCATTTATTATCACCACTCACACATCTTATATACCTGACTGTACAGACAGCGGCCATTTATTATCACCACTCACACATCTTATATACCTGACTGCACAGACAGCGGCCATTTATTATCACCACTCACACATCTTATATACCTGACTGTACAGACAGCGGCCATTTATTATCACCACTCACACATCTTATATACCTGACTGTACAGACAGCGGCCATTTATTATCACCACTCACACATCTTATATACCTGACTGTACAGACAGCGGCCATTTATTATCACCACTCACACATCTTATATACCTGACTGTACAGACAGCGGCCATTTATTATCACCACTCACACATCTTATATACCTGACTGCACAGACAGCGGCCATTTATTGTCATCACTCACACATCTTATATACCTGACTGCACAGACAGCGACCATTTATTATCACCACTCACACATCTTATATACCTGACTGCACAGACAGTGGCCATTTATTATCACCACTCACACATCTTATATACCTGACTGTACAGACAGCGGCCATTTATTATCACCACTCACACATCTTATATACCTGACTGCACAGACAGTGGCCATTTATTATCACCACTCACACATCTTATATACCTGACTGTACAGACAGCGGCCATTTATTGTCACCACTCACACATCTTATATACCTGACTGCACAGACAGCGGCCATTTATTGTCACCACTCACACATCTTATATACCTGACTGCACAGACAGTGGCCATTTATTGTCACCACTCACACATCTTATATACCTGACTACACAGACAGCGGCCATTTATTGTCACCGCTCACACATCTTATATACCTGACTGCACAGACAGCGGCCATTTATTATCACCACTCACACATCTTATATACCTGACTGCACAGACAGCGGCCATTTATTATCACCACTCACACATCTTATATACCTGACTGTACAGACAGCGGCCATTTATTATCACCACTCACACATCTTATATACCTGACTGCACAGACAGCGGCCATTTATTGTCACCACTCACACATCTTATATACCTGACTACACAAACAGCGGCCATTTATTGTCACCGCTCACACATCTTATATACCTGACTGCACAGACAGCGGCCATTTATTGTCACCACTCACACATCTTATATACCTGACTGCACAGACAGCGGCCATTTATTGTCACCACTCACACATCTTATATACCTGACTGCACAGACAGCGGCCATTTATTGTCACCACTCACACATCTTATATACCTGACTGCACAGACAGCGGCCATTTATTGTCACCACTCACACATCTTATATACCTGACTGCACAGACAGTGGCCATTTATTATCACCACTCACACATCTTATATACCTGACTGCACAGACAGTGGCCATTTATTGTCACCACTCACACATCTTATATACCTGACTACACAGACAGCGGCCATTTATTGTCACCGCTCACACATCTTATATACCTGACTGCACAGACAGCGGCCATTTATTGTCACCACTCACACATCTTATATACCTGACTGCACAGACAGCGGCCATTTATTATCACCACTCACACATCTTATATACCTGACTGCACAGACAGCGGCCATTTATTGTCACCACTCACACATCTTATATACCTGACTGCACAGACAGCGGCCATTTATTGTCACCACTCACACATCTTATATACCTGACTACACAGACAGCGGCCATTTATTATCACCACTCACACATCTTATATACCTGACTGCACAGACAGCGGCCATTTATTATCACCACTCACACATCTTATATACCTGACTGCACAAACAGCGGCCATTTATTATCACCGCTCACACATCTTATATACCTGACTGCACAGACAGCGGCCATTTATTATCACCGCTCACACATCTTATATACCTGACTGTACAGACAGCGGCCATTTATTATCACCGCTCACACATCTTATATACCTGACTGTACAGACAGCGGCCATTTATTGTCACCACTCACACATCTTATATACCTGACTGCACAGACAGCGTCCATTTATTGTCACCACTCACACATCTTATATACCTGACTGCACAGACAGCGGCCATTTATTGTCACCACTCACACATCTTATATACCTGACTGCACAGACAACGTCCATTTATTGTCACCACTCACACATCTTATATACCTGACTACACAGACAGCGGCCATTTATTGTCACCACTCACACATCTTATATACCTGACTGTACAGACAGCGGCCATTTATTGTCACCACTCAAACATCTTATATACCTGACTGTACAGACAGCGGCCATTTATTGTCACCACTCACACATCTTATATACCTGACTGCACAGACAGCGGCCATTTATTGTCACCACTCACATATCTTATATACCTGACTGCACAGACAGCGGCCATTTATTGTCACCACTCACACATCTTATATACCTGACTGCACAGACAGCAGCCATTTATTATCACCACTCACACATCTTATATACCTGACTGTACAGACAGCGGCCATTTATTGTCACCACTCACACATCTTATATACCTGACTGTACAGACAGCGGCCATTTATTATCACCACTCACACATCTTATATACCTGACTGCACAGACAGCAGCCATTTATTATCACCACTCACACATCTTATATACCTGACTGTACAGACAGCGGCCATTTATTGTCACCACTCACACATCTTATATACCTGACTGCACAGACAGCGGCCATTTATTATCACCGCTCACACATCTTATATACCTGACTGCACAGACAGCGGCCATTTATTGTCACCGCTCACACATCTTATATACCTGACTGCACAGACAGCGGCCATTTAATATCACCACTCACACATCTTATATACCTGACTGTACAGACAGCGGCCATTTATTATTACCGCTCACACATCTTATATACCTGACTGCACAGACAGCGGCCATTTATTGTCACCGCTCACACATCTTATATACCTGACTGCACAGACAGCGGCCATTTATTGTCACCGCTCACACATCTTATATACCTGACTGCACAGACAGTGGCCATTTATTGTCACCACTCACACATCTTATATACCTGACTGCACAGACAGCAGCCATTTATTGTCACCACTCACACATCTTATATACCTGACTGCACAGACAGCGGCCATTTATTGTCACCGCTCACACATCTTATATACCTGACTGTACAGACAGCGGCCATTTATTATTACCGCTCACACATCTTATATACCTGACTGCACAGACAGCGGCCATTTATTGTCATCGCTCACACATCTTATATACCTGACTGCACAGACAGTGGCCATTTATTGTCACCGCTCACACATCTTATATACCTGACTGTACAGACAGCGGCCATTTATTATTACCGCTCACACATCTTATATACCTGACTGCACAGACAGCGGCCATTTATTGTCACCGCTCACACATCTTATATACCTGACTGTACAGACAGCGGCCATTTATTGTCACCACTCACACATCTTATATACCTGACTGCACAGACAGCGGCCATTTATTGTCACCACTCACACATCTTATATACCTGACTGCACAGACAGCGGCCATTTATTGTCACCACTCACACATCTTATATACCTGACTGCACAGACAGAGTCCATTTATTGTCACCACTCACACATCTTATATACCTGACTGCACAGACAGCGGCCATTTATTGTCACCACTCACACATCTTATATAACTGACTGCACAGACAGCGGCCATTTATTATCACCACTCACACATCTTATATACCTGACTGCACAGACAGCGGCCATTTATTGTCACCACTCACACATCTTATATACCTGACTGCACAGACAGCGGCCATTTATTATCACCACTCACACATCTTATATACCTGACTGTACAGACAGCGGCCATTTATTGTCACCACTCACACATCTTATATACCTGACTGCACAGACAGCGGCCATTTATTATCACCACTCACACATCTTATATACCTGACTGCACAGACAGCGGCCATTTATTATCACCACTCACACATCTTATATACCTGACTGTACAGACAGCGGCCATTTATTATCACCACTCACACATCTTATATACCTGACTGCACAGACAGCGGCCATTTATTGTCACCACTCACACATCTTATATACCTGACTGTACAGACAGCGGCCATTTATTGTCACCACTCACACATCTTATATACCTGACTGCACAGACAGCGGCCATTTATTGTCACCACTCACACATCTTATATACCTGACTGCACAGACAGCGGCCATTTATTGTCACCACTCACACATCTTATATACCTGACTGTACAGATAGCGGCCATTTATTATCACCACTCACACATCCTATATACCTGACTGCACAGACAGCGGCCATTTATTATCACCACTCACACATCTTATATACCTGACTGTACAGACAGCGGCCATTTATTGTCACCACTCACACATCTTATATACCTGACTGCACAGACAGCGGCCATTTATTGTCACCACTCACACATCTTATATACCTGACTGCACAGACAGCGGCCATTTATTGTCACCACTCACACATCTTATATACCTGACTGTACAGATAGCGGCCATTTATTATCACCACTCACACATCCTATATACCTGACTGCACAGACAGCGGCCATTTATTATCACCACTCACACATCCTATATACCTGACTGCACAGACAGCGGCCATTTATTATCACCACTCACACATCTTATATACCTGACTGTACAGACAGCGGCCATTCATTGTCACCACTCACACATCTTATATAACTGACTGCACAGACAGCGGCCATTTATTATCACTACTCACACATCTTATATACCTGACTGTACAGACAGCGGCCATTTATTATCACCACTCACACATCTTATATACCTGACTGCACAGACAGCGGCCATTTATTATCACCACTCACACATCTTATATACCTGACTGTACAGACAGCGGCCATTTATTATCACCGCTCACACATCTTATATACCTGACTGCACAGACAGCGGCCATTTATTGTCACCACTCACACATCTTATATACCTGACTGCACAGACAGCGGCCATTTATTATCACCACTCACACATCTTATATACCTGACTACACAGACAGCGGCCATTCATTATCACCACTCACACATCTTATATACCTGACTGCACAGACAGCGGCCATTTATTATCACCACTCACACATCTTATATACCTGACTGTACAGACAGCGGCCATTTATTGTCACCACTCACACATCCTATATACCTGACTGCACAGACAGCGGCCATTTATTATCACCACTCACACATCTTATATACCTGACTGCACAGACAGCGGCCATTTATTATCACCGCTCACACATCTTATATACCTGACTGTACAGACAGCGGCCATTTATTGTCACCACTCACACATCTTATATACCTGACTGCACAGACAGTGGCCATTTATTATCACCACTCACACATCTTATATACCTGACTGTACAGACAGCGGCCATTTATTATCACCGCTCACACATCTTATATACCTGACTGCA
Organism: Phyllobates terribilis; assembly: GCF_046119375.1. Classification (NCBI taxonomy): domain Eukaryota; kingdom Metazoa; phylum Chordata; class Amphibia; order Anura; family Dendrobatidae; genus Phyllobates; species Phyllobates terribilis. The sequence goes on from NW_027362767.1 coordinate 138,546,674, forward strand.
CAGACAGTGGCCATTTATTATCACCACTCACACATCTTATATACCTGACTGTACAGCCAGCGGCCATTTATTATCACCACTCACACATCTTATATACCTGACTGTACAGACAGCGGCCATTTATTATCACCGCTCACACATCTTATATACCTGACTGTACAGACAGCGGCCATTTATTGTCACCACTCACACATCTTATATACCTGACTGCACAGACAGTGGCCATTTATTATCACCACTCACACATCTTATATACCTGACTGTACAGACAGCGGCCATTTATTATCACCACTCACACATCTTATATACCTGACTGCACAGACAGCCGCCATTTATTATCACCACTCACACATCTTATATACCTGACTGCACAGACAGCCGCCATTTATTATCACCACTCACACATCTTATATACCTGACTGTACAGACAGCGGCCATTTATTATCACCACTCACACATCTTATATACCTGACTGCACAGACAGCCGCCATTTATTATCACCACTCACACATCTTATATACCTGACTGCATAGACAGCGGCCATTTATTATCACCACTCACACATCTTATATACCTGACTGCACAGACAGCGGCCATTTATTGTCACCGCTCACACATCTTATATACCTGACTGCACAGACAGCCGCCATTTATTATCACCACTCACACATCTTATATACCTGACTGCACAGACAGTGGCCATTTATTATCACCACTCACACATCTTATATACCTGACTGTACAGACAGCGGCCATTTATTATCACCACTCACACATCTTATATACCTGACTGCACAGACAGTGGCCATTTATTATCACCACTCACACATCTTATATACCTGACTGCACAGACAGCCGCCATTTATTATCACCACTCACACATCTTATATACCTGACTGTACAGACAGCGGCCATTTATTATCACCGCTCACACATCTTATATACCTGACTGTACAGACAGCGGCCATTTATTGTCACCACTCACACATCTTATATACCTGACTGCACAGACAGCGGCCATTTATTGTCACCACTCACACATCTTATATACCTGACTGTACAGACAGCGGCCATTTATTGTCACCACTCACACATCTTATATACCTGACTGCACAGACAGCGGCCATTTATTGTCACCACTCACACATCTTATATACCTGACTGCACAGACAGCGGCCATTTATTTTTTGCACCCAATATCATGGGATCTCTGGAAACGAAGGATGTTTTCTTAACAATCATGTTACCTTGTTTCTATTTTTTAGGCTTCGATGCTTCTTCTCTTGTTTCTTTTGTTTCAATTTCTAAAACAGTGAGTATACAAGATCCTTTCTGTACATGTCACCCCCAGGTCTCACCGTCATCCTGTAATATTTCCACCCTCAGGTCTATATATTGTGAACAAGTTGTCAAGCACTTTTCCAAGTGATGTTAAAATCACTTGGAAAAGTGCTTGATCACCCGCATGCAGAAATGCATGTGAAGAACACTTGACAAACGCTTCTACCTGGCGAGAAAAACGCATGTAAAAACCGCATGCTTTTTTCCTGCCGGTGAGAAGCATAAAAAATATGCAGCATTTCTGCATCGTGGGCACATAGCCTAATGAGCCACATGACACTGGGGAGGAAAAATGCCTAATTGAGCACAATTTGGTCATTTACACTTAGGGGTGTACTCACTTTTGTGATATACTGTAGGTCCTTAGGATAGCTCATCAATATCTTGTGACTGAAAAGCGTTTTAACAATATTGTTTGTTATATCTCCACTCTATATAGTAAAATGCCACTTACCACCTTGGCAGCAACAACAACCACCTTTTACCACCTCGGCAGCAACAACAACCACCTTTTACCACCTTGGCAGCAACAACAACCACCTTTTACCACCTCGGCAGCAATGACAACCACCTTTTACCACCTCGGCAACAACAAAAATCACCTTTTACCACCTCGGCAGCACCAACAACCACCTTTTACAACCTCGGCAGCAAAGACAACCACCCTTTACCAACCTCGGCAGCAATGACAACCACCTTTTACCACCTCAGCAGCAGCAACAACCACCTTTTACCACCTCGGCAGCAACGACAACCACCTTTTACCACCTCAGCAGCAGCAACAACCACCTTTTACCACCTCGGCAGCAACGACAACCATTTTTTACCACCTCGGCAGCAATGACAACCACCTTTTACCACCTCGGCAGCAATGACAACCACCTTTTACCACCTCGGCAACAACAACCACGTTTTAACACCTCGGCAGCAACAACAACCACATTTTACCACCTCGGCAACAACAACCACTTTTTACCACCTGGGCAGCAACAACAACCACCTTGACAGCAGCAACAACCACCTTTTACCACCTCGGCAGCAACAAAAACAACCACCTTCTACCACCTTGGCAGCAACAACAACCGTCTTTTACCACCTTGGCAGCAACAACAACCGCCTTTTACCACCTTGGCAGCAGCAACAACCACCTTTCACCACCTCGGCATCAACAACAACCACCTTTTACCATCTTGGCAGCAACGACAACACCCTTTTACCACCTTGGCAGCAGCAACAACCACCTTTTTCTACCTCGGCAGCAACAACAACCACCTTTTACCACCTTGGCAGCAGCAGCAACCACATTTTACCACCTCAGCAGCAACAACAACATTCTTGGCAGCAACAGCAACCACCTTTTACCACCTCAGCAGCAACAACAACAACAACAACCTTTTACAAACTCAGCAGCAACAACAATCTTCTACCACCTCGACAGCAAACCAAGGCTGTCCAACAAATTTTATTTTTTCTTTATGTATGACAACTCAATAAATTGTATTGGACTCTACCTTTCGTTCCTCTTTAATTTCACTTCATTTCCTGGCCCCTTTTGTTCACATGCTGCTCTCCAGACTGGGAAACTCCCTGTGCCCTTTTTTCTAATCTCACAACCAGAACTGGCACTGTCTGGCTCAATTGTGCAGCACTGCCTTCTGCCCGCCCCATACACAGCATTGGCTGTTAGTAATCTGCTCCATCACTGACCGCATTCATTCCAGCATTGGCGCTGACTGAGCAGTGATCCTGTGCCTTCATCTGTGGCAGTGCAGCGCCGATCACTACATCTCACACCACATCCACAATGGTGATAGTCATCACATGTCCCCAGGGGTATAATGTTTGCAGTTGCAGAAAGTGTGACTGGGCCCATACTGACGCCATTGCCTACTTCAGTTGGATATGCACGCGGATGCACAATCAGCTGAAGTGTGTTACGGCGCAGAGACACGCTGGGTCCCTGCACTGCAAAACAGATCGCCGCCAAGAGACCAGCAGCTGAGGTTGGCGTGCGAGACATGGACGTCGCACGGCAGTGACATTACCCTACACACACAGACTGGCCTATGCTGGGGCTACCCCATGTTTGGTCACAACACAGGTCAAGCTGCCAAACTTCGTTCTATGCCGCTGCTACATGGTAACGCGATGCCGGCGAGTAGGGTCACATTGCGGACCCTGCGGTGATGGGACAAGTTCTGATTTTTTAATCTGCTTGTTGCGGGACGTAGGGGACATAATGTGACCCTATTCACTTTATTTCTGCCACTAAGTCATGTAGCAGCAGCTTACAGTGATTGTGCTGCACAACCTGCGCCATGACCAAATCACTGTGCAACCAGCATCATATATAATAGTGTAATGTAGAGCTGAATAATGAGATTCACAGGACTCCATGGGAATCGGATCAGGGTCATGCAAAGTAATTCAGCCGGTCATGAAATAGTCGCATTGTATTAAGTGCCACATACATCCAAGATACTTGAGTCTGAATACCGGCCGAAGAAGTGTGCAAGTTTTACAATAGATCCTGCTGATGGATTGGTCGAGTTTGTATAATATATGACGCATATGACGCTTGTATGCAGTTATTGTTTTACATATAAAAAATGTAACCATATGTATCGAGATGGATATAGATACATATTTATTTATAGTCATATACGGCAATAAAATGGCAGCACTCCAGACGTATGATAGTGAAAAAACTGATCTTTATTCCGCCATGTATGTGCAACATTTCCTCTCTTCAAACTGTGAGTCTTTCTGAAGCCATGAACATTATATATAGGGTACACTCCATAATCAGAGGCCGGCAGCTGACATCAGCGTGCGCGTTACTGGGGGCACGCCCTCTGTTGGTATGTACAGTGCTGTCCCATTATTATGTGGCGCCCCTGCGGGTCCAGTAGCCACAGAGGTGCTGCATCTCACCCAGAGGTGTGGTACCCCACTCTCAGGTAAGGACGGAGTACTACCCGGGACCCACACACCCACATCCAACACACTCCACTTCAGGAGGGAAGGGCGAGATTGCTCACAAGGGAGAGCACAGTCCCTGGTCCCTAGCTGGAGGGTGGAACTAGGTAGAGGAGGTGGGTGGAGGAAGTAGATCAGGGGAGCACAGACAGAAAGAGTATAAAAGACAGGGAGAAATATCTAGAAAGAGTGGAGAGGGGAGTCCTGCTCAGGAGAGCAGTGGAGAAGGGTTCATTCTCCTGGCTCCAGTGCTTGGAGCAGGAGTTCAGTGGAGAGAGAGGAGTGGGGCCTAGTGAGAGAGGCCCAGGAGGAGGAAAGTGAGGAAAGAAGAGAGGAGCAGTGAGGAGGGCTCCAGGGAGACAGAAGGGATCCCAGGGGCACGGCGAGTGCGGATGCCACCCGTACGCCCAAAATCACGCTGACGTGGAGGGATCAAGCCGCAGAAGGGGATGGCCCCAGACTAGTGGAGAACAACCAGGCTCAGCTAGCCAACCGGAAGCTGCAGCATTTTCAAGGTGTTGCAGTCAAAATCCACAATTACATCGCTGAAAATTTGGCCACATAGGGTCCAGGGGACTGAGAGAAGTCGCCCGACAAGGCCCGAGGTCACTGGCTTGGGTCACTGATTGTGAGGCGCAGGGCAGGAGGACAAGTCAAGAGCCAGCGCAGTGAGACGACCGGTAAAGGTACATAGAACGGGGTCCTGTCCAAGTGCTCCTGAGATACCTGACAGTTTGCTGGATCACTACCCCGGAGGACACAGGACGACGTGGGTGGTCGCACACCAGTGACTGTAACCTGAAAAACTTAACAACTGTGAGTAAAACCTGAAGACTGCACCCCACTGTGTCCTTGAATAATTGCTGCGCCATCATCTGCATTACACCGCACCAACAACATCTACATCCACAATTCTTCATATACTGCCCTGGAGCTAAGCTCTGCCTGTGGAGAGCTGAACCAACTCTGCTGTGTCACCATCAGCTCCAGAGGATCTGCACCGCAGCGGTGGCCCCATATAGCCGCATACCACAGGTGACGTCACGAACATTATCTCTAAAAACTTTATTCCCCTTTCACTTCCCCTTTAATTATTTGACCGCCCTGGGTCAACGACCAGGTCACTTCCACTGTGACATCCCCAGCACCGATTGGCCCGGCACCGAGTACCCCATGACCCCAGGGGGCGCATCAACTACATAGTATTAAATTATATTATTTTATAAATATAAATATATATATATATATATATATATATATATATATATATATATATATATACACAGTGGGGGAAAAAAGTATTTAGTCAGCCACCAATTGTGCAAGTTCTCCCACTTAAAAAGATGAGAGAGGCCTGTAATTGACATCATAGGTCGACCTCAACTATGAGAGACAAAATGAGAAAACAAATCCTGAAAATCACATTCTTTGATTTGGAAAGAAATTTTTTTCAAATTTTGGTGGAAAATAAGTATTTGGTCAATTACAAAAGTTCATCTCAATACTTTGTTATATATCCTTTGCTGGCAATGACAGAGGTGAAACGTTTTCTGTAAGTCTTCACAAGGTTGGCACACACTGTTTCTGGTATGTTGGCCCATTCCTCCATGCAGATCTCCTCTAGAGCAGTGATGTTTTGGGGCTGTCGCTGGGCAACACGGACTTTCAACTCCCTCCAAAGGTTTTCTATAGGGTTTAGATCTGGAGACTGGCTAGGCCACTCCAGGACCTTGAAATGCTTCTTACGAAGCCACTCCTTCGTTGCCCTGGCGGGCGGTGTGCTTGGGATCATTGTCATGCTGAAAGACCCAGCCATGTTTCATCTTCAATGCCTTTGCTGATGGAATGAGGTCTGCACTCAAAATCTCACGATACATGGCCCCATTCATTCTTTCATGTACACGGATCAGTCGCCTGGTCCCTTGATAGAGAAACAGCCCCAAAGCATGATGTCGCCACCCCCATGCTTCACAGTAGGTATGGTGTTCTTCAGATGCAACTCAGCATTCTTTTTCCTCCAAACACGACGAGTTGTGTTTCTACCAAACAGTTCTACTTTGGTTTCATCTGACCATATGACATTCTCCCAGTACTCTTCTGGATCATCCAAATGATCTCTAGCAAACTTCAGATGGGCCCAGACATGTAATGGCTTAAGCAGGGGGACACATCTGGCACTGAAGGATCTGAGTCCCTAGTGGCGTAGTGTGTTACTGATGGTAGCCTGTGTAACGTTAGTCCCAGATCTCTGCAGGTATTTTACTAGGTCCCCCCGTGTGGTTCTGGGATTTTTGCTCACCGTTCTTGAGATCATTTTGACCCCACTGGGTGAGATCTTGTGTGGAGCCCCAGATCGAGGGAGATTATCAGTGGTCTTGTATGTCTTCCATTTTCTAATTATTGCTCCCACAGTTGATTTCTTCACACCAAGCTGCTTGCCTATTGCAGATTCAGTCTTCCCAGCCTGGTGCAGGGCTGCAATTTTGTTTCTGGTGTCCTTTGACAGCTCTTTGGTCTTCACCATAGTGGAGTTTGGAGTGTGACTGAGGTTGCGGACAGGTGTCTTTTATACTTATAACAAGTTCAAACATGTGCCAGTACTACAGGTAATGAGTGGAGGACAGAGGAGCCAGTACTACAGGTAATGAGTGGAGGACAGAGGAGCCAGTACTACAGGTAATGAGTGGAGGACAGAGGAGCCAGTACTACAGGTAATGAGTGGAGGACAGAGGAGCCAGTACTACAGGTAATGAGTGGAGGACAGAGGAGCCAGTACTACAGGTAATGAGTGGAGGACAGAGGAGCCAGTACTACAGGTAATGAGTGGAGGACAGAGGAGCCAGTACTACAGGTAATGAGTGGAGGACAGAGGAGCCAGTACTACAGGTAATGAGTGGAGGACAGAGGAGACAGTACTACAGGTAATGAGTGGAGGACAGAGGAGCCTCTTTAAGAAGAAGTTACAGGTCTGTGAGAGACAGAAATCTTGCTTGTTTGTAACGGACCAAATACTTATTTTCCACCAAAATTTGAAAAAATTTCTTTCCATATCAGACAATGTGATTTTCAGGATTTGTTTTCTCATTTTGTCTCTCATAGTTGAGGTCGACCTATGATGTCAGTTACAGGCCTCTCTCATCTTTTAAGTGGGAGAACTTACACAATTGAGGCTGACTAAATACTTTTTTTCCCCATTGTGTATATATATATATATATATATATATATATATATATATATATATATATATATATATATACCGTATATATATATGTATACAGTACAGACCAAAAGTTTGGACACACCTTCTCATTTAAAGATTTTTATGTATTTTCATGACTATGAAAATTGTACATTCACACTGAAGGCATCAAAACTATGAATTACCACATGTGGAATTATATACTTAACAAAAAAGTGTGAAACAACTGAAAATATGTCTTATATTCTAGGTTCTTCAAAGTAGCCACCTTTTGCTTTGATGACTGCTTTGCACACTCTTGGCATTCTCTTGATGAGCTTCAAGAGGTAGTCACTGGAAATGGTTTTCACTTCACAGGTGTGCCCTGTCAGGTTTAATCAGTGGGATTTCTTGCCTTATAAATGGGGTTGGGACCATCAGTTGTGTTGTGCAGAAGTCTGGTGGATACACAGCTGATAGTCCTACTGAATACACTGTTAGAATTTGTATTATGACTAGTGTTGATCGAGCACTAAAATGCTCGGGTGCTCGAAGCTCGGGCCGAGCTCGCCGTGATACTCGGGTGCTCGACCCAAGCAACGAGCCCAATGTTAGTCTATGGGAGACCCGAGCATTTTTGCGGTGGCACCTCCGGCAGTCTTTTAAAAGCCTAACAAATGCCCAAGACGATAGTGACAGTGCTCAAATGACATGGGGACAGCATGGTGATCGCCCCAGGAAGCATTTCTGACCCCCAGGTCACTGCTGTCAACAACATGGTCAGAGGTATTAAGCCACTTTTACGGGCTCACAATAAAACGTTCAAAAACGAAACTGAAACTTTTTTCCTGTGAAATATGTTAAGGAATTTCTTTTCCAGGGTAAAGACTTGTGTATAAGGTAAAATAAATAACCAAAAACAAAAATACTCCTCCACACCTTGGGCTATGTTCACAAGCAGCATTTTTTATGCATTTTTGCACTTTTGTATTGCTTTCAACTGTGACAAATGCATTCACCGGGAAATGTCATTTTAACATTTTACAACCTTATCTGGCCATGTGCTGTGTGACACATGCATACAGTGCTGAAAAGACATGGGAACAGCATGGGGAAGACCCCTGGAAGCATCTCTGACACCCAGGTCACTGTCTAAAAGTGTGCCCATCATAAGTGATCCTTGCCGCATCAGAAGATGCAGACTTGCAACTATCCCCGTGCAAGTTGTAGTCCCAAGGCAGTGTTCAATTGTACCTCCCCCATTCCTTGCAATACAAGCGCAAGTATGCAGCCTGCCACCCACCCACCCCCAGGCTGCAATACTATACTGCTTGCTTGCTTGCACTTGAAATTGGGCCTTTTAGGCATGTGGAGGCGGAATCTGGCCACCACGTCATGGCTGCGTTGGCGGCCTGGAATCCATACTCAGTCCCCAGCCGCCCGGCGGCCGGGTGTCCACACACGGTTCCCAGCCGCCTGGGGGCAGCCGGGTGTCCATAAACGGTCCCCAGCTGCCCCTATTTCTCCTTGGCACATCCCCCCACACACTTTTCTTAGCCCGGCCTGCTTTAGGGCAGCATTGGACGAGCCCACCAGAGAACCGGACTCCTCCGGTGGGCCCTGGCTTCTCCATCAGGGGAGTTGAGAGTGCCAAGGTGAGGAGCATGATGATGATGACAGAAGTTAGCATCTGCTTTGTTTTCTTTTAATGCAAGTGTAAGTGTGCAGCCTGCCACCCACCCCCAGACTGCAATGCCATACTGCTAGCTTGCACTTGAAATGGGGCCTTTTAGTTTGGAGGAGGCCGAAGCTGGCCACTACCTCATGGCTGCTTCGGCAGCGAGGTATCCATACTCAGTCCTCAGCCGCTCCTATTTGTCCTGGTGTGCCTTATACATAAGATTAAGCGCATATACCAAAACATTACCTTTGCCCTCCCCAGAGCATTTAGTGGGAAGGAGAGCCTATTCCGTTGTAGTGTGTGCATGCCAACCCCCTGCTCATGGCACATGCGAAGATACCTCCCACCCTGCACCTGTCGTTGCAGACTTGCAACTATCCCCGTTCAAGTCCTTGTCCCCGGGCAGTGTTCAATTGTACCTCTCCCATTCCTTGCAATGCATGCGCAAGTATGCAGCCTGCCACCCACCCACCCCCAGGCTGCAAAACCATACTGCTAGCTTGCTTGCACTTTAAATTGGGCCTTTTAGGCATGTGGAGGCGGAATCTGGCCACCACGCCATGGCTGCGTCGGCGGCCTGGTATCCAAACTCAGTCCCCAGCCGCCCGGTGGCCAGATGTCCCCGCTTGCTCCCCAGCCTCCAGGGGGCGGCCGGGTGTCCATACTCGGTCCCCAGCCACCCCTATTTTTCCCGGTAACCTTTCCCACACTTTTCTTAGCCTGGCCTGCTTTAGGGCAGCATTGGCTGAGCCCACCAGACAACCAGACTCCTCCGGTGGGCCCTGGCTTCTCCATCAGGGGAGTTGAGAGTGCTAAGGTGAGGAGCATGATGAGGATGATAGAAGTTAGCATCTGCTTTGTTTTGTTGGAATGCAAGCGCATGTATGTAGTAGCGGCTAGGCCTGAGGTGGTCAGCGTTTTGGCGCATATCCTACCTCCTCCGAGGATTGCTGGATGTTTTCCTGCTACTATCCAAGTTCTATGACTCCCGTTAAAACAAAGCTTCAGGTGATAAATGATGGATGAGGTGGTGGCAAAGGAGAAAGAGCAGGAGGAACAGGGACCATTCACATCAATATCAGGCCAGTCAACCAGATATGTCTTGTAGGATATGTTTCTGTAACAAAAGGAGCGGTTCGGCTACACAGTTATAGGGCATACAGTGAGTGCAATGCCTACCAAAAATTTCGAGGCACTCCAATGCCCCTTGGAAATGACATGGAGGTCAGAGGGCCTTAACTAAACCTTTTTTTCCATTTATAGCAACTGGGTCTCCTGTGCACTGTTGGCCTAAGCAGTGAATGGAAGGCTTTCCAAAAATTATGAGGAACTGCAATGCCCCTTACAAGAGCCATGCAGTACAGCATATTACAAACATAAGTCCCATTATTGGGGAGTGGGTCTCCCATAGTATTTGCTTATGCCTTCCAAGCAAAAGCTTCCAAAAATTAGGACGGAGCAACTTGCAATGCCCCTTACAAGAACCATGCAGTACAGCATATTACAAACATAAGTCCCATTATTGGGGAGTGGGTCTCCCATAGTATTTGCTTATGCCTTCCAAGCAAAAGCTTCCAAAAATTAGGACGGAGCAACTTGCAATGCCCCTTACAAGAACCATGCAGTACAGCATATTACAAACATAAGTCCCATTATTGCGGAGTGGGTCTCCCATAGGATTTGCTTATGCCTTCCAAGCAAAAGCTTCCAAAAATTAGGACGGAGCAACTTGCAATGCCCCTTACAAGAACCATGCAGTACAGCATATTACAAACATAAGTCCCATTATTGCGAAGTTGGTCTCCCATAGTATTTGCTTATGCCTTCCAAGCAAAAATTAGCACGGAGCAACTTGCAATGCCCCTTACAAGAGCCATGCAGTACAGCATATTACAAACATAAGTCCCATTATTGCGGAGTGGGTCTCCCATAGGATTTGCTTATGCCTTCCAAGCAAAAGCTTCCAAAAATTAGGACAGAGCAACTTGCAATGCCCCTTACAAGAACCATGCAGTACAGCATATTACAAACATAAGTCCCATTATTGCGGAGTGGGTCTCCCATAGTATTTGCTTATGCCTTCCAAGCAAAAGCTTCCAAAAATTAGGACGGAGCAACTTGCAATGCCCCTTACAAGAACCATGCAGTACAGCATATTACAAACATAAGCCCCATTATTGCGGAGTGGGTCTCCCATAGGATTTGCTTATGCCTTCCAAGCAAAAGCTTCCAAAAATTAGGACGGAGCAACTTGCAATGCCCCTTACAAGAACCATGCAGTACAGCATATTACAAACATAAGTCCCATTATTGCGGAGTGGGTCTCCCATAGGATTTGCTTATGCCTTCCAAGCATAAGCTTCCAAAAATAAGGACGGAGGAACTTGCAATGCTGGCACCCTGGTGGTATAGTGGTGTTGGAGGCTGAGGATAAGGAGAAGAACATAAAACAGCCGAAATGAGGAAGCGTATACCCATGTGTGGATGTGAAGCGGTGCATGTGAATACACCTCCCGAAATAACACAGTGGATTTGACTTTATGTTACTCTGCTATTATTTGGTGGTGATGAGAAGTCTGGCCCAATCCAGCCCTTGTTCATTTTGTTAAGGGTCAGTTTGTCAGCATTGCCAGTTGACAGGCGAGTGCACTTATCAGTTATAATCCCCCCAGCGGCACTAAAAACACGCTCCGATAACACGCTAGAGGCAGAGCAGGCCTCCAAGGCGTACAGAGCGAGTTCATTCCAAGTGTCCAGCTTGGATACCCAATAATTAAAAGGCACAGAAGAATCACGGAGGACCCTGGTACGGTCGGCATGGTACTCCCTCACCATCTTTTGAAACTTTCCACTCCTTGTGAGAGTACCCCGCGCCTCAGGGCCTGTAAACTGGGCGGGTGTCAGAAATCTGTCCCAGAACGTTGACAGTGTTCCCCTGCCTCTGCTGGATTGGAGTTGCATCTCTTTCGCCTGTACGCCTTGGTTGGGCAACGAACTGTGACCTCTGCCGCTAGCGTGTTCAGATGAGAATTTTGCAAGTTCTGCAGCAAGGGCCTTCTGGTACTGCCCCATTTTTGTAGACCTCTCCACTTCAGGAATAAGAGAGTGAAAGTTCTCCTTGTAGCGGGGGTCTAAAAGTGTCACCAACCAGTAATGACTGTCACCCAACATTTTGACAACGCGAGGGTCACGGTTAAGGCAGCGTAACATAAAGTCAGCTATGCGTGCCAGACTGGTAACGGGCAAGATTTCCGTGTCCTCACCAAGATGACGACTGACCATGCTCTCCTCCTCCTCCTCCTCTCCCCTGTCCTCAGGCCACCCACGCTGAACCGACGGTATGACACTTGTACATGTACTACTGTCTACAGCGCATGATAGCAGCTCCTGTTCTTCCTCCTCCTCCTCCTCTCCCTCATTGTCCCCCAATGCACATTGGGATGAGATGAGGCTGGGCTGTGTGTAATCGCCCACTACGGCTTCTTGATCCATCTCATCATACTCTGGCTGCAATGCCTCCTCTTTAATTCTCTGCAGAGAGCGTTGCAAAAGACAGACAAGTGGGATGTTGACACTAATGATGGCGTCATCGCCACTCACCATCTTGGTGGCTCCTCAAAGTTTGTCAGGATGGTACATATGTCAGACATCCAGGTCCACTCCTGAGGTCTTATGTGTGGAGTCTGACCTGAATATCGACGGCCTTGTTGCATCTGGTACTCCACAACTGCTCTCTTCTGCTCACAAAGCCTTTGCAACATGTGGAGGGTAGAGTTCCAACGTGTGGGGACATCACACACCAGTCGGTGTGCCGGAAGCTGCAAACGCTGCTGCAACACAGCAAGGGCGGCGGAAGCTGTAGCCGACTTGCGAAAATGAGCTGACAGGCGGCGTACTTTCACGAGCAGATCTGGCAACTCGGGGTACGATTTAAGAAACCGCTGAACCACGAGGTTAAGCACATGAGCCAGGCATGGTACGTGTGTGATCTAACCTCGCCTCAGAGCCGCCACCAGGTTACGGCCATTGTCACACACGACCATGCCGGGATGTAGGTTCAGCGGTCTCAGCCACAGATCTGCCTGCTCTTTCACAGCTGTCCACAACTCACAAGCAGTGAGAGGTTTATCATCTAAGCTTATGAGTTTCAGCACAGCCTGTTGCCGCTTGGCGGAGGCAGTACTGCAGTGCTTCCAGCTTGTAACTGATGTGGTGATATCTGAGATGGAGGCTGAACATAAGGAGGAGGAGGAGGAGGATGATGCGCAGGAGCTATACACTGTGGGGACAATTATGACTGACATAGGGCCCGCAATCCTCGGTGTGGGGAGGACGTGTTCTGTCCCAAGGTCCGACTGGGTCCCGGCTTCCACTATGTTTACCCAGTGTGCCGTCAGAGAGATGTACCGTCTCTGGCCACAAGCACTTGTCCACGTGTCCGTTGTCAGGTGGACTCTCCCAGTAACTGCGTTGTTGAGGGCACGGCAGATGCTTTGGGACACGTGCTTGTGTAGTGCGGGGATGGCACACCGGGCAAAATAGTGTCGGCTGGGGACCGAGTACCGAGGGACGGCCACCGCCATAAGATTGCGGAAGGATTCTGTCTCCACTAGCCTAAAAGGCAGCATTTCCAATGCAAGCAGTCGTGAAATGTGCGAATTTAGGACTGTGGCCTGTGGGGCGTTAGCTGCGAATTTCCGCTTTCGTTCAAAGGTCTGGGATATGGACAATTGAACGCTGCGGTGGGACGTGGACGTGGACGTTGATGCTGTTTCTTGAGAAACTGCCATAACAAGTGAAGACTGAGAGGAGAGGGCATCTTTACATGCAGTATGGACAGGGGATTGCCTTGCACACACAACAGGGGGTTCTATTGCACGCACAACAGTGGAAGAAGCAGTGGTGACACCCGCTGACACTGGTCGTGGACCCTGGGTTTCGCCCCACAAAGTCGGGTGCTTTGCTGTCATGTGCCTGATCATGCTGGTGGTGGTCAGGCTGGTAGTTTTGTCACCCCTGCTGATGCTGGCATGGGGTTATCAGCAGAGTCTTTAAAAAAATTCCAGACTCTGGAAGATCTAGCGCTTGTACTGGCAACGTCCCTCGTGTTGGTGTTACGGGGAACGGTTGCCCGCCTTCTGTCTGCGGCCACCACACTGCTTCTTCCTGCCTGTTGGGGTACTCTGCCTCCCTCCCCCTGTGTGCTGCTGGCCTCACTCTGCATGTCCTCCTGCCATGTTGGGTCAGTTACTAGATCATCCACCACCTCCTCCTCTTCCACTTGCGCACCACGATGCTCCTCCTCACTTGCTGGCAATTATGTCTCGTCATCGTCCACCTCTTGTGACAAATTGCCAGCGTCGACTTCCTGTGGCCGTGGCTGTTCAAATATTTGGGCATCGCTACATGGGATCTCCTCTTCCACCACTTCAAGCGTATCAGGCGAGGGGCACAAATCTGGAAATGGACCAGTGAACAGCTCTTCAGAGTGTCCAAGTGTGGGATCAATTGCTGTCTGACGACACTCGGCATGGTGGGAGAAAGGAGCATCAGGGTGAGGAGGAGTATGCGGTCGAGACTCACGGCTACTAAGAGTTGACCGTGTGGAAGACAGACCGGAGGTGGTGGTGCCCAGGTAACTGGAAGTATTATCTGCTATCCAATTAATAACCTGTTCACACTGATCAGTTCTCAATACTGGTGTTGTTCTGTGCTTCCCTAGTAATTCAGTCAAGAAGTGGGAGCGAGAAGATGTGGCTGTTGGTTGTGGCACATTTTCACCTTGGCCACGGCCCCGTCCTCTGCACGAACCATCACCAGAATGTCCACTTCCACGTCCCTTGACACGCGCCTTGCCCATTGTAAATGAAGTAAAATAGCTTACACTTGCACTATCAATGGAAAAAGGGTAATAAAAAGTAGATTAGAACCGTGGAAGAGGATAACCAGAGTTCTATTTCTCTGGCCTACACCCGACTCTTTTAAACAATCTGAACAATCAGGGAGAAACTATTACTGTTTTTCTTTACGTAAAAAATACCAAACCTGAATAATAGAGATTTTTTACCGTGGGATGGTAAAACCACAGTTATTGTTTACTGGGGTATACCAGACTTTTTTAAATATATAGATTTGCGGCTGAACAGTGAGCGACACACTCAAACTGTGTTTTTTTTAGATACCAAAGGCCCAAAACTGGATAGTACAGAGATTTGACCCATGGAACTGCAAAACCACACTGGGATTTGTCGGGCCTACACAAGACTATTTTCAACAGATATATTTTTGTGTCACAACAGTCAGGAGACACTACCGTTTTTCTTTACGGAAAATATACCAAAACCTGAATAATAGAGATTTTTTACCGTGGGAAGGCAAAACCACAGTTATTGTTTACTGGGGTATACCAGACTTTTTTAAATAGATATAATTGCGGCTGAGCAGTGAGCGACGCACTCAAACTGTGTTTTTTTAGATACCAAATGGCCCAAAAGTGGATAATACAGAGGTTTGAATTGTGGAAGTGCAAAACAACAGTTTTGTTTCTCTAGCCTACACCTGACTATTTTCAACAGATATATTTGTGTCTGAAAAATAAAAACCAAAAGGTTAATAAGACGG
Source organism: Phyllobates terribilis (assembly GCF_046119375.1). NCBI lineage: Eukaryota > Metazoa > Chordata > Amphibia > Anura > Dendrobatidae > Phyllobates > Phyllobates terribilis. The sequence continues at coordinate 138,562,475 of NW_027362767.1, forward strand.
GTATTTGTACAGTGTGAAAGAGGAAAAAAAAAGAGGATTTAGATGAAAAAAAAAAGGATTTTTCCTGTCCCCTGAGACCTGGAGCTAAGTCCAGCAATTTCAGCAACAGGAGCACACAGGACTGTAATGCTGCGTTTGCTGGTATAACCACTGCGTCTCCTATACCGCCTGCCTGCCTGATATCTGGGATGGATATTAGTCCTGAGAAGGACTGTTTGTTTGATCTGGCAGCCTTTACAGACCCTACACTAACTATTTTGCAGTTTATATCTCTCCCTAAATCAGCAGCGCTGTCCCTACACTGTCTGATCCGGAGCGACTGTGTCCAAGATGGCGGCGCCTGGTTTTAAATACTCGAGGTGACGCTGTGCGGCCAGCCAATCACTGTAATGCTCACAACCAACATGGCTGCGGCATTACAGTGACTGGCTGGCAATCCCTGCATGTTCATTGGCTCTGTAAAGAGCGCCAAACATGCAGGGCAGAGACCCGAGCTCCCGCCCGAGTAACCCGGAAATGTTCGGTGCTCGCCGAACATCCCGAGTAGCGTGATGCTCGGGCGAGTACCGAGCAGTGTCGAGCATGTTCGCTCAACACTTATTATGACAAGAAAAAAGCAGCTAAGTAAAGAAAAACGAGTGGCCATCATTACTTTAATAAATGAAGGTCAGTCAGTCCGAAAAATTGGGCAAACTTTGAAAGTGTCCCCAAGTGCAGTTGCAAAAACCATCAAGCCAGGGGCGGAACTACCGCCCGTGCAGCCGGTTCATTGAACGGGGGCCCCGAGGGAGAGGGGGCCCCTCCAGCCTCCAGCAGGGCCGCCATCAGGGCATGACTGCCCTGACTCCAGTATGGGGCCCGGCCGGTAGGGGCCCCCTCGGGGGCCCCCCTCTTGTGCGTCTCTCTCCTCATGGGGCCCCCGGCCCCATGCTATGCGCCGGGTCCGGGACATTTCAGCGCTGAGCTGCGCTGTTGCAGCAGCGCCTTCATGATTCCCCTGACTTCCGGTCATGTGACGGTGCCGTCACATGGCCGGAAGTCAGGAGAACCTGCTGTCAGTGATTTGGACGAGCGCCAGGATTCTGCAGGGATCGCATGGGGGTAAGTATAACAAGTTTTATTTTTTTTAAAATACAATTAACTAGGAGTGGAGAGATGGGAGATGAACATGTGTGTGTGTGTGTGTGGGGGGGAGATGGGAGATGCACATGTGTGTGGGGGGGAGATGGGAGATGCACATGTGTGTGGGGGGGAGATGGGAGATGCACATGTGTGTGGGGGGGAGATGGGAGATGCACATGTGTGGGGGGGGGGATGGGAGATGCACATGTGTGGGGGGGGAGATGGGAGATGCACATCTGTGGGGGGGGATGGGAGATGCACATGTGTGGGGGGGGAGATGGGAGATGCACATGTGTGGGGGGGGAGATGGGAGATGCACATGTGTGGGGGGGATGGGAGATGCACATGTGTGGGGGGGGAGATGGGAGATGCACATGTGTGGGGGGGGAGATGGGAGATGCACATGTGTGGGGGGGGAGATGGGAGATGCACATGTGTGGGGGGGGGATGGGAGATGCACATGTGGGGGGGGATGAGAGAGGTGCACATGTGGTGGAGGGGGATGAGAGAGGTGCACATGTGGTGGAGGGGGATGAGAGAGGGGCACATGTGGGGGAGGGGGATGAGAGAGGGGCACATGTGGGGGAGGGGGATGAGAGAGGGGCACATGTGGGGGAGGGGGACGAGAGGGGCACATGTGGGGGAGGGGGATGAGAGAGGGGCACATGTGGGGGAGGGGGTGAGAGATGTGCACATGGGGGGGGATGAGAGCTGCACATGGGGGGGTTTGAGAGCTGCACATGGGGGAATTGGGAGTAGGGGGATAATGAGCTGCACATAACGAATGTGGGGTGGGGGAGAGTAAATGATAAATGATGATGGGGTGGGGAGAGCACGGACATGATATAATGAATTGGGGCAGGGGGTGCATGTAAATATTGAATGCGGGGAGCAGGAAGTATAGAGTAGGGGGCGTTGCGGATGCAGGAGTGTGACTGGTAACAAATTGGCGGAAAGAGTAGAGGTTCTAATTAAATTATATATTAAGTGCCTATTTACAGTTAATGGGGGCACAGTGGTGGATTACAATTTATATTTGGAATGGTAGGTTGCATAATAACTAACCATATATTGATGGTGGATGCACGTCTGTATTCAGCTGCGTAATGTAGAAGTTGGGGAATGTGCTCTAGATAACTGTGTTATTTTATGCAGAGACGAGTCCTGGCTGGAAGACGTGATGGCGGTCTGTGCTGGATGAAGGAGAAAAGCGAAGATGAAGGACTTCACCTAGAGATGTCACCGGTGAGTCAGTCTATTACATGTACACTGTGTATAATGTCACTGGTGATCACTGTATTACCTGTACACTGACACTATATACAGAGCTCCTGTGTATAATGTCACTGGTGATCACTGTATTACCTGTACACTGACACTATATACAGAGCTCCTGTGTATAATGTCACTGATGATCACTGTATTACCTGTACACTATATACAGAGCTCCTGTGTATAATTTCACTGGTGATCACTGTATTACCTGTACACTGACACTATATACAGAGCTCCTGTGTATAATGTCACTGGTGATCCCTGTATTACCTGTACACTGACACTATATACAGAGCTCCTGTGTATAATGTCACTGATGATCACTGTATTACCTGTACACTATATACAGAGCTCCTGTGTATAATGTCACTGGTGATCACTGTATTACCTGTACACTGACACTATATACAGAGCTCCTGTGTATAATTTCACTGGTGATCACTAGATTACCTGGACACTTACGTTATACATACCATGTATAGAGCTCCCGTGTATAATGACACTTATGGTAATATTAGTAATGTGGTGGTAATATTAGTAATGTAGTGGTAATATGTGGTCTGGTCATGGTGTGGCAGTTTTTCTCCCTTCTGTGTGGTATTATTCGGTCACTATGTTGTGGTAATATGTGGTCTGGTCATGGTGTGGCGGTATTCCCTGTATGTGGTATTATTGGTCATTTAAAAAAAAAATGTATATGACACATTCCCTTAAAGAAAACTAAATAAAAATATATCTAAAAAGAGTATTGGATATTTTAAGAAAATTTTAATAGGTTAGAGTAGGGCCCGCCCAGAAGAGTCTACCTTATCGTGGTGGCGGCTTTAAAAATCTTTTGGCCAAAACAAAAGCTGATGGCTATGTATGTGGTGCCGTCACATGGCCGAACGTCAGGAGAACCTGGTGGCAGCGACGTGGACGAGCGCCAGGATTCTGCAGGGATTGCATGGGGGTAAGTATAACAAGTTTTATTTTTTTTAAATACAATTAATTAACTAGGAGTGGGGGGGATGAGAGATGCACATGGTGGGGGTGAGAGATGCACATGGGGGGGTGAGAGATGCACATGGGGGGGTGAGAGATGCACATGGGGGGGTGAGAGATGCACATGGGGGGTGAGAGATGCACATGGGGGGGTGAGAGATGCACATGGGGGGGATGAGAGATGCACATGGGGGGGATGAGAGATGCACATGGGGGGGTGAGAGATGCACATGGGGGGGATGAGAGATGCACATGGGGGGGATGAGAGATGCACATGGGGGGATGGGAGATGCACATGGGGGGGATGAGAGATGCACGGGGGGTGAGAGCTGCACATGGGTGGGATGAGAGCTGCACATGGGGGGGTGAGAAATGCACATGGGGGGTTATGTTTACATAACTTTGTTGCCTTATGAAGGGCAGGGGGGGCCCCCCAAAATTTCTTGCACAGGGGCCCACTACAGTCTGTGTCCGCCCCTGCATCAAGCGCTACAAAGAAACTGGCTCACATGAGGACCGCCCCAGGAAAGGAAGTGTGGCACCCCAGAGGGTCTGTTTTCCACAGTGGTGTTGCTTCCCTTAAAAGAGGTAATACCATGTCTGGAGGCAAGTGGGGGGTTTCCTGGTCAGGAACCTAATACATGCAACACATCCTGTCTCCAGACCAGAAAGGGGAGGATCCTGCCCTATATAACTGGATCTGGAGGCGGGGTTAGAAGAGTTCAGTGTGAGGAGTCGAGTTGTGGACACGAAGGAGCCAGGGACTGGAGCTGGAGATAGCTCGTCCTGGCCAGTATACACAGAGTACTGGACACCGGAGTCCGAGGCTGTGGGGATTGCAAACCCAGCAGCAGATACCACAGGGCAGGAGATTGCAGGTCTCCTGGCCCCATCAGAAGCCCGGAGGCTCAGCAGCACAAAGGGACGAGTACCGCCACAGAGGAGCGAGGAATCCACAAGGCCCGAGTTGCCAGCCATACGGGTGAGCACAGCACGTTACACTCAGGGACGTGGGCTACAACACAGCTATAAACAGGATAGCCAAAGAGCATAGTAAGAACGGCAGGCCTACAACTCCACCTGGCCAGGGGGACTCTATGCTTGCTCCCAGACCGACCAGACCCTTATTACTAGCCAGTACTCCCGTTGGGGCCTGTATTATTGCCACGAGTAAAGACCCTGGGACTGCACTATCTGACTCCGTGTCATTACTGACTACCTGCACCATAACCACCATCATCTATACACGCTGCCCTGGAGCTACACTCTTCCTGTGGGGAGTTACACTACCTTAGCTGCTATACCACCAGCTTCAGAGGACTGTTCCGCAGCAGCGGTTCCCATTGACCGCATTCCACAGGTGGCATAGTAGGACATTAAACACTTTTACACATAGACTACCCTTGGTTTGACCGCCCTGGGTCACGGGCTGGGTCGCCGCCACGGTGACTACAACCCCCAGCGTCTACAGGCTCAGATTCGATACCCCACGGCCCAGGGGGCGCGTCAGAAGCCCAAGAGTCACCTCTGCTTCTGAGGATAAGTTTATCCGAGTCACCTGCCTCAGAAATCGCAGGTTAACAGCAGCTCAGATTAGAGACCAGGTCAATGCCACACAGAGTTCTAGCAGCAGACACATCTCTACAACAACTGTTAAGAGGAGACTTTGTGCAGCAGGCCTTCATGGTAAAATAGCTGCTAGGAAACCACTGCTAAGGACAGGCAACAAGCAGAAGAGACTTGTTTGGGCTAAAGAACACAAGGAATGGACATTAGACCAGTGGAAATCTGTGCTTTGGTCTGATGAGTCCAAATTTGAGATCTTTAGTTCCAACCACCGTGTCTTTATGCGACGCAGAAAAGGTGAACGGATGGACTCTACATGCCTGGTTCCCACCGTGAAGCATGGAGGAGGAGGTGTGATGGTGTGGGGGTGCTTTGCTGGTGACACTGTTTGGGATTTATTCAAAATTGAAGGCATACTGAACCAGCATGGCTACCACAGCATCTTGCAGCGGCATGCTATTCCATCCGGTTTCCATTTAGTTGGACCATTATTTATTTTTCAACAGGACAATGACCCCAAACACACCTCCAGGCTGTGTAAGGGCTACTTGACCAAGAAGGAGAGCGATGGGGTGCTACGCCAGATGACCTGGCCTCCACAGTCACCAGACCTGAACCCAATCGAGATGGTTTGGGGTGAGCTGGACCGCAGAGTGAAGGCAAAAGGGCCAACAAGTGCTAAGCATCTCTGGGAACTCCTTCAAGATTGTTGGAAGACCATTTCCGGTGACTACCTCTTGAAGCTCATCAAGAGAATGCCGAGAGTGTGCAAAGCAAAGCAAAAGGTGGCTACTATGAAGAACCTAGAATATAAGACATATTTTCAGTTGTTTCACACTTTTTTGTTAAGTATATAATTCCACATGTGTTAATTCATAGTTTTGATGCCTTCAGTGTGAATGTACAATTTTCAAAGTCATGAAAATACAGAAAAATCTATAAATGAGAAGGTGTGTCCAAACTTTTGGTCTGTTCTGTATGTTGTTATATTTATTTGCATTGTCTATTTCACCAGCAACTTTCTTTATTGTCACTTTTAAATATATTTTCATTTGTACCTTTTTCATTTTATTTTTTGTTCATTCTATAGTCACATGGCTGATCGTAATTCATTACATAGTATGTTTTCCCCCTCACACATACATAGAGTGACTTTTATATGCCCAGTGAGGTTATACGGTAGTTAGCCCAGGCCTTGCTGCTGTCGCTCCTTATAGGCTTTGTGCTCTCTCTTTTTTATACTCTCACTATACATATTTGTATATGTGCTACTTGTTGTCAGCACATTATTATCATCCTTTGCTGACATGCAATATCACTTTATAATCCTTATTGTTGGAGCTTTCTTTCTGTGCAGGGACATGTGCCCTAACCACCATCCTATGTTTTTGTTTGGGTCTTTCCTCTTGTGTAGGTGCATTCTCGCTGTATGTTGCTAAGCTTTATGCCCAGCCTCGGACTGGCCCACAGGAGAGCAGGAGAATCCTCCGGTAGGCCGCCCCTGTGAAGGCGTGCTAATGAGTAGTGCTATTACCGTTGATTTACAAATTGTAGAAAAAAATTTAATCTAATCATTCTTTAAACAAGCTAGCCTAGTTAATATTACATAGAAGTAAAAGTAAATTTGTGTACTAGGATCAGGTTATTTTTGCATTTAGCTGAAAAGTGGGCCCCAAAAATCAATGTTATTGTGGGCCTTTACCAACTGGGTCCAACAGTGTATGTGCCCGTATCATTACGAAACGTGTGGGCTGATATTCACGTACCGTGTGTTTGGATATTTGTCTGTCTATATGTGCAGTCTTGATCAGCTTTGCGGTATCTACTCCACATGTTTTAAAATCTCATGTGACATTTACAGTTTTTTTATATCACATCACTGTCTAGACCTGTCAACACCTCGTTATATTCCTTGTGCCGTTATCAGTTCAGTTGACAGGCGGATGCGCCTATCAGTTATAATGCCCCCGGCGGAACTAAAATTCGCTCAGACAAAATGCTAGCGCAAGGTAGGCCCGGACCTCCAAGGCGAAGAGAGACAGTTCATGCCAGTTTGTTACTCACTGAGGAATCACGGAGGACGCTGGTACGGTCGGCTAGATCCTCCTTCACCATCTTCATAAACTTTTCCTTCCTTATCAGAGTACCTCGCGCATCAAGGCCTGGGCGCTGGGAGGGTCTCAGACCTTTGATAGTGTTTCCCTGCCTCTGTTGGACCTGGTTTGTGTCTCCCTCCTCTCTACTCCTTGGTTGTCCAAATAACGCTGACCTATGCCGCCAGCTTTGTCAGATGGGAATTTTTTGACCAGTTCTTCAACTATGGCCTTCTGGTATTGCAGCATTTTAGTAACCCTCTCTGTCGCAGGAAAGAGAGATGGAAAGTTCTCCTTGTAGCGTGGGTTAAGAAAGGTGACCAACCAGTAACTAGTGGTGGCCAAAATGCATATAATGCAAGGGTCACAGGAAAGGCAGAGGGACATAAACTCAGCCATGTATGCCACACTCCCAACAGGCAAAACTTCCCTGTCCCCACCAGGAGGATGACTGTCCATGCCCTCCTCCTCCTCATCCTCCCTTTCTTCCTCGTCTTCAGCCCATCCATGTTGAGAAGATGAGATAAGACTTGGCTGGGTAGTGTATGAATAACAAGTGGATGGTCGGCACGTGAAGAGAAGCAATGGTGAAAGAATAAACCCCGGCACTCACGTGTTGAATAATGCTCCTTTAATCCAAACCATGGAGATCCACACAAGACGTTTCAGCCCATCCCAGGCATTTGTCAACTGCGGCGCAACATTACAAAAAAAGATTTTCTATACATCAATCCCAAGGAAATTACATCATAATCAGTAACGTATACATATCATTTTTTTGTGATTTTTTATATATATATATATATATATATATATATATATATATATATATATATTGTATATGTTGTAAATATTTCATATATGGATTTGGTGATGATTTATGTCAATTATATATTTGTTTTATACATATTTGGTTTAATAAATAATTGTTCATTTTATTTTGCTAATTATTTGATTGAAGGCTTTCTCATATGTTAATGATTATGATGTCATTTCCTTGGGATTGATGTATATAAAATCTTTTGTTGGTCCTGAATATCTAAGCATAATGAAATATGTTTTTGGCACATAGCCAAACTTATAAAATTGCAGATATTATGCAGGATAAAACGTGATTTGTGTTTTTTCTGTCCTTTTATAGACCACATACTGTATACATATCATTTCTACCTTCCTGTAGTTGTCTATACAGGAATTCCTGCCTTCCCGTTCTATCCTTGAGTTGGTTGACCCTGTCTGCTCATATCTTTATAGTGTTTTCTCAAGACATCCCCTGATTTATTCATATCTATAATAGTGAATACACAGAATTTTTACAGGATCTGATGACAACCGACTTTATTAGGATTTTGTTATCTATGGTCTTGGGAGTTAAATGGATTTCCATAATCCCGGTTTTGTGATGATCAGGGTCTACCAGGAACCCCATTCTCATACACCTAGGGGGCCAAACTCCGCGTCTTAGGCAGGTGACAGCATTTGTGCAGGTCGTTGCCCCTCTCCTCTCCTTGATATACCTATCTTATAAACTGATTTTCCTGGATCATCTAGTTTTGGGGACATCTTCATATCTGAGAGATGTTCCTGCTCTGTTTTTTTATATTTTCTTGATTTTCGTGTCTATTTTTATGTTTTCACCCATGAGGTGATTTTAAAAATGATTTAATAAAATGTTATTTTAGGGGAACTTATGTTAAACACTTCTGATACACCGACACTAGACTGTTATTGGTGAACTTCAGGACCACCCATCCAGCATCAGCGTCTGACGTCACAAGCTCTTCTGAATGAGGGGCACAAATTCCCACAGACGCCTCCAACATCTTGTAGAAAGGGTCCAACTCCAAATTAACGCCTGGAATGGGATGTTATAAAATCCTGTATCCTTATACTTATGTCCATATGGTGTATATGTCTAATAACAATATAAGAAAAACATTGGATAATAAGACGCTTCTGCATATATGTGGTCATGGGTGTATGTGTGGGGGGTCCCATCATTTCTAATAATTTGCTGTATCAGGTCATTTACACATTTATAAACCCCCCATAGACTTTATTACACATGATTAGATTGGATCTCATTGGCTGCAGGGCTTGTTCTAAGCACATTCTAGAATGTTGTGACATCACAGGATCGGCGCCATGGCGACCTCTGCCTGGACATTATGACATCATGAGGAATATATAAGCAGCCGCGCGCCCGGACCTCCTCTGAGGGATATAGTAGGCGATTTACAGTAAGTATACGTGTCTTACACTCCTGTCCCTCCTTATTATTCCCCATTTCCTACCTATAGAAGTGTCTGATTTCTTATGACAAGCTTCCTCTACTTCCCAATTCTCATACCCCGTACATTATTAATGAGAAAACCTTATATTGGTTAATGAGCTCGTTATGGTAATATTTACTATTGATAATATTGGTATTTAATATCAGGCGATTTATAAGGAAACTTCTCTATTTCTCCAATTCAGGATTTACGTTTATTTGCATCAAGCAAAAATGCAAGAAGAAATGCGAGAGCAATTCATGTAAGTCCGAAATAAGACAAGTCATGGATCAGGATAGTGATTGTAATGCCGCCTCTATACGTCTGTATAATAATGAATTTCTGTGTCTGATGTCTGTTCTTTATGTACGGCCAAATGCCCGGACCTTGGGTCAGTACGATTACCACAAGACCAAAATAGTATTTTAAGTGGTGAAAAAAAATTACTAAAACCCCAAAAATGATCCTGAGTCGCCATTTTTGAACACTGGTAACATTATTATTTTTGGTGGATGGGGCTGTGTGGGGCTTGTGTATTTTGCGTCGTGACCTGATGTCTTTATTGATACTATTTTGTGGTAGTTACGACGCTTTGTTCGCTTCTTAATACTTTTTTTGTGGAGTTGTTGTAATCAAAAACGCGCAATTTTGCCATTTTGATTTCTTTTTTGCTTTACAGTTTTTACAGATTGGGTCAATTCATTTTATATTTTCGTACATCGGACTTTTCTGAACTCGTTGATACCAAATACGTGTATTTTTTTCCCTTTCTTTAATATTAAACTGGAGAAAAGGGGGGTGATGTGATTTTTTCTTTCCTTTTTTCTCTCTTTTATTAAACCCTCTTGTCACAGTATCATAATGTACAGAACACGTCACAATAGAATATATCACACACTAGCCGAGATAATCAGCCTCAGGTCAGGAGCGGACAGTCGCCTTAAATAGGATTAAAATAGAAAGTTTTTATCTGAAAACACAGATGTTAAAAATTCCCATAACTAAGAATAATGAGGGACTGTCCAATGAGAGCGAGCAGAGATCCTGCAGAGAGTCCAGAAGAATTGCTGGAAGTCTACAGAGGATCCAGTATAAGTGCAGAAGAGGCATTGATGGGGAAGTGCTGATCAGATCAGGGGTTAATCAGATCATTAGCATAATCAGCCCCTTCTCTGGGATGAGAGAATATTCGCACCTGTGACCCCCAGCATTAAAGAGAAGCTATCACCAGGTTTTTGCTTCCCTATCTAAAAGCAACGATTCCAGCGATGTGTCACTTACTGGGCTGCTTGCTGCAGTTTTAATAAAATCCCTGTTTTCTCTGCTGCAGATCTAGCAGTTCCCTGAATGCTGAGCCCTGTATAACCTGCCCTCAGCACTGATTCACAGCTTTTTGTGTGCACTGTGCATAGGCAGAAATCTGACAAACAGAGGTTGGTGCAGTTACACAGAGGTCATGAGTGTGGAAGACTACATGGCAGCAGATTTACTAGTCCTCTAGTGATAACATCCTGCTGATAAAACACTGATTTTATTGAACCTATAGCATGCAGCCCAGTGAGTGACATCTTGCTGGAATCAGGGTCTCTGTCCCTGTATCATGATGCTCCTATATTAAATAGCAAACAACCTGCTGACAGATTCCCTTTAACAGTGGAATAAAGTAAATGTAAAACTGTTGGCAAAGAAAGTGCCCAGAATGGAGGGAGAAGGGGGAATTTACCCCATGTGTCATGGTCACTAATACTGCTGAACATCTAATAATTCCCGGCGTTTGTAGCTGTCACTATCAGATCTATTCTCCATGTACAATAGGGAGGAGCGCATCACCTTCCTCAAAGAAGACATTCAGGAGAAAACCATCTCCCTGGAGAAGATAGAGCAGACGATGTAAGTGCTGAGATTTATTGCGCTAATGAAAGCAAACGTTCTAGATGATAAATGATCGATGTTCTTACAGTTTCTCCCCTCCCCCCACTGTGGACGTCACTGACTGTGGGGTTATTACACTTTACCCCGAGTTACAGAAGAGCAGATCTCACAACTTTCCAGCCTTTACATCATCATTTTCCTCCTGCTGAACTCCTAGATTCCTCTTTCATTGCCCCCATAAAGTATGATGCCAACAAGAGTACCCCCAAACACAGTATGATACCCCCATGGAGAATTCCTCCACATGCACAGTATAATGACACTAATGTACCCCACCTCAACTCCCAAGGCAAAGTATGGTGACCCCAACACAGTATGATCCCCCACCTGTGACCCCACACAGCTCTCCATGCAGTATAATGGGCCTACATACAGTATATGTATGGCCCCCACAGTGCACTATACTGTATAATGGCCCCCACACAGTATAATGGCCCCCACACAGTATGATACCCCCATGGTGAATTCCTCCACATGCACAGTATAATGACCCTACTGTACCCCACCTGAACTCCCAAGGCAAAGTATGGTGATCCCAACACAGTATGATCCCCAAACTGTGATTCCAACACAGTCCTCCATACAGTATAATGGGCCTACATACAGTATATGTATAGCCCCCACACCGCACTATACTGTATAATGGCCCCCACACAGTATAATGGCCCCCACACAGTATGATGGACCCCACACAAACTTTCACACTGTATAATTGCTTCTATATAGTATAATGCGCCCTCCATAATCATCCATGTAGTTTAATACACTCCTCATGGTCCTCCATACAATATAATGCACCTCCATCGTCATCCATAGAATATAATGCTCTCCCGATGGTCCTCCATTAAGTATAATGCCCTCCTCATGGTCCTTCATACAATATAATGCACCCCCCATACAATATAATGCACCCCCTCATGGTTCTCCATACAGTATAATGCATCTCCTATGGTTCTCCATACAATATAATGTACCCCTCATGGTCCTCCATGCATTATAATGCACCCCCTATGGTCCTCCATACAATATAATACACCCCCCATGGTCCTTCATACAATATAATGCACCCACCCATGGTACTCTGTACAATATAATTCACCCCATGGTCCTCCATACAGTATAATACATCCTCCATGTACACCATACATTATAATGCTCCCCTCTTGGTCCACCATACAGTATAATGCACACCCCATGGTCCTCCTTACAGTATAATGCCCCCCCAATGGCTCTCCATACAGTATAATGCACCCCCCTTGGTCTTCCATACAGTGTAATGCCTCCCATGGTCCTCCATACAGTATAATGCACTCCATGGTTCTTTATACAGTATAATGCTCCCCCCATGGTCCTCCATACAGTATAATGCCCCCCATGGTCCTCCATACAGTATAATGCACCCCCCATAGTCCTCAATACAGTATAATGCCCCCCATGGTCCTCTATACAGTATAATGCACCTCCCATGGTCCTTCATACAATATAATGCACCCCCCATGCTCCTCCATACAATATAATGCACTCCCCATGGTCCTCCATACAGTATAATTCACCCCCATGGTTCTCCATACAATATAATGCCTCCCCCATGGTCCTCCATACAATATAATGCACCCCCATGGTCCTCCATGCAATATAATGCACCCACCATGGTCCTCAATACAATTTTAATGCACGCCCCATGGTCCTCCATACAATATAATGCTCCCCCTTGGTCCGCTATACAGTGTAATGCCCCCTCCCCTTGGTCCACCATACAATATAATGCACCCCTCATGGTCCTCCATACAATATAATGCACCACCCATGGTCCTAGATAAAATATAATGCTCCCCCTTCGTCCGCCATACAGTATAATGCCCCCCTTGGTCCACCATACAATATAATGCACCCCCCATGGTCCTCCATACAATATAATGATCCCCCGTTGGTCCACTATACAGTACATTTATATGAAAAAAGTTTGGGCACCCCTATTAATCTTAAGCCTAATGTTTTATAAAAATTGGTGTTTTTGCATCAGCTATTTCAGTTTGATATATGTAATAACTGTTGGACACAGTAAAGTTTCTGCCTTGAAATGAGGTTTATTGTATTAACAGAAAATGTGCAATCTGCATTCAAACAAAATTTGACAGGTGCATAAGTATGGGCACCTCACCAGAAAAGTGACATTAATATTTAGTAGATCCTCCTTTTGCAAAAATAACAGCCTCTAGTCGCTTCCTGTAGCTTTTCATGATTTCCTGGATCCTGGATGAAGGTATTTTTGACCATTCCTCTTTACAAAACAATTCCAGTTCAGTAAAGTTTGATGGTCGCCGAGCATGGACAGCCCTCTTCAAATGATCCCACAGATGTTCAATGATATTCAGGTCTGGGGACTGGGATGGCCATTCCAGAACATTGTAATTGTTCCTCTGCATGAATGCCTGAGTAGATTTGGAGCGTGTTTTGGATCATTGTCTTGCTGAAAGATCCATCCCCTGCGTAACTTCAACTTTGTCACTGATTCTTGAACATTATTGTCAAGAATCTGCTGATACTGAGTGGAATCCATGCGTCCCTCAACTTTAACAAGATTCTCGGTGCCGGCATTGGCTACATAGCCCCAAAGCATGATGGAACCTCCACCAAATTTTACTGTGGGTAGCAAGTGTTTTTCTTGGAATGCTGTGTTTTTTTGCCGCCATGCATAACGCCTTTTTGTATGACCAAACAACTCAATCTTGGTTTCATCAGTCCACAGGACCTTCTTCCAAAAAGAAATTGGCTTCTCCAAATGTGCTTTTGCATACCTCAGTCGACTCTGTTTGTGGCGTGCTTGCAGAAACGGCTTCTTTCGCATCACTCTCCCATACAGTTTCTCCTTGTGCAAAGTGCGTTGTATAGTTGACCGATGCACAGTGACACCATCTGCAGCAAGTTGATGCTGCAGCTCTCTGGAGGTGGTCTGAGGATTGTCCTTGACTGATCTCACCATTCTTCTTCTCTGCCTCTCTGATGTTTTTCTTGGCCTGCCACTTCTGGCCTTAACAAGAACTGTCCCTGTGTTCTTCCATTTCCTTACTATGTTCCTCACAGTGGAAACTGACAGGTTAAATCTCTGAGACAGCTTTTTGTATCCTTCCCCTGAACAACTATGTTGAATAATCTTGGTTTTCAGATCATTTGACAGTTGTTTTGAGGAGCCCATGATGCCATTCTTCGGAGGAGATTCAAACAGGAGAACAACTTGCAAGTGGCCACTTTAAGTAGCTTTTCTCATGATTGCATACACCTGGCTATGAAGTTCAAAGCTCAATGAGGTTACAAAACCAAAAAAAGTGCTTTAGTAAGTCAGTAAAAAGTAGGTAGGAGTATTTAAAACAAGAAAATGATAAGGGTGCCCATACTTATGCACCTGTCAAATTTTGTTTGAATGCAGATTGCACATTTTCTGTTAGTACAATAAACCTCATTTCAAGGCAGAAACATTACTGTGTCCAACAGTTATTACATATATCAAACTGAAATAGCTGTTGCAAAAACACCAATTTTTATAAAACATTAAGCTTAAGATTAAGAGGGGTGCCCAAACTTTTTCATATAACTGTATAATGCCCCCCCACTGGTCCACCATACAATATAATGCACCCCTCATGGTTCTCCATACAGTATAATGCACCCCCATGGTCCTCCATATGATAAATAATGCCCCCCATGGTCCTCCACACAGTATAATGCACCTCCTTTGTTCACCATACAATATAATGCTCCCCCTTGGTCCAACATACAATATAATGCACCCCCCGTGGTCCTCCATACAATATAATGCACCCACCATGGTCCTCCGTACAATATAATGCACCCCCCATGGTCCTCCATACAATATAATGAACCCCCCGTGGTCCTCCGTACAATATAATGCACTCCCCATGGTCCTCCATGCAATATAATGCACCCCCATGGTACTTTATATTGTATAATGCACCCCCCATTGTCCTCCTTACAATATAATGCACACCCCATGGTCCTCCATACAGTATAATTCACCCTCCATGGTCCTCCATACAATATAATGCACCCCCCATGGTCCTCCATACAATATAATGATCCCCCCTTGGTCGTGACCTGATGTCTTTATTGATACTATTTTGTGGTAGTTACGACGCTTTGTTCGCTTCTTAATACTTTTTCTGTGGAGTTGTTGCAATCAAAAACGCGCAATTTTGCCATTTTGATTTCTTTTTTGCTTTACAGTTTTTACAGATTGGGTCAATTCATTTTATGTTTTCGTACATCGGACTTTTCTGAACTCGTTGATACCAAATACGTCACAATAGAATATATCACACACTAGCCGAGATAATCTGCCTCAGGTCAGGAGCGGACAGTCGCCTTAAATAGGATTAAAATAGAAAGTTTTTATCTGAAAACACAGATGTTAAAAATTCCCATAACTAAGAATAATGAGGGACTGTCCAATGAGAGCGAGCAGAGATCCTGCAGAGAGTCCAGAAGAATTGCTGGAAGTCTACAGAGGATCCAGTATAAGTGCAGAAGAGGCATTGATGGGGAAGTGCTGATCAGATCAGGGGTTAATCAGATCATTAGCATAATCAGCCCCTTCTCTGGGATGAGAGAATATTCGCACCTGTGACCCCCGGCATTAAAGAGAAGCTATCACCAGGTTTTTGCTTCCCTATCTAACAGCAACGATTCCAGCGATGTGTCACTTACTGGGCTGCTTGCTGCAGTTTTAATAAAATCCCTGTTTTCTCTAGATTTACTAGTCCGCTAGTGATAACCTCCTGCTGATAAAACACTGATTTTATTGAACCTATAGCATGCAGCCCAGTGAGTGACATCTTGCTGGAATCAGGGTCTCTGTCCCTGTATCATGATGCTCCCATATTAAATAGCAAACAACCTGCTGACAGATTCCCTTTAACAGTGGAATATAGTAAATGTAAAACTGTTGGCAAAGAAAGTGCCCAGAATGGAGGGAGAAGGGGGGGATTTACCCCATGTGTCATGGTCACTAATACTGCTGAGCATCTAATAATTCCCGGCGTTTGTAGCTGTCACTATCAGATCTCTTCTCCATGTACAATAGGGAGGAGCGCATCACCTTCCTCACAGAAGACATTCAGGAGAAGACCTTCTTCATGGAGAAGATAGAGCAGACGATGTAAGTGCTGAGATTTATTGCGCTAATGAAAGCAAACGTTCTAGATGATAAATGATTGATGTTCTTACAGTTTCTCCCCTCCCCCCACTGTGGACGTCACTGACTGTGGGGTTATTACACTTTACCCTGAGTTACAGAAGAGCAGATCTCACAACTTTCCAGCCTTTACATCATTATTCTCCTCCTGCTGAAGTCCTAGATTCCTCTTTCATTGCCCCCATAAAGTATGATGCCAACAAGAGTACCCCCAAATACAGTATGATACCCCCACGGTGAATTCCTCCACATGCACAGTATAATGACACTAATGTACCCCACCTCAACTCCCAAGGCAAAGTATGGTGACCCGAACACAGTATGATCCCCCACCTGTGACCCCACACAGCTCTCCATGCAGTATAATGGGCCTACGTACAGTATATGTATGGCCCCCACAGTGCACTATACTGTATAATGGCCCCCACACAGTATAATGACCCCCACACAGTATGATGGACCCCACACAAACTTTCACACTGTATAATTGCTTCTATATAGTATAATGCGCCCCCATAATCATCCATGTAGTTTAATAAACTCCTCATGGTCCTCCATACAATAAAATGCACCTCCATGGTCCTCCATAGAATATAATACTCTCCCAATGGTCCTCCATAAAGTATAATGCCCTCCTCATGGTCCTTCATACAATATAATGCACCCCCCATACAATATAATGTACCCCCTCATGATTCTCCATACAGTATAATGCATCCCCTATGCTTCTCCATACAATATAATGCACCCCTCATGGTCCTCCATACAGAATAATGCACCCCCTATGGTTCTCCGTACAATATAATACACCCCCATGGTCCTTCATACAATATAATGCACCCACCCATGGTCCTCCATACAGTATAATGCTCCCCCCCTTGGACCACCATACAATATAATGCAACCCCCATGGTCCTCCATACAGTATAACGCACCCCCCATGGTCCTCCATACAATATAATTCCCCCCATGGTCCTCCATACAGTATAATGCACCTCCCATGTCCACCATACAGTATAGTGCCCCCGCTTGGTCCACCATACAATATAATGCACCCCCATGGTCCTCCATACAATATAATGCACCCCCCATCGTCCTCCATACAATATAATGCACCCCCCATGGTCCTCCATACAATGTAATGATCCCCCCTTGGTCCACCATACAGTATAATGCCCCCCATTGGTCCACCATACAATATAATGCTCCCCTCATGTTCGCCCATACAGTATAATGCACCCCCCATGGTCCTCCATACAGTATAATGCCCCCCATGGTCCTCCATATGGTATAATGCAGCCCCCGTGGTACTCCATACAGTATAATGCACCTCCCATGGTCCTCCATACAATATAATGCACTCCCCATTATTCTCCATACAATATAATGCACCCCTCATGGTCCTCCATACAGTATAATTCCCCCCATGGTCCTCCATACAATATAATGCACCCCCATGGTCCTTAATACAATATAATGCACCCCCCATAGTCCTCCATACAATATAATGCTCCCTCCTTGGTCCACCATACAGTATAATGCCCCCCTTCATCCACCATACAATATAATGCACCCCCCATGGTCCTCCAAACAGTATATTGCACCCCCCATGGTCCTCCATACAATATAATGCCCCCCATAGTCCTTCATACAGTATAATGCACCTCCATGTCCACCAAACAATATAATGCTTCTACCTTGGTCCACCATACAATATAATGCTCACCCCATGATCTTCCTACAGTATAATGCACCCCCATGGTCATCCATACAGTATAATGCCCCCCATAGTCCTTCATACAGTATTACCCCTCCATGGTACTCCATACAGCATTATGCCCCTTCCCCCTTGGTCCACCATACAATATAATTCCCTCTCCATGGTCCTCCTTACAATATAATGCACTCCCCATGGTCCTCCATTCAGTATAATGCCCCTCCCCCTTGGTCCACCATACAATATAATTCACCTCCCTTGGTCCTCCATACAGTATAATGCACCCCCCATGGTCCTCCGTACAGTATAATGCCCCCCATGGTCCTCCATACAGTATAATGCACCACCCCATGGTCCTCCATTCAGTATAATGCCCCTCCCCCTTGGTCCACCATACAATATAACTCACCTCCCGTGGTCCTCCATACAGTATAATGCACACCCCACCTCTCCTGGTTCCCCCCGATGCTCCGCTCTGCTGAGCCTGTGGTGTGAAGCTCCACACATTTCAGAGCAGCGGCCGCCCTGTAATTACGTCATCGCGCCCGCTGCTCTGACTCGTCAGACGCCAAGGCAGAATGATGG
This sequence comes from Phyllobates terribilis, assembly GCF_046119375.1. Taxonomy (NCBI): domain Eukaryota; kingdom Metazoa; phylum Chordata; class Amphibia; order Anura; family Dendrobatidae; genus Phyllobates; species Phyllobates terribilis. The sequence continues at coordinate 138,581,231 of NW_027362767.1, forward strand.
GAGATAGGAGATGACAGAGGTGAGGGGCCACTATCATCTCCATAGCAGGTAGAATGATGCATTATGATGAGCTATTGGATACAGAGGCCCAGATATTATTCCTGCATCGGGCCTTTCGCTGTCTGTGTCCACTCCTGGCATCAATGCTCATCAAAAATCCTAATAACTACATTCATAGATGTAACAATTCTTACATTTAGTCCAGAGCTACACTGGGACTTGTAGTGCTACCAACTCATCTCTACCTACTGGTGATTGCTGAAGCCAATAACATTGCATGGAACATATTTATTGTAAGGTTGTTGTAGCTTAAAGGGGTTGGTCCCAGCTTAGCTGGGGGTCCGACTGCTGGATCCTCCACCCATCCAGAGAACATTGTTCTGAAGTTAGGGGGATAATTTGTCAGATGTGTATACATGAGGAATAACACTATTTCTGGCCATTAGATGACTTGTATCCTATATTGTTCACCAGTCTTCTCCTCTCTCATCTTCAGTTGTCTCTGATCTAGAGGGCAGAGACTCACTGTTATCATGTCTCATATGCACAGTACACAGATACAGAGGGATTCCTGATCTTTCTTCTCTGCTTAAGACATGTTTAGAAGTAGCAGCAGCACAGAGGACATTATACAGCAGTACTCAGCAGTCTAGCTGTGCATCCAGCTCTGTACTCAGCAGTCTAGCTGTGCATCCAGCTCTTGGATAAATTATGCTCCTGTCTGACTGCAGCGCTATGTTTCTGTGTCTCTCTTTCTGTTTTCTCCTTCTGCCCTTCACTCCTCCTCTACAGAGTATAATAGGCCATGTAATCAGACACCGCACTGATCTGACGGCTGTCCTGCTTTCAACAAGATAAATGTAACCTGTGCCTTCAGAGTGGACAGTGAGTTCAGGAGGCGGGGGGAGTAGAAGTGGCTCATAAGTGGAGACGGAAACAGATTCCTCTGATAAAATAGATGACAAAGCTTCTTATATTTGTTCGTACTATTGAGTTTCTGACGATTTATCACAAGTTGATGTATCTTCCTTGTACGATAGTGATGACACCACTGACGATCCAGAATCGGAGATACATGTGGAATTAGCAGAACTGATCTCGAAGAACATCGTGACTATGTAAGTGCAGAGAATTACTGATCTAATAGAAGTAAACCTTCTAGATGACACCATGATATAGATGTTTCCTTCTCTCCAATGTGTGATTCTCTGTATTCAGGACAGATAATAGAAAACCTATCTGCACGTGATATATATATATATATATATATATATACACAGATAGCTGCCATTACTGGGGGCCACTCGTGTGTCATATCTTATTATAAAGATGCCAAAGTGTTTTTTATGGGTTACAAACTAAGGAATTGTTGTTTCACTTATTGAATACAAGTGAGAAAAAAAGAAAAATGAGCCAAGATCTTAAAGGGAACCGGTCACCTGAAAAAAACGCTATTAGCAGCAGATATGGGGTTAATCGGCAGGTTTATAGCGCTAAAAACCTGCCTGGTGCCGGCACTTGGAGCCCCGCTGCTGGGAAGAAATGAGCATTATTCCACCCGGCAGCGTTCGGCTTCCAGTCATAGTGGTGCCGGCGGGGGATCAGTCACCGTTGTGTATAGAGAGAGGCGGCTGTGACTGAAAGCCCTGACTGACAGCCAGTCACGATCCTGAGCCAGTGTCAGTCAGTACAGGAGCGGATACAGCCGGCGCTCTTTATACACAGCAGTGACTGATCCCCGCTGCTGCTGCCCATCACTGGAAGCTGCCGGGGGAATAACGTTCATTTCCTTTCGGCAGCGGGGCTCTCAGTGCCGACACGGGGCAGGTTTAGGACACTATTAACCTGCAGATTAACCCCATATTTGCAGGTTAATATTGCTTTTTCAGGTGACAGGTTCCCTTTAATGTGACTTCTGTAGAAATATATAGAAACATATACAAAAAGTCATCTGAACGCAGGTGTGCTGAGGACCCCAGACTGCACGGACATCTGCCGGGAGACACAGACTTTACAATCCAAGATTTCAGTCCAGCAAAGCAAAGATAATCCCATAAAGCGTAATATTTATTCCACCATGGACAAAATATGATAATGATAAAGAATCCAGGAGATAAAGGGTTATTCCAGGAGATCGGTGATGACGTCTCAGTGCCCCGGACCCTCGCTGATGTACAGCCCGTATACACAGGGATACCAGAGATTAGAAAATAAATAAAAATATATTTTCCACCTGTGGGAACAATTTTTTTGTTACATTTTTTACATGAATATATTTAGTTGCTAAACACTATTTTTTCAATTTGGTTTCATTACATATTTTGCTCCATTTGGCTTTTACCGGATGTTTCCTTGTATATTCACAAATTTGGAGAAAAAAAATTTTCCTCTTCTCGCCGCTTTCGAAGAGTCGTTATTAAAAATATTTATGTATAAAAAATAAAACGTTTCAATCATCCTCCTTTTCATATTTAAAAAAAAATTAAGAAAACCCATTTGATATCATCGAATCACTAAAAGTCCGATCTATCAAGATATAAAATTATTTTAACCAGACGTAAAACTCCAAAAAGAAAAGAGTCGAGACACGAGAATATCGTTTTTTTCAGTTGCTGTACGACCCATAAGAAATACAGTAAGAATAAACTGAAACGTCGTATCTGCGCCACCAAAATGAATGGTATCAATGAAAAAGAAAGCTCCGGTCTACAGTTACAGGGCTCAGAAAACGGGGTCAGAAAACCCATCCATTACTTACAAAGATTTACATTATTATTAACCACTAAATCCGAAAATAAACCCTTATAACTTTACTGTCACTGTATTCTAACCGCCCTAAAGAGTAATGCCCCTCTAAAGAATAATACCGCCCTAAAGAGTAATACCGCCCTAAAGAGTAATACCGCCCTACAGAATAATACCGACCTAAAGAGTAATACCGCCCTACAGAATAATACCGCCCTAAAGAGTAATACCGCCCTAAAGAGTAATACTGCCCTAAAGAGTAATACCGCCCTACAGAATAATACCGCCCTAAAGAGTAATACTGCCCTAAAGAGTAATACCGCCCTACAGAATAGTACCACCCTAAACAGTAATACTGCCCTAAAGAGTAATACCGCCCTACAGAATAATACCGCCCTAAAGAGTAATACCGACCTAAAGAATAATGCCACTCTAAAGAAAAATACCGCCCTAAAGAGTAATACCGCCCTAAAGAGTAATACCGCCCTAAAGAGTAATACTGCCCTAAAGAATAATACCGCCCTAAAGAGTAATACTGCCCTAAAGAATAATACCGCCCTAAAGAGTAATACTGCCCTAAACAGTAATACTGCCCTAAAGAATAATATAGCCTTAAAGAATAATACCGCCCTAAAGAGTAATACCGCCCTAAAGAATAATATCGCCCTAAAGAATAATATAGCCCTAAACAGTAATACTGCCCTAAAGAATAATATAGCCCTAAAGAATAATACCGCCCTAAAGAGTAATACCGACCTAAAGAATAATATCGCCCTAAAGAATAATACCGCCCTAAAGAGTAATACCGCCCTAAAGAATAATACCGCCCTAAAGAGTAATACCGCCCTAAAGAATAATATCGCCCTAAAGAATAATACCGCCCTAAAGAGTAATACCGACCTAAAGAGTAATACCACCCTAAAGAGTAATACCGCCCTAAAGAGTAATACCGCCCTAAAGAATAATATTGCCCTAAAGAATAATGTTGCCCTTCAGAATAATACCGCCCTAGAGAGTAATACCAGCCTACAGAATAATACAGCCTTACAGGATAATACCGCCCTAAAGAGTAATACCGCCCTACAGAATAATACCGCCCTATAGAGTAATACCGCCCTACAGAATAATACCGCCCTAAAGAATAATACCGCCCTAAAGAGTAATACCGACCTAAAGAATAATATCGCCCTAAAGAATAATGTTGCCCTTCAGAATAATACCGCCCTAGAGAGTAATACCAGCCTACAGAATAATACAGCCTTACAGGATAATACCACCCTAAAGAGTAATACCGCCCTACAGAATAATACCGCCCTAAAGAGTAATACCGCCCTAAAGAGTAATACCACCCTAAAGAGTAATACCGCCCTAAAGAGTAATATTGCCCTAAAGAATAATACCGCCCTAAAGAATAATACCATCCTAAAGAGTAATACCGCCCTAAAGAGTAATACCACCCTAAAGAATAATACCGCCCTAAAGAATAATACCACCCTAAAGAGTAATACCGCCCTACAGAATAATACCGCCCTAAAGAATAATACCGCCCTAAAGAATAATACCACCCTAAAGAGTAATACAGCCCTAAAGAATAAAACCGTCCTAAAGAGTAATACCGCCCTAAAGAGTAATACCGCCCTAAAGAGTAATACTGCCCTAAAGAGTAATACTGCCCTAAAGAGTAATACCGCCCTAAAGAGTAATACCACCCTAAAGAATAATACCGCCCTAAAGAATAATACTGCCCTAAAGAATAATACCGCCCTAAAGAGTAATACCGCCCTAAAGAGTAATACCACCCTAAAGAATAATACCGCCCTAAAGAGTAATACCGCCCTAAAGAATAATACTGCCCTAAAGAATAATACCGCCCTAAAGAGTAATACCACCCTAAAGAATAATACCGCCCTAAAGAATGATACCGCCCTAAAGAGTAATACCGCCCTAAAGAGTAATACCGCTCTAAAGAGTAATACCGCCCTAAAGAGTAATACCGCTCTAAAGAGTAATACTGCCCTAAAGAATAATACCACCCTAAAGAGTAATACCGTCAGGCCATTTTACCAAATAATGAATGCTGGAATAAGTTACTTTTTTTTCACCATTTTGCCACTTTTGGAATTTTTTCCCGTTTTCAGTACATTGTATGGTAAAGTGATTGGTGTAATTCAAGACTACAACTCGATCCGCAAAAAATCAAGTTCTCAAATGACTATGGAGACCAAAAAATATAAGGACACGGCTCCTGGAAGAAGTAAAAGTGAAGGAAAAATGAAGGCTCAAAAATGGAAAATTCCCCGCTCATTATATCATTAAATAAGTCTGGGATAGACGTATATGAAAAGCACATAATTCGGCCGATGGACCATGAGGTCTATTTATGCCGCCAGCATTCTAGGTTTCTTCTGTCCCTATACAGTGAGCGCCCTCTAGTGTTGACTCCACATAGACCAAATTGTATCATTTGTGTGATCTAGATGGAAAATGTTGGCAAAGTATTGTGGATGGAGGCGAAGGGGCGGAATTTGTTCCTAATGATCTTCATATTGCTGCTATTTCTACATTTACATATGATGATGATGATGATATATGTTCCATGTACCACAGATGGGAACTATTAGCAGAAAAAATAGAAAAGGAAAAGAAAGAACTGAAGATCATGGAGGAATCTCTGTAAGTGCTTTTATCTCAGGTAGAGATGATATAAAACCCGTCTGCACACACTATATTCCTGTCTACACTGATAGTTGTCATTAGAGAGTGGCACCCCCTGCAGTCACAGTACACCCTGAGTGGTGCGATCGCCCCGATATGTCACCTTTGTCGGATCATTGTGGCTCTGAGGTCGCTGTGATACATTCGCTGTTGTGAAATCTTTGTTACTACTTTTCTTTTCTTCACTTTTCCTAAAGATGGATCCACAAAATCAGGAGCACTCCACCGACTTTCATTCCTGATAGGTTTCCAAAGCCTCTCTGGCGTCCGACCCTTGGATCCATCGAGTACGTATGTTATTTCTGGGAATATAATACTATCTGACCCGCCTGATGTACAGTGGGTACGAAAAGTATTCAGACCCTTTTACATTTTTCACTCTTTGTTTCATTGCAGCCATTTAGTAAATTCTAAAAAGTTCATTTTTTCCTCATTAAAGTACACGCTGCACCCCATCTTGACTGCAAAAAAACAGAAATGTAGAAATTTTTGCAAATTTATTAAAAAAGAAAAACTGAAATATCACATGGTCACAAGTATTCAGACCCTTTGCTCAGTATTGAGTAGAAGCACCTTTTGAGCTAGTACAGCCATGAGTCTTCATGGGAATGATGCCACAAGTTTTTCACTCCTGGATTTGGGGAGCCTCTGCCATTCTTCCTTACAGATCCTCTCCAGCTCCGTCAGGTTGGATGGTGAACGTTGGTGGACAGATATTTTCTCCCATCTCCCTACTGCATCTCTGGAGCTCAGCCACAGTGATCTTGGGGTTCTTCTTTACCTCTCTCACCAAGGCTCTTCTCCCACGATTGCTCAGTTTGGCTGGACAGCCAGGTCTAGGAGGACTTCTTGTGTTCCCAAACTTCTTCCATTTAAGGATTATGGAGGCCACTGTGCTCTTAGGAACCTCGAGTAATGCAGAAATTCTTTTGTAACCTTGGCCAGATCTGTGCCTTGCCACAATTCTGTCTCTGAGCTCCTTGGGCAGTTCCTTTGAGCTCATGATTCTCATTTGGTCTGCCATGCACTGTGAGCTGTGAGGTCTTATATAGACAGGTGTGTGTGACGTGCCCCCTGGGCCGCGGGGTACTCAGTGCCGGGCCGGTCGTTGTTAGGGGAGATGTCACAGTGGCGGTGACCCGGTCCGTGACCCAGGGCGGTCAATCAAAAGGGGTTATTTACAGGGGATTGATAAAGTTTTTATATATAGTTCGTGACGCCACCTGTGGTATGCGGCTAAGGGAGCCGCCGCTGCGGAGCAGGTCCTCTGGAGCTGATGTTACTGCAGCAGGGATGGTGTGGCTCTCCACAGGTAGAGCTTAGCTCCAGGGCAGTGTAGATGTTATAGGTTGTGCTGGGTGTTGTAGTGCAGGGGGTGATGGCGCAGATAATAACCACAGAGACAGTGGGGTGCAGTCTTCCAAGTTTACTCACAGTTATTAAGTTCCTCAGGTTACAGGTTCCGGACTGCAACGTGCTGCGTTCACCAAGCAGGGGTTCAGCAATCCCCCAGGTAGTTCAAGAGTGCCTGACAGGACCCCTTTCTATGTGCCTTCCTCAGTCGTCTTCCTGCGCTGGCTCTCGCCCTCCTGTCCTGCGCTTTGCAATCAGTGTCCCAATCCGGTAACCTCAGGTCTTGTCGGGTGACCTGCAGTCCCCTGGACCCTCTGTTGCCACCTTTTCTCGGCAATATTTTTGCGGTTTCGGCTACTGCACCTTGCAAGTACAGCAGCCTCCGGTTCCTAGCTGAGCCTTGTAGTTCTCCACTAGTTTAGGGGCCGGTCCCCTCTGCGGCTCGATCCCTCCACTGCCTGGCAGATTCGGGCATATGGGTGGCCTCCAGCACTTCCCGTACCCCTGGGATCCCTTTTCGTCCTGGAGCCTTTCTCCTGCTCCCTCTCCTCTCTCAGTCCTGGGCCTCTCACTAGGCCCGCCTCCGGAGCAGAACTCCTGCAGAGCCTCTGCTCCACACACTTTCCTCCCCTGACTGAACACTCTCTCTCAAGATGGTTCTCTCTTTTATACACCTCCTTCACAAGTGCTCCCCTGAACTACGTCATCCACCCACACCCACTACATGATTCCCCCTCACTTGGTGACTGTGGACTGTGCTCTCCCTTAGGAGCAATCTCGCCCTGCCCTACTGAAGTGGATGTGTTGGATGCAGGTGGGTCCTGGGCAGCACTCTATCCTTACCTGAGAGTGGGATACCACACCTCTGGGTGAGATGCAGTACCTCTGTGGCGACTGAACCCGCAGGGTCGCCACATGTGCCTTTCCAAATCAAGTCCTATCAGTTTACTTAAACACAGCTGGACTCCAATGAAGGAGTAGAACCATCTCAAGGAGGATCACAAGGAAATGGACAGCATGTGACTTAGATATGAGTGTCTGAGAAAAGGGTCTGAATACTTATGACCATGTGATATTTCAGTTTTTCTTTTTTAATAAATTTGCAAAAATTTCTACATTTCTGTTTCAGTCAAGATGGGGTGCAGCGTGTACTTTAATGAGAAAAAAATGAACTTTTTAGAATTTACCAAATGGCTGTAATGAAACAAATGTGAAAAATGTAAAGGGGTGTGAATACTTTCCGTACCCACTGTATTATACAAGGTTGTGTTTTCTGTGACCCGCTGGTGGAGGACAGTATTTGTAGCCATTTATTGCTCTCGCCTAGCTCATAGGATGATCTCTGTTTCATGTCCTATAGGGAGGAGACCCCAGAACAAATGATGGAGGAAGAGAAGATTGCAGTTCTGTAAGTGCAGAAATTCACTGTTAATAGAAGCTATAGATGTGCTCCTATAAGAGGAATGGAACGTAGCTGCAACATCACTTACTCTCATCCCTCCCATAACTCATATCAATCACATTTATGAGGTTTTCCAATATATAAAAAAAATTGTCCAAAAATGGGAAATGGCACAAGGACAGCGATTGGCTGCAGCGGTCACATGAGTCGCTAACTTCATTGCTGCAGCACAGGATTTATCATGTGACAATGGATCTTTTATTATTTTACACCATTTTCTCCGTTTTGGTCCAATTATACAAATCCCGATAATGTCGTTGTCTCACAGTCTCCTGTTGGCTTATGGGGCGGTCAGGTTTGGGCGGTCAGTGATCAGGGTCTGTACTCGGACCGCGCTCCACAGACATATGAACCCGGCATTAATGTATTCTATTAAATTGTAGACCCTGCAGCCCCCGATCTGCACAGCCGCTACCAGGTAACAGTCAGGGTCCACTAATCAGGGGGGTCTCCATCTGGATCCAGACATCTGCATCCCTCGTATTGGGGGCAGATCCTAACGAGCGGTCATTTTACTCCTGGAGAGCCCTTTATCTGTGATGGAGGAAATGGACAAATTTTGCTAAGAAAGTATTTGGGTTGGAGTGAGAAGCTGGGGAATTTCCTCTGTCTGTCGTGTCCTGAGAACGAACCTTTACAGATCCTAATCCCCCATTACTGCACATTTACATGAGATGATATAGGTTTCATGTACTGTAGGGAGAAGACCACCAACATCAACAGGATGAAGAAGAAGAAGACCACCATCATCAGCAGGTAAGAGCAGAGATTACTGAGTGAACCTTCTACATGGGATAATGATAGAGATGATTCCTGACCACCGTATATACCTGACTGTACAGACAGCGGCCATTTATTGTCACCACTCACACATCTTATATACCTGACTACACAGACAGCGGCCATTTATTATCACCACTCACACATCTTATATACCTGACTGTACAGACAGCGGCCATTTATTATCACCACTCACACATCTTATATACCTGACTGCACAGACAGCGGCCATTTATTGTCACCACTCACACATCTTATATACCTGACTGCACAGACAGCGGCCATTTATTATCACCACTCACACATCTTATATACCTGACTGCACAGACAGTGGCCATTTATTGTCACCACTCACACATCTTATATACCTGACTGCACAGACAGCGGCCATTTATTATCACCACTCACACATCTTATATACCTGACTGCACAGACAGCGGCCATTTATTATCACCACTCACACATCTTATATACCTGACTGCACAGACAGCGGCCATTTATTATCACCACTCACACATCTTATATACCTGACTGCACAGACAGCGGCCATTTATTATCACCACTCACACATCTTATATACCTGACTGCACAGACAGCGGCCATTTATTATCACCACTCACACATCTTATATACCTGACTGCACAGACAGCGGCCATTTATTGTCACCACTCACACATCTTATATACCTGACTGCACAGACAGTGACCATTTATTATCACCACTCACACATCTTATATACCTGACTGCACAGACAGCGGCCATTTATTATCACCACTCACACATCTTATATACCTGACTGTACAGACAGCGGCCATTTATTATCACCACTCACACATCTTATATACCTGACTACACAGACAGCGGCCATTTATTATCACCACTCACACATCTTATATACCTGACTGCACAGACAGTGGCCATTTATTATCACCACTCACACATCTTATATACCTGACTGCACAGACAGCGGCCATTTATTGTCACCACTCACACATCTTATATACCTGACTGCACAGACAGCGGCCATTTATTATCACCACTCACACATCTTATATACCTGACTGCACAGACAGTGGCCATTTATTATCACCACTCACACATCTTATATACCTGACTGCACAGACAGTGGCCATTTATTGTCACCGCTCACACATCTTATATACCTGACTGCACAGACAGTGGCCATTTATTATCACCACTCACACATCTTATATACCTGACTGCACAGACAGCGGCCATTTATTATCACCACTCACACATCTTATATACCTGACTGCACAGACAGTGGCCATTTATTATCACCACTCACACATCTTATATACCTGACTGCACAGACAGTGGCCATTTATTGTCACCGCTCACACATCTTATATACCTGACTGTACAGACAGCGGCTATTTATTGTCACCACTCACACATCTTATATACCTGATTGTACAGACAGCGGCCATTTATTATCACCACTCACACATCTTATATACCTGACTGCAGAGACAGCGGCCATTTATTATCACCACTCACACATCTTATATACCTGACTGCAGAGACAGCGGCCATTTATTGTCACCACTCACACATCTTATATACCTGACTGCACAGACAGCGGCCATTTATTGTCACCACTCACACATCTTATATACCTGACTGTACAGACAGCGGCCATTTATTATCACCACTCACACATCTTATATACCTGACTGCACAGACAGCGGCCATTTATTATCACCACTCACACATCTTATATACCTGACTGCACAGACAGCGGCCATTTATTGTCACCACTCACACATCTTATATACCTGACTGTACAGACAGCGGCCATTTATTGTCACCACTCACACATCTTATATACCTGACTGCACAGACAGCGGCCATTTATTGTCACCACTCACACATCTTATATACCTGACTGTACAGACAGCAGCCATTTATTGTCACCACTCACACATCTTATATACCTGACTGTACAGACAGCGGCCATTTATTATCACCACTCACACATCTTATATACCTGACTGTACAGACAGCGGCCATTTATTATCACCACTCACACATCTTATATACCTGACTGCACAGACAGCGGCCATTTATTATCACCACTCACACATCTTATATACCTGACTGCACAGACAGCGGCCATTTATTATCACCGCTCACACATCTTATATACCTGACTGTACAGACAGCGGCCATTTATTGTCACCACTCACACATCTTATATACCTGACTGCACAGACAGCGGCCATTTATTATCACCACTCACACATCTTATATACCTGACTGTACAGACAGCGGCCATTTATTGTCACCACTCACACATCTTATATACCTGACTGCACAGACAGCGGCCATTTATTGTCACCACTCACACATCTTATATACCTGACTGCACAGACAGCGGCCATTTATTGTCACCACTCACACATCTTATATACCTGACTGCACAGACAGCTGCCATTTATTATCACCGCTCACACATCTTATATACCTGACTGTACAGACAGCGGCCATTTATTGTCACCGCTCACACATCTTATATACCTGACTGCACAGACAGCGGCCATTTATTATCACCACTCACACATCTTATATACCTGACTGCACAGACAGCGGCCATTTATTATCACCACTCACACATCTTATATACCTGACTGTACAGACAGCGGCCATTTATTATCACCACTCACACATCTTATATACCTGACTGCACAGACAGCGGCCATTTATTATCACCACTCACACATCTTATATACCTGACTGCACAGACAGCGGCCATTTATTGTCACCACTCACACATCTTATATACCTGACTGCACAGACAGCGGCCATTTATTATCACCACTCACACATCTTATATACCTGACTGCACAGACAGCGGCCATTTATTGTCACCACTCACACATCTTATATACCTGACTGTACAGACAGCGGCCATTTATTGTCACCACTCACACATCTTATATACCTGACTGCACAGACAGCGGCCATTTATTATCACCACTCACACATCTTATATACCTGACTGCACAGACAGCGGCCATTTATTGTCACCGCTCACACATCTTATATACCTGACTGCACAGACAGCAGCCATTTATTGTCACCACTCACGCATCTTATATACCTGACTGTACAGACAGCGGCCATTTATTGTCACCGCTCACACATCTTATATACCTGACTGTACAGACAGTGGCCATTTATTGTCACCACTCACACATCTTATATACCTGACTGTACAGACAGCGGCCATTTATTATCACCACTCACACATCTTATATACCTGACTGCACAGACAGCGGCCATTTATTATCACCACTCACCCATCTTATATACCTGACTGCACAGACAGCGGCCATTTATTGTCACCACTCACACATCTTATATACCTGACTGTACAGACAGCGGCCATTTATTGTCACCGCTCACACATCTTATATACCTGACTGTACAGACAGTGGCCATTTATTGTCACCACTCACACATCTTATATACCTGACTGTACAGACAGCGGCCATTTATTATCACCACTCACACATCTTATATACCTGACTGTACAGACAGTGGCCATTTATTGTCACCACTCACACATCTTATATACCTGACTGTACAGACAGCGGCCATTTATTATCACCACTCACACATCTTATATACCTGACTGTACAGACAGCGGCCATTTATTATCACCACTCACACATCTTATATACCTGACTGCACAGACAGCGGCCATTTATTATCACCACTCACCCATCTTATATACCTGACTGCACAGACAGCGGCCATTTATTATCACCACTCACCCATCTTATATACCTGACTGCACAGACAGCGGCCATTTATTGTCACCACTCACACATCTTATATACCTGACTGTACAGACAGCGGCCATTTATTGTCACCACTCACACATCTTATATACCTGATTGCACAGACAGCGGCCATTTATTGTCACCACTCACACATCTTATATACCTGACTGCACAGACAGCGGCCATTTATTGTCACCACTCACACATCTTATATACCTGACTGCACAGACAGCAGCCATTTATTGTCACCACTCACACATCTTATATACCTGACTGCACAGACAGCGGCCATTTATTGTCACCACTCACACATCTTATATACCTGACTACACAGACAGCGGCCATTTATTGTCACCACTCACACATCTTATATACCTGACTGCACAGACAGCGGCCATTTATTGTCACCACTCAAACATCTTATATACCTGACTGTACAGACAGCGGCCATTTATTATCACCACTCACACATCTTATATACCTGACTGCACAGACAGCAGCCATTTATTGTCACCACTCACACATCTTATATACCTGACTGTACAGACAGCGGCCATTTATTGTCACCACTCACACATCTTATATACCTGACTGCACAGACACCGGCCATTTATTGTCACCACTCACACATCTTATATACCTGACTGCACAGACAGCGGCCATTTATTATCACCACTCACACATCTTATATACCTGACTGCACAGACAGCGACCATTTATTGTCACCACTCACACATCTTATATACCTGACTGCACAGACAGCGACCATTTATTGTCACCACTCACACATCTTATATACCTGACTGCACAGACACCGGCCATTTATTGTCACCACTCACACATCTTATATACCTGACTGCACAGACAGCGGCCATTTATTATCACCACTCACACATCTTATATACCTGACTGCACAGACAGCGGCCATTTATTATCACCACTCACACATCTTATATACCTGACTACACAGACAGCGGCCATTTATTGTCACCACTCACACATCTTATATACCTGACTGTACAGACAGCGGCCATTTATTGTCACCACTCACACATCTTATATACCTGACTGCACAGACAGCGGCCATTTATTGTCACCGCTCACACATCTTATATACCTGACTGTACAGACAGCGGCCATTTATTATCACCACTCACACATCTTATATACCTGACTGCACAGACACCGGCCATTTATTGTCACCACTCACACATCTTATATACCTGACTGCACAGACAGCGGCCATTTATTATCACCACTCACACATCTTATATACCTGACTGCACAGACAGCGGCCATTTATTATCACCACTCACACATCTTATATACCTGACTACACAGACAGCGGCCATTTATTGTCACCACTCACACATCTTATATACCTGACTGCACAGACAGCGGCCATTTATTGTCACCACTCACACATCTTATATACCTGACTGCACAGACAGCGGCCATTTATTGTCACCACTCACACATCTTATATACCTGACTGTACAGACAGCGGCCATTTATTGTCACCACTCACACATCTTATATACCTGACTGCACAGACAGCGACCATTTATTGTCACCACTCACACATCTTATATACCTGACTGTACAGACAGCGGCCATTTATTATCACCACTCACACATCTTATATACCTGACTGTACAGACAGCGGCCATTTATTATCACCGCTCACACATCTTATATACCTGACTGTACAGACAGCGGCCATTTATTATCACCGCTCACACATCTTATATACCTGACTGTACAGACAGCGGCCATTTATTATCACCACTCACACATCTTATATACCTGACTGCACAGACAGCGGCCATTTATTATCACCACTCACACATCTTATATACCTGACTGCACAGACAGCGGCCATTTATTATCACCGCTCACACATCTTATATACCTGACTGTACAGACAGCGGCCATTTATTATCACCACTCACACATCTTATATACCTGACTGCACAGACAGCGGCCATTTATTATCACCGCTCACACATCTTATATACCTGACTGTACAGACAGCGGCCATTTATTATCACCACTCACACATCTTATATACCTGACTACACAGACAGCGGCCATTTATTATCACCACTCACACATCTTATATACCTGACTGTACAGACAGCGGCCATTTATTGTCACCACTCACACATCTTATATACCTGACTGTACAGACAGCGGCCATTTATTATCACCACTCACACATCTTATATACCTGACTGCACAGACAGCGGCCATTTATTATCACCACTCACACATCTTATATACCTGACTGTACAGACAGCGGCCATTTATTGTCACCACTCACACATCTTATATACCTGACTGCACAGACAGCGGCCATTTATTATCACCACTCACACATCTTATATACCTGACTGCACAGACAGCGGCCATTTATTGTCACCACTCACACATCTTATATACCTGACTGCACAGACAGCGGCCATTTATTATCACCACTCACACATCTTATATACCTGACTGTACAGATAGCGGCCATTTATTGGCACCACTCACACATCTTATATACCTGACTGTACAGATAGCGGCCATTTATTGTCACCACTCACACATCTCATATACCTGACTGTACAGACAGTGGCCATTTATTATCACCACTCACACATCTTATATACCTGACTGTACAGACAGCGGCCATTTATTATCACCGCTCACACATCTTATATACCTGACTGTACAGACAGCGGCCATTTATTGTCACCACTCACACATCTTATATACCTGACTGTACAGACAGCGGCCATTTATTATCACCACTCACACATCTTATATACCTGACTGCACAGACAGCGGCCATTTATTATCACCACTCACACATCTTATATACCTGACTGTACAGACAGCGGCCATTTATTGTCACCACTCACACATCTTATATACCTGACTGCACAGACAGCGGCCATTTATTATCACCGCTCACACATCTTATATACCTGACTGCACAGACAGCGGCCATTTATTGTCACCACTCACACATCTTATATACCTGACTGCACAGACAGCGGCCATTTATTATCACCACTCACACATCTTATATACCTGACTGCACAGACAGCCGCCATTTATTGTCACCACTCACACATCTTATATACCTGACTGCACAGACAGCGGCCATTTATTGTCACCACTCACACATCTTATATACCTGACTGCACAGACAGCGGCCATTTATTTTTTGCACCCAATATCATGGGATCTCTGGAAACGAAGGATGTTTTCTTAACAATCATGTTACCTTGTTTCTATTTTTTAGGCTTCGATGCTTCTTCTCTTGTTTCTTTTGTTTCAATTTCTAAAACAGTGAGTATACAAGATCCTTTCTGTACATGTCACCCCCAGGTCTCACCGTCATCCTGTAATATTTCCACCCTCAGGTCTATATAGTGTGAACAAGTTGTCAAGCACTTTTCCAAGTGATGTTAAAATCACTTGGAAAAGCGCTTGATCACCCGCATGCAGAAATGCATGTGAAGAACACTTGACAAACGCTTCTACCTGGCGAGAAAAACGCATGTAAAAACCGCATGCTTTTTTCCTGCCGGGGAGAAGCATAAAAAATATGCAGCATTTCTGCATCGTGGGCACATAGCCTAATGAGCCACATGACACTGGGGAGGGAAAATGCCTAATTGAGCACAATTTGGCCATTTACACTTAGGGGTGTACTCACTTTTGTGATATACTGTAGGTCCTTAGGATAGCTCATCAATATCTTGTGACTGAAAAGCGTTTTAACAATATTGTTTGTTATATCTCCACTCTATATAGTAAAATGCCACTTACCACCTTGGCAGCAACAACAACCACCTTTTACCACCTCGGCAGCAACAACAACCACCTTTTACCACCTTGGCAGCAACAACAACCACCTTTTACCACCTCGGCAGCAATGACAACCACCTTTTACCACCTCGGCAACAACAAAAATCACCTTTTACCACCTCGGCAGCACCAACAACCACCTTTTACAACCTCGGCAGCAAAGACAACCACCCTTTACCAACCTCGGCAGCAATGACAACCACCTTTTACCACCTCAGCAGCAGCAACAACCACCTTTTACCACCTCGGCAGCAACGACAACCACCTTTTACCACCTCAGCAGCAGCAACAACCACCTTTTACCACCTCGGCAGCAACGACAACCACTTTTTACCACCTCGGCAGCAATGACAACCACCTTTTACCACCTCGGCAGCAATGACAACCACCTTTTACCACCTCGGCAACAACAACCACGTTTTAACACCTCGGCAGCAACAACAACCACGTTTTACCACCTCGGCAACAACAACCACTTTTTACCACCTGGGCAGCAACAACAACCACCTTGACAGCAGCAACAACCACCTTTTACCACCTCGGCAGCAACAAAAACAACCACCTTCTACCACCTTGGCAGCAACAACAACCGTCTTTTACCACCTTGGCAGCAACAACAACCGCCTTTTACCACCTTGGCAACAGCAACAACCACCTTTCACCACCTCGGCATCAACAACAACCACCTTTTACCATCTTGGCAGCAACGACAACACCCTTTTACCACCTCGGCAGCAGCTACAACCACCTTTTTCTACCTCGGCAGCAACAACAACCACCTTTTACCACCTTGGCAGCAGCAGCAACCACATTTTACCACCTCAGCAGCAACAACAACATTCTTGGCAGCAACAACAACCACCTTTTACCACCTCAGCAGCAACAACAACAACAACCTTTTTCAAACTCAGCAGCAACAACAATCTTCTACCACCTCGACAGCAAACCAAGGCTGTCCAACAAATTTTATTTTTTCTTTATGTATGACAACTCAATAAATTGTATTGGACTCTACCTTTCGTTCCTCTTTAATTTCACTTCATTTCCTGGCCCCTTTTGTTCACATGCTGCTCTCCAGACTGGGAAACTCCCTGTGCCCTTTTTTCTAATCTCACAACCAGAACTGGCACTGTCTGGCTCAATTGTGCAGCACTGCCTTCTGCCCGCCCCATACACAGCATTGGCTGTTAGTAATCTGCTCCATCACTGACCGCATTCATTCCAGCATTGGCGCTGACTGAGCAGTGATCCTGTGCCTTCATCTGTGGCAGTGCAGCGCCGATCACTACATCTCACACCACATCCACAATGGTGATAGTCATCACATGTCCCCAGGGGTATAATGTTTGCAGTTGCAGAAAGTGTGACTGGGCCCATACTGACGCCATTGCCTACTTCAGTTGGATATGCACGCGGATGCACAATCAGCTGAAGTGTGTTACGGCGCAGAGACACGCTGGGTCCCTGCACTGCAAAACAGACCGCCGCCAAGAGACCAGCAGCTGAGGTTGGCGTTCGAGGCATGGACGTCGCACGGCAGTGACATTACCCTACACACACAGACTGGCCAATGCTGGGGCTACACCATGTTTGGTCACAACACAGGTCAAGCTGCCAAACTTCGTTCTATGCCGCTGCTACATGGTAACGCGATGCCGGCGAGTAGGGTCACATTGCGGACCCTGCGGTGATGGGACAAGTTCTGATTTTTTAATCTGCTTGTTGCGGGACGTAGGGGACATAATGTGACCCTATTCACTTTATTTCTGCCACTAAGTCATGTAGCAGCAGCTTACAGTGATTGTGCTGCACAACCTGCGCCATGACCAAATCACTGTGCAACCAGCATCATATATAATAGTGTAATGTAGAGCTGAATAATGAGATTCACAGGACTCCATGGGAATCGGATCAGGGTCATGCAAAGTAATTCAGCCGGTCATGAAATAGTCGCATTGTATTAAGTGCCACATACATCCAAGATACTTGAGTCTGAATACCGGCCGAAGAAGTGTGCAAGTTTTACAATAGATCCTGCTGATGGATTGGTCGAGTTTGTATAATATATGACGCATATGACGCTTGTATGCAGTTATTGTTTTACATATAAAAAATGTAACCATATGTATCGAGATGGATATAGATACATATTTATTTATAGTCATATACGGCAATAAAATGGCAGCACTCCAGACGTATGATAGTGAAAAAACTGATCTTTATTCCGCCATGTATGTGCAACATTTCCTCTCTTCAAACTGTGAGTCTTTCTGAAGCCATGAACATTATATATAGGGTACACTCCATAATCAGAGGCCGGCAGCTGACATCAGCGTGCGCGTTACTGGGGGCACGCCCTCTGTTGGTATGTACAGTGCTGTCCCATTATTATGTGGCGCCCCTGCGGGTCCAGTAGCCACAGAGGTGCTGCATCTCACCCAGAGGTGTGGTACCCCACTCTCAGGTAAGGACGGAGTACTACCCGGGACCCACACACCCACATCCAACACACTCCACTTCAGGAGGGAAGGGCGAGATTGCTCACAAGGGAGAGCACAGTCCCTGGTCCCTAGCTGGAGGGTGGAACTAGGTAGAGGAGGTGGGTGGAGGAAGTAGATCAGGGGAGCACAGACAGAAAGAGTATAAAAGACAGGGAGAAATATCTAGAAAGAGTGGAGAGGGGAGTCCTGCTCAGGAGAGCAGTGGAGAAGGGTTCATTCTCCTGGCTCCAGTGCTTGGAGCAGGAGTTCAGTGGAGAGAGAGGAGTTGGGCCTTGTGAGAGAGGCCCAGGAGGAGGAAAGTGAGGAAAGAAGAGAGAAGCAGTGAGGAGGGCTCCAGGGAGACAGAAGGGATCCCAGGGGCACGGCGAGTGCGGATGCCACCCGTACGCCCAAAATCACGCTGACGTGGAGGGATCAAGCCGCAGAAGGGGATGGCCCCAGACTAGTGGAGAACAACCAGGCTCAGCTAGCCAACCGGAAGCTGCAGCATTTTCAAGGTGTTGCAGTCAAAATCCACAATTACATCGCTGAAAATTTGGCCACATAGGGTCCAGGGGACTGAGAGAAGTCGCCCGACAAGGCCCGAGGTCACTGGCTTGGGTCACTGATTGTGAGGCGCAGGGCAGGAGGACAAGTCAAGAGCCAGCGCAGTGAGACGACCGGTAAAGGTACATAGAACGGGGTCCTGTCCAAGTGCTCCTGAGATACCTGACAGTTTGCTGGATCACTACCCCGGAGGACACAGGACGACGTGGGTGGTCGCACACCGGTGACTGTAACCTGAAAAACTTAACAACTGTGAGTAAAACCTGAAGACTGCACCCCACTGTGTCCTTGAATAATTGCTGCGCCATCATCTGCATTACACCGCACCAACAACATCTACATCCACAATTCTTCATATTCTGCCCTGGAGCTAAGCTCTGCCTGTGGAGAGCTGAACCAACTCTGCTGCGTCACCATCAGCTCCAGAGGATCTGCACCGCAGCGGTGGCCCCATATAGCCGCATACCACAGGTGACATCACGAACATTATCTCTAAAAACTTTATTCCCCTTTCACTTCCCCTTTAATTATTTGACCGCCCTGGGTCAACGACCAGGTCACTTCCACTGTGACATCCCCAGCACCGATTGGCCCGGCACCGAGTACCCCATGACCCCAGGGGGCGCATCAACTACATAGTATTAAATTATATTATTTTATAAATATAAATATATATATATATATATATATATATATACAGTGGGGGAAAAAGTATTTAGTCAGCCACCAATTGTGCAAGTTCTCCCACTTAAAAAGATGAGAGAGGCCTGTAATTGACATCAAAGGTCGACCTCAACTATGAGAGACAAAATGAGAAAACAAATCCTGAAAATCACATTCTTTGATTTGGAAAGAAATTTTTTTCAAATTTTGGTGGAAAATAAGTATTTGGTCAATTACAAAAGTTCATCTCAATACTTTGTTATATATCCTTTGCTGACAATGACAGAGGTGAAACGTTTTCTGTAAGTCTTCACAAGGTTGGCACACACTGTTTCTGGTATGTTGGCCCATTCCTCCATGCAGATCTCCTCTAGAGCAGTGATGTTTTGGGGCTGTCGCTGGGCAACACGGACTTTCAACTCCCTCCAAAGGTTTTCTATAGGGTTTAGATCTGGAGACTGGCTAGGCCACTCAAGGACCTTGAAATGCTTCTTACGAAGCCACTCCTTCGTTGCCCTGGCGGGCGGTGTGCTTGGGATCATTGTCATGCTGAAAGACCCAGCCATGTTTCATCTTCAATGCCTTTGCTGATGGAATGAGGTCTGCACTCAAAATCTCACGATACATGGCCCCATTCATTCTTTCATGTACACGGATCAGTCGCCTGGTCCCTTGATAGAGAAACAGCCCCAAAGCATGATGTCGCCACCCCCATGCTTCACAGTAGGTATGGTGTTCTTCAGATGCAACTCAGCATTCTTTCTCCTCCAAACACGACGAGTTGTGTTTCTACCAAACAGTTCTACTTTGGTTTCATCTGACCATATGACATTCTCCCAATACTCTTCTGGATCATCCAAATGATCTCTAGCAAACTTCAGATGGGCCCAGACATGTAATGGCTTAAGCAGGGGGACACATCTGGCACTGAAGGATCTGAGTCCCTAGTGGCGTAGTGTGTTACTGATGGTAGCCTGTGTAACGTTAGTCCCAGATCTCTGCAGGTAATTTACTAGGTCCCCCCGTGTGGTTCTGGGATTTTTGCTCACCGTTCTTGAGATCATTTTGACCCCACTGGGTGAGATCTTGTGTGGAGCCCCAGATCGAGGGAGATTATCAGTGGACTTGTATGTCTTCCATTTTCTAATTATTGCTCCCACAGTTGATTTCTTCACACCAAGCTGCTTGCCTATTGCAGATTCAGTCTTCCCAGCCTGGTGCAGGGCTGCAATTTTGTTTCTGGTGTCCTTTGACAGCTCTTTGGTCTTCACCATAGTGTAGTTTGGAGTGTGACTGAGGTTGCGGACAGGTGTCTTTTATACTGATAACAAGTTCAAACATGTGCCAGTACTACAGGTAATGAGTGGAGGACAGAGGAGCCAGTACTACAGGTAATGAGTGGAGGACAGAGGAGCCAGTACTACAGGTAATGAGTGGAGGACAGAGGAGCCAGTACTACAGGTAATGAGTGGAGGACAGAGGAGCCAGTACTACAGGTAATGAGTGGAGGACAGAGGAGCCAGTACTACAGGTAATGAGTGGAGGACAGAGGAGCCAGTGCTACAGGTAATGAGTGGAGGACAGAGGAGCCAGTACTACAGGTAATGAGTGGAGGACAGAGGAGACAGTACTACAGGTAATGAGTGGAGGACAGAGGAGCCTCTTTAAGAAGAAGTTACAGGTCTGTGAGAGACAGAAATCTTGCTTGTTTGTAACGGACCAAATACTTATTTTCCACCAAAATTTGAAAAAATTTCTTTCCATATCAGACAATGTGATTTTCAGGATTTGTTTTCTCATTTTGTCTCTCATAGTTGAGGTCGACCTATGATGTCAGTTACAGGCCTCTCTCATCTTTTAAGTGGGAGAACTTGCACAATTGAGGGCTGACTAAATAATTTTTTTCCCCATTGTGTATATATATATATATATATATATATATATATATATATATATATATATATATACCGTATATATATATGTATACAGTACAGACCAAAAGTTTGGACACACCTTCTCATTTAAAGATTTTTATGTATTTTCATGACTATGAAAATTGTACATTCACACTGAAGGCATCAAAACTATGAATTAACACATGTGGAATTATATACTTAACAAAAAAGTGTGAAACAAATGAAAATATGTCTTATATTCTAGGTTCTTCAAAGTAGCCACCTTTTGCTTTGATGACTGCTTTGCACACTCTTGGCATTCTCTTGATGAGCTTCAAGAGGTAGTTACTGGAAATGGTTTTCACTTCACAGGTGTGCCCTGTCAGGTTTAATCAGTGGGATTTCTTGCCTTATAAATGGGGTTGGGACCATCAGTTGTGTTGTGCAGAAGTCTGGTGGATACACAGCTGATAGTCCTACTGAATACACTGTTAGAATTTGTATTATGACTAGTGTTGATCGAGCACTAAAATGCTCGGGTGCTCGAAGCTCGGGCCGAGCTCGCCGTGATACTCGGGTGCTCGACCCAAGCAACGAGCCCAATGTTAGTCTATGGGAGACCCGAGCATTTTTGCGGTGGCACCTCCGGCAGTCTTTTAAAAGCCTAACAAATGCCCAAGACGATAGTGACAGTGCTCAAATGACATGGGGACAGCATGGTGATCGCCCCAGGAAGCATTTCTGACCCCCAGGTCACTGCTGTCAACAACATGGTCAGAGGTATTAAGCCACTTTTATGGGCTCACAATAAAACATTCAAAAACGAAACTGAAACTTTTTTCCTGTGAAATATGTTAAGGAATTTCTTTTCCAGGGTAAAGACTTGTGTATAAGGTAAAATAAATAACCAAAAACAAAAATACTCCTCCACACCTTGGGCTATGTTCACAAGCAGCATTTTTCATGCATTTTTGCACTTTTGTATTGCTTTCAACTGTGACAAATGCATTCACCGGGAAATGTCATTTTAACATTTTACAACCTTATCTGGACATGTGCTGTGTGACACATGCATACAGTGCTGAAAAGACATGGGAACAGCATGGGGAAGACCCCTGGAAGCATCTCTGACACCCAGGTCACTGTCTAAAAGTGTGCCTGACGCGCCCCCTGGGCCAGTGTTGTTGGGGATACCCGGAGCCGGATCAGATGGGGGTTGTAGTCTCCGAGTGGCTGTGACCCGGTCCGTGCCCAGGGTGTCAAGCTCAGTGTGTGGCAGTCCTTACTGATGTTACTAAAGTTCTTTATGTCGACTACGCCACCCGTTGAATTGCGGTCACTACGGCCGCCGCTGCAGCAGGGTCCGCTGAGGCTGATGGTGTTTGTGCAGCTTAGGTGGTATAACCCCCAACGGGAAGGGTATAGCCTCAGGGGGTCAGGTGCAGAGGATGGTGGTTGTGGAAGTGCAGGGAAGATGGTAATGAGAGTCAGAGTCGGGTTGTGCAGTTCAGGGTTCTTTACTTACTGCTGTTCTTGTACCGGTCACTCCGGCCTTGAGTGACCACCCGAGCCGTGCTGCGTCCACCAGGTCCTGGACTCGGCCAACCCCCAAGTAGTTCTGGAGCGTGGTTCTGAGCTCCCTTTCTGTCCTGTCCTCGTCTCTGGCCTTCCCCACCAGGGATCCACCTAAGTCCGGCTCCCTCGGGCCTTCTGTTGGCGAACCCTTGACTCTGGGTTCCCTGACCCTTCACGTGGTCTGCCTTCCGGGTGGATATGGTGGGTGGCCGTGGCAGATTCTGCCCACGGCCTCCGGTTCCTGGCTAAGGTGTGCTGTAGCCTCTGCCAGCTTGGGATCCGGTACCCTGTTGCCAACTCTTCACCCTGTGGTTGTATTTGGGCTCTCAGAGTTCCTTCTTTCTCCCCCTCTGGGTCTTTCGTTCTCTCCTCTCTCACTCTGGGCCTGGGGCTGCTCTGCTCCTCTGCTCTCTTCCTCTGCAAAGACTGACTGACCGACCAGCCTTCTACAAAAGACTCCTCTGCAAAGACTCTGTCCTAAGATGGTGCCCACCTTATATACTCCCTCTATGTGTGAGCTCAGGTGACCAGCACCCAATGAGCTCCTAGCACTACCCAGACTGCTCCCCCTATCTGCCCCTAC
The DNA here is from genome assembly GCF_046119375.1 of Phyllobates terribilis. Lineage (NCBI taxonomy): Eukaryota > Metazoa > Chordata > Amphibia > Anura > Dendrobatidae > Phyllobates > Phyllobates terribilis. Next base: position 138,605,719 of record NW_027362767.1, read on the forward strand.
ACTACTGGGATATTCCACCCCCCTCCCACTCCAGCCAAGGACAGACTCGGTCGTACCTGCACATTTCTAAGTGGGAGTACCGTTGGTCTGCCCTCCGGAAATGGGATGTGTGTAGTGCATGCAGCCTTCTGAGCTCAGTTCCACACTCCATCCTTACCCGGGAGTGGAATATCACACCTCTGGCTGAGGTGCAATACCCCTGTAGCAGCCGAATCCTCAGGGTGCTACATTCCCCCCTGGTAAATCACAGCACGTCCTCGGGCTGTAAGATATAAACAACACCAAAACATACAATTTTTGCATAAACAACATAATAAACTATCATTTAAAACTTTTCATAAAAACTTTTCATAAAAACATTCTTGTCTTCTGGTACCTCCGGTCACGGTGCAACTTGTGACCGGGTAAAGTGCGACAGTCTCTCTAAGAAAATGGTTTTCCTATAAAACCAGTAGGGGGCGCTTTAGGAAGCGCAACTATATACAAAGGGATATGGCCGCTCTCAGTCCTCGGCCAGGTATTAGGGAGGATTGACCGTTCTCAGTCCTCGGTCAGTGGGAATAGGGACACACGGGGTTAACAGTTCAGTTCTCTGGTCCCAACGGGGACTATATTAGCAGCAATGGTTCACTGTGCCCCGACGGGCAACTATATACAGTCTCTACACTACCGTACTCAACGACGGCGTCCTCCTGCTCTTTCTTTGTGGACAGTTTCAGTTTCAGACCCGTCCGGGTCCTCTTGCTCCTCCTCACACCGCAGCTCCTCCTCCGTCAGGCGATGCACATGGAGGGCGTAAGGTCCCTTGGCACACTTGTGCCGGGTGAAGGTGACCTCGTCCCCTAAATACAGGTCACGACCTCTGTGTCCCTCCGGTAGGTGGGACTCAACGTCTCTTCTTGTCACGAAGACGTCGCCTGGGGTGCGGTGATCCCTGATGAAACCCCACCCATGCTGCAGATTGAACTTTATCACAGTCCCGATGGTACGGGGACCATGCGCTGCACGGGGGTCTCTCCTGGTCCGGCTCTTCTGCTCCGCGCTCCTGACTTGGGCTTGCTGTTCCCGGACCCGCCTCTCTCTCCGCTCCCTCTCAAAGACCTCAAGCTGCTGCCGGCAGCACTCTGCACGCTCCGCTGCAGCTGCCCGAGTCTCCTGAGTGAACCCCATGAGGTCTTCTCCGGTGGGATCCCACTCAAACTGGGTCTCTTCTAGCGGGGGCGAGGTCCTCTTTACAGGCTTCGGAACCGGAATCAGGGGTTCGTCTAGGGGTCTCTCTTTCCGGAGTCGGGGATGGTGAAACTCCGGTGGCCATATGAAGGGCTGCCCATCCGGGCACGTATGTTGGGCGAACAGGTTTTCACCCAGGTGCGGCACTCTTGATGTTACGGGCGCTGTGGTGGTAGCGGCGCCCGGGTTAACCAGGCCTTGCGACCAGGCCTGGGGCACCTTGAAAGTAAAGGGCACCGTAAGAACGGCGGCGCCCTGTGTTACTTGGCCCTGCGACCAGGCCGGTGGCTCCGCGGAGGTAGGGGGCGCTGTTGGTATTGCGGCGCCCGGGGGTACTAGGCCTTGCGACCAGGCCGATGGTACTTCCTGCTTGGTCACGCTCGGGGTCGAGGCGTGTGACGCCACAGGGGTCGCGGCTCCCGTTTGAGGCCTAGTCTGCGGCGGTGACGTTGCAGCGACGGGCACGGCAGGGGATACTTCGGGCTCTGCGACGGGGAGCTGGGGCAGGCACGCGGTTTCCCGGCTCGGGGTATAGACGTCGCCTTTACCTGCCTCCTTTCGTTCGGCTCCCTTCTCGGCGCCGTCTCCGGCCTTCAGTCCTCCTGCGCCATCCTCAGAGGCGGTCTGTCTCCTCGTCTCGGGTGGCGTGCTCCGCTGACGGGTTCTTGTCTGCTGGGCCATCTCTCGGCTCCACTCCGCCAACGTCTCTCGTTGCACCCGGGCCAACCTCTGTGCGAGGCCCTCCAGCGCAGTCTGTGCACACTCCCGATCTCGGGGGAGCTGTGCCAAGACCTCCACTAAGCCTAGTGGGGTCGTTGCTTCTAGCAGGCTCCTGACCAATGGGTCGGTGCTGCTCTGCTCTCCTCCCGTTGTCTCCAGCAGGCCTTCTGGAGTGGCGACCGGCAACAGGCTCCTGACCACTGGGTCGGTGCTGCCTGGAGTGGCGGCCCGCATCAGGCTCCTGACCACTGGGTCGGTGCTGTCTGGCTCTCCCTCCATCTCCGGGTGCGCTCTCTCCAGACTGCTGCAGGCGACACCCATCTTTGTTCTCTTCTTCTGTCTCCGCCCACATCGAGGGTGGTCCCGGGGCAACTTCAGTTCCAGGGGCAGTTCTCTTACGCTGATGGACACTTCCAGCATCACAGTCTCTGTTGGTGGGCGCGGTTTCCGCTTTTGGCGCCATTCTTCGACCTGGCCCACGATGGGAGGTGGCCTCTTGCCACCCTCTGGCACGCCCATAATGGCGTCCGCTCTTCCAAGGCGGGAAATCTTCGGAAATGGCGGGAATTGTCTCCCAGTGGCGGGAAACTCCATGGATGGCGGGAAAAAGCTGCAAATGGCGGACAACCGGCGGGAAACGACCTGTGATGGGGCCCGATGGCGGGGACCCTCCGGAACCGGCAGGAGACTTCTTTTTAAGGTAACGGTGAACTTTTCTTCAGGCACGCAGTACCCGGTTGTTGCGGGCACGTTATCCTGCCGACTACGCCAAAGTTGACGCGCCCCCTGGGCCAGTGTTGTTGGGGATACCCGGAGCCGGATCAGATGGGGGTTGTAGTCTCCGAGTGGCTGTGACCCGGTCCGTGCCCAGGGTGTCAAGCTCAGTGTGTGGCAGTCCTTACTGATGTTACTAAAGTTCTTTATGTCGACTACGCCACCCGTTGAATTGCGGTCACTACGGCCGCCGCTGCAGCAGGGTCCGCTGAGGCTGATGGTGTTTGTGCAGCTTAGGTGGTATAACCCCCAACGGGAAGGGTATAGCCTCAGGGGGTCAGGTGCAGAGGATGGTGGTTGTGGAAGTGCAGGGAAGATGGTAATGAGAGTCAGAGTCGGGTTGTGCAGTTCAGGGTTCTTTACTTACTGCTGTTCTTGTACCGGTCACTCCGGCCTTGAGTGACCACTAGAGCCATGCTGCGTCCACCAGGTCCTGGACTCGGCCAACCCCCAAGTAGTTCTGGAGCGTGGTTCTGAGCTCCCTTTCTGTCCTGTCCTCGTCTCTGGCCTTCCCCACCAGGGATCCACCTAAGTCCGGCTCCCTCGGGCCTTCTGTTGGCGAACCCTTGACTCTGGGTTCCCTGACCCTTCACGTGGTCTGCCTTCCGGGTGGATATGGTGGGTGGCCGTGGCAGATTCTGCCCACGGCCTCCGGTTCCTGGCTAAGGTGTGCTGTAGCCTCTGCCAGCTTGGGATCCGGTACCCTGTTGCCAACTCTTCACCCTGTGGTTGTATTTGGGCTCTCAGAGTTCCTTCTTTCTCCCCCTCTGGGTCTTTCGTTCTCTCCTCTCTCACTCTGGGCCTGGGGCTGCTCTGCTCCTCTGCTCTCTTCCTCTGCAAAGACTGACTGACCGACCAGCCTTCTACAAAAGACTCCTCTGCAAAGACTCTGTCCTAAGATGGTGCCCACCTTATATACTCCCTCTATGTGTGAGCTCAGGTGACCAGCACCCAATGAGCTCCTAGCACTACCCAGACTGCTCCCCCTATCTGCCCCTACACTACTGGGATATTCCACCCCCCTCCCACTCCAGCCAAGGACAGACTCGGTCGTACCTGCACATTTCTAAGTGGGAGTACCGTTGGTCTGCCCTCCGGAAATGGGATGTGTGTAGTGCATGCAGCCTTCTGAGCTCAGTTCCACACTCCATCCTTACCCGGGAGTGGAATATCACACCTCTGGCTGAGGTGCAATACCCCTGTAGCAGCCGAATCCTCAGGGTGCTACATGCCCATCATAAGTGATCCTTGCCGCATCACAAGATGCAGACTTGCAACTATCCCCGTGCAAGTTGTAGTCCCAGGGCAGTGTTCAATTGTACCTCCCCCATTCCTTGCAATACAAGCGCAAGTATGCAGCCTGTCACCCACCCACCCCCAGGCTGCAATACTATACTGCTTGCTTGCTTGCACTTGAAATTGGGCCTTTTAGGCATGTGGAGGCGGAATCTGGCCACCACGTCATGGCTGCGTTGGCGGCCTGGAATCCATACTCAGTCCCCAGCCGCCCGGCGGCCGGGTGTCCACACACGGTTCCCAGCCGCCTGGGGGCAGCCGGGTGTCCATAAACGGTCCCCAGCTGCCCCTATTTCTCCTTGGCACATCCCCCCACACATTTTTCTTAGCACGGCCTGCTTTAGGGCAGCATTGGACGAGCCCACCAGAGAACCGGACTCCTCCGGTGGGCCCTGGCTTCTCCATCAGGGGAGTTGAGAGTGCCAAGGTGAGGAGCATGATGATGATGACAGAAGTTAGCATCTGCTTTGTTTTCTTTTAATGCAAGTGTAAGTGTGCAGCCTGCCACCCACCCCCAGACTGCAATGCCATACTGCTAGCTTGCACTTGAAATGGGGCCTTTTAGTTTGGAGGAGGCCGAAGCTGGCCACTACCTCATGGCTGCTTCGGCAGCGAGATATCCATACTCAGTCCCCAGCCGCCCCTATTTGTCCTGGTGTGCCTTATACATAAGATTAAGCGCATATACCAAAACATTACCTTTGCCCTCCCCAGAGCATTTAGTGGGAAGGAGAGCCTATTCCGTTGTAGTGTGTGCATGCCAACCCCCTGCTCATGGCACATGCGAAGATACCTTCCACCCTGCACCTGTCGTTGCAGACTTGCAACTATCCCCGTTCAAGTCCTTGTCCCCGGGCAGTGTTCAATTGTACCTCTCCCATTCCTTGCAATGCATGCGCAAGTATGCAGCCTGCCACCCACCCACCCCCAGGCTGCAAAACCATACTGCTAGCTTGCTTGCACTTTAAATTGGGCCTTTTAGGCATGTGGAGGCGGAATCTGGCCACCACGCCATGGCTGCGTCGGCGGCCTGGTATCCAAACTCAGTCCCCAGCCGCCCGGTGGCCAGATGTCCCCGCTTGCTCCCCAGCCTCCAGGGGGCGGCCGGGTGTCCATACTCGGTCCCCAGCCACCCCTATTTTTCCCGGTAACCTTTCCCACACTTTTCTTAGCCTGGCCTGCTTTAGGGCAGCATTGGCTGAGCCCACCAGACAACCAGACTCCTCCGGTGGGCCCTGGCTTCTCCATCAGGGGAGTTGAGAGTGCCAAGGTGAGGAGCATGATGAGGATGATAGAAGTTAGCATCTGCTTTGTTTTGTTGGAATGCAAGCGCATGTATGTAGTAGCGGCTAGGCCTGAGGTGGTCAGCGTTTTGGCGCAAATCCTACCTCCTCCGAGGATTGCTGGATGTTTTCCTGCTACTATCCAAGTTCTATGACTCCCGTTAAAACAAAGCTTCAGGTGATAAATGATGGATGAGGTGGTGGCAAAGGAGAAAGAGCAGGAAGAACAGGGACCATTCACATCAATATCAGGCCAGTCAACCAGATATGTCTTGTAGGATATGTTTCTGTAACAAAAGGAGCGGTTCGGCTACACAGTTATAGGGCATACAGTGAGTGCAATGCCTACCAAAAATTTCGAGGCACTCCAATGCCCCTTGGAAATGACATGGAGGTCAGAGGGCCTTAACTAAACCTTTTTTTCCATTTATAGCAACTGGGTCTCCTGTGCTCTGTTGGCCTAAGCAGTGAATGGAAGGCTTTCCAAAAATTATGAGGAACTGCAATGCCCCTTACAAGAGCCATGCAGTACAGCATATTACAAACATAAGTCCCATTATTGGGGAGTGGGTCTCCCATAGTATTTGCTTATGCCTTCCAAGCAAAAGCTTCCAAAAATTAGGACGGAGCAACTTGCAATGCCCCTTACAAGAACCATGCAGTAGAGCATATTACAAACATAAGTCCCATTATTGGGGAGTGGGTCTCCCATAGGATTTGCTTATGCCTTCCAAGCAAAAGCTTCCAAAAATTAGGACGGAGCAACTTGCAATGCCCCTTACAAGAGCCATGCAGTACAGCATATCACAAACATAAGTCCCATTATTGCGGAGTGGGTCTCCCATAGTATTTGCTTATGCCTTCCAAGCAAAAGCTTCCAAAAATTAGGACGGAGCAACTTGCAATGCCCCTTACAAGAACCATGCAGTACAGCATATTACAAACATAAGTCCCATTATTGCGGAGTGGGTCTCACATAGGATTTGCTTATGCCTTCCAAGCAAAAGCTTCCAAAAATTAGGACGGAGCAACTTGCAATGCCCCTTACAAGAACCATGCAGTACAGCATATTACAAACATAAGTCCCATTATTGCGGAGTGGGTCTCCCATAGGATTTGCTTATGCCTTCCAAGCAAAAGCTTCCAAAAATTAGGACGGAGCAACTTGCAATGCCCCTTACAAGAACCATGCAGTACAGCATATTACAAACATAAGTCCCATTATTGCGGAGTGGGTCTCCCATAGGATTTGCTTATGCCTTCCAAGCATAAGCTGACAAAAATAAGGACGGAGGAACTTGCAATGCTGGCACCCTGGTGGTATAGTGGTGTTGGAGGCTGAGGATAAGGAGAAGAACATAAAACAGCCAAAATGAGGAAGCGTATACCCATGTGTGGATGTGAAGCGGTGCATGTGAATACACCTCCCGAAATAACACAGTGGATTTGACTTTATGTTACTCTGCTATTATTTGGTGGTGATGAGAAGTCTGGCCCAATCCAGCCCTTGTTCATTTTGTTAAGGGTCAGTTTGTCAGCATTGTCAGTTGACAGGCGAGTGCACTTATCAGTTATAATCCCCCCAGCGGCACTAAAAACACGCTCCGATAACACGCTAGAGGCAGAGCAGGCCTCCAAGGCGTACAGAGCGAGTTCATTCCAAGTGTCCAGCTTGGATACCCAATAATTAAAAGGCACAGAAGAATCACGGAGGACCCTGGTACGGTCGGCATGGTACTCCCTCACCATCTTTTGAAACTTTCCACTCCTTGTGAGAGTACTCCGCGCCTCAGGGCCTGTAAACTGGGCGGGTGTCAGAAATCTGTCCCAGAACGTTGACAGTGTTCCCCTGCCTCTGCTGGATTGGAGTTGCATCTCTTTCGCCTGTACGCCTTGGTTGGGCAACGAACTGTGACCTCTGCCGCTAGCGTGTTCAGATGAGAATTTTGCAAGTTCTGCAGCAAGGGCCTTCTGGTACTGCCCCATTTTTGTAGACCTCTCCACTTCAGGAATAAGAGAGTGAAAGTTCTCCTTGTAGCGGGGGTCTAAAAGTGTCACCAACCAGTAATGACTGTCACCCAACATTTTGACAACGCGAGGGTCACGGTTAAGGCAGCGTAACATAAAGTCAGCTATGCGTGCCAGACTGGTAACGGGCAAGATTTCCGTGTCCTCACCAAGATGACGACTGACCATGCTCTCCTCCTCCTCCTCCTCTCCCCTGTCCTCAGGCCACCCACGCTGAACCGACGGTATGACACTTGTACATGTACTACCGTCTACAGCGCATGATAGCAGCTCCTGTTCTTCCTCCTCCTCCTCCTCTCCCTCATTGTCCCCCAATGCACATTGGGATGAGATGAGGCTGGGCTGTGTGTAATCGCCCACTACGGCTTCTTGATCCATCTCATCATACTCTGGCTGCAATGCCTCCTCTTTAATTCTCTGCAGAGAGCGTTGCAAAAGACAGACAAGTGGGATGTTGACACTAATGATGGCGTCATCGCCACTCACCATCTTGGTGGCTCCTCAAAGTTTGTCAGGATGGTACATATGTCAGACATCCAGGTCCTCTCCTGAGGTCTTATGTGTGGAGTCTGACCTGAATATCGACGGCCTTGTTGCATCTGGTACTCCACAACTGCTCTCTTCTGCTCACAAAGCCTTTGCAACATGTGGAGGGTAGAGTTCCAACGTTTGGGGACATCACACACCAGTCGGTGTGCCGGAAGCTGCAAACGCTGCTGCAACACAGCAAGGGCGGCGGAAGCTGTAGCCGACTTGCGAAAATGAGCTGACAGGCGGCGTACTTTCACGAGCAGATCTGGCAACTCGGGGTATGATTTAAGAAACCGCTGAACCACGAGGTTAAGCACATGAGCCAGGCATGGTACGTGTGTGATCTAACCTCGCCTCAGAGCCGCCACCAGGTTACGGCCATTGTCACACACGACCATGCCGGGATGTAGGTTCAGCGGTCTCAGCCACAGATCTGCCTGCTCTTTCACAGCTGTCCACAACTCACAAGCAGTGAGAGGTTTATCATCTAAGCTTATGAGTTTCAGCACAGCCTGTTGCCGCTTGGCGGAGGCAGTACTGCAGTGCTTCCAGCTTGTAACTGATGTGGTGATATCTGAGATGGAGGCTGAACATGAGGAGGAGGAGGAGGAGGATGATGCGGAGGAGCTATACACTGTGGGGACAACTATGACTGACATAGGGCCCGCAATCCTCGGTGTGGGGAGGACGTGTTCTGTCCCAAGGTCCGACTGGGTCCCGGCTTCCACTATGTTTACCCAGTGTGCCGTCAGAGAGATGTACCGTCTCTGGCCACAAGCACTTGTCCACGTGTCCGTTGTCAGGTGGACTCTCCCAGTAACTGCGTTGTTGAGGGCACGGCAGATGCTTTGGGACACGTGCTTGTGTAGTGCGGGGATGGGACACCGGGCAAAATAGTGTCGGCTGGGGACCGAGTACCGAGGGACGGCCACCGCCATAAGATTGCGGAAGGATTCTGTCTCCACTAGCCTAAAAGGCAGCATTTCCAATGCAAGCAGTCGTGAAATGTGCGAATTTAGGACTGTGGCCTGTGGGGCGTTAGCTGCGAATTTCCGCTTTCGTTCAAAGGTCTGGGATATGGACAATTGAACGCTGCGGTGGGACGTGGACGTGGACGTTGATGCTGTTTCTTGAGAAACTGCCATAACAAGTGAAGACTGAGAGGAGAGGGCATCTTTACATGCAGTATGGACAGGGGATTGCCTTGCACACACAACAGGGGGTTCTATTGCACGCACAACAGTGGAAGAAGCAGTGGTGACACCCGCTGACACTGGTCGTGGACCCTGGGTTTCGCCCCACAAAGTCGGGTGCTTTGCTGTCATGTGCCTGATCATGCTGGTGGTGGTCAGGCTGGTAGTTTTGTCACCCCTGCTGATGCTGGCATGGGGTTATCAGCAGAGTCTTTAAAAAAATTCCAGACTCTGGAAGATCTAGCGCTTGTACTGGCAACGTCCCTCGTGTTGGTGTTACGGGGAACGGTTGCCCGCCTTCTGTCTGCGGCCACCACACTGCTTCTTCCTGCCTGTTGGGGTACTCTGCCTCCCTCCCCCTGTGTGCTGCTAGCCTCACTCTGCATGTCCTCCTGCCATGTTGGGTCAGTTACTAGATCATCCACCACCTCCTCCTCTTCCATTTGCGCACCACGATGCTCCTCCTCACTTGCTGGCAATTATGTCTCGTCATCGTCCACCTCTTGTGACAAATTGCCAGCGTCGACTTCCTGTGGCCGTGGCTGTTCAAATATTTGGGCATCGCTACATGGGATCTCCTCTTCCACCACTTCAAGCGTATCAGGCGAGGGGCACAAATCTGGAAATGGACCAGTGAACAGCTCTTCAGAGTGTCCAAGTGTGGGATCAATTGCTGTCTGACGACACTCGACATGGTGGGAGAAAGGAGCATCAGGGTGAGGAGGAGTATGCGGTCGAGACTCACGGCTACTAAGAGTTGACCGTGTGGAAGACAGACCGGAGGTGGTGGTGCCCAGGTAACTGGAAGTATTATCTGCTATCCAATTAATAACCTGTTCACACTGATCAGTTCTCAATACTGGTGTTGTTCTGTGCTTCCCTAGTAATTCGGTCAAGAAGTGGGAGCGAGAAGGTGTGGCTGTTGGTTGTGGCACATTTTCACCTTGGCCACGGCCCTGTCCTCTGCACGAACCATCACCAGAATGTCCATTTCCACGTCCCTTGACACGCGCCTTGCCCATTGTAAATGAAGTAAAATAGCTTACACTTGCACTATCAATGGAAAAAGGGTAATAAAAAGTAGATTAGAACCGTGGAAGAGGATAACCACAGTTCTATTTCTCTGGCCACACCCGACTCTTTTAAACAATCTGAACAATCAGGGAGAAACTATTACTGTTTTTCTTTACGTAAAAAATACCAAACCTGAATAATAGAGATTTTTTACCGTGGGATGGTAAAACCACAGTTAGTGTTTACTGGGGTATACCAGACTTTTTTAAATATATAGATTTGCGGCTGAACAGTGAGCGACACACTCAAACTGTGTTTTTTTTAGATACCAAAGGCCCAAAACTGGATAGTACAGAGATTTGACCCATGGAACTGCAAAACCACACTGGGATTTGTCGGGCCTACACAAGACTATTTTCAACAGATATATTTTTGTGTCACAACAGTCAGGAGACACTACCGTTTTTCTTTACGGAAAATATACCAAAACCTGAATAATAGAGATTTTTTACCGTGGGAAGGCAAAACCACAGTTATTGTTTAATGGGGTATACCAGACTTTTTTAAATAGATATAATTGCGGCTGAACAGTGAGCGACGCACTCAAACTGTGTTTTTTTAGATACCAAATGGCCCAAAAGTGGATAATACAGAGGTTTGAACTGTGGAAGTGCAAAACAACACTTTTGTTTCTCTAGCATACACCTGACTATTTTCAACTGATATATTTGTGTCTGAAAAATAAAAACCAAAAGGTTAATAAGACGGGTATTTGTACAGTGTGAAAGAGGAAAAAAAAAGAGGATTTAGATGAAAAAAAAAAGGATTTTTCCTGTCCCCAGAGACCTGGAGCTAAGTCCAGCAATTTCAGCAACAGGAGCACACAGGACTGTAATGCTGCGTTTGCTGGTATAACCACTGCGTCTCCTATACCGCCTGCCTGCCTGATATCTGGGATGGATATTAGTCCTGAGAAGGACTGTTTGTTTGATCTGGCAGCCTTTACAGACCCTACACTAACTATTTTGCAGTTTATATCTCTCCCTAAATCAGCAGCGCTGTCCCTACACTGTCTGATCCAGAGCGACTGTGTCCAAGATGGCGGCGCCTGGTTTTAAATACTCGAGGTGACGCTGTGCGGCCAGCCAATCACTGTAATGCTCACAACCAACATGGCTGCGGCATTACAGTGACTGGCTGGCAATCTCTGCATGTTCATTGGCTCTGTAAAGAGCGCCAAACATGCAGGGCAGAGACCCGAGCTCCCGCCCGAGTAACCCGGAAATGTTCGGTGCTCGCCGAACATCCCGAGTAGCGTGATGCTCGGGCGAGTACCGAGCAGTGTCGAGCATGTTCGCTCAACACTTATTATGACAAGAAAAAAGCAGCTAAGTAAAGAAAAACGAGTGGCCATCATTACTTTAATAAATGAAGGTCAGTCAGTCCGAAAAATTGGGCAAACTTTGAAAGTGTCCCCAAGTGCAGTTGCAAAAACCATCAAGCGCTACAAAGAAACTGGCTCACATGAGGACCGCCCCAGGAAAGGAAGTGTGGCACCCCAGAGGGTCTGTTTTCCACAGTGGTGTTGCTTCCCTTAAAAGAGGTAATACCATGTCTGGAGGCAAGTGGGGGGTTTCCTGGTCAGGAACCTAATACATGCAACACATCCTGTCTCCAGACCAGAAAGGGGAGGATCCTGCCCTATATAACTGGATCTGGAGGCGGGGTTAGAAGAGTTCAGTGTGAGGAGTCGAGTTGTGGACACGAAGGAGCCAGGGACTGGAGCTGGAGATAGCTCGTCCTGGCCAGTATACACAGAGTACTGGACACCGGAGTCCGAGGCTGTGGGGATTGCAAACCCAGCAGCAGATACCGCAGGGCAGGAGATTGCAGGTCTCCTGGCCCCATCAGAAGCCCGGAGGCTCAGCAGCACAAAGGGACGAGTACCGCCACAGAGGAGCGAGGAATCCACAAGGCCCGAGTTGCCAGCCATACGGGTGAGCACAGCACGTTACACTCAGGGACGTGGGCTACAACACAGCTATAAACAGGATAGCCAAAGAGCATAGTAAGAACGGCAGGCCTACAACTCCACCTGGCCAGGGGGACTCTATGCTTGCTCCCAGACCGACCAGACCCTTATTACTAGCCAGTACTCCCGTTGGGGCCTGTATTATTGCCACGAGTAAAGACCCTGGGACTGCACTATCTGACTCCGTGTCATTACTGACTACCTGCACCATAACCACCATCATCTATACACGCTGCCCTGGAGCTACACTCTTCCTGTGGGGAGTTACACTACCTTAGCTGCTATACCACCAGCTTCAGAGGACTGTTCCGCAGCAGCGGTTCCCATTGACCGCATTCCACAGGTGGCATAGTAGGACATTAAACACTTTTACACATAGACTACCCTTGGTTTGACCGCCCTGGGTCACGGGCTGGGTCGCCGCCACGGTGACTACAACCCCCAGCGTCTACAGGCTCAGATTCGATACCCCACGGCCCAGGGGGCGCGTCAGAAGCCCAAGAATCACCTCTGCTTCTGAGGATAAGTTTATCCGAGTCACCTGCCTCAGAAATCGCAGGTTAACAGCAGCTCAGATTAGAGACCAGGTCAATGCCACACAGAGTTCTAGCAGCAGACACATCTCTACAACAACTGTTAAGAGGAGACTTTGTGCAGCAGGCCTTCATGGTAAAATAGCTGCTAGGAAACCACTGCTAAGGACAGGCAACAAGCAGAAGAGACTTGTTTGGGCTAAAGAACACAAGGAATGGACATTAGACCAGTGGAAATCTGTGCTTTGGTCTGATGAGTCCAAATTTGAGATCTTTAGTTCCAACCACCGTGTCTTTATGCGACGCAGAAAAGGTGAATGGATGGACTCTACATGCCTGGTTCCCACCGTGAAGCATGGAGGAGGAGGTGTGATGGTGTGGGGGTGCTTTGCTGGTGACACTGTTTGGGATTTATTCAAAATTGAAGGCATACTGAACCAGCATGGCTACCACAGCATCTTGCAGCGGCATGCTATTCCATCCGGTTTGCATTTAGTTGGACCATTATTTATTTTTCAACAGGACAATGACCCCAAACACACCTCCAGGCTGTGTAAGGGCTACTTGACCAAGAAGGAGAGAGATGGGGTGCTACGCCAGATGACCTGGCCTCCACAGTCACCAGACCTGAACCCAATCGAGATGGTTTGGGGTGAGCTGGACCGCAGAGTGAAGGCAAAAGGGCCAACAAGTGCTAAGCATCTCTGGGAACTCCTTCAAGATTGTTGGAAGACCATTTCCGGTGACTACCTCTTGAAGCTCATCAAGAGAATGCCGAGAGTGTGCAAAGCAAAGCAAAAGGTGGCTACTATGAAGAACCTAGAATATAAGACATATTTTCAGTTGTTTCACACTTTTTTGTTAAGTATATAATTCCACATGTGATAATTCATAGTTTTGATGCCTTCAGTGTGAATGTACAATTTTCAAAGTCATGAAAATACAGAAAAATCTATAAATGAGAAGGTGTGTCCAAACTTTTGGTCTGTTCTGTATGTTGTTATATTTATTTGCATTGTCTATTTCACCAGCAACTTTCTTTATTGTCACTTTTAAATATATTTTCATTTGTACCTTTTTCATTTTATTTTTTGTTCATTCTATAGTCACATGGCTGATCGTAATTCATTACATAGTATGTTTTCCCCCTCACACATACATAGAGTGACTTTTATATGCCCAGTGAGGTTATACGGTACTTAGCCCAGGCCTTGCTGCTGTCGCTCCTTATAGGCTTTGTGCTCTCTCTTTTTTATACTCTCACTATACATATTTGTATATGTGCTACTTGTTGTCAGCACATTATTATCATCCTTTGCTGACATGCATTATCACTTTATAATCCTTATTGTTGGAGCTTTCTTTCTGTGCAGGGACATGTGCCCTAACCACCATCCTATGTTTTTGTTTGGGTCTTTCCTCTTGTGTAGGTGCATTCTCGCTGTATGTTGCTAAGCTTTATGCCCAGCCTCGGACTGGCCCACAGGAGAGCAGGAGAATCCTCCGGTAGGCCGCCCCTGTGAAGGCGTGCTAATGAGTAGTGCTATTACCGTTGATTTACAAATTGTAGAAAAAAATTTAATCTAATCATTCTTTAAACAAGCTAGCCTAGTTAATATTACATAGAAGTAAAAGTAAATTTGTGTACTAGGATCAGGTTATTTTTGCATTTAGCTGAAAAGTGGGCCCCAAAAATCAATGTTATTGTGGGCCTTTACCAACTGGGTCCAACAGTGTATGTGCCCGTATCATTACGAAACGTGTGGGCTGATATTCACGTACCGTGTGTTTGGATATTTGTCTGTCTATATGTGCAGTCTTGATCAGCTTTGCGGTATCTACTCCACATGTTTTAACATCTCATGTGACATTTACAGTTTTTTTATATCACATCACTGTCTAGACCTGTCAACACCTCGTTATATTCCTTGTGCCGTTATCAGTTCAGTTGACAGGCGGATGCGCCTATCAGTTATAATGCCCCCGGCGGAACTAAAATTCGCTCAGACAAAATGCTAGCGCAAGGTAGGCCCGGACCTCCAAGGTGAAGAGAGACAGTTCATGCCAGTTTGTTACTCACTGAGGAATCACGGAGGACGCTGGTACGGTCGGCTAGATCCTCCTTCACCATCTTCATAAACTTTTCCTTCCTTATCAGAGTACCTCGCGCATCAAGGCCTGGGCGCTGGGAGGGTCTCAGACCTTTGATAGTGTTTCCCTGCCTCTGTTGGACCTGGTTTGTGTCTCCCTCCTCTCTACTCCTTGGATGTCCAAATAACGCTGACCTATGCCGCCAGCTTTGTCAGATGGGAATTTTTTGACCAGTTCTTCAACTATGGCCTTCTGGTATTGCAGCATTTTAGTAACCCTCTCTGTCGCAGGAAAGAGAGATGGAAAGTTCTCCTTGTAGCGTGGGTTAAGAAAGGTGACCAACCAGTAACTAGTGGTGGCCAAAATGCATATAATGCAAGGGTCACAGGAAAGGCAGAGGGACATAAACTCAGCCATGTATGCCACACTCCCAACAGGCAAAACTTCCCTGTCCCCACCAGGAGGATGACTGTCCATGCCCTCCTCCTCCTCATCCTCCCTTTCTTCCTCGTCTTCAGCCCATCCATGTTGAGAAGATGAGATAAGACTTGGCTGGGTAGTGTATGAATAACAAGTGGATGGTCGGCACGTGAAGGGAAGCAATGGTGAAAGAATAAACCCCGGCACTCACGTGTTGAATAATTCTCCTTTAATCCAAACCATGAAGATCTGTGGCACCCCAGGGGTCTGGTTTCCACAGTAACAGCAATGTTATGTCTGAGAGCAGGTGGGAGGTCTCTTGGTCAGGAATCCTATGCATGCCACACCTCCTGCCCAGTCCTGGGAGGGGAAGAACTTCCCCTATATAAACCTGGGGCTGAGGCAGGGTTAGGGAGTTCAGAGGGAGAGTTCAGCTAGGAGGGCTGACAGGGAGCTGTGGCTCCGGCTGGGCCCAGCTCCTGGGCCATGCCAGAAGTAGAGACAGAGAAGAGAAGCAGCTATGGGAAGAAACAACAGGAGCTCTGTGGGAGCAGTGTTACAAGGAGTCAGGGGCTGGCAGCTGCAGAGCTCGCCCTGACTGAGAAGATTTCTTACCGGACCCGGAGTCCGAGGCTGTGGGGACTAACTCCTACCCAGCAGCAGAATCCGTCAGGCAGGGGATTTCAGGTCCTCTGGCCAAGAAACCCGAAGGCACGGTCACACGCATGGGACCAGCACCGCCGTCGTGGAGCTGAAGCTACTAGAAGGCCCCGAGTCACCGGCCATACGGGTGAGCACCACACGGTACACTCAGGGACGTGGGCTACTTATACTCGCTTCTAGCAAGGTAGCCAGAAGAGTATCGTTAGTTTGGGAGGCCTACAACTCCGCCTGGCCAGGGGAGATCCCATCTGCTCAAGGACTGACCAGGCCCCAACCGCTAGCCAGTACTCCGGGAGGGTCTATCCTTGTCACCAGTAAAGACCCTGAATTACACCGCATCGTCTCTGAGTGGTTCCTGCTACCCCCATCATCCACGTCGGCTGCCCTGAGGCCATACCCCTCCCGTTGGGGGTTATACCATCCACGCTGCACCATCCTTCCACCGGCCTCAGCGGTCTGCCCTGCAGCGGCAGCTCCATAGCTGCATTCAACGGGTGGCGTAGTCGTCCATCATCTACCGCTGATACAGCGCCGCTCAGTTTGACTCCCTGGGCACGGACCGGGTCACCGCCACGAGACTACGACCCTCAACAGATCCGGCTCCGGGTAAGCTCCCGCATGCGCAATGCAGCGCGACACAGGCCCAGGGGTGCGTCAGATCCACACAAGACGTTTCAGCCCATCCCAGGCATTTGTCAACTGCGGCGCAACATTACAAAAAAAGATTTTCTATACATCAATCCCAAGGAAATTACATCATAATCAGTAACGTATACATATCATTTTTTTGTGATTTTTATATATATATATATATATATATATATATATATATATATATATATATATATATATATATATATATTGTATATGTTGTAAATATTTCATATATGGATTTGGTGATGATTTATGTCAATTATATATTTGTTTTATACATATTTGGTTTAATAAATAATTGTTCATTTTATTTTGCTAATTATTTGATTGAAGGCTTTCTCATATGTTAATGATTATGATGTCATTTCCTTGGGATTGATGTATATAAAATCTTGTGTTGGTCCTGAATATCTAAGCATAATGAAATATGTTTTTGGCACATAGCCAAACTTATAAAATTGCAGATATTATGCAGGATAAAATGTGATTTGTGTTTTTTCTGTTCTTTTATAGACCACATACTGTATACATATCATTTCTACCTTCCTGTAGTTGTCTATACAGGAATTCCTGCCTTCCCGTTCTTTCCTTGAGTTGGTTGACCCTGTCTGCTCATATCTTTATAGTGTTTTCTCAAGACATCCCCTGATTTATTCATATCTATAATAGTGAATACACAGAATTTTTACAGGATCTGATGACAACCGACTTTAGTAGGATTTTGTTATCTATGGTCTTGGGAGTTAAATGGATTTCCATAATCCCGGTTTTGTGATGATCAGGGTCTACCAGGAACCCCATTCTCATACACCTAGGGGGCCAAACTCCGCGTCTTAGGCAGGTGACAGCATTTGTGCAGGTCGTTGCCCCTCTCCTCTCCTTGATATACCTATCTTATAAACTGATTTTCCTGGATCACCTAGTTTTGGGGACATCTTCATATCTGAGAGATGTTCCTGCTCTGTTTTTTTATATTTTCTTGATTTTCGTGTCTATTTTTATGTTTTCACCCATGAGGTGATTTTAAAAATGATTTAATAAAATGTTATTTTAGGGGAACTTATGTTAAACACTTCTGATACACCGACACTAGACTGTTATTGGTGAACTTCAGGACCACCCATCCAGCATCAGCGTCTGACGTCACAAGCTCTTCTGAATGAGGGGCACAAATTCCCACAGACGCCTCCAACATCTTGTAGGAAGGGTCCAACTCCAAATTAACGCCTGGAATGGGATGTTATAAAATCCTGTATCCTTATACTTATGTCCATATGGTGTATATGTCTAATAACAATATAAGAAAAACATTGGATAATAAGACGCTTCTGCATATATGTGGTCATGGGTGTATGTGTGGGGGGTCCTATGATTTCTAATAATTTGCTGTATCAGGTCATTTACACATTTATAAACCCCCCATAGACTTTATTACACATGATTAGATTGGATCTCATTGGCTGCAGGGCTTGTTCTAAGCACATTCTAGAATGTTGTGACATCACAGGATCGGCGCCATGGCGACCTCTGCCTGGACATTATGACATCATGAGGAATATATAAGCAGCCGCGCGCCCGGACCTCCTCTGAGGGATATAGTAGGAGATTTAGGGTATGTGCACACGATGCAGAAATGAAGCAGAAAATTTCTGCATCATTTCTGCATCTCCCTGGCAGAAAAAACGCATGCAGATTGTGCATGCGTTTTTCCTGCAGAATACATGCGGATCCACATGCAGATTCACATGCGTTTCCGCATGCAGATTGACAAGCGCTTTCCAGGCGATCTTAGCATCACCTGGAAAGTGCTTGATAACTAGGTCACACTATATAAATCCATGCAAACAGCATGGATTTATATAGTGTGACCCGAGAGAGTGTATATACTTACCTCCGATGGCCCGCGCTGTCCTGCTCACTCCGTTCTCCCGGCTGCCGGCAACTTTGAATTGAAAGACCTGCCGACGTCAGCGTCACGTGACCCGTCACATGACTCTGACGTCACCGCAGGTCCTACAACTCACTGCAAGTGCCGGAAACCAAGCGGGAGCGCTGCGCGGGCCGACAGAAGGTAAGAATACATTTATTTTTTATTTTATTCCTTTTTACAGCTTTTTTAATGGTACCTGGGTGTGGATGAGACTCTCCTCTCCTCCACACCCGGGTACCATCCGCACATTAGAACGCACCAATTACGCAAGTACAAATGCTGTCTTGCGGAATTGGCGCGTTCTAATGCAAGTCAATGGCGGCGAAATCGCCGCGTTTCCGCAAAATTAATTGACATGCTGCGGATTTTTGACCGCAGCGTTAACGCTGCGGAAAAATCCGCATCATGGGCACAGCACATGCGGATTTCCATTGGGGAACATTGCTGCCCTTCTACCATGCGTTTTTCATGCGTTTCCGCGGCGTTTACGCAACTGCAAAAACGCCGCGGAAACGCATGAAATACGCATCGTGTGAACACAGCCTTACAGTAAGTATACGTGTCTTAGGCTGTGTTCACACGATGCGTATTTCATGCGTTTCCGCGGCGGTTTTGCAGTTGCGTAAACGCCGCGGAAACGCATGAAAAACGCATGGTAGAAGGGCAGCAATGTTCCCCAATGGAAATCCGCATGTGCTGTGCCCATGATGCGGATTTTTCCGCAGCGTTAACGCTGCGGTCAAAAATCCGCAGCATGTCAATTAATTTTGCGGAAACGCGGCGATTTCGCCGCCATTGACTTGCATTAGAACGCGCCAATTCCGCAAGACAGCATTTGTACTTGCGTAATTGGTGCGTTCTAATGTGCGGATGGTACCCGGGTGTGGAGGAGAGGAGAGTCTCATCCACACCCAGGTACCATTGAAAAAGCTGTAAAAAGAAGAATAAAATAAAAAATAAATGTATTCTTACCATCTGTCGGCCCGCGCTGCGCTCCCGCTTGGTTCCCGGCACTTGCAGTGAGTTGTAGGACCTGCGGTGACGTCAGAGTCATGTGACGGGTCACGTGACGCTGACGTCGGCAGGTCTTTCAATTCAAAGTTGCCGGCAGCCGGGAGAACGGAGTGAGCAGGACAGCGCGGGCCATCGGAGGTAAGTATATACACTCTCTCGGTTCACACTGTATAAATCCATGCTGTTTGCATGGATTTATACAGTGTGACCTAGTTATCAAGCACTTTCCAGGTGATGCTAACATCGCCTGGAAAGCGCTTGTCAATCTGCATGCGGAAACGCATGTGAATCTGCATGTGGATCCGCATGTATTCTGCAGGAAAAACGCATGCACAATCTGCATGCGTTTTTTCTGCCAGGGAGATGCAGAAATGATGCAGAAATTTTCTGCTTCATTTCTGCATCGTGTGCACATACCCTTACACTCCTGTCCCTCCTTATTATTCCCCATTTCCTACCTATAGAAGTGTCTGATTTCTTATGACAAGCTTCCTCTACTTCCCAATTCTCATACCCCGTACATTATTAATGAGAAAACCTTATATTGGTTAATGAGCTCGTTATGGTAATATTTACTATTGATAATATTGGTATTTAATATCAGGCGATTTATAAGGAAACTTCTCTATTTCTCCAATTCAGGATTTACGTTTATTTGCATCAAGCAAAAATGCAAGAAGAAATGCGAGAGCAATTCATGTAAGTCCGAAATAAGACAAGTCATGGATCAGGATAGTGATTGTAATGCCGCCTCTATACGTCTATATAATAATGAATTTCTGTGTCTGGTGTCTGTTCTTTATGTACGGCCAAATGCCCGGACCTTGGGTCAGTACGATTACCACACGACCAAAATAGTATTTTTTTTTTAAGTGGTGAAAAAAAATTACTAAAACCCCAAAATGATCCTGAGTCGCCATTTTTGAACACTGGTAACATTATTATTTTTGGTGGATGGGGCTGTGTGGGGCTTGTGTATTTTGCGTCGTGACCTGATGTCTTTATTGATTCTATTTTGTGGTAGTTACGACGCTTTGTTCGCTTCTTAATACTTTTTTTGTGGAGTTGTTGCAATCAAAAACGCGCAATTTTGCCATTTTGATTTCTTTTTTGCTTTACAGTTTTTACAGATTGGGTCAATTCATTTTATATTTTCGTACATCGGACTTTTCTGAACTCGTTGATACCAAATACGTGTATTTTTTTTCCCTTTCTTTAATATTAAACTGGAGAAAAGGGGGGTGATGTGATTTTTTCTTTCCTTTTTTCTCTCTTTTATTAAACCCTCTTGTCACAGTATCATAATGTACAGAACACGTCACAATAGAATATATCACACACGAGCCGAGATAATCAGCCTCAGGTCAGGAGCGGACAGTCGCCTTAAATAGGATTAAAATAGAAAGTTTTTATCTGAAAACTCAGATGTTAAAAATTCCCATAACTAAGAATAATGAGGGACTGTCCAATGAGAGCGAGCAGAGATCCTGCAGAGAGTCCAGAAGAATTGCTGGAAGTCTACAGAGGATCCAGTATAAGTGCAGAAGAGGCATTGATGGGGAAGTGCTGATCAGATCAGGGGTTAATCAGATCATTAGCATAATCAGCCCCTTCTCTGGGATGAGAGAATATTCGCACCTGTGACCCCCAGCATTAAAGAGAAGCTATCACCAGGGTTTTGCTTCCCTATCTAAAAGCAACGATTCCAGCGATGTGTCACTTACTGGGCTGCTTGCTGCAGTTTTAATAAAATCCCTGTTTTCTCTGCTGCAGATCTAGCAGTTCCCTGAATGCTGAGCCCTGTATAACCTGCCCTCAGCACTGATTCACAGCTTTTTGTGTGCACTGTGCATAGGCAGAAATCTGACAAACAGAGGTTTGCGCAGAGTTACACAGAGGTCATGAGTGTGGAAGACTACATGGCAGCAGATTTACTAGTCCTCTAGTGATAACCTCCTGCTGATAAAACACTGATTTTATTGAACTTATAGCATGCAGCCCAGTGAGTGACATCTTGCTGGAATCAGGGTCTCTGTCCCTGTATCATGATGCTCCCATATTAAATAGCAAACAACCTGCTGACAGATTCCCTTTAACAGTGGAATATGGTAAATGTAAAACTGTTGGCAAAGAAAGTGCCCAGAATGGAGGGAGAAGGGGGAATTTACCCCATGTGTCATGGTCACTAATACTGCTGAGCATCTAATAATTCCCGGCGTTTGTAGCTGTCACTATCAGATCTATTCTCCATGTACAATAGGGAGGAGCGCATCACCTTCCTCACAGAAGACATTCAGGAGAAGACCATCTTCATGGAGAAGATAGAGCAGACGATGTAAGTGCTGAGATTTATTGCGCTAATGAAAGCAAACGTTCTAGATGATAAATGATTGATGTTCTTACAGTTTCTCCCCTCCCCCCACTGTGGACGTCACTGACTGTGGGGTTATTACACTTTACCCCGAGTTACAGAAGAGCAGATCTCACAACTTTCCAGCCTTTACATCATCATTCTCCTCCTGCTGAAGTCCTAGATTCCTCTTTCATTGCTCCCATAAAGTATGATGCCAACAAGAGTACCCCCAAACACAGTATGATACCCCCATGGTGAATTCCTCCACATGCACAGTATAATGACACTAATGTACCCCACCTCAACTCCAAAGGAAATGTATGGTGATCCCAACACAGTATGATCCCCCACATGTGACCCCACACAGCTCTCCATACAGTATAATGGGCCTACATACAGTATATGTATGGCCCCCACACCGCACTGTACTGTATAATGGCCCCCACACAGTATAATGGCCCCCACACAGTATGATGGACCCCACACAGACTTTCACACTGTATAATTGCTTCTATATAGTATAATGCGCCCCCCCATAATCATCCATGTAGTTTAATACACTCCTCATGGTCCTCCATACAATATAATGCACCTCCATGGTCCTCCATAGAATATAATGCTCCCCCGATGGTCCTCCATAAAGTATAATGCCCTCCTCATGGTTCTCCATACAGTATAATGCATCCCCTATGGTTCTCCATACAATATAATGCACCCCTCATGGTCCTCCATACAGTAGAATGCAACCCCTATGGTCTTCCGTACAATATAATGTACCCCCCATGGTCCTTCATACAATATAATGCACCCACCCATGGTCCTCCATACAGTATAATGTACCCCCCATGGTCCTTCATACAATATAATGCACCCACCCATGGTACTCCGTACAATATAATTCACCCCATGGTTCTTTATACAGTATAATACATCCCCCATGTACACCATACAATATAATGCTCCCCTCTTGGTCCACCATACAGTATAATGCCCCCCATGGTCCTCCATACAATATAATGATCCCCCCTTGGTCGTGACCTGATGTCTTTATTGATACTATTTTGTGGTAGTTACGACGCTTTTTTCGCTTCTTAATACTTTTTTTGTGGAGTTGTTGCAATCAAAAACGCGCAATTTTGCCATTTTGATTTCTTTTTTGCTTTACAGTTTTTACAGATTGGGTCAATTAATTTTATATCTTCGTACATCGGACTTTTCTGAACTCGTTGATACCAAATACGTGTATTTTTTTCCCTTTCTTTAATATTAAACTGGAGAAAAGGGGGGTGATGTGATTTTTTCTTTCCTTTTTTCTCTCTTTTATTAAACCCTCTTGTCACAGTATCATAATGTACAGAACACGTCACAATAGAATATATCACACACGAGCCGAGATAATCAGCCTCAGGTCAGGAGCGGACAGTCGCCATAAATAGGATTAAAATAGAAAGTTTTTATCTGAAAACTCAGATGTTAAAAATTCCCATAACTAAGAATAATGAGGGACTGTCCAATGAGAGCGAGCAGAGATCCTGCAGAGAGTCCAGAAGAATTGCTGGAAGTCTACAGAGGATCCAGTATAAGTGCAGAAGAGGCATTGATGGGGAAGTGCTGATCAGATCAGGGGTTAATCAGATCATTAGCATAATCAGCCCCTTCTCTGGGATGAGAGAATATTCATACCTGTGACCCCCGGCATTAAAGAGAATCTATCACCAGGTTTTTGCTTCCCTATCTAAAAGCAACGATTCCAGCGATGTGTCACTTACTGGGCTGCTTGCTGCAGTTTTAATAAAATCCCTGTTTTCTCTGCTACAGATCTAGCAGTTCCCTGAATGCTGAGCCCTGTATAACCTGCCCTCAGCACTGATTCACAGCTTTTTGTGTGCACTGTGCATAGGCAGAAATCTGCCAAACAGAGGTTTGCGCAGAGTTACACAGAGGTCATGAGTGTGGAAGACTACATGGCAGCAGATTTAGTAGTCCTCTAGTGATAACCTCCTGCTGATAAAACACTGATTTTATTGAACCTATAGCATGCAGCCCAGTGAGTGACATCTTGCTGGAATCAGGGTCTCTGTCCCTGTATCATGATGCTCCCATATTAAATAGCAAACAACCTGTTGACAGATTCCCTTTAACAGTGGAATATAGTAAATGTAAAACTGTTGGCAAAGAAAGTGCCCAGAATGGAGGGA
Source organism: Phyllobates terribilis (assembly GCF_046119375.1). Lineage (NCBI taxonomy): Eukaryota > Metazoa > Chordata > Amphibia > Anura > Dendrobatidae > Phyllobates > Phyllobates terribilis. The sequence continues at coordinate 138,629,676 of NW_027362767.1, forward strand.
GAAGGGGGGGATTTACCCCATGTGTCATGGTCACTAATACTGGTGAGCATCTAATAATTCCTGGCGTTTGTAGCTGTCACTATCAGATCTATTCTCCATGTACAATAGGGAGGAGCGCATCACCTTCCTCACAGAAGACATTCAGGAGAAGACCATCTTCATGGAGAAGATAGAGCAGACGATGTAAGTGCTGAGATTTATTGCGCTAATGAAAGCAAACGTTCTAGATGATAAATGATCGATGTTCTTACAGTTTCTCCCCTCCCCCCACTGTGGACGTCACTGACTGTGGGGTTATTACACTTTACCCCGAGTTACAGAAGAGCAGATCTCACAACTTTCCAGCCTTTACATCATCATTTTCCTCCTGCTGAACTCCTAGATTCCTCTTTCATTGCCCCCATAAAGTATGATGCCAACAAGAGTACCCCCAAACACAGTATGATACCCCCATGGTGAATTCCTCCACATGCACAGTATAATGACCCTACTGTACCCCACCTCAACTCCCAAGGCAAAGTATGGTGATCCCAACACAGTATGATCCCCACCTGTGACCACACACAGCCCTCCATACAGTATAATGGACCTACATACAGTATATGAATGGCCCCGACACTGCACTATACTGTATAATGGCCCCCACACAGTATAATGGCCCCCACACAGTATGATGGACCCACACAAACTTTCACACTGTATAATTGCCTCTATATAGTATAATGCGCCCCCCATAATAATCCACTCCTCATGGTCCTCCATACAATATAATGCACCTCCATGGTCCTCCATAGAATATAATGCTCTCCCGATGGTCCTCCATAAAGTATAATGCCCTCCTCTTGGTCCTTCATACAATATAATGCACCCCCCATACAATATAATGTATCCCCTCATGGTTCTCCATACAGTATAATGCATCATCTATGGTTCGCCATACTATATAATGCACCCCTCATGGTCCTCCATACAGTATAATGCACCCCCTATGGTCCTCCGTACAATATAATACACCCCCCATGGTCCTTCATACAATATAATGCACCCACCCATGGTCCTCCATACAGTATAATGTACCCCCCATGGTCCTTCATACAATATAATGCACCCACCCATGGTCCTCCGTACAATATAATTCACCCCATGGTCCTCCATACAGCATAATACATCCCCCATGTACACCATACAATATAATGTTCCCCTCTTGGTCCACCATACAGTATAATGTACCCCCCATGGTCCTCCATACAGTATAATGCACTCCCCATGGTCCTCCATACAGTATAATGCCCCCGCAATGGCTCTCCATACAGTATAATGCACCCCCTTGGTCCTCCATACAGTGTAATGCCTCCCATGGTCCTCCATACAATATAATACTCCCCCCTTGGTCCTTCATACAATATAATGCACCCACCCATAGTCCTCCATACAGTATAATGTACCCCCCATGGTCCTTCAAACAATATAATGCACCCACTCATGGGCCTCCGTACAATATAATTCACCCCATGGTCCTCCATACAGTATAATACATCCCCCATGTACACCATACAATATAATGCTCCCCTCTTGGTCCATCATACATTATAATGCACCCCCCATGGTCCTCCATACAGTATAGTGCACCCCCCTTGGTCCTCCATACAGTATAATGCCCCCCAATGGCTCTCCATACAGTATAATGCACCCCCCTTGGTCCTCCATACAGTGTAATGCCTCCCATGGTCCTCCATACAGTATAATGCACCATCCATGGTCCTCCATACAGTATAATGCCCCACATGGTTCTTTATACAGTATAATGCTCCCCCATGGTCCTCCATACAGTATAATGCACCTCCCATGGTCCTCCATACAGTATAATGTCCCCCCCATGGTCCTCCATACAGTATAATGCACCCACCATAGTCCTCGATACAGTATAATGCCCCCCATGGTCCTCTATACAGTATAATGCACCTCCCATGGTCCTCCATACAATATAATGCACCCCCCATGGTCCTCCATACAATATAATGCACTCCCCATGGTCCTCCATACAGTATTATTCACCCCCATGGTCCTCCATACAATATAATGGTCCCCCCATGGTCCTTCATGCAATATAATGCACCCCCATGGTCCTCAATACAATTTTAATGCACGCCCCATGGTCCTCCATACAACATAATGCTCCCCCTTGGTCCGCCATACAGTATAATGCCCCCCCCCTTGGTCCACCATACAATATAATGCACCCCTCATGGTCCTCCATACAATATAATGCACCCCCCATGGTCCTCCATACAATATAATGATCCCCCGTTTGTCCACCATACAGTATAATACCCCCCCCCACTTGTCCACCACACAATATAATGCACCCCTCATGGTTCTCCATACAGTATAACGCACCCCCCATGGTCCTCCATATGATATATAATGCCCCCCATGGTCCTCCATACAGTATAACGTACCTCCCTTGTCCACCATACAATATAATGCTCCCCCTTGTTCCTCAATACAATATAATGTACCCCCATGGTCCTCCATAAAATATAATTCTCCCCCCTTGGTCCACTATACAGTATAATGCACCCCCTTGGTCCACCATACAATATAATGCACCCCCCGTGGTCCTCCATACAATATAATGCACCCCCCATGGTCCTCCATACAATATAATGATCCCCCCTTGGTCCTCCATACAGTATAATGCTTCCCTTCTTGGACCACCATACAATATAATGCACCCCCCATGGTCCTCCATACAGTATAACACCCCCCCCCATGGTCCTCTATACAATATAATCCCCCCCATGGTCCTCCATACAATATAATGCACCTCCCATGTCCACCATGCAATATAATGCTCCCCCATTGGTCCTCAATACAATATAATGTACCCCCCATGGTCCTCAAAACAATATAATACTCCTCCCTTGGTCCACCATACAGTATAATGCCCCCGATTGGCCCACCATACAATATAATGCACCCCCATGATCCTCCATACAATATAATGCACCCCCCATGGTCCTCCATACAATATAATGCACCCTCCATGGTCCTCCATACAATGTAATGATCCCCCCTTGGTCCACCATACAGTATAATGCCCCCCATTGGTCCACCATACAATATAATGCTCCCCTCATGGTCCCCAATACAGTATAATGCACCCCCTATGGTCCTCCATACAGTATAATGCCCCCCATGGTCCTCCATACAGTATAATGCAGCCCCCGTGGTACTCCATACAGTATAATGCACCCCATTGGTCCACCTTACAATAAAATGCACCCCCCATTATTCTCCATACAATATAATGCACCCCTCATGGACCTCCATACAGTATAATTCCCCGCATGGTCCTCCATACAGTATAATTCCCCCCATGGTCCTCCATACAATATAATGCACCCCCATGGTCCTTAATACAATATAATGCACCCCCCATAGTCCTCCATACAATATAATGCTCCCTCCTTGGTCCACCATACAGTATAATGCCCCCCTTGGTCCACCATACAATATAATGCACCCACCCATGCTCCTCCAAACAGTATATTGCACCCCCCATGGTCCTCCATACAATATAATGCCCCGCATAGTCCTTCATACAGTATAATGCACCTCGATGTCTACCATACAATATAATGCTTCTAACTTGGTCCACCATACAGTATAATGCCCCCCTTGGTCCACCATACAATATAATGCTCACCCCATGATCTTCCTACAGTATAACGCACCCCCATGGTCATCCATACAGTATAATGCCCCCCATAGTCCTCCATACAGTATAATGCCCCCCATGGTACTCCATACAGTATTATGCCCCTTCCCCCTTGGTCCACCATACAATATAATTCCCTCTCCATGGTCCTCCATACAGTATAATGCTCCCACATAGTCCATCATACAATATAATGCACCCCCATGGTCCTCCATACAATATAATGCACTCCCCATGCTCCTCCATTCAGTATAATGCCCCTCCCCCTTGGTCCACCATACAATATAATTCACCTTCCGTGGTCCTCCATACAGTATAATGCACACCCCACCTCTCCTGGTTCCCCCCTATGCTCCGATCTGCTGAGCCTGTGGTGTGAAGCTCCACACATCTCAGAGCAGCGGCCGCCCTGTAATTACGTCATCGCGCCCGCTGCTCTGACTCGTCAGACGCCAAAGCAGAATGATGGGAGATAGGAGATGACAGAGGTGAGGGGCCACTTTCATCTCCATAGCAGGTAGAATGATGCATTATGATGAGCTATTGGATACAGAGGCCCAGATATTATTCCTGCATCGGGCCTTTCGCTGTCTGTGTCCACTCCTGGCATCAATGCTCATCAAAAATCCTAATAACTACATTCATAGATGTAACAATTCTTACATTTAGTCCAGAGCTACATTGGGACTTGTAGTGCTACCAACTCATCTCTACCTACTGGTGATTGCTGAAGCCAATAACATTGCATGGAACATATTTATTGTAAGGTTGTTGTAGCTTAAAGGGGTTGGTCCCAGCTTAGCTGGGGGTCCGACTGCTGGGTCCTCCACCCATTCAGAGAACATTGTTCTGAAGTTAGGGGGATAATTTGTCAGATGTGTATACATGAGGAATAACACTATTTCTGGCCATTAGATGACTTGTATCCTATATTGTTCACCAGTCTTCTCCTCTCTCATCTTCAGTTGTCTCTGATCTAGAGGGCAGAGACTCACTGTTATCATGTCTCATATGCACAGTACACAGATACAGAGGGATTCCTGATCTTTCTTCTCTGCTTAAGACATGTTTAGAAGTAGCAGCAGCACAGAGGACATTATACAGCAGTACTCAGCAGTCTAGCTGTGCATCCAGCTCTGTACTCAGCAGTCTAGCTGTGCATCCAGCTCTGTACTCAGCAGTCTAGCTGTGCATCCAGCTCTGTACTCAGCAGTCTAGCTGTGCATCCAGCTCTTGGATAAGTTATGCTCCTGTCTGACTGCAGCGCTATGTTTCTGTGTCTCTCTTTCTGTTTTCTCCTTCTGCCCTTCACTCCTCCTCCTCTACAGAGTATAATAGGCCATGTAATCAGACATCGCACTGAGCTGACGGCTGTCCTGCTTTCACCAAGATAAATGTAACCTGTGTCTTCAGAGTGGACAGTGAGTTCAGGAGGCGGGGGAGTAGAAGTGGCTCATAAGTGGAGACGGAAACAGATTCCTCTGATAAAATAGATGACAAACCTTCTTATATTTGTTTGTACTATTGAGTTTCTGACCATTTATCACAAGTTGATGTATCTTCCTTGTACGATAGTGATGACACCACTGACGATCCAGAATCGGAGATACATGTGGAATTAGCAGAACTGATCTCGAAGAACATCGTGACTATGTAAGTGCAGAGAATTACTGATCTAATAGAAGTAAACCTTCTAGATGACGCCATGATATAGATGTTTCCTTCTCTCCAATGTGTGATTCTCTGTATTCAGGACAGATAATAGAAAACCTATCTGCACGTGATATATGTATATATATATATATATATATATATATACACAGATAGCTGCCATTACTGGGGGCCACTCGTGTGCATTTCTTATTATAAAGATGCCAAAGTGTTTTTTATGGGTTACAAACAGAGGAATTGTTGTTTCACTTATTGAATACAAGTGAGAAAAAAAAGAAAAATTAGCCAAGATCTTAAAGGGAACCGGTCACCTGAAAAAAACGAAAATTTCCTCTTGTCGCCGCTTTCGAAGAGTCGGTATTAAAAATATTTATGTATAAAAAATAAAACGTTTCAATCATCCTCCTTTTCATATTTAAAAAAAAATTAAGAAAACCCATTTGATATCATCGAATCAGTAAAAGTCCGATCTATCAAGATATAAAATTATTTTAACCAGACGTAAAACTCCAAAAAGAAAAGAGTCGAGACACGAGAATATCGTTTTTTTCAGTTGCTGTACGACCCATAAGAAATACAGTAAGAATAAACTGAAACGTCGTATCTGCGCCACCAAAATGAATGGTATCAATGAAAAAGAAAGCTCCGTCTACAGTTACAGGGCTCAGAAAACGGGGTCAGAAAACCCATCCATTACTTACAAAGATTTACATTATTATTAACCACTAAATCCTAAAATAAACCCTTATAAGTTTACTGTCACCGTATTCTAACCGCCCTAAAGAGTAATACCGCCCTAGAGAATAATACCGCACTAAAGAGTAATACCGCCCTACAGAATAATGCCACTCTAAAGAATAATACCTCTCTAAAGAATAATACCGCCCTAAAAAGTAATACCGCCATAAAGAGTAATACCGCTCTAAAGAATAATACCGCCCTAAAGAGTAATACCGCCCTAAAGAGTAATACCGCCATAAAGAATAATACCGCCCTAAAGAATAATACCGCCCTAAAGAATAATACCGCCATAAAGAATAATACCGCCCTAAAGAATAATACCGCTCTAAAGAATAATACCGCTCTAAAGAGTAATACCGCCCTAAAGAATAATGCCACTCTAAAGAGTAATACCGCTCTAAAGAGTAATACCGCCGTACAGAATAATGCCACTCTAAAGAATAATACCGCCCTAAAAAGTAATACTGCCCTAAAGAGTAATTCCGCCCTAAAGAGTAATACCGCTCTAAAGAATAATACCGCCCTAAAGAGTAATACTGCCCTAAAGAATAATACCACCCTAAAGAATAATGCCTCTCTAAAGATTAATACCGCTCTAAAGAGTAATACTTCCCTAAAGAGTAATACCACTCTAAAGAATAATACCGCCCTAAAGAGTAATACTGCCCTAAAGAGTAATACCGCCCTAAAAAGTAATACCGCCTTACAGAATAATGCCACTCTAAAGAATAATACCACCCTAAAGAATAATACCACCCTAAAGAGTAATGCCGCCCTAAAGAATAATACTGCCCTAAAGAAAAATACCGCCCTAAAGAGTAATACCGCTCTAAAGAATAATACTGCCCTAAAGAATAATACCGCCCTAAAGAGTAATACTGCCCTAAAGAGTAATACCGCCTTAAAGAGTAATACTGCCCTAGAGAATAATACCGCCCTAAAGAGTAATACCGACCTAAAGAATAATATCACCCTAAAGAATAATGTCACCCTTCAGAATAATACCGCCCTAGAGAGTAATACCAGCCTACAGAATAATGCAGCCTTACAGGATAATACCGCCCTAAAGAGTAATACCACCCTAAAGAGTAATATCGCCCTACAGAATAATACCACCCTAAAGAGTAATAACACCCTAAAGAATAATACCACCCTACAGAGTAATACCGCCCTAAAAAATAATACTGCCCTAAAGAGTAATAACGCCCTAAAGAATGATACCGGCTTACAGAATAATACCGTCCTAAAGAATAATACAGCCCTAAAGTGTAATATCACCCTACAGAGGAATACCGCCCTACAAAATAATACCGCCCTACAGAGTAATACCACCCTACAGAATAATACCACCCTACAGAGTAATACCGCCCTACAGAATAATACCGCCCTACAAAGTAATACCGCCCTACAGAATAATACTGCCCTAAAGAGTCATACCGCTCTAAAGAATATTACCGGCTTACAGAATAATACTGCCCTAAATAATAATACCGCCCTAAAGAGTAATATCGCCCTACAGAGTGATACCGCCCTACAGAATAATACCAACCTACAGAGTAATTCTGCCCTACAGAATAATACCGCCCTAAAGAGTAATACCACCCTAAAGAATAATACCGCCGTACAGAATAATACCACCCTACAGAGTAATACCACCCTAAAGAGTAATACCACCCTACAGAATAATACAGTCCTACAGAATAATACCGCCCTAAAGAGTAATACCACCCTAAAGAGTAATATCGCCCTACAGAATAATACGACCCTAAAGAATAAAAATGCCCTAAAAAATAATACCGCCTTAAAGAGTAAAACCACCCTAAAAAATAATACCGGCTTACAGAATAATACCGCCCTAAAGAATAATACCGCCCTAAAGAGTAATATCGCCCTACACAGTAATACCGCCCTACAGAATAATACCATCCTACAGAGTAATACCACCCTACAGAATAATACCGCCCTACAGAATAATAACGCCCTAAAGAGTAATACCGCCCTACAGAATAATACCGCCCTAAAGAGTAATACTGCCCTAAAGAGTAATACCGCCCTACAGAGTAATATCGCCCTAAAGAGTAATACCGCCCTAAAGAATAATGCCACTCTAAAGAGTAATACCGCCCTAAAGAGTAATACCGCCCTACAGAATAATACCGCCCTAAAGAGTAATACCGCCCTAAAGAGTAATACCGCCCTACAGAATAATACCGCCCTAAAGAGTAATACCGCCCTAAAGAGTAATGCCGCCCTACAAAATAATACCGCCCTAAAGAATAATGCCACTCTAAAGAATAATACCGCCCTAAAGAGTAATACCGCCCTAAAGAGTAATACCACCCTAAAGAATAATACCGCCCTAAAGAGTAATACCGCTCTAAAGAATAATACCGCCCTAAAGAGTAACACCGCCCTAAAGAATAATGCCACTCTAAAAAATAATACCGCCCTAAAGAGTAATACCGCCCTAAAGAGTAATACCTCCATAAAGAATAATATCGCCCTAAAGAGTAATACTGGCCTAAAGAGTAATACCGCCCTTAAGAGTAATACCGCTCTAAAGAATAATACCGCCCTAAAGAGTAATACTGCCCTAAAGAATAATACCGCCCTAAAGAATAATGCCACTCTAAAGAATAATACCGCTCTAAAGAGCAATACTTCCCTAAAGAGTAATACCACCCTAAAGAATAATACTGTCCTAAAGAGTAATACCACCCTAAAGAATAATACCGCCCTAAAGAGTAATACCGCCCTAAAGAGTAATACCGCCCTAAACAGTAATACTGCCCTAAAGAATAATACCACCCTAAAGAATAATACCGCCCTAAAGAGTAATACCACCCTAAAGAATAATACCGCCCTAAAGAGTAATACCGCCCTAAAGAGTAATACCGCCCTAAACAGTAATACTGCCCTAAAGAATAATACCGCCCTAAAGAATAATACCGCCCTAAAGAGTAATACCGCCCTAAAGAGTAATACCGCCCTACAGAATAATACCGCCCTAAAGAGTAATACCGCCCTACAAAATAATACCGCCCTAAAGAGCAATACCGCCCTAAAGAATAATGCCACTCTAAAGAATAATACCGCCCTAAAGAGTAATACCACCCTAAAGAATAATACCGCCCTAAAGAGTAATACCACCCTAAAGAATAATACCGCCCTAAAGAGTAATACCGCCCTAAAGAGTAATATCGCCCTAAACAGTAATACTGCCCTAAAGAATAATACCGCCCTAAAGAATAATACCGCCCTAAAGAGTAATACCGCCCTAAAGAGTAATACCGCCCTACAGAATAATACCGCCCTAAAGAGTAATACCGCCCTACAAAATAATACCGCCCTAAAGAGCAATACCGCCCTAAAGAATAATGCCACTCTAAAGAATAATACCGCCCTAAAGAGTAATACCGCCCTAAAGAGTAATACAGCCATAAAGAATAATACCGCCCTAAAGAGTAATACTGCCCTAAAGAGTAATACTTCCCTAAAGAGTAATACCACCCTAAAGAATAATACCGCCCTAAAGAGTAAGACCGCTCTAAAGAATAATACCGCCCTAAAGAGTAACACCGCCCTAAAGAATAATACCGCCCTAAAGAGTAATACCGCCCTAAAGAATAATGCCACTCTAAAGAATAATACCGCCCTAAAGAGTAATACCGCCCTAAAGAGTAATACCGCCATAAAGAATAATATCGCCCTAAAGAGTAATACTGCCCTAAAGAGTAATACCGCCCTTAAGAGTAATACCGCTCTAAAGAATAATACCGCCCTAAAGAGTAATACTGCCCTAAAGAATAATACCGCCCTAAAGAATAATACCGCCCTAAAGAGTAATACCGACCTAAAGAATAATATCGCCCTAAAGAATAATATCGCCCTAAAGAATAATACCGCCCTAAAGAGTAATACCACCCTAAACAGTAATACTGCCCTAAAGAATAATACCGACCTAAAGAATAATACCGCCCTAAAGAGTAATACCACCCTAAAGAGTAATACCGCCCTACAGAATAATACCGCCCTAAAGGGTAATATCGCCCTAAAGAATAATACCGCCCTTCAGAATAATACCGCCCTAGAGAGTAATACCAGCCTACAGAATAATACAGCCTTACAGGATAATACCGCCCTAAAGAGTAATAACGACCTAAAGGATAATATCGCCCTAAAGAATAATACCGCCCTTCAGAATAATACCGCCCTAGAGAGTAATACCAGCCTACAGAATAATACAGCCTTACAGGATAATACCGCCCTAAAGAGTAATACCGCCCTAAAGAGTAATACCGCCCTAAAGAGTAATACCGCCCTAAAGAATAATACCGCCCTAAAGAATAATACCGCCCTAAAGAATAATACCATCAGGCCATTTTACCAAATAATGAATGCTGGAATAAGTTACTTTTTTTTCACCATTTTGCCACTTTTGGAATTTTTTCCCGTTTTCAGTACATTGTATGGTAAAGTGATTGGTGTAATTCAAGACTACAACTCGATCCGCAAAAAATCAAGTTCTCAAATGACTATGGAGACCAAAAAATATAAGGACACGGCTCCTGGAAGACGGGGAGTAAAAGTGAAGGAAAAATGAAGGCTCAAAAATGGAAAATTCCCCGCTCATTATATCATTAAATAAGTCTGGGATAGACGTATATGAAAAGCACATAATTCGGCAGATGGACCATGAGGTCTTTTTATGCCGCCAGCATTCTAGGTTTCTTCTGTCCCTATACAGTGAGCGCCCTCTAGTGTTGACTCCACATAAACCAAATTGCATCATTTGTGTGATCTAGATGGAAAATGTTGGCAAAGTATTGTGGATGGAGGCGAAGGGGCGGAATTTGTTCCTAATGATCTTCATATTGCTGCTATTTCTACATTTACATATGATGATGATGATGATATATGTTCCATGTACCACAGATGGGAACTATTAGCAGAAAAAATAGAAAAGGAAAAGAAAGAACTGAAGATCATGGAGGAATCTCTGTAAGTGCTTTTATCTCAGGTAGAGATGATATAAAACCCGTCTGCACACACTATATTCCTGTCTACACTGATAGTTGTCATTAGAGAGTGGCGCCCCCTGCAGTCACAGTACACCCTGAGTGGTGCGATCGCCCCGATATGTCACCTTTGTCGGATCATTGTGGCTCTGAGGTCGCTGTGATACATTCGCTGTTGTGAAATCTTTGTTACTACTTTTCTTTTCTTCACTTTTACTAAAGATGGATCCACAAAATCAGGAGCACTCCACCGACTTTCATTCCTGATAGGTTTCCAAAGCCTCTCTGGCGTCCGACCCTTGGATCCATCGAGTACGTATGTTATTTCTGGGAATATAATACTATCTGACCCGCCTGATGTACAGTGGGTACGAAAAGTATTCAGACCCTTTTACATTTTTCACTCTTTGTTTCATTGCAGCCATTTAGTAAATTCTAAAAAGTTCATTTTTTCCTCATTAAAGTACACGCTGCACCCCATCTTGACTGCAAAAAAACAGAAATGTAGAAATTTTTGCAAATTTATTAAAAAAGAAAAACTGAAATATCACATGGTCATAAGTATTCAGACCCTTTGCTCAGTATTGAGTAGAAGCACCTTTTGAGCTAGTACAGCCATGAGTCTTCATGGGAATGATGCCACAAGTTTTTCACTCCTGGATTTGGGGAGCCTCTGCCATTCTTCCTTACAGATCCTCTCCAGCTCCGTCAGGTTGGATGGTGAACGTTGGTGGACAGATATTTTCTCCCATCTCCCTACTGCATCTCTGGAGCTCAGCCACAGTGATCTTGGGGTTCTTCTTTACCTCTCTCACCAAGGCTCTTCTCCCACGATTGCTCAGTTTGGCTGGACAGCCAGGTCTAGGAAGACTTCTGGTGTTCCCAAACTTCTTCCATTTAAGGATTATGGAGGCCACTGTGCTCTTAGGAACCTCGAGTAATGCAGAAATTCTTTTGTAACCTTGGCCAGATCTGTGCCTTGCCACAATTCTGTCTCTGAGCTCCTTGGGCAGTTCCTTTGAGCTCATGATTCTCATTTGGTCTGCCATGCACTGTGAGCTGTGAGGTCTTATATAGACAGGTGTGTGTGACGTGCCCCCTGGGCCGTGGGGTACTTGGTGCCGGGCCGGTCGTTGTTAGGGGAGATGTCACAGTGGCGGTGACCCGGTCCGTGACCCAGGGCGGTCAATCAAAAGGGGTTATTTACAGGGGATTGATAAAGTTTTTATATATAGTTCGTGACGCCACCTGTGGTATGCGGCTAAGGGAGCCGCCGCTGCGGAGCAGGTCCTCTGGAGTTGATGTTACTGCAGCAGGGATGGTGTGGCTCTCCACAGGTAGAGCTTAGCTCCAGGGCAGTGTAGATGTTATAGGTTGTGCTGGGTTTTGTAGTGCAGGAGGTGATGGCGCAGATAATAACCACAGAGACAGTGGGGTGCAGTCTTCCAAGTTTACTCACAGTTATTAAGTTCCTCAGGTTACAGGTTCCGGACTGCAACGTGCTGCGTTCACCAAGCAGGGGTTCAGCAATCCCCCAGGTAGTTCAAGAGTGCCTGACAGGACCCCTTTCTATGTGCCTTCCTCAGTCGTCTTCCTGCGCTGGCTCTCGCCCTCCTGCCCTGCGCCTCGCAATCAGTGTCCCAATCCGGTAACCTCAGGTCTTGTCGGGTGACCTGCAGTCCCCTGGACCCTCTGTTGCCACCTTTTCTCGGCAATATTTTTGCGGTTTCGGCTACTGCACCTTGCAAGTACAGCAGCCTCCGGTTCCTAGCTGAGCCTTGTAGTTCTCCACTAGTTTAGGGGCCGGTCCCCTCTGCGTCTCGATCCCTCCACTGCCTGGCAGATTCGGGCATATGGGTGGCCTCCAGCACTTCCCGTACCCCTGGGATCCCTTTTGGTCCTGGAGCCTTTCTCCTGCTCCCTCTCCTCTCTCAGTCCTGGGCCTCTCACTAGGCCCGCCTCCGGAGCAGAACTCCTGCAGAGCCTCTGCTCCACACACTTTCCTCCTCTGACTGAACACTCTCTCTCAAGATGGTTCTCTCTTTTATACACCTCCTTCACAAGTGCTCCCCTGAACTACGTCATCCACCCACACCCACTACATGATTCCCCCTCACTTGGTGACTGTGGACTGTGCTCTCCCTTAGGAGCAATCTCGCCCTGCCCTACTGAAGTGGATGTGTTGGATGCAGGTGGGTCCTGGGCAGCACTCTATCCTTACCTGAGAGTGGGATACCACACCTCTGGGTGAGATGCAGTACCTCTGTGGCGACTGAACCCGCAGGGGCGCCACATGTGCCTTTCCAAATCAAGTCCTATCAGTTTACTTAAACACAGCTGGACTCCAATGAAGGAGTAGAACCATCTCAAGGAGGATCACAAGGAAATGGACAGCATGTGACTTAGATATGAGTGTCTGAGAAAAGGGTCTGAATACTTATGACCATGTGATATTTCAGTTTTTCTTTTTTAATAAATTTGCAAAAATTTCTACATTTCTGTTTCAGTCAAGATGGGGTGCAGCGTGTACTTTAATGAGAAAAAAATGAACTTTTTAGAATTTACCAAATGGCTGTAATGAAACAAATGTGAAAAATGTAAAGGGGTGTGAATACTTTCCGTACCCACTGTATTATACAAGGTTGTGTTTTCTGTGACCCGCTGGTGGAGGACAGTATTTGTAGCCATTTATTGCTCTCGCCTAGCTCATAGGATGATCTCTGTTTCATGTCCTATAGGGAGGAGACCCCAGAACAAATGATGGAGGAAGAGAAGATTGCAGTTCTGTAAGTGCAGATATTCACTGTTAATAGAAGCTATAGATGTGCTCCTATAAGAGAAATGGAACGTAGCTGCAACATCACTTACTCTCATCCCTCCCATAACTCATATCCATCACATTTATGAGGTTTTCCAATATATAAAAAAAATTGTCCAAAAATGGGAAATGGCACAAGGACAGCGATTGGCTGCAGCGGTCACATGAGTCGCTAACTTCATTGCTGCAGCACAGGATTTATCATGTGACAATGGATCTTTTATTATTTTACACCATTTTCTCCGTTTTGGTCCAATTATACAAATCCCGATAATGTCGCTGTCTCACAGTCTCCTGTTGGCTTATGGGGCGGTCAGGTTTGGGCGGTCAGTGATCGGGGTCTGTACTCGGACCGCGCTCCACAGACATATGAACCCGGCATTAATGTATTCTATTAAATTGTAGACCCTGCAGTCCCCGATCTGCACAGCCGCTACCAGGTAACAGTCAGGGTCCACTAATCAGGGGGGTCTCCATCTGGATCCAGACATCTGCTTCCCTCGTATTGGGGGCAGATCCTAACGAGCGGTCATTTTACTCCTGGAGAGCCCTTTAACTGTGATGGAGGAAATGGACAAATTTTGCTAAGAAAGTATTTGGGTTGGAGTGAGAAGCTGGGGAATTTCCTCTGTCTGTCGCGTCCTGAGAACGAACCTTTACAGATCCTAATCCCCCATTACTGCACATTTACATGAGATGATATAGGTTTCATGTACTGTAGGGAGAAGACCACCAACATCAACAGGATGAAGAAGAAGAAGACCACCATCATCAGCAGGTAAGAGCAGAGATTACTGAGCGAACCTTCTACATGGGATAATGATAGAGATGATTCCTGACCACCGTATATACCTGACTGTACAGACAGCGGCCATTTATTGTCACCACTCACACATCTTATATACCTGACTGTACAGACAGCGGCCATTTATTATCACCGCTCACACATCTTATATACCTGACTGTACAGACAGCGGCCATTTATTATCACCGCTCACACATCTTATATACCTGACTGCACAGACAGTGGCCATTTATTATCACCACTCACACATCTTATATACCTGACTGTACAGACAGCGGCCATTTATTATCACCACTCACACATCTTATATACCTGACTGCACAGACAGCGGCCATTTATTATCACCACTCACACATCTTATATACCTGACTGTACAGACAGCGGCCATTTATTATCACCACTCACACATCTTATATACCTGACTGCACAGACAGTGGCCATTTATTGTCACCACTCACACATCTTATATACCTGACTGCACAGACAGCGGCCATTTATTGTCACCACTCACACATCTTATATACCTGACTAGACAGACAGCGGCCATTTATTATCACCACTCACACATCTTATATACCTGACTGCACAGACAGCGGCCATTTATTATCACCACTCACACATCTTATATACCTGACTGTACAGACAGCGGCCATTTATTATCACCACTCACACATCTTATATACCTGACTGCACAGACAGCGGCCATTTATTGTCACCACTCACACATCTTATATACCTGACTGCACAGACAGTGGCCATTTATTATCACCACTCACACATCTTATATACCTGACTAGACAGACAGCGGCCATTTATTGTCACCACTCACACATCTTATATACCTGACTGCACAGACAGTGGCCATTTATTATCACCACTCAAACATCTTATATACCTGACTGCACAGACAGCGGCCATTTATTGTCACCACTCACACATCTTATATACCTGACTAGACAGACAGCGGCCATTTATTATCACCACTCACACATCTTATATACCTGACTGCACAGACAGTGGCCATTTATTATCAACACTCACACATCTTATATACCTGACTAGACAGACAGCGGCCATTTATTATCAACACTCACACATCTTATATACCTGACTGTACAGACAGCGGCCATTTATTATCACCACTCACACATCTTATATACCTGACTGTACAGACAGCGGCCATTTATTATCACCACTCACACATCTTATATACCTGACTGCACAGACAGTGGCCATTTATTATCACCACTCACACATCTTATATACCTGACTGCACAGACAGTGGCCATTTATTATCACCACTCACGCATCTTATATACCTGACTGTACAGACAGCGGCCATTTATTGTCACCACTCACACATCTTATATACCTGACTAGACAGACAGCGGCCATTTATTATCACCACTCACACATCTTATATACCTGACTGCACAGACAGCGGCCATTTATTGTCACCACTCACACATCTTATATACCTGACTGCACAGACAGCGGCCATTTATTATCAACACTCACACATCTTATATACCTGACTGCACAGACAGCGGCCATTTATTATCACCGCTCACACATCTTATATACCTGACTGCACAGACAGTGGCCATTTATTGTCACCACTCACACATCTTATATACCTGACTGCACAGACACGACCATTTATTATCACCACTCACACATCTTATATACCTGACTGCACAGACAGCGTCCATTTATTATCACCACTCACACATCTTATATACCTGACTGCACAGACAGCGGCCATTTATTATCACCACTCACACATCTTATATACCTGACTGCACAGACAGCGTCCATTTATTATCACCACTCACACATCTTATATACCTGACTGCACAGACAGCGTCCATTTATTATCACCACTCACACATCTTATATACCTGACTGCACAGACAGCGGCCATTTATTATCACCACTCACACATCTTATATACCTGACTGTACAGACAGCGGCCATTTATTATCACCACTCACACATCTTATATACCTGACTGTACAGACAGCGGCCATTTATTATCACCACTCACACATCTTATATACCTGACTGTACAGACAGCGGCCATTTATTATCACCACTCACACATCTTATATACCTGACTGCACAGACAGCGGCCATTTATTATCACCACTCACACATCTTATATACCTGACTGTACAGACAGTGGCCATTTATTATCACCACTCACACATCTTATATACCTGACTGCACAGACAGCGGCCATTTATTATCACCACTCACACATCTTATATACCTGACTGTACAGACAGCGGCCATTTATTATCACCACTCACACATCTTATATACCTGACTGTACAGACAGCGGCCATTTATTATCACCACTCACACATCTTATATACCTGACTGTACAGACAGCGGCCATTTATTATCACCACTCACACATCTTATATACCTGACTGCACAGACAGCGGCCATTTATTATCACCACTCACACATCTTATATACCTGACTGTACAGACAGTGGCCATTTATTATCACCACTCACACATCTTATATACCTGACTGCACAGACAGCGGCCATTTATTGTCACCACTCACACATCTTATATACCTGACTGTACAGACAGTGGCCATTTATTATCACCACTCACACATCTTATATACCTGACTGTACAGACAGTGGCCATTTATTATCACCACTCACACATCTTATATACCTGACTGTACAGACAGTGGCCATTTATTATCACCACTCACACATCTTATATACCTGACTGCACAGACAGCGGCCATTTATTGTCACCACTCACACATCTTATATACCTGACTGCACAGACAGCAGCCATTTATTATCACCACTCACACATCTTATATACCTGACTGTACAGACAGTGGCCATTTATTATCACCACTCACACATCTTATATACCTGACTGCACAGACAGCGGCCATTTATTGTCACCACTCACACATCTTATATACCTGACTGCACAGACAGCAGCCATTTATTGTCACCGCTCACACATCTTATATACCTGACTGCACAGACAGCGGCCATTTATTATCACCGCTCACACATCTTATATACCTGACTGTACAGACAGCGGCCATTTATTATCACCGCTCACACATCTTATATACCTGACTGTACAGACAGCGGCCATTTATTATCACCACTCACACATCTTATATACCTGACTGCACAGACAGCGGCCATTTATTATCACCGCTCACACATCTTATATACCTGACTGTACAGACAGCGTCCATTTATTATCACCACTCACACATCTTATATACCTGACTGCACAGACAGCGGCCATTTATTATCACCGCTCACACATCTTATATACCTGACTGTACAGACAGCGGCCATTTATTATCACCACTCACAAATCTTATATACCTGACTGCACAGACAGCGGCCATTTATTGTCTCCGCTCACACATCTTATATACCTGACTGTACAGACAGCGGCCATTTATTATCACCACTCACAAATCTTATATACCTGACTGCACAGACAGCGGCCATTTATTGTCTCCGCTCACACATCTTATATACCTGACTGTACAGACAGCGGCCATTTATTATCACCACTCACAAATCTTATATACCTGACTGCACAGACAGCGGCCATTTATTGTCTCCGCTCACACATCTTATATACCTGACTGTACAGACAGCGGCCATTTATTATCACCACTCACAAATCTTATATACCTGACTGCACAGACAGCGGCCATTTATTGTCTCCGCTCACACATCTTATATACCTGACTGTACAGACAGCGGCCATTTATTATCACCACTCACAAATCTTATATACCTGACTGCACAGACAGCGGCCATTTATTATCACCACTCACAAATCTTATATACCTGACTGTACAGACAGCGGCCATTTATTATCACCACTCACACATCTTATATACCTGACTGCACAGACAGCGGCCATTTATTATCACCACTCACAAATCTTATATACCTGACTGCACAGACAGCGGCCATTTATTATCACCGCTCACACATCTTATATACCTGACTGCACAGACAGCGGCCATTTATTATCACCGCTCACACATCTTATATACCTGACTGCACAGACAGCGGCCATTTATTATCACCACTCACACATCTTATATACCTGACTGCACAGACAGCGGCCATTTATTATCACCACTCACACATCTTATATACCTGACTGCACAGACAGCAGCCATTTATTATCACCACTCACACATCTTATATACCTGACTGCACAGACAGCGGCCATTTATTATCACCACTCACACATCTTATATACCTGACTGTACAGACAGCGGCCATTTATTGTCACCACTCACACATCTTATATACCTGACTGTACAGACAGCGGCCATTTATTATCACCACTCACACATCTTATATACCTGACTGCACAGACAGCGGCCATTTATTATCACCGCTCACACATCTTATATACCTGACTGCACAGACAGCGGCCATTTATTATCACCACTCACACATCTTATATACCTGACTGTACAGACAGCGGCCATTTATTATCACCACTCACACATCTTATATACCTGACTGCACAGACAGCGGCCATTTATTGTCACCACTCACACATCTTATATACCTGACTACACAGACAGCGGCCATTTATTGTCACCGCTCACACATCTTATATACCTGACTGCACAGACAGCGGCCATTTATTATCACCGCTCACACATCTTATATACCTGACTGCACAGACAGCGGCCATTTATTATCACCACTCACACATCTTATATACCTGACTGTACAGACAGCGGCCATTTATTGTCACCACTCACACATCTTATATACCTGACTGCACAGACAGCGGCCATTTATTGTCACCACTCACACATCTTATATACCTGACTGCACAGACAGTGGCCATTTATTATCACCACTCACACATCTTATATATGACGCGCCCCTGGGCCTGTGTCGCGCTGCGTTGCGCACGCGGGAGCTTACCCGGAGCCGGATCTCTTGAGGGTTGTAGTCTCGTGGCGGCGACCCGGTCCGCGCCCAGGGAGTCAAACTGAGCGGCGATGTACTAGCAGTAGATGGTTGGTGACTACGCCACCCGTTGAATGCAGCTATGGAGCTGCCGCTGCAGGGCAGACCGCTGAGGCCGGTGGAAGGATGGTGCAGCGTGGATGGTATAACCCCCAACGGGAGGGGTATGGCCTCAGGGCAGCCGACGTGGATGATGGGGGTAGCAGGAACCACTCAGAGACGGTGCGGTGTAGTTCAGGGTCTTTACTGGTGACAAAGATAGACCCTCCCGGAGTACTTGCTAGTGATAGGGGCCTGGTCAGTCCTTGAGCACATGGGATCTCCCCTGGCCAGGCGGAGTTGTAGGCCTTCCCAACTAACTGTACTCTTCTGGCTACCTTGCTAGAGGCGGGAATAAGTAGCCCACGTCCCTGAGTGTACCGTGTGGTGCTCACCCGTATGGCCGGTGACTCGGGGCCTTCTAATGGCTTCCGCTCCACGATGGCGGTGCTGGTCCCACGCGTGTGACCGTGCCTTCGGGCTTCTGGGCCAGAGGACCTGAAATCCTCTGCCGGACGGTTTCTGCTGCTGGGTAGGAGTTAGTCCCCACAGCCTCGGACTCCGGGTCCGGTAAGAAATCTTCTCAGTCAGGGCGAGCTCTGTAGCTGCCAGCCCCTGACTCGTTGTAACACTGCTCCCCACAGAGCTCCTGATGTTTCTTGCTATGCTGCTTCTCTTCTCTACTCTTGTTCTGTCTTCTTTCTCACTAACTCTGCCTCAGCCCCGGGTTTATATAGGGGAAGTCCTTCCCCTCCCAAGACTGGGCAGGAGGTGTGGCATGCACAGGATCCCTGACCAAAGGACCTCCCACCTGCTCTCAGACGTAATATCTCTATCACTGTGGCAACCAGACCCCTGGGGTGTCACATTCCCCCCTAGTGAAATTTAGTACTCCGGGACTAAACATATTTTTTTAGAAAAACATAACAAGGTATAACAATAACAATACAATAAGAAAAACCCATAAGATGGTTACGGCGTGTCCGCAACCGGGTGCAGTTTTGAAAAGCAAGGTGTCCATTTCACCAAAACAGGGAGACGTAACCAGGTAGGGGCCTGTCCTGCCCCGAGTCCTTAACAGTCTTTAGTCCATCCTGGGTTACGCTCCAACTATGTACAAGGATTCCCGGTAAATCCACCAAGGACTCCTAAAAAGAACTAGAAACACAAAATTATACACAAGCAACTATAAACAAGTAAACATTATAAGATAGCTTAAACATTTAGATCCTCCAACGTGCGGGTAGCTGGCCTCTAGTGGCCCTAGTGGACCTACGGAGCTGACTGTCTGGCCCTGAACTACAGGGTGTAGGAGCTGCCAAGGGTAAACTGGGCAGCTGTCCATGGGCCCTCTGGCTCACTAGGGGTATGGCATGCTCACTATAAGCAGAGGGTTGATTTTCCGGGTCTGCTTGTGTAGAGTCTTCTGCCTCCTGGACCGGCTGTTCTTCCAGCTCTACCGGTTGCTCCGTAGGTTCTTGGGATGATGGTTGGAGGAAGGTGAGTACGGGTACCACAACTGCACCATTGACTTGAGTCCAAGACCGAGGGAAGTCCCCGAGCACGGTACTAACCATATCTTCCCTTTCCTCTACGGGTCGATGGTCTTCTTGTTCCTCTTCAGGGTTCCTCAGTTGTTCGGGACACTTCTTCAGGTGGTCCCGGGATACAATGGCTGTGGTTTCCCCTCCGTCTTTACTGATGGTACAGACCTTCGGGTTTTCGTGGCTTGAGGGCAGTACGGTGTACGGGTCCTTCTCCCACTGGTCGTCCAACTTGTGGAGCCGTCTCTTCCTCTTCAAGACCTGCTCTCCGGGTACCAGGGGAACAGCGGGAGCATACTGGTTGTAAGTTTTCTCTTGTCTTTCCCTAGCCTGACAGAGACTTCGCTCCACGCTCTCCTGTACTCTCCGGTACTGCTGCTGCCTCTCTGTGTCCCAGTCTGCTTCTGGTGAAGTGTCCTCGGGTGTCAGGACTCCCATTTCCAGGTCAACAGGTAACTTACCAGGTCTTGCCCTCATTAGGTAAGCCGGGGTACAGTTGGTGGAACCTACCGGGATGTGGTTGTATAGGTCCACCAGATCGGGCAACTTTTCAGGCCACAGACTGCGTTCTTCCAGGGGCAATGTTTTTAGAAGATCCATTACCACCTGGTTCATTTTTTCACAAAGTCCATTAGTCTGCGGATGGTAGGGTGTCGTCCTTATCTTCCGGCAGCCATACAGATTGCAGAATTCCTGGAAGACCTCCGCTTCAAAGGCAGGTCCCTGGTCCGTCAGCACTTGGTCCGGGTACCCGTGTGGACGGCAAAAGTGCTGCTGGAAGGCTCTAGCTGCTGTTTGAGCCGTTAAGTCCTTGACGGGGACGACAACCAGAAACCGGGAGTAATGATCCACGATGGTTAACGCGTAGACGTAGCCATTTCTGCTTGGGGTCAGTTTTACATGATCCAAGTCTACCAGTTCCAACGGTTGCCGGGTGACGATGGACTGCAGGGGAGTCTTCTGGCTGGCGCGGTCCTTCCTTCTCAGGTTGCACGGGCCACAGTCTCTGCACCACTTCTCAATGGTTCCCCTCATGCCTACCCAGTGGAATCGCTCGCGCAGCAGGAACTCCAGCTTCTTCCACCCGAAGTGTCCAGCTCCGTCGTGGTATGCCTCCATCACCATGGCTGCGTCTCTTCGTGGCACCACTACTTGCCAGAGTAATTCATGCGTCCGGGAGTTAACCATTCTGCGGCACAACTTCCCTTTGTAAAGGAACAGTCGACTCTTCTCTGCCCATAGTTGTTTGGCTTCCTCCGGAGCGTCTGGTTCAAGGCGAGCCTCCGGCCGAGTCAGCATCTCCTTCACCAGTCGGACGGCAGGGTCGCTGTCTTGCGTTTCCGCCCAGTTGTAGTGAGGTAAGGGGTTCAACGTAGCAGCCTGCTTACTCCTTACCCGGTGGGAATACTGGATAGTCCCATGACGGTGGAACGCAGGGAGTTCAATTTCTTCCAGTCCCTCCGGATCTTCTCCTTCGTCCGGCAGGTTGGGCATCCTGGACAGGGCGTCCGCGTTAGTATTGGAGCGCCCTGCCCGGTATTTGATTATGAACTCGTAGTTGGACAGACGGGCCATCCACCTCTGCTCCAGGGCACCGAGTCTTGCCGTGTCCAGGTATGTCAACGGGTTGTTATCCGTGTACACGGTGAACCGGGAAGAAGCAAGGTAATGCTTAAAGCGCTCAGTGACTGCCCATACCACGGCCAGGAACTCTAGCTTAAATGAGCTATAATTCTCGGGGTTCCTTTCGGTGGGTCGCAGTTTTCGGCTGGCGTAGGCGATTACTCGTTCTTTCCCCTGCTGGATCTGGGACAGTACGGCTCCTAGCCCGATGTTACTGGCGTCGGTGTAGAGGATGAAGGGCTGGCTATAATCCGGGTACGCCAAGATTTCATCCCCCGTGAGGGCCATCTTCAGCTGGCGGAAGGACTCTTCTTCTAGCTCTTCCCATTTGAAGGGCGGCTTCTGGTTCTTGGCCTTCCGGGACTGGCCTATCAGGAGGTCCTGCATAGGCGCTGCCTTTTTGGTGAAACCGGGAATAAACCTTCGGTAGTAGCCTACCAACCCGAGGAACTGCCGCACTTCTTTTACGCTGGAGGGGCTTGGCCATCCCTTAATTGCGGTGATCTTATCGGGGTCGGGAGCCACTCCGTCAGCGCTCACCACGTGTCCCAGGTACTGCACCTTTGGTTTCAGGAGGTGACACTTGGAGGGTTTCACCTTTAGGCCGTAACTCGCCAGAGCTTCGAACACCTCCGCCAGGTGTTTCAGGTGGTCATCATAAGTTTTGGAGTATACGATGACATCGTCCAGGTACAACAGGACCGTCTCGAAGTTTCTGTGGCCCAGACAGCACTCCATTAATCGTTGGAAGGTTCCTGGGGCGTTGCAGAGTCCGAACGGCATGCAGGTGAACTCACTAAGTCCCATCGGGGTGGTGAATGCGGTCTTCTCCCGGTCCGCCTCTGCTACAGGAACCTGCCAGTACCCGCTAGTGAGATCCAAGGTAGAGAAGAAGTTAGCAGATCTTAAAGCAGCCAATGACTCCTCTATCCTTGGTAAGGGGTACGCATCCTTGTGTGTGATACGGTTGATTTTCCGGTAATCTACACACATCCTCATGGTGTTGTCTTTCTTTTTGACTAAAACTAGCGGGGCTGCCCAGGGGCTACAGCTATCCCGGATTACCCCAGCCTCCTTCATGTCTCTAAGCATCCCCTTGGCGTGTTGGTAATGTGCAGGGGGTACGGGTCGATACCTCTCTTTTATGGGAGGATGATCTCCCGTGGGGATGCGGTGTTCTACCCCCTTGACTCGCCCGAAGTCTAACGGGTGTTTACTAAACACTCTCTCATACTCTTGAACCACCCGGTAGACTCCCTGTTTCTGGTGGGAGGGAGTGGAGTCAGTTCCCAAGTGTAGTTGCTGACACCAATCCTCCATTACTTTCTTAGAGCCGTTACCTTCCTCCGGGTGAGATGGAGGCAAGGGTTCCACAGACTGTATAGAGTTTTGGTTGATGGTATATAATTTTGCTAGCGTGGCATACCGGGGCAGGTACACTTCCCTCTCCCCGATATTGATTATGCGAACGGGCACCCTCCCATGGCGTACATTGACCACCCCCCGTGCTGTCAAAATGGTGGGCCTACTGTCTGAGTAAACTGGTTCTACCATTGCCTGGTAATCTCTACCTCTCAGACCAATAGCTGCCCGGCACCAAATCATCATTTCGCTTTTTAGGGGCATGGCAATAGGGAAAGGGTCACACATTCTTACGCTACCAATCTCACCGCCGGAGAGTTCCACCTGTTGCCGTCGCATCAGTGCCCGGATCTCTTTCTGGAGCACTCGCTGCTCGCCGGAGCTGGCGTTCTTGGCAACCTGCTGTAGAAGGAAAATCACCTCTGCAAGACAATTCTCAATTACATTAGTTCCTAGAGTTATTTTTGGGTGGCTCTCATGTTTGTCAATGTCTACAATGATCAGTCCCTGTGCTGCCAGTTCGACTCTACCGATTTTGATGGTCACCTCTTTAAATCCGATCTGTGGCACGGGCTGGCCATTGCTGGCGATGATACTCAAGTCGTCGTCAGGGTAGCGGGTAATATCCGAGTCATTCCAGTACTGCTTAAAGAGCACGTACGGGATAGTGGTGACCTGTGACCCGGTGTCCAGTAGGGCACTCATAGGAATGCCATCCAGTACCACAGGCAAGACTGGACGTCCTCCCACATATCTGTCGCGCCAGTTCGATGGGCCTGGTGATCTTTTTCCTGGGGGTTGGCCCTCTACCCCAGGTTGTGCCCGTTTAAAGAACAGTACCTTTCCATATGTCCGGGTTGATTGCAGCGGCGGCAGATGGGTCGTCCGTCCTCGCTGTATCGGTCACTGGGTCTTCCTCTGGCCGGTGGGGTCCTCCTTGGTCGACGCCACGGGATGTCCTCCGGTCCGGATGCCAGCTGGATCTTCCCTGGGGTGGAAACCTGTAAAGACTGCACAGTTCGGGTTAGCGCAGCAACGCTCTTAGCTAGCTCTTGGACCTGATGGCGTAGGTCTGGAGCCGGGTCATTGTCCAAAGCCTGCGCATCAGCTCCCACAGGCCCTGCCGACAAGGGCGCCGCCTCCTGGTGGTAAGTGATAGCTGGGCGCCTGTGGGTCACAACGCCACCCGGTGCCGGTTCTCGGAGCACCCGGATGGCTCTGTCCTTGAACTGTGCAAAGTCCAGATGGGGATCCTGTAAGGCCATTGCCCGCAACTGGGTTCGGTGGGCATTGCAATATAAACCCTCTATAAATTGTTCAGTCAACAGCCTGTCCTCGTTTCCCACCCCATCAGGGTCGGTCT
Organism: Phyllobates terribilis; assembly: GCF_046119375.1. NCBI lineage: Eukaryota > Metazoa > Chordata > Amphibia > Anura > Dendrobatidae > Phyllobates > Phyllobates terribilis. Next base: position 138,655,398 of record NW_027362767.1, read on the forward strand.
GCTTTATGGCCCTCAGGGCCTCTTGTAGGTTTAGTGCATAGTCCCTTATACTCTCATGCGCTCGCTGCTTGCACCCGTAGAATCTAAGCTTAATCTCGGCTGAGGTGCGGGTATCAAAGGTGTCCTTCAGCCGGGTTAGTATCCCTGCGACAGTCTTCCTCCCAGGTGGCCAGGATTTTACTTCCCTTTTGGCTGCCCCGGTTAGTTGGGCCACCAGGATGCTCACTTTTTGCTCTTCTGTGAGGGGGTACACCTTGAAGAGGCTATCCAGCTTTTCTCTAAAGTCATGCAGGGTATGTGACTCCCCTGAGTACTGGGGTAGCCAAGCTGCTCCCGGGATATAGGGCATGGTGAAGGGCATAACTGCAGCAGCGGTGGCGCTGGCGGGGGTTGAGGCAGTGAAGCTCTCCTCCGTATCCGACATCTTCCTCCCCCCTAGTGGACCGTGGCCTACCTTGCGATGATCCTGTTCCGTAGGCCGCGGCTCCGCAGTGGATCGACAGGGTTGAGGACCTTCCGTCGCGCTCCGGTGACGTCGGCGTCTGCTGGGCTCCTTCCAGGACCTTACGCAACGTCCGGACGTGAGGCGGGGCTTCAGTTCTCGCGCGCTTTCGGAGTCCACGCCCCTCTTCTTCCCGCGCGGCGTCCTCAAGATGGCGTCCAATGGCGGGAAAACTCCACGGATGGCGGGAAGAAGGTCGAAGATGGCGCCGGATGGCGGGAAAACTTCGCGGATGGCGGGAAGAAGGTAGAAGATGGTGCCGGATGGCGGGAAACCTCCACGGATAGCGGGAATCTTCACCACTGGTAAGTTTGAACAGTCTTTGCTTTTCAGGCACGCAGTACCCGGTGGTTGCGGGCACGAAATCCTGCCGACTACGCCAAAGTTGACGCGCCCCTGGGCCTGTGTCGCGCTGCGTTGCGCACGCGGGAGCTTACCCGGAGCCGGATCTCTTGAGGGTTGTAGTCTCGTGGCGGCGACCCGGTCCGCGCCCAGGGAGTCAAACTGAGCGGCGATGTACTAGCAGTAGATGGTTGGTGACTACGCCACCCGTTGAATGCAGCTATGGAGCTGCCGCTGCAGGGCAGACCGCTGAGGCCGGTGGAAGGATGGTGCAGCGTGGATGGTATAACCCCCAACGGGAGGGGTATGGCCTCAGGGCAGCCGACGTGGATGATGGGGGTAGCAGGAACCACTCAGAGACGGTGCGGTGTAGTTCAGGGTCTTTACTGGTGACAAAGATAGACCCTCCCCGAGTACTTGCTAGTGATAGGGGCCTGGTCAGTCCTTGAGCAGATGGGATCTCCCCTGGCCAGGCGGAGTTGTAGGCCTTCCCAACTAACTGTACTCTTCTGGCTACCTTGCTAGAGGCGGGAATAAGTAGCCCACGTCCCTGAGTGTACCGTGTGGTGCTCACCCGTATGGCCGGTGACTCGGGGCCTTCTAATGGCTTCCGCTCCACGATGGCGGTGCTGGTCCCACGCGTGTGACCGTGCCTTCGGGCTTCTGGGCCAGAGGACCTGAAATCCTCTGCCGGACGGTTTCTGCTGCTGGGTAGGAGTTAGTCCCCACAGCCTCGGACTCCGGGTCCGGTAAGAAATCTTCTCAGTCAGGGCGAGCTCTGTAGCTGCCAGCCCCTGACTCGTTGTAACACTGCTCCCCACAGAGCTCCTGATGTTTCTTGCTATGCTGCTTCTCTTCTCTACTCTTGTTCTGTCTTCTTTCTCACTAACTCTGCCTCAGCCCCGGGTTTATATAGGGGAAGTCCTTCCCCTCCCAAGACTGGGCAGGAGGTGTGGCATGCACAGGATCCCTGACCAAAGGACCTCCCACCTGCTCTCAGACGTAATATCTCTATCACTGTGGCAACCAGACCCCTGGGGTGTCACATATACCTGACTGTACAGACAGCGGCCATTTATTATCACCGCTCACACATCTTATATACCTGACTGCACAGACAGCGGCCATTTATTGTCACCACTCACACATCTTATATACCTGACTGTACAGACAGCGGCCATTTATTGTCACCACTCACACATCTTATATACCTGACTGCACAGACAGCGGCCATTTATTATCACCACTCACACATCTTATATACCTGACTGCACAGACAGCGGCCATTTATTGTCACCACTCACACATCTTATATACCTGACTGTACAGACAGCGGCCATTTATTATCACCGCTCACACATCTTATATACCTGACTGCACAGACAGCGGCCATTTATTGTCACCGCTCACACATCTTATATACCTGACTGCACAGACAGCGGCCATTTATTGTCACCGCTCACACATCTTATATACCTGACTGCACAGACAGCGGCCATTTATTATCACCACTCACACATCTTATATACCTGACTGCACAGACAGTGGCCATTTATTGTCACCACTCACACATCTTATATACCTGACTGCACAGACAGCGGCCATTTATTGTCACCACTCACACATCTTATATACCTGACTACACAGACAGCGGCCATTTATTGTCACCGCTCACACATCTTATATACCTGACTGCACAGACAGCAGCCATTTATTATCACCGCTCACACATCTTATATACCTGACTGCACAGACAGTGGCCATTTATTGTCACCACTCACACATCTTATATACCTGACTGCACAGACAGCGGCCATTTATTGTCACCACTCACACATCTTATATACCTGACTGCAGAGACAGCGGCCATTTATTGTCACCACTCACACATCTTATATACCTGACTGTACAGACAGCGGCCATTTATTGTCACCACTCACACATCTTATATACCTGACTGCACAGACAGCGGCCATTTATTGTCACCACTCACACATCTTATATACCTGACTACACAGACAGCCGCCATTTATTATCACCGCTCACACATCTTATATACCTGACTGCACAGACAGCGGCCATTTATTGTCACCACTCACACATCTTATATACCTGACTGCACAGACAGCGGCCATTTATTGTCACCACTCACACATCTTATATACCTGACTGCACAGACAGCGGCCATTTATTGTCACCACTCACACATCTTATATACCTGACTGCACAGACAGCGGCCATTTATTGTCACCACTCACACATCTTATATACCTGACTGCACAGACAGCGGCCATTTATTGTCACCACTCACACATCTTATATACCTGACTGCACAGACAGCGGCCATTTATTATCACCACTCCCACATCTTATATACCTGACTGTACAGACAGCGGCCATTTATTGTCACCACTCACACATCTTATATACCTGACTGTACAGACAGCGGCCATTTATTATCACCACTCACATATCTTATATACCTGACTGCACAGACAGTGGCCATTTATTGTCACCACTCACACATCTTATATACCTGACTGCACAGACAGCGGCCATTTATTATCACTACTCACACATCTTATATACCTGACTGCACAGACAGCGGCCATTTATTATCACCACTCACACATCTTATATACCTGACTACACAGACAGTGGCCATTTATTATCACCACTCACACATCTTATATACCTGACTGCACAGACAGCGGCCATTTATTATCACCACTCACACATCTTATATACCTGACTGCACAGACAGTGGCCATTTATTATCACCACTCACACATCTTATATACCTGACTGTACAGACAGCGGCCATTTATTGTCACCACTCACACATCTTATATACCTGGCTGTACACACAGCGGCCATTTATTGTCACCGCTCACACATCTTATATATCTGACTGCACAGACAGCGGCCATTTATTGTCACCACTCACACATCTTATATACCTGACTGCACAGACAGCGGCCATTTATTGTCACCACTCACACATCTTATATATCTGACTGTACAGACAGCGGCCATTTATTGTCACCACTCACACATCTTATATATCTGACTGTACAGACAGCGGCCATTTATTGTCACCACTCACACATCTTATATATCTGACTGCACAGACAGCGGCCATTTATTGTCACCACTCACACATCTTATATATCTGACTGTACAGACAGCGGCCATTTATTATCACCGCTCACACATCTTATATACCTGACTGCACAGACAGCGGCCATTTATTGTCACCACTCACACATCTTATATACCTGATTGTACAGACAGCGGCCATTTATTGTCACCACTCACACATCTTATATACCTGACTGCACAGACAGCGGCCATTTATTATCACCACTCACACATCTTATATACCTGACTGCACAGACAGCGGCCATTTATTGTCACCACTCACACATCTTATATACCTGACTGTAACATCTTATATACCTGACTGCACAGACAGCAGCCATTTATTGTCACCGCTCACACATCTTATATACCTGACTGCACAGACAGCGGCCATTTATTGTCACCACTCAAACATCTTATATACCTGACTGCACAGACAGCAGCCATTTATTGTCACCGCTCACACATCTTATATACCTGACTGCACAGACAGCGGCCATTTATTATCACCACTCACACATCTTATATACCTGACTGCACAGACAGCGTCCATTTATTGTCACCACTCACACATCTTATATACCTGACTGTACAGACAGCGGCCATTTATTGTCACCACTCACACATCTTATATACCTGACTGCACAGACAGTGGCCATTTATTATCACCACTCACACATCTTATATACCTGACTACACAGACAGCGGCCATTTATTATCACCACTCACACATCTTATATACCTGACTGCACAGACAGCGGCCATTTATTATCACCACTCACACATCTTATATACCTGACTGCACAGACAGCGTCCATTTATTGTCACCACTCACACATCTTATATACCTGACTGCACAGACAGCGGCCATTTATTGTCACCACTCACACATCTTATATACCTGACTGCACAGACAGCGGCCATTTATTGTCACCGCTCACAAATCTTATATACCTGACTGCACAGACAGCGGCCATTTATTGTCACCACTCACACATCTTATATACCTGACTGCACAGACAGTGGCCATTTATTGTCACCACTCACACATCTTATATACCTGACTACACAGACAGCGGCCATTTATTGTCACCGCTCACACATCTTATATACCTGACTGCACAGACAGCGGCCATTTATTATCACCACTCACACATCTTATATACCTGACTGCACAGACAGCGGCCATTTATTATCACCACTCACACATCTTATATACCTGACTGCAGAGACAGCGGCCATTTATTGTCACCACTCACACATCTTATATACCTGACTGTACAGACAGTGGCCATTTATTGTCACCACTCACACATCTTATATACCTGACTGCACAGACAGCGGCCATTTATTGTCACCACTCACACATCTTATATACCTGACTGCACAGACAGCGGCCATTTATTGTCACCACTCACACATCTTATATACCTGACTGCACAGACAGCATCCATTTATTGTCACCACTCACACATCTTATATACCTGACTGCACAGACAGCTGCCATTTATTGTCACCACTCACACATCTTATATACCTGACTGCACAGACAGCGGCCATTTATTGTCACCACTCACACATCTTATATACCTGACTGCACAGACAGCATCCATTTATTGTCACCACTCACACATCTTATATACCTGACTGCACAGACAGCGGCCATTTATTGTCACCACTCACACATCTTATATACCTGACTGCACAGACAGCGGCCATTTATTGTCACCACTCACACATCTTATATACCTGACTGCACAGACAGCGGCCATTTATTATCACCACTCACACATCTTATATACCTGACTGCACAGACAGCGGCCATTTATTGTCACCACTCACACATCTTATATACCTGACTGTACAGACAGCGGCCATTTATTATCACCGCTCACACATCTTATATACCTGACTGCACAGACAGCGGCCATTTATTGTCACCACTCACACATCTTATATACCTGACTGTACAGACAGCGGCCATTTATTATCACCACTCACACATCTTATATACCTGACTGCACAGACAGCGGCCATTTATTATCACCACTCACACATCTTATATACCTGACTGCACAGACAGTGGCCATTTATTGTCACCACTCACACATCTTATATACCTGACTGCACAGACAGTGGCCATTTATTGTCACCGCTCACACATCTTATATACCTGACTGTACAGACAGTGGCCATTTATTGTCACCACTCACACATCTTATATACCTGACTGCACAGACAGCGGCCATTTATTATCACCACTCACACATCTTATATACCTGACTGTACAGACAGCGGCCATTTATTGTCACCACTCACACATCTTATATACCTGACTGCACAGACAGCGGCCATTTATTATCACTACTCACACATCTTATATACCTGACTGTACAGACAGCGGCCATTTATTATCACCGCTCACACATTTTATATACCTGACTGCACAAACAGCGGCCATTTATTATCACCACTCACACATCTTATATACCTGACTGCACAGACAGCGGCCATTTATTATCACCGCTCACACATCTTATATACCTGACTGCACAGACAGCGGCCATTTATTGTCACCACTCACACATCTTATATACCTGACTGCACAGACAGCGGCCATTTATTGTCACCACTCACACATCTTATATACCTGACTGCACAGACAGCGGCCATTTATTGTCACCACTCACACATCTTATATACCTGACTGCACAGACAGCGGCCATTTATTTTTTGCACCCAATATCATGGGATCTCTGGAAACGAAGGATGTTTTCTTAACAATCATGTTACCTTGTTTCTATTTTTTAGGCTTCGATGCTTCTTCTCTTGTTTCTTTTGTTTCAATTTCTAAAACAGTGAGTATACAAGATCCTTTCTGTACATGTCACCCCCAGGTCTCACCGTCATCCTGTAATATTTCCACCCTCAGGTCTATATAGTGTGAACAAGTTGTCAAGCACTTTTCCAAGTGATGTTAAAATCACTTGGAAAAGCGCTTGATCACCCGCATGCAGAAATGCATGTGAAGAACACTTGAGAAACGCTTCTACCTGGCGAGAAAAACGCATGTAAAAACCGCATGCTTTTTTCCTGCCGGGGAGAAGCATAAAAAATATGCAGCATTTCTGCATCGTGGGCACATAGCCTAATGAGCCACATGACACTGGGGAGGGAAAATGCCTAATTGAGCACAATTTGGTCATTTACACTTAGGGGTGTACTCACTTTTGTGATATACTGTAGGTCCTTAGGATAGCTCATCAATATCTTGTGACTGAAAAGCGTTTTAACAATATTGTTTGTTATATCTCCACTCTATATAGTAAAATGCCACTTACCACCTTGGCAGCAACAACAACCACCTTTTACCACCTCGGCAGCAACAACAACCACCTTTTACCACCTTGGCAGCAACAACAACCACCTTTTACCACCTCGGCAGCAATGACAACCACCTTTTACCACCTCGGCAACAACAAAAATCACCTTTTACCACCTCGGCAGCACCAACAACCACCTTTTACAACCTCGGCAGCAAAGACAACCACCCTTTACCAACCTCGGCAGCAATGACAACCACCTTTTACCACCTCAGCAGCAGCAACAACCACCTTTTACCACCTCGGCAGCAACGACAACCACCTTTTACCACCTCAGCAGCAGCAACAACCACCTTTTACCACCTCGGCAGCAACGACAACCACTTTTTACCACCTCGGCAGCAATGACAACCACCTTTTACCACCTCGGCAGCAATGACAACCACCTTTTACCACCTCGGCAACAACAACCACGTTTTAACACCTCGGCAGCAACAACAACCACATTTTACCACCTCGGCAACAACAACCACTTTTTACCACCTGGGCAGCAACAACAACCACCTTGACAGCAGCAACAACCACCTTTTACCACCTCGGCAGCAACAAAAACAACCACCTTCTACCACCTTGGCAGCAACAACAACCGTCTTTTACCACCTTGGCAGCAACAACAACCGCCTTTTACCACCTTGGCAGCAGCAACAACCACCTTTCACCACCTCGGCATCAACAACAACCACCTTTTACCATCTTGGCAGCAACGACAACACCCTTTTACCACCTCGGCAGCAGCAACAACCACCTTTTTCTACCTCGGCAGCAACAACAACCACCTTTTACCACCTTGGCAGCAGCAGCAACCACATTTTACCACCTCAGCAGCAACAACAACATTCTTGGCAGCAACAACAACCACCTTTTACCACCTCAGCAGCAACAACAACAACAACAACCTTTTACAAACTCAGCAGCAACAACAATCTTCTACCACCTCGACAGCAAACCAAGGCTGTCCAACAAATTTTATTTTTTCTTTATGTATGACAACTCAATAAATTGTATTGGACTCTACCTTTCGTTCCTCTTTAATTTCACTTCATTTCCTGGCCCCTTTTGTTCACATGCTGCTCTCCAGACTGGGAAACTCCCTGTGCCCTTTTTTCTAATCTCACAACCAGAACTGGCACTGTCTGGCTCAATTGTGCAGCACTGCCTTCTTCCCACCCCATACACAGCATTGGCTGTTAGTAATCTGCTCCATCACTGACCGCATTCATTCCAGCATTGGCGCTGACTGAGCAGTGATCCTGTGCCTTCATCTGTGGCAGTGCAGCGCCGATCACTACATCTCACACCACATCCACAATGGTGATAGTCATCACATGTCCCCAGGGGTATAATGTTTGCAGTTGCAGAAAGTGTGACTGGGCCCATACTGACGCCATTGCCTACTTCAGTTGGATATGCACGCGGATGCACAATCAGCTGAAGTGTGTTACGGCGCAGAGACACGCTGGGTCCCTGCACTGCAAAACAGACCGCCGCCAAGAGACCAGCAGCTGAGGTTGGCGTTCGAGGCATGGACGTCGCATGGCAGTGACATTACCCTACACACACAGACTGGCCTATGCTGGGGCTACACCATGTTTGGTCACAACACAGGTCAAGCTGCCAAACTTCGTTCTATGCCGCTGCTACATGGTAACGCGATGCCGGCGAGTAGGGTCACATTGCGGACCCTGCGGTGATGGGACAAGTTCTGATTTTTTAATCTGCTTGTTGCGGGACGTAGGGGACATAATGTGACCCTATTCACTTTATTTCTGCCACTAAGTCATGTAGCAGCAGCTTACAGTGATTGTGCTGCACAACCTGCGCCATGACCAAATCACTGTGCAACCAGCATCATATATAATAGTGTAATGTAGAGCTGAATAATGAGATTCACAGGACTCCATGGGAATCGGATCAGGGTCATGCAAAGTAATTCAGCCGGTCATGAAATAGTCGCATTGTATTAAGTGCCACATACATCCAAGATACTTGAGTCTGAATACCGGCCGAAGAAGTGTGCAAGTTTTACAATAGATCCTGCTGATGGATTGGTCGAGTTTGTATAATATATGACGCATATGACGCTTGTATGCAGTTATTGTTTTACATATAAAAAATGTAACCATATGTATCGAGATGGATATAGATACATATTTATTTATAGTCATATACGGCAATAAAATGGCAGCACTCCAGACGTATGATAGTGAAAAAACTGATCTTTATTCCGCCATGTATGTGCAACATTTCCTCTCTTCAAACTGTGAGTCTTTCTGAAGCCATGAACATTATATATAGGGTACACTCCATAATCAGAGGCCGGCAGCTGACATCAGCGTGCGCGTTACTGGGGGCACGCCCTCTGTTGGTATGTACAGTGCTGTCCCATTATTATGTGGCGCCCCTGCGGGTCCAGTAGCCACAGAGGTGCTGCATCTCACCCAGAGGTGTGGTACCCCACTCTCAGGTAAGGACGGAGTACTACCCGGGACCCACACACCCACATCCAACACACTCCACTTCAGGAGGGAAGGGCGAGATTGCTCACAAGGGAGAGCACAGTCCCTGGTCCCTAGCTGGAGGGTGGAACTAGGTAGAGGAGGTGGGTGGAGGAAGTAGATCAGGGGAGCACAGACAGAAAGAGTATAAAAGACAGGGAGAAATATCTAGAAAGAGTGGAGAGGTGAGTCCTGCTCAAGAGAGCAGTGGAGAAGGGTTCATTCTCCTGGCTCCAGTGCTTGGAGCAGGAGTTCAGTGGAGAGAGAGGAGTGGGGCCTAGTGAGAGAGGCCCAGGAGGAGGAAAGTGAGGAAAGAAGAGAGGAGCAGTGAGGAGGGCTCCAGGGAGACAGAAGGGATCCCAGGGGCACGGCGAGTGCGGATGCCACCCGTACGCCCAAAATCACGCTGACGTGGAGGGATCAAGCCGCAGAAGGGGATGGCCCCAGACTAGTGGAGAACAACCAGGCTCAGCTAGCCAACCGGAAGCTGCAGCATTTTCAAGGTGTTGCAGTCAAAATCCACAATTACATCGCTGAAAATTTGGCCACATAGGGTCCAGGGGACTGAGAGAAGTCGCCCGACAAGGCCCGAGGTCACTGGCTTGGGTCACTGATTGTGAGGCGCAGGGCAGGAGGACAAGTCAAGAGCCAGCGCAGTGAGACGACCGGTAAAGGTACATAGAACGGGGTCCTGTCCAAGTGCTCCTGAGATACCTGACAGTTTGCTGGATCACTACCCCGGAGGACACAGGACGACGTGGGTGGTCGCACACCGGTGACTGTAACCTGAAAAACTTAACAACTGTGAGTAAAACCTGAAGACTGCACCCCACTGTGTCCTTGAATAATTGCTGCGCCATCATCTGCATTACACCGCACCAACAACATCTACATCCACAATTCTTCATATACTGCCCTGGAGCTAAGCTCTGCCTGTGGAGAGCTGAACCAACTCTGCTGCGTCACCATCAGCTCCAGAGGATCTGCACCGCAGCGGTGGCCCCATATAGCCGCATACCACAGGTGACGTCACGAACATTATCTCTAAAAACTTTATTCCCCTTTCACTTCCCCTTTAATTATTTGACCGCCCTGGGTCAACGACCAGGTCACTTCCACTGTGACATCCCCAGCACCGATTGGCCCGGCACCGAGTACCCCATGACCCCAGGGGGCGCATCAACTACATAGTATTAAATTATATTATTTTATAAATATATATATATATATATATATATATATATATATATATATATATATATACACAGTGGGGGAAAAAAGTATTTAGTCAGCCACCAATTGTGCAAGTTCTCCCACTTAAAAAGATGAGAGAGGCCTGTAATTGACATCATAGGTCGACCTCAACTATGAGAGACAAAATGAGAAAACAAATCCTGAAAATCACATTCTTTGATTTGGAAAGAAATTTTTTTCAAATTTTGGTGGAAAATAAGTATTTGGTCAATTACAAAAGTTCATCTCAATACTTTGTTATATATCCTTTGCTGGCAATGACAGAGGTGAAACGTTTTCTGTAAGTCTTCACAAGGTTGGCACACACTGTTTCTGGTATGTTGGCCCATTCCTCCATGCAGATCTCCTCTAGAGCAGTGATGTTTTGGGGCTGTCGCTGGGCAACACGGACTTTCAACTCCCTCCAAAGGTTTTCTATAAGGTTTAGATCTGGAGACTGGCTAGGCCACTCCAGGACCTTGAAATGCTTCTTACGAAGCCACTCCTTCGTTGCCCTGGCGGGCGGTGTGCTTGGGATCATTGTCATGCTGAAAGACCCAGCCATGTTTCATCTTCAATGCCTTTGCTGATGGAATGAGGTCTGCACTCAAAATCTCACGATACATGGCCCCATTCATTCTTTCATGTACACGGATCAGTCGCCTGGTCCCTTGATAGAGAAACAGCCCCAAAGCATGATGTCGCCACCCCCATGCTTCACAGTAGGTATGGTGTTCTTCAGATGCAACTCAGCATTCTTTTTCCTCCAAACACGACGAGTTGTGTTTCTACCAAACAGTTCTACTTTGGTTTCATCTGACCATATGACATTCTCCCAGTACTCTTCTGGATCATCCAAATGATCTCTAGCAAACTTCAGATGGGCCCAGACATGTAATGGCTTAAGCAGGGGGACACATCTGGCACTGAAGGATCTGAGTCCCTAGTGGCGTAGTGTATTACTGATGGTAGCCTGTATAACGTTAGTCCCAGATCTCTGCAGGTATTTTACTAGGTCCCCCCGTGTGGTTCTGGGATTTTTGCTCACCGTTCTTGAGATCATTTTGACCCCACTGGGTGAGATCTTGTGTGGAGCCCCAGATCGAGGGAGATTATCAGTGGTCTTGTATGTCTTCCATTTTCTAATTATTGCTCCCACAGTTGATTTCTTCACACCAAGCTGCTTGCCTATTGCAGATTCAGTCTTCCCAGCCTGGTGCAGGGCTGCAATTTTGTTTCTGGTGTCCTTTGACAGCTCTTTGGTCTTCACCATAGTGGAGTTTGGAGTGTGACTGAGGTTGCGGACAGGTGTCTTTTATACTTATAACAAGTTCAAACATGTGCCAGTACTACAGGTAATGAGTGGAGGACAGAGGAGCCAGTACTACAGGTAATGAGTGGAGGACAGAGGAGCCAGTACTACAGGTAATGAGTGGAGGACAGAGGAGCCAGTACTACAGGTAATGAGTGGAGGACAGAGGAGACAGTACTACAGGTAATGAGTGGAGGACAGAGGAGCCTCTTTAAGAAGAAGTTACAGGTCTGTGAGAGACAGAAATCTTGCTTGTTTGTAACGGACCAAATACTTATTTTCCACCAAAATTTGAAAAAATTTCTTTCCATATCAGACAATGTGATTTTCAGGATTTGTTTTCTCATTTTGTCTCTCATAGTTGAGGTCGACCTATGATGTCAGTTACAGGCCTCTCTCATCTTTTAAGTGGGAGAACTTGCACAATTGAGGGCTGACTAAATACTTTTTTTCCCCATTGTGTATATATATATATATATATATATATATATATATATATATATATATATATATATATATATATACCGTATATATATATGTGTACAGTACAGACCAAAAGTTTGGACACACCTTCTCATTTAAAGATTTTTATGTATTTTCGTGACTATGAAAATTGTACATTCACACTGAAGGCATCAAAACTATGAATTAACACATGTGGAATTATATACTTAACAAAAAAGTGTGAAACAACTGAAAATATGTCTTATATTCTAGGTTCTTCAAAGTAGCCACCTTTTGCTTTGATGACTGCTTTGCACACTCTTGGCATTCTCTTGATGAGCTTCAAGAGGTAGTTACTGGAAATGGTTTTCACTTCACAGGTGTGCCCTGTCAGGTTTAATCAGTGGGATTTCTTGCCTTATAAATGGGGTTGGGACCATCAGTTGTGTTGTGCAGAAGTCTGGTGGATACACAGCTGATAGTCCTACTGAATACACTGTTAGAATTTGTATTATGACTAGTGTTGATCGAGCACTAAAATGCTCGGGTGCTCGAAGCTCGGGCCGAGCTCGCCGTGATACTCGGGTGCTCGACCCAAGCAACGAGCCCAATGTTAGTCTATGGGAGACCCGAGCATTTTTGCGGTGGCACCTCCGGCAGTCTTTTAAAAGCCTAACAAATGCCCAAGACGATAGTGACAGTGCTCAAATGACATGGGGACAGCATGGTGATCGCCCCAGGAAGCATTTCTGACCCCCAGGTCACTGCTGTCAACAACATGGTCAGAGGTATTAAGCCACTTTTACGGGCTCACAATAAAACGTTCAAAAACGAAACTGAAACTTTTTTCCTGCGAAATATGTTAAGGAATTTCTTTTCCAGGGTAAAGACTTGTGTATAAGGTAAAATAAATAACCAAAAACAAAAATACTCCTCCACACCTTGGGCTATGTTCACAAGCAGCATTTTTTATGCATTTTTGCACTTTTGTATTGCTTTCAACTGTGACAAATGCATTCACCGGGAAATGTCATTTTAACATTTTACAACCTTATCTGGCCATGTGCTGTGTGACACATGCATACAGTGCTGAAAAGACATGGGAACAGCATGGGGAAGACCCCTGGAAGCATCACTGACACCCAGGTCACTGTCTAAAAGTGTGCCCATCATAAGTGATCCTTGCCGTATCAGAAGATGCAGACTTGCAACTATCCCCGTGCAAGTTGTAGTCCCAGGGCAGTGTTCAATTGTACCTCCCCCATTCCTTGCAATACAAGCGCAAGTATGCAGCCTGCCACCCACCCACCCCCAGGCTGCAATACTATACTGCTTGCTTGCTTGCACTTGAAATTGGGCCTTTTAGGCATGTGGAGGCGGAATCTGGCCACCACGTCATGGCTGCGTTGGCGGCCTGGAATCCATACTCAGTCCCCAGCCGCCCGGCGGCCGGGTGTCCACACACGGTTCCCAGCCGCCTGGGGGCAGCCGGGTGTCCATAAACGGTCCCCAGCTGCCCCTATTTCTCCTTGGCACATCCCCCCACACACTTTTCTTAGCCCGGCCTGCTTTAGGGCAGCATTGGACGAGCCCACCAGAGAACCGGACTCCTCCGGTGGGCCCTGGCTTCTCCATCAGGGGAGTTGAGAGTGCCAAGGTGAGGAGCATGATGATGATGACAGAAGTTAACATCTGCTTTGTTTTCTTTTAATGCAAGTGTAAGTGTGCAGCCTGCCACCCACCCCCAGACTGCAATGCCATACTGCTAGCTTGCACTTGAAATGGGGCCTTTTAGTTTGGAGGAGGCCGAAGCTGGCCACTACCTCATGGCTGCTTCGGCAGCGAGGTATCCATACTCAGTCCCCAGCCGCCCCTATTTGTCCTGGTGTGCCTTATACATAAGATTAAACGCATATACCAAAACATTACCTTTGCCCTCCCCAGAGCATTTAGTGGGAAGGAGAGCCTATTCCGTTGTAGTGTGTGCATGCCAACCCCCTGCTCATGGCACATGCGAAGATACCTCCCACCCTGCACCTGTCGTTGCAGACTTGCAACTATCCCCGTTCAAGTCCTTGTCCCCGGGCAGTGTTCAATTGTACCTCTCCCATTCCTTGCAATGCATGCGCAAGTATGCAGCCTGCCACCCACCCACCCCCAGGCTGCAAAACCATACTGCTAGCTTGCTTGCACTTTAAATTGGGCCTTTTAGGCATGTGGAGGCGGAATCTGGCCACCACGCCATGGCTGCGTCGGCGGCCTGGTATCCAAACTCAGTCCCCAGCCGCCCGGTGGCCAGATGTCCCCGCTTGCTCCCCAGCCTCCAGGGGGCGGCGGGGTGTCCATACTCGGTCCCCAGCCACCCCTATTTTTCCCGGTAACCTTTCCCACACTTTTCTTAGCCTGGCCTGCTTTAGGGCAGCATTGGCTGAGCCCACCAGACAACCAGACTCCTCCGGTGGGCCCTGGCTTCTCCATCAGGGGAGTTGAGAGTGCCAAGGTGAGGAGCATGATGAGGATGATAGAAGTTAGCATCTGCTTTGTTTTGTTGGAATGCAAGCGCATGTATGTAGTAGCGGCTAGGCCTGAGGTGGTCAGCGTTTTGGCGCATATCCTACCTCCTCCGAGGATTGCTGGATGTTTTCCTGCTACTATCCAAGTTCTATGACTCCCGTTAAAACAAAGCTTCAGGTGATAAATGATGGATGAGGTGGTGGCAAAGGAGAAAGAGCAGGAGGAACAGGGACCATTCACATCAATATCAGGCCAGTCAACCAGATATGTCTTGTAGGATATGTTTCTGTAACAAAAGGAGCGGTTCGGCTACACAGTTATAGGGCATACAGTGAGTGCAATGCCTACCAAAAATTTCGAGGCACTCCAATGCCCCTTGGAAATGACATGGAGGTCAGAGGGCCTTAACTAAACCTTTTTTTCCATTTATAGCAACTGGGTCTCCTGTGCTCTGTTGGCCTAAGCAGTGAATGGAAGGCTTTCCAAAAATTATGAGGAACTGCAATGCCCCTTACAAGAGCCATGCAGTACAGCATATTACAAACATAAGTCCCATTATTGCGAAGTTGGTCTCCTATAGTATTTGCTTATGCCTTCCAAGCAAAAATTAGCACGGAGCAACTTGCAATGCCCCTTACAAGAGCCATGCAGTACAGCATATTACAAACATAAGTCCCATTATTGCGGAGTGGGTCTCCCATAGGATTTGCTTATGCCTTCCAAGCAAAAGCTTCCAAAAATTAGGACGGAGCAACTTGCAATGCCCCTTACAAGAACCATGCAGTACAGCATATTACAAACATAAGTCCCATTATTGCGGAGTGGGTCTCCCATAGGATTTGCTTATGCTTTCCAAGCAAAAGCTTCCAAAAATTAGGACGGAGCAACTTGCAATGCCCCTTACAAGAACCATGCAGTACAGCATATTACAAACATAAGTCCCATTATTGCGGAGTGGGTCTCCCATAGGATTTGCTTATGCCTTCCAAGCATAAGCTGACAAAAATAAGGACGGAGGAACTTGCAATGCTGGCACCCTGGTGGTATAGTGGTGTTGGAGGCTGAGGATAAGGAGAAGAACATAAAACAGCCGAAATGAGGAAGCGTATACCCATGTGTGGATGTGAAGCGGTGCATGTGAATACACCTCCCGAAATAACACAGTGGATTTGACTTTATGTTACTCTGCTATTATTTGGTGGTGATGAGAAGTCTGGCCCAATCCAGCCCTTGTTCATTTTGTTAAGGGTCAGTTTGTCAGCATTGTCAGTTGACAGGCGAGTGCACTTATCAGTTATAATCCCCCCAGCGGCACTAAAAACACGCTCCGATAACACGCTAGAGGCAGAGAAGGCCTCCAAGGCGTACAGAGCGAGTTCATTCCAAGTGTCCAGCTTGGATACCCAATAATTAAAAGGCACAGAAGAATCACGGAGGACCCTGGTACGGTCGGCATGGTACTCCCTCACCATCTTTTGAAACTTTCCACTCCTTGTGAGAGTACCCCGCGCCTCAGGGCCTGTAAACTGGGCGGGTGTCAGAAATCTGTCCCAGAACGTTGACAGTGTTCCCCTGCCTCTGCTGGATTGGAGTTGCATCTCTTTCGCCTGTACGCCTTGGTTGGGCAACGAACTGTGACCTCTGCCGCTAGCGTGTTCAGATGAGAATTTTGCAAGTTCTGCAGCAAGGGCCTTCTGGTACTGCCCCATTTTTGTAGACCTCTCCACTTCAGGAATAAGAGAGTGAAAGTTCTCCTTGTAGCGGGGGTCTAAAAGTGTCACCAACCAGTAATGACTGTCACCCAACATTTTGACAACGCGAGGGTCACGGTTAAGGCAGCGTAACATAAAGTCAGCTATGCGTGCCAGACTGGTAACGGGCAAGATTTCCGTGTCCTCACCAAGATGACGACTGACCATGCTCTCCTCCTCCTCCTCCTCTCCCCTGTCCTCAGGCCACCCACGCTGAACCGACGGTATGACACTTGTACATGTACTACCGTCTACAGCGCATGATAGCAGCTCCTGTTCTTCCTCTTCCTCTCCCTCATTGTCCCCCAATGCACATTGGGATGAGATGAGGCTGGGCTGTGTGTAATCGCCCACTACGGCTTCTTGATCCATCTCATCATACTCTGGCTGCAATGCCTCCTCTTTAATTCTCTGCAGAGAGCGTTGCAAAAGACAGACAAGTGGGATGTTGACACTAATGATGGCGTCATCGCCACTCACCATCTTGGTGGCTCCTCAAAGTTTGTCAGGATGGTACATATGTCAGACATCCAGGTCCACTCCTGAGGTCTTATGTGTGGAGTCTGACCTGAATATCGACGGCCTTGTTGCATCTGGTACTCCACAACTGCTCTCTTCTGCTCACAAAGCCTTTGCAACATGTGGAGGGTAGAGTTCCAACGTGTGGGGACATCACACACCAGTCGGTGTGCCGGAAGCTGCAAACGCTGCTGCAACACAGCAAGGGCGGCGGAAGCTGTAGCCGACTTGCGAAAATGAGCTGACAGGCGGCGTACTTTCACGAGCAGATCTGGCAACTCGGGGTACGATTTAAGAAACCGCTGAACCACGAGGTTAAGCACATGAGCCAGGCATGGTACGTGTGTGATCTAACCTCGCCTCAGAGCCGCCACCAGGTTACGGCCATTGTCACACACGACCATGCCGGGATGTAGGTTCAGCGGTCTCAGCCACAGATCTGCCTGCTCTTTCACAGCTGTCCACAACTCACAAGCAGTGAGAGGTTTATCATCTAAGCTTATGAGTTTCAGCACAGCCTGTTGCCGCTTGGCGGAGGCAGTACTGCAGTGCTTCCAGCTTGTAACTGATGTGGTGATATCTGAGATGGAGGCTGAACATGAGGAGGAGGAGGAGGAGGAGGAGGAGGATGATGTGCAGGAGCTATACACTGTGGGGACAACTATGACTGACATAGGGCCCGCAATCCTCGGTGTGGGGAGGACGTGTTCTGTCCCAAGGTCCGACTGGGTCCCGGCTTCCACTATGTTTACCCAGTGTGCCGTCAGAGAGATGTACCGTCTCTGGCCACAAGCACTTGTCCACGTGTCCGTTGTCAGGTGGACTCTCCAAGTAACTGCGTTGTTGAGGGCACGGCAGATGCTTTGGGACACGTGCTTGTGTAGTGCGGGGATGGCACACCGGGCAAAATAGTGTCGGCTGGGGACCGAGTACCGAGGGACGGCCACCGCCATAAGATTGCGGAAGGATTCTGTCTCCACTAGCCTAAAAGGCAGCATTTCCAATGCAAGCAGTCGTGAAATGTGCGAATTTAGGACTGTGGCCTGTGGGGCGTTAGCTGCGAATTTCCGCTTTCGTTCAAAGGTCTGGGATATGGACAATTGAACGCTGCGGTGGGACGTGGACGTGGACGTTGATGCTGTTTCTTGAGAAACTGCCATAACAAGTGAAGACTGAGAGGAGAGGGCATCTTTACATGCAGTATGGACAGGGGATTGCCTTGCACACACAACAGGGGGTTCTATTGCACGCACAACAGTGGAAGAAGCACTGGTGACACCCGCTGACACTGGTCGTGGACCCTGGGTTTCGCCCCACAAAGTCGGGTGCTTTGCTGTCATGTGCCTGATCATGCTGGTGGTGGTCAGGCTGGTAGTTTTGTCACCCCTGCTGATGCTGGCATGGGGTTATCAGCAGAGTCTTTAAAAAAATTCCAGACTCTGGAAGATCTAGCGCTTGTACTGGCAACGTCCCTCGTGTTGGTGTTACAGGGAACGGTCGCCCGCCTTCTGTCTGCGGCCACCACACTGCTTCTTCCTGCCTGTTGGGGTACTCTGCCTCCCTCCCCCTGTGTGCTGCTGGCCTCACTCTGCATGTCCTCCTGCCATGTTGGGTCAGTTACTAGATCATCCACCACCTCCTCCTCTTCCACTTGCGCACCACGATGCTCCTCCTCACTTGCTGGCAATTATGTCTCGTCATCGTCCACCTCTTGTGACAAATTGCCAGCGTCGACTTCCTGTGGCCGTGGCTGTTCAAATATTTGGGCATCGCTACATGGGATCTCCTCTTCCACCACTTCAAGCGTATCAGGCGAGGAGCACAAATCTGGAAATGGACCAGTGAACAGCTCTTCAGAGTGTCCAAGTGTGGGATCAATTGCTGTCTGACGACACTCGGCATGGTGGGAGAAAGGAGCATCAGGGTGAGGAGGAGTATGCGGTCGAGACTCACGGCTACTAAGAGTTGACCGTGTGGAAGACAGACCGGAGGTGGTGGTGCCCAGGTAACTGGAAGTATTATCTGCTATCCAATTAATAACCTGTTCACACTGATCAGTTCTCAATACTGGTGTTGTTCTGTGCTTCCCTAGTAATTCGGTCAAGAAGTGGGAGCGAGAAGATGTGGCTGTTGGTTGTGGCACATTTTCACCTTGGCCACGGCCCCGTCCTCTGCACGAACCATCACCAGAATGTCCACTTCCACGTCCCTTGACACGCGCCTTGCCCATTGTAAATGAAGTAAAATAGCTTACACTTGCACTATCAATGGAAAAAGGGTAATAAAAAGTAGATTAGAACCGTGGAAGAGGATAACCAGAGTTCTATTTCTCTGGCCTACACCCGACTCTTTTAAACAATCTGAACAATCAGGGAGAAACTATTACTGTTTTTCTTTACGTAAAAAATACCAAACCTGAATAATAGAGATTTTTTACCGTGGGATGGTAAAACCACAGTTATTGTTTACTGGGGTATACCAGACTTTTTTAAATATATAGATTTGCGGCTGAACAGTGAGCGACACACTCAAACTGTGTTTTTTTTAGATACCAAAGGCCCAAAACTGGATAGTACAGAGATTTGACCCATGGAACTGCAAAACCACACTGGGATTTGTCGGGCCTACACAAGACTATTTTCAACAGATATATTTTTGTGTCACAACAGTCAGGAGACACTACCGTTTTTCTTTACGGAAAATATACCAAAACCTGAATAATAGAGATTTTTTACCGTGGGAAGGCAAAACCACAGTTATTGTTTACTGGGGTATACCAGACTTTTTTAAATAGATATAATTGCGGCTGAACAGTGAGCGACGCACTCAAACTGTGTTTTTTTAGATACCAAATGGCCCAAAAGTGGATAATACAGAGGTTTGAACTGTGGAAGTGCAAAACAACACTTTTGTTTCTCTAGCCTACACCTGACTATTTTCAACAGATATATTTGTGTCTGAAAAATAAAAACCAAAAGGTTAATAAGACGGGTATTTGTACAGTGTGAAAGAGGAAAAAAAAAGAGGATTTAGATGAAAAAAAAAAGGATTTTTCCTGTCCCCTGAGACCTGGAGCTAAGTCCAGCAATTTCAGCAACAGGAGCACACAGGACTGTAATGCTGCGTTTGCTGGTATAACCACTGCGTCTCCTATACCGCCTGCCTGCCTGATATCTGGGATGGATATTAGTCCTGAGAAGGACTGTTTGTTTGATCTGGCAGCCTTTACAGACCCTACACTAACTATTTTGCAGTTTATATCTCTCCCTAAATCAGCAGCGCTGTCCCTACACTGTCTGATCCGGAGCGACTGTGTCCAAGATGGCGGCGCCTGGTTTTAAATACTCGAGGTGACGCTGTGCGGCCAGCCAATCACTGTAATGCTCACAACCAACATGGCTGCGGCATTACAGTGACTGGCTGGCAATCCCTGCATGTTCATTGGCTCTGTAAAGAGCGCCAAACATGCAGGGCAGAGACCCGAGCTCCCGCCCGAGTAACCCGGAAATGTTCGGTGCTCGCCGAACATCCCGAGTAGCGTGATGCTCGGGCGAGTACCGAGCAGTGTCGAGCATGTTCGCTCAACACTTATTATGACAAGAAAAAAGC
Source organism: Phyllobates terribilis (assembly GCF_046119375.1). Classification (NCBI taxonomy): domain Eukaryota; kingdom Metazoa; phylum Chordata; class Amphibia; order Anura; family Dendrobatidae; genus Phyllobates; species Phyllobates terribilis. Next base: position 138,676,643 of record NW_027362767.1, read on the forward strand.
AGCTAAGTAAAGAAAAACGAGTGGCCATCATTACTTTAATAAATGAAGGTCAGTCAGTCCGAAAAATTGGGCAAACTTTGAAAGTGTCCCCAAGTGCAGTTGCAAAAACCATCAAGCGCTACAAAGAAACTGGCTCACATGAGGACCGCCCCAGGAAAGGAAGTGTGGCACCCCAGAGGGTCTGTTTTCCACAGTGGTGTTGCTTCCCTTAAAAGAGGTAATACCATGTCTGGAGGCAAGTGGGGGGTTTCCTGGTCAGGAACCTAATACATGCAACACATCCTGTCTCCAGACCAGAAAGGGGAGGATCCTGCCCTATATAACTGGATCTGGAGGCGGGGTTAGAAGAGTTCAGTGTGAGGAGTCGAGTTGTGGACACGAAGGAGCCAGGGACTGGAGCTGGAGATAGCTCGTCCTGGCCAGTATACACAGAGTACTGGACACCGGAGTCCGAGGCTGTGGGGATTGCAAACCCAGCAGCAGATACCGCAGGGCAGGAGATTGCAGGTCTCCTGGCCCCATCAGAAGCCCGGAGGCTCAGCAGCACAAAGGGACGAGTACCGCCACAGAGGAGCGAGGAATCCACAAGGCCCGAGTTGCCAGCCATACGGGTGAGCACAGCACGTTACACTCAGGGACGTGGGCTACAACACAGCTATAAACAGGATAGCCAAAGAGCATAGTAAGAACGGCAGGCCTACAACTCCACCTGGCCAGGGGGACTCTATGCTTGCTCCCAGACCGACCAGACCCTTATTACTAGCCAGTACTCCCGTTGGGGCCTGTATTATTGCCACGAGTAAAGACCCTGGGACTGCACTATCTGACTCCGTGTCATTACTGACTACCTGCACCATAACCACCATCATCTATACACGCTGCCCTGGAGCTACACTCTTCCTGTGGGGAGTTACACTACCTTAGCTGCTATACCACCAGCTTCAGAGGACTGTTCCGCAGCAGCGGTTCCCATTGACCGCATTCCACAGGTGGCATAGTAGGACATTAAACACTTTTACACATAGACTACCCTTGGTTTGACCGCCCTGGGTCACGGGCTGGGTCGCCGCCACGGTGACTACAACCCCCAGCGTCTACAGGCTCAGATTCGATACCCCACGGCCCAGGGGGCGCGTCAGAAGCCCAAGAGTCACCTCTGCTTCTGAGGATAAGTTTATCCGAGTCACCTGCCTCAGAAATCGCAGGTTAACAGCAGCTCAGATTAGAGACCAGGTCAATGCCACACAGAGTTCTAGCAGCAGACACATCTCTACAACAACTGTTAAGAGGAGACTTTGTGCAGCAGGCCTTCATGGTAAAATAGCTGCTAGGAAACCACTGCTAAGGACAGGCAACAAGCAGAAGAGACTTGTTTGGGCTAAAGAACACAAGGAATGGACATTAGACCAGTGGAAATCTGTGCTTTGGTCTGATGAGTCCAAATTTGAGATCTTTAGTTCCAACCACCGTGTCTTTATGCGACGCAGAAAAGGTGAATGGATGGACTCTACATGCCTGGTTCCCACCGTGAAGCATGGAGGAGGAGGTGTGATGGTGTGGGGGTGCTTTGCTGGTGACACTGTTTGGGATTTATTCAAAATTGAAGGCATACTGAACCAGCATGGCTACCACAGCATCTTGCAGCGGCATGCTATTCCATCCGGTTTGCATTTAGTTGGACCATTATTTATTTTTCAACAGGACAATGACCCCAAACACACCTCCAGGCTGTGTAAGGGCTACTTGACCAAGAAGGAGAGCGATGGGGTGCTACGCCAGATGACCTGGCCTCCACAGTCACCAGACCTGAACCCAATCGAGATGGTTTGGGGTGAGCTGGACCGCAGAGTGAAGGCAAAAGGGCCAACAAGTGCTAAGCATCTCTGGGAACTCCTTCAAGATTGTTGGAAGACCATTTCCGGTGACTACCTCTTGAAGCTCATCAAGAGAATGCCGAGAGTGTGCAAAGCAAAGCAAAAGGTGGCTACTATGAAGAACCTAGAATATAAGACATATTTTCAGTTGTTTCACACTTTTTTGTTAAGTATATAATTCCACATGTGTTAATTCATAGTTTTGATGCCTTCAGTGTGAATGTACAATTTTCAAAGTCATGAAAATACAGAAAAATCTATAAATGAGAAGGTGTGTCCAAACTTTTGGTCTGTTCTGTATGTTGTTATATTTATTTGCATTGTCTATTTCACCAGCAACTTTCTTTATTGTCACTTTTAAATATATTTTCATTTGTACCTTTTTCATTTTATTTTTTGTTCATTCTATAGTCACATGGCTGATCGTAATTCATTACATAGTATGTTTTCCCCCTCACACATACATAGAGTGACTTTTATATGCCCAGTGAGGTTATATGGTAGTTAGCCCAGGCCTTGCTGCTGTCGCTCCTTATAGGCTTTGTGCTCTCTCTTTTTTATACTCTCACTATACATATTTGTATATGTGCTACTTGTTGTCAGCACATTATTATCATCCTTTGCTGACATGCATTATCACTTTATAATCCTTATTGTTGGAGCTTTCTTTCTGTGCCCTAACCACCATCCTATGTTTTTGTTTGGGTCTTTCCTCTTGTGTAGGTGCATTCTCGCTGTATGTTGCTAAGCTTTATGCCCAGCCTCGGACTGGCCCACAGGAGAGCAGGAGAATCCTCCGGTAGGCCGCCCCTGTGAAGGTGTGCTAATGAGTAGTGCTATTACCGTTGATTTACAAATTGTAGAAAAAAATTTAATCTAATCATTCTTTAAACAAGCTAGCCTAGTTAATATTACATAGAAGTAAAAGTAAATTTGTGTACTAGGATCAGGTTATTTTTGCATTTAGCTGAAAAGTGGGCCCCAAAAATCAATGTTATTGTGGGCCTTTACCAACTGGGTCCAACAGTGTATGTGCCCGTATCATTACGAAACGTGTGGGCTGATATTCACGTACCGTGTGTTTGGATATTTGTCTGTCTATATGTGCAGTCTTGATCAGCTTTGCGGTATCTACTCCACATGTTTTAACATCTCATGTGACATTTACAGTTTTTTTATATCACATCACTGTCTAGACCTGTCAACACCTCGTTATATTCCTTGTGCCGTTATCAGTTCAGTTGACAGGCGGATGCGCCTATCAGTTATAATGCCCCCGGCGGAACTAAAATTCGCTCAGACAAAATGGTAGCGCAAGGTAGGCCTGGACCTCCAAGGCGAAGAGAGACAGTTCATGCCAGTTTGTTACTCACTGAGGAATCACGGAGGACGCTGGTACGGTCGGCTAGATCCTCCTTCACCATCTTCATAAACTTTTCCTTCCTTATCAGAGTACCTCGCGCATCAAGGCCTGGGCGCTGGGAGGGTCTCAGACCTTTGATAGTGTTTCGCTGCTTCTGTTGGACCTGGTTTGTGTCTCCCTCCTCTCTACTCCTTGGTTGTCCAAATAACGCTGACCTATGCCGCCAGCTTTGTCAGATGGGAATTTTTTGACCAGTTCTTCAACTATGGCCTTCTGGTATTGCAGCATTTTAGTAACCCTCTCTGTCACAGGAAAGAGAGATGGAAAGTTCTCCTTGTAGCGTGGGTTACGAAAGGTGACCAACCAGTAACTAGTGGTGGCCAAAATGCATATAATGCAAGGGTCACAGGAAAGGCAGAGGGACATAAACTCAGCCATGTATGCCACACTCCCAACAGGCAAAACTTCCCTGTCCCCACCAGGAGGATGACTGTCCATGCCCTCCTCCTCCTCATCCTCCCTTTCTTCCTCGTCTTCAGCCCATCCATGTTGAGAAGATGAGATAAGACTTGGCTGGGTAGTGTATGAATAACAAGTGGATGGTCGGCACGTGAAGAGAAGCAATGGTGAAAGAATAAACCCCGGCACTCACGTGTTGAATAATGCTCCTTTAATCCAAACCATGGAGATCCACACAAGACGTTTCAGCCCATCCCAGGCATTTGTCAACTGCGGCGCAACATTACAAAAAAAGATTTTCTATACATCAATCCCAAGGAAATTACATCATAATCAGTAACGTATACATATCATTTTTTTGTGATTTTTTATATATATATATATATATATATATATATATATATATTGTATATGTTGTAAATATTTCATATATGGATTTGGTGATGATTTATGTCAATTATATATTTGTTTTATACATATTTGGTTTAATAAATAATTGTTCATTTTATTTTGCTAATTATTTGATTGAAGGCTTTCTCATATGTTAATGATTATGATGTCATTTCCTTGGGATTGATGTATATAAAATCTTGTGTTGGTCCTGAATATCTAAGCATAATGAAATATGTTTTTGGCACATAGCCAAACTTATAAAATTGCAGATATTATGCAGGATAAAACGTGATTTGTGTTTTTTCTGTCCTTTTATAGACCACATACTGTATACATATCATTTCTACCTTCCTGTAGTTGTCTATACAGGAATTCCTGCCTTCCCGTTCTATCCTTGCGTCGGTTGACCCTGTCTGCTCATATCTTTATAGTGTTTTCTCAAGACATCCCCTGATTTATTCATATCTATAATAGTGAATACACAGAATTTTTACAGGATCTGATGACAACCGACTTTAGTAGGATTTTGTTATCTATGGTCTTGGGAGTTAAATGGATTTCCATAATCCCGGTTTTGTGATGATCAGGGTCTACCAGGAACCCCATTCTCATACACCTAGGGGGCCAAACTCCGCGTCTTAGGCAGGTGACAGCATTTGTGCAGGTCGTTGCCCCTCTCCTCTCCTTGATATACCTATCTTATAAACTGATTTTCCTGGATCACCTAGTTTTGGGGACATCTTCATATCTGAGAGATGTTCCTGCTCTGTTTTTCTATATTTTCTTGATTTTCGTGTCTATTTTTATGTTTTCACCCATGAGGTGATTTTAAAAATGATTTAATAAAATGTTATTTTAGGGGAACTTATGTTAAACACTTCTGATACACCGACACTAGACTGTTATTGGTGAACTTCAGGACCACCCATCCAGCATCAGCATCTGACGTCACAAGCTCTTCTGAATGAGGGGCACAAATTCCCACAGACGCCTCCAACATCTTGTAGGAAGGGTCCAACTCCAAATTAACGCCTGGAATGGGATGTTATAAAATCCTGTATCCTTATACTTATGTCCATATGGTGTATATGTCTAATAACAATATAAGAAAAACATTGGATAATAAGACGCTTCTGCATATATGTGGTCATGGGTGTATGTGTGGGGGGTCCCATCATTTCTAATAATTTGCTGTATCAGGTCATTTACACATTTATAAACCCCCCATAGACTTTATTACACATGATTAGATTGGATCTCATTGGCTGCAGGGCTTGTTCTAAGCACATTCTAGAATGTTGTGACATCACAGGATCGGCGCCATGGCGACCTCTGCCTGGACATTATGACATCATGAGGAATATATAAGCAGCCGCGCGCCCGGACCTCCTCTGAGGGATATAGTAGGAGCTTTACAGTAAGTATACGTGTCTTACACTCCTGTCCCTCCTTATTATTCCCCATTTCCTACCTATAGAAGTGTCTGATTTCTTATGACAAGCTTCCTCTACTTCCCAATTCTCATACCCCGTACATTATTAATGAGAAAACCTTATATTGGTTAATGAGCTCGTTATGGTAATATTTACTATTGATAATATTGGTATTTAATATCAGGCGATTTATAAGGAAACTTCTCTATTTCTCCAATTCAGGATTTACGTTTATTTGCATCAAGCAAAAATGCAAGAAGAAATGCGAGAGCAATTCATGTAAGTCCGAAATAAGACAAGTCATGGATCAGGATAGTGATTGTAATGCCGCCTCTATACGTCTATATAATAATGAATTTCTGTGTCTGATGTCTGTTCTTTATGTACGGCCAAATGCCCGGACCTTGGGTCAGTACGATTACCACACGACCAAAATAGTATTTTAAGTGGTGAAAAAAAATTACTAAAACCCCAAAAATGATCCTGAGTCGCCATTTTTGAACACTGGTAACATTATTATTTTTGGTGGATGGGGCTGTGTGGGGCTTGTGTATTTTGCGTCGTGACCTGATGTCTTTATTGATACTATTTTGTGGTAGTTACGACGCTTTGTTCGCTTCTTAATACTTTTCTTGTGGAGTTGTAGCAATCAAAAACGCGCAATTTTGCCATTTTGATTTCTTTTTTGCTTTACAGTTTTTACAGATTGGGTCAATTCATTTTATATTTTCGTACATCGGACTTTTCTGAACTCGTTGATACCAAATACGTGTATTTTTTTCCCTTTCTTTAATATTAAACTGGAGAAAAGGGGGGTGATGTGATTTTTTCTTTCCTTTTTTCTCTCTTTTATTAAACCCTCTTGTCACAGTATCATAATGTACAGAACACGTCACAATAGAATATATCACACACTAGCCGAGATAATCAGCCTCAGGTCAGGAGCGGACAGTCGCCTTAAATAGGATTAAAATAGAAAGTTTTTATCTGAAAACACAGATGTTAAAAATTCCCATAACTAAGAATAATGAGGGACTGTCCAATGAGAGCGAGCAGAGATCCTGCAGAGAGTCCAGAAGAATTGCTGGAAGTCTACAGAGGATCCAGTATAAGTGCAGAAGAGGCATTGATGGGGAAGTGCTGATCAGATCAGGGGTTAATCAGATCATTAGCATAATCAGCCCCTTCTCTGGGATGAGAGAATATTCGCACCTGTGACCCCCAGCATTAAAGAGAAGCTATCACCAGGTTTTTGCTTCCCTATCTAAAAGCAACGATTCCAGCGATGTGTCACTTACTGGGCTGCTTGCTGCAGTTTTAATAAAATCCCTGTTTTCTCTGCTGCAGATCTAGCAGTTCCCTGAATGCTGAGCCCTGTATAACCTGCCCTCAGCACTGATTCACAGCTTTTTGTGTGCACTGTGCATAGGCAGAAATCTGACAAACAGAGGTTGGTGCAGAGTTACACAGAGGTCATGAGTGTGGAAGACTACATGGCAGCAGATTTACTAGTCCTCTAGTGATAACCTCCTGCTGATAAAACACTGATTTTATTGAACCTATAGCATGCAGCCCAGTGAGTGACATCTTGCTGGAATCAGGGTCTCTGTCCCTGTATCATGATGCTCCTATATTAAATAGCAAACAACCTGCTGACAGATTCCCTTTAACAGTGGAATAAAGTAAATGTAAAACTGTTGGCAAAGAAAGTGCCCAGAATGGAGGGAGAAGGGGGGGATTTACCCCATGTGTCACGGTCACTAATACTGCTGAACATCTAATAATTCCTGGCGTTTGTAGCTGTCACTATCAGATCTATTCTCCATGTACAATAGGGAGGAGCGCATCACCTTCCTCACAGAAGACATTCAGGAGAAAACCATCTCCCTGGAGAAGATAGAGCAGACGATGTAAGTGCTGAGATTTATTGCGCTAATGAAAGCAAACGTTCTAGATGATAAATGATCGATGTTCTTACAGTTTCTCCCCTCTCCCCACTGTGGACGTCACTGACTGTGGGGTTATTATACTTTACAGAAGAGCGGATCTCACAACTTTCCAGCCTTTACATCATCATTTTCCTCCTGCTGAACTCCTAGATTCCTCGTTCAATGCCCCCATAAAGTATGATGCCAACAAGAGTACCCCCAAACACAGTATGATATCCCTATGGTGAATTCCTCCACATGCACAGTATAATGACCCTACTGTACCCCACCTCAACTCCCAAGGCAAAGTATGGTGATCCCAACACAGTATGATCCCCAAACTGTGACCCCAACACAGCCCTCCATACAGTATAATGGGCCTACATACAGTACATGTATGGCCCCCACACCGCACTATACTGTATAATGGCCCCCACACAGTATAATGGCCCCCACACAGTATGATACCCCCATGGTGAATTCCTCCACATGCACAGTATAATGACACTAATGTACCCCACCTCAGCTCCCAAGGAAAAGTATGGTGATCCCAAAACAGTATGATCCCCAAACTGTGACTCCCACACAGCCCTCCATACAGTATAATGGGCCTACATACAGTATATGTATGGCCCCCACACCGCACTATACTGTATAATGGCCCCCACACAGTATAATGGCCCCCACACAGTATGATGGACCCCACACAAACTTTCACACTGTATAATTGCTTCTATATAGTATAATGCGCCCCCCATAATCATCCATGTAGTTTAATACACTCCTCATGGTCCTCCATACAATATAATGCACCTCCATGGTCCTCCATAGAATATAATGCTCTCCCGATGGTCCTCCATAAAGTATAATGCCCTCCTCATGGTCCTTCATACAATATAATGCACCCCCCATACAATATAATGCACCCCCTCATGGTTCTCCATACAGTATAATGCATCCCCTTTGGTTCTCCATACAATAAAATGCACCCCTCATGGTCCTCCATATAGTATAATGCACCACCTATGGTCCTCCGTACAATATAATACACCCCCCATGGTCCTTCATACAATATAATGCACCCACCCATGGTCCTGCAGACAGTATAATGTACCCCCCATGGTGCTTCATACAATATAAAGCACCCACCCATGTTCCTCCGTACAATATAATTCACCCCATGGTCCTCCATACAGTATAATACATCCCCCATGTACACCATACATTATAATTCTCCCCTCTTGGTCCACCATACAGTATAATGCACCCCCCATGGTCCTCCATACAGTATAATGCAACCCCCATGGTCCTCCATACAGTATAATGCCCCCCCAATGGCTCTCCATACAGTATAATGCACCCCCCTTGGTCCTCCATACAGTGTAATGCCTCCCATGGTCCTCCATACAGTATAATGCACCTCCCATGGTCCTCCATACAATATAATGCACCCCCCATGCTCATCCATACAATATAATGCACTCCCCATGGTCCTCCATACAGTATAATTCACCCCCATGGTCCTCCATACAATATAATGCTCCCCCCATGGTCCTCAATACAATATAATGCACCCCTCGTGGTCCTCCATGCAATATAATGCACCCCCCATGGTCCTCCATACAATATAATGCTACCCCTTGGTCCGCCATACAGTATAATGAACCCCCCCTTGGTCCACCATACAATATAATGCACCCCTCATGGTCCGCCATACAGTATAATGCCCCCCCTTGGCCCACCATACAATATAATGCACCCCCCATGGTCCTCCATACAATATAATGATCCCCCGTTGGTCCACCATACAGTATAATGCCCCCCCCCCACTGGTCCACCATACAATATAACGCACCCCTCATGGTTCTCCATACAGTATAATGCACCCCCATGGTCCTCCATATGATATATAATGCCCCCCATGGTCCTCCATACAGTATAATGCACCTCCCTTGTCCACCATACAGTATAATGCTCCCCCTTGGTCCTCAATACAATATAATGTACCCCCAATGGTCCTCCATAAAATATAGTTCTCCCCCTTGGTCCACTATACAGTATAATGCCCCCCTTTGGTCCACCATACAATATAATGCACCCCCCGTGGTCCACCATACAATATAATGCACCCCCCGTGGTCCTCCATACAATATAATGCACCCCCCATGGTCCTCCATACAATATAATGCACCCCCATGGTACTCCATACAATATAATGGTCCCCCCGTGGTCCATCATACAATATAATGCACCCCCCTTGGTCCACCATACAATATAATGCACCCCCCTTGGTCCTCCATACAATATAATGCACCCCCATGGTCCTCCATACAATATAATGCACCCACATGGTCCTCCATGCAATATAATGCACCCCCCATGGTCCTCCATACAATATAATGCACCCACATGGTCCTCCATGCAATATAATGCACCCCCCATCGTCCTCCATACAATATAATGATCCCCCCTTGGTCGTGACCTGATGTCTTTATTGATTCTATTTTGTGGTAGTTACGACGCTTTGTTCGCTTCTTAATACTTTTTTTGTGGAGTTGTAGCAATCAAAAACGCGCAATTTTGCCATTTTGATTTCTTTTTTGCTTTACAGTTTTTACAGATTGGGTCAATTCATTTTATATTTTCGTACATCGGACTTTTCTGAACTCGTTGATACCAAATACGTGTATTTTTTTCCCTTTCTTTAATATTAAACTGGAGAAAAGGGGGGTGATGTGATTTTTTCTTTCCTTTTTTCTCTCTTTTATTAAACCCTCTTGTCACAGTATCATAATGTACAGAACACGTCACAATAGAATATATCACACACGAGCCGAGATAATCTGCCTCAGGTCAGGAGCGGACAGGCGCCTTAAATAGGATTAAAATAGAAAGTTTTTATTCGAAAACTCAGATGTTAAAATTCCCATAACTAAGAATAATGAGGGACTGTCCAATGAGAGCGAGCAGAGATCCTGCAGAGAGTCCAGAAGAATTGCTGGAAGTCTACAGAGGATCCAGTATAAGTGCAGAAGAGGCATTGATGGGAAAGTGCTGATCAGATCAGGGGTTAATCAGATCATTAGCATAATCAGCCCCTTCTCTGGGATGAGAGAATATTCGCACCTGTGACCCCCAGCATTAAAGAGAAGCTATCACCAGGGTTTTGCTTCCCTATCTAAAAGCAACGATTCCAGAGATGTGTCACTTACTGGGCTGCTTGCTGCAGTTTTAATAAAATCCCTGTTTTCTCTGCTGCAGATCTAGCAGTTCCCTGAATGCTGAGCCCTGTATAACCTGCCCTCAGCACTGATTCACAGCTTTTTGCGTGCACTGTGCATAGGCAGAAATCTGACAAACAGAGGTTGGTGCAGAGTTACACAGAGGTCATGAGTGTGGAAAACTACATGGCAGCAGATTTAGTAGTCCTCTAGTGATAACCTCCTGCTGATAAAACACTGATTTTATTGAACCTATAGCATGCAGCCCAGTGAGTGACATCTTGCTGGAATCAGGGTCTCTGTCCCTGTATCATGATGCTCCTATATTAAATAGCAAACAACCTGCTGACAGATTCCCTTTAACAGTGGAATAAAGTAAATGTAAAACTGTTGGCAAAGAAAGTGCCCAGAATGGAGGGAGAAGGGGGGGATTTACCCCATGTGTCACGGTCACTAATACTGCTGAACATCTAATAATTCCCGGCGTTTGTAGCTGTCACTATCAGATCTATTCTCCATGTACAATAGGGAGGAGCGCATCACCTTCCTCACAGAAGACATTCAGGAGAAAACCATCTCCCTGGAGAAGATAGAGCAGACGATGTAAGTGCTGAGATTTATTGCGCTAATGAAAGCAAACGTTCTAGATGATAAATGATCGATGTTCTTACAGTTTCTCCCCTCCCCCCACTGTGGACGTCACTGACTGTGGGGTTATTACACTTTACCCCGAGTTACAGAAGAGCAGATCTCACAACTTTCCAGCCTTTACATCATCATTTTCCTCCTGCTGAACTCCTAGATTCCTCTTTCATTCCCCCATAAAAGTATGATGCCAACAAGAGTACCCCCAAATACAGTATGATACCCCCATGGTGAATTCCTCCACATGCACAGTATAATGACACTAATGTACCCCACCTCAACTCCCAAGGCAAAGTATGGTGACCCCAACACAGTATGATCCCCCACCTGTGACCCCACACAGCTCTCCATGCAGTATAATGGGCCTACATACAGTATATGTATGGCCCCCACACCGCACTATACTATATAATGGCCCCCACACAGTATAATGGCCCCCACACAGTATGATAGACCCCACACAAACTTTCACACTGTATAATTGCTTCTATATAGTATAATGCGCTCCTCATAATAATCCATGTACGGTAGTTTAATACACTCCTCATGGTCCTCCATACAATATAATGCACCTCCATGGTCCTCCATAGAATATAATGCTCTCCCGATGGTCCTCCATAAAGTATAATGCCCTCCTCATGGTCCTTCATACAATAAAATGCACCCCCCATACAATATAATGTATCCTCTCATGGTTCTCCATACAGTATAATGCATCCCCTATGGTTCGCCATACAATATAATGCACCCCTCATGGTCCTCCATACAGTATAATGCACCCCCTATGGTCCTCCGTACAATATAATACACCCCCATGGTCCTTCATACAATATAATGCACCCACCCATGGTCCTCCGTACAATATAATTCACCCCATGGTCCTCCATACAGTATAATACATCCCCCATGTACACCATACAATATAATGCTCCCCTCTTGGTGCACCATACAGTATAATGCACCCCCCATTGTCCTCCATACAGTATAATGCACCCCCCATGGTCCTCCATACAGTATAATGCCCCCCAATGGCTCTCCATACAGTATAATGCACCCCCCTTGGTCCTCCATACAGTGTAATGCCTCCCATGGTCCTCCATACAGTATAATGCACCTCCCATGGTCCTCCATACAGTATAATGCCCCACATGGTTCTTTATACAGTATAATGCTCCCCCCATGGTCCTCCATACAGTATAATGCACCTCCCATGGTCCTCCATACAGTATAATGCCCCCCCATGGTCCTCCATACAGTATAATGCACCCCCCATAGTCCTCGATACAGTATAATGCCCCCCATGGTCCTCCATACAGTATAATGCACCTCCCATGGTCCTCCATACAATATAATGCACCCCCATGGTCCTCCATACAATATAATGCACTCCCCATGGTCCTCCATACAGTATAATTCACCCCCATGGTCCTCCATACAATATAATGGTCCCCCATGGTCCTCCATACAATATAATGCACCCCCATGGTCCTCCATGCAATATTATGCACCCCCCATGGTCCTCAATACAATTTTAATGCACACCCCATGGTCCTCCATACAATATAATGCACTCCCCATGGCCCTCCATTCAGTATAATGCCCCTCCCCCTTGGTCCACCATACAATATAACTCACCTCCCGTGGTCCTCCATACAGTATAATGCACACCACCTCTCCTGGTTCCCCCCGATGCTCCGGTCTGCTGAGCCTGTGGTGTGAAGCTCCACACATCTCAGAGCAGCGGCCGCCCTGTAATTACGTCATCGCGCCCGCTGCTCTGACTCGTCAGACGCCAAAGCAGAATGATGGGAGATAGGAGATGACAGAGGTGAGGGGCCACTATCATCTCCATAGCAGGTAGAATGATGCATTATGATCAGCTATTGGATACAGAGGCCCAGATATTATTCCTGCATCGGGCCTTTCGCTGTCTGTGTCCACTCCTGGCATCAATGCTCATCAAAAATCCTAATAACTACATTCATAGATGTAACAATTCTTACATTTAGTCCAGAGCTACACTGGGACTTGTAGTGCTACCAACTCATCTCTACCTACTGGTGATTGCTGAAGCCAATAACATTGCATGGAACATATTTATTGTAAGGTTGTTGTAGCTTAAAGGGGTTGGTCCCAGCTTAGCTGGGGGTCCGACTGCTGGGTCCTCCACCCATCCAGAGAACATTGTTCTGAAGTTAGGGGGATAATTTGTCAGATGTGTATACATGAGGAATAACACTATTTCTGGCCATTAGATGACTTGTATCCTATATTGTTCACCAGTCTTCTCCTCTCTCATCTTCAGTTGCCTCTGATCTAGAGGGCAGAGACTCACTGTTATCATGTCTCATATGCACAGTACACAGATACAGAGGGATTCCTGATCTTTCTTCTCTGCTTAAGTCATGTTTAGAAGTAGCAGCAGCACAGAGGACATTATACAGCAGTACTCAGCAGTCTAGCTGTGCATCCAGCTCTGTACTCAGCAGTCTAGCTGTGCATCCAGCTCTGTACTCAGCAGTCTAGCTGTGCATCCAGCTCTGTACTCAGCAGTCTAGCTGTGCATCCAGCTCTTGGATAAGTTATGCTCCTGTCTAGCTGCAGCGCTATGTTTCTGTGTCTCTCTTTCTGTTTTCTCCTTCTGCCCTTCACTCCTCCTCCTCTACAGAGTATAATAGGCCATGTAATCAGACACCGCACTGAGCTGACGGCTGTCCTGCTTTCACCAAGATAAATGTAATCTGTGTCTTCAGAGTGGACAGTGAGTTCAGGAGGCGGGGGGAGTAGAAGTGGCTCATAAGTGGAGATGGAAACAGATTCCTCTGATAAAATAGATGACAAAGCTTCTTATATTTGTTTGTACTATTGAGTTTCTGACCATTTATCACAAGTTGATGTATCTTCCTTGTACGATAGTGATGACACCACTGACGATCCAGAATCGGAGATACATGTGGAATTAGCAGAACTGATCTCGAAGAACATCGTGACTATGTAAGTGCAGAGAATTACTGATCTAATAGAAGTAAACCTTCTAGATGACGCCATGATATAGATGTTTCCTTCTCTCCAATGTGTGATTCTCTGTATTCAGGACTGATAATAGAAAACCTATCTGCACGTGATATACAGTACAGACCAAAAGTTTGGACACACCTCATTTAAAGATTTTTCTGTATTTTCATGACTTTGAAAATTGTACATTCACACTGAAGGCATCAAAACTATGAATTAACACATGTGGAATTATATACTTAACAAAAAAGTGAGAAACATCTGAAAATATGTCTTATATTCTAGGTTCTTCAAAGTAGCCACCTTTTGCTTTGATGACTGCTTTGCACACTCTTGGCATTCTCTTGATGAACTTCAAGAGGTAGTCACCGGAAATGGTCTTCCAACAATCTTGAAGGAGTTCCCAGAGATGCTTAGCACTTGTTGGCCCTTTTGCCTTCACTCTGCGGTCCAGCTCACCCCAAACCATCTCGATTGGGTTCAGGTCTGGTGACTGTGGAGGCCAGGTCATCTGGCGTAGCACCCCATCACTCTCCTTCTTGGTCAAATAGCCCTTACACAGCCTGGAGGTGTTTTTGGGGTCATTGTCCTGTTGAAAAATAAATGATGGTCCAACTAAACGCAAACCGGATGGAATAGCATGCCACTGCAAGATGCTGTGGTAGCCATGCTGGTTCAGTATGCCTTCAATTTTGAATAAATCCTCAACAGTGTCACCAGCAAAGCACCCCCACACCATCACACCTCCTCCTCCATGCTTCACGGTGGGACCCAGGCATGTAGAGACTGTAACGGGTCTGGGAGGCGGAACCTCTGGGCTACAATACAAGGGGGCGGTCCTTGTAAGGGAGCGGGTGGCGACCAGGCAGGCAGTCACAGGAGGTGACCTGGACAGTCTCTGAGTGAACGGGACAGTCTCTGAGTGAACGGGACAGTCTCTGAGTGAACGGGGCTGGAGGTCACGGCAAGTGACCGGGGCAGTCTCTAGGTATAGGGTTGGTACGACCTGTGGCGGCTGAAGATAGACGAGAGCTCCCAGGTGAGCAGGCGAGAGTCTCTGGATGAACGGGTGGTCACAGCATGTGACGGCGGAGCCTCCAGGAAGACCAGCGGACAGGCGACAGATGAGCGCTCCCAGGTGAGCGGGCAGAAGTCTCTGGACAGGCGGGTGGTCACAGCACGTGACGGCAGAGCCTCCGGGTAGGCAGACAGACAGGTAGCAGATGAGCGCTCCCAGGTGAGCGGGCAGGAGTCACTGGACAGGCAGGTGGTCACAGCACGTGACGGCGGAGCCTCCAGGTAGGCTAGCAGGCAGATAGCAGATGTGCGCTCCCAGGTGAGCGGGCAAGCTGGTCCATAGACAGACTGACAGGAGTTGGTAGGCAGACCGTCGGACCTCAGGCAGGCAGGCAGGTAGCTGATGTGCGCTCCCAGGTGAGCGGGCAGGCTGGTCCTTAGACAGACTGACAGGAATGGTAAGGCAGACCGTCGGACCTCAGACTAGCAGGCAGGTAACAAGTAATCAGGCAGGAATCTGGCAGGTAACTGGCAGGTATCTGGCAACGGGACCTGAGGGCTGAAGCACAGGTGAGACACTGGTGCAAACAACATTGCTCGGGCACCTCCATTTTGGAGGAGGTGCCTTATATATGATGAAGTCCTCCGGCCATTGGCCGGGGACTCCTTAGGACGACGCGCGCGGCCCCTTTAAGAGGAGGGGAGCGCGCGCGGGCGTGCCCTAAGCACAGGGGCCGGGAAGGAGCGCGCGCTGAGAGCAGAGCGGGAGGAGGACGCCGGGAAGGAGCGCGCGCTGACAGCAGAGCGGGAGAGGGACGCCGGGCACGGGGCAGAGCGGTGAGGGGAGCAGCGTCCCTGCCTAGCAGAGGGCAGGGACGCCGGCACTACAGTACCCCCCCCTTTAGGCCCCCCCTTTTTTAGGCCAGACAGAAATTTAGCTAGGATGAGAGGGGCATGGATGTTCTCCCGGGGCTCCCACGTTCTCTCCTCAGGACCAAACCCCTTCCAATCTACCAGAAAAAAGGTCTTTCCTCTTACCCTTTTGGTGGCAAGAATGTTCTCTACCTCAAACTCGTCCTCAGCGGAAACCGGAGCAGGAGGCGTACCTGTAGACTTGGAAAAAGAGTTAAGTACCACAGGTTTGAGGAGAGATACATGGAAGGAGTTAGGGATCCGTAAGTTGGCCGGGAGTTTCAATTTATAGGCCACCGGGTTGATCTGACTGGTGACCTCCAGAGGTCCGATGAACCGAGGCCCTAACTTGTAAGAAGGTATCTTGAGTCGAACATATTTAGATGAGAGCCAGACCTTATCTCCTGGACGAAATTGAGGAGGATCCAGGCGTTTTTTGTCAGCGTGTCTTTTCATCCGTTCGGACGACTGAAGGAGTGCGGATCGGGTACTCTCCCAAATGGAGGAAAATTTGCTAACGAGAGATTCCGCAGCCGGGTTGTCCACCGAGGTGGAGACAGGAAAAGGAATCCGAGGATGCTGACCAAAGACTACAAAAAACGGGGATTTGGAGGAGGATTCGCTCTCGTGATTATTGTAAGAGAACTCGGCCCATGGTAGGAGATCCACCCAGTCAGAATGGTGGGCATTAACGAAGTGCCGGAGGTAACTGGTCAGGTTCTGATTGATCCGCTCCACTTGACCATTGGACTGTGGGTGGTAAGCGGAAGAAAAGTCCAGGGTGACGTCTAGTAGTTTACAAGTGGCTCTCCAGAAGCGTGAGGTGAACTGTACCCCACGATCCGACACGATGTGGAGGGGCAGGCCATGAAGACGGAAGATGTGACGAATAAAGTCTCTAGCTAGCTCGGGTGCAGACGGGAGGCCTGGTAGGGGAACGAAATGAGCCATCTTGGAGAAGCGGTCAGCGACCACCCAAATGACCGTACAACCGGCAGAGAGTGGGAGGTCAGTTATGAAGTCCATTGCAATATGCTGCCAGGGGGCAGCAGGTACTGGGAGCGGAAGGAGGCGACCGGCTGGCAGATGTCTCGGAACCTTGTTGCGGGCGCAGGACACACAGGCAGAAACAAAGTCTATTACATCCTTGTGCAGGATAGGCCACCAGTAGTGACGGGAAATAAGCTGGAGGGTCTTCTTCTGACCAGCGTGGCCAGCCAGTTTAGACGAGTGACCCCAGTGAAGGATCTTCTCCCGATCAGGTACTGATACGAACGTCTTTCCGGGAGGGAGACGATTTAGACTCACGGGAGCCACCTGCATTACTCTGGCGGGATCGATGATGTGTTTCGGATCTTCCTCGAGATCAGATACCAGAAAGGATCGAGACAAGGCGTCCGCCTTGACGTTTTTGTCAGCCGGGCGAAAATGAAGGACAAAATCAAAACGAGCAAAAAACAAGGACCACCGGGCTTGGCGCGGGTTAAGTCTCTGGGCATGCTGGAGGTAAGCCAAGTTCTTGTGGTCAGTGTAAATTATTACCGGGTGAAGAGCCCCCTCAAGCAGGTAACGCCACTCCTCCAATGCCAGTTTGATGGCCAATAACTCTCGATCTCCTATGGAATAATTGCGCTCTGAGGAGGAGAAGAGTTTAGAGAAGAAGCCGCAAGTTACCATCCTCCCGGAAGAAGATTTTTGAGTAAGTACCGCTCCAGCTCCAGAGGAGGAGGCGTCCACTTCCAGGAAGAACTGCTTGTTGCCGTCCGGGCGATGCAGCACCGGGGCGGAAGAGAAGGCCTGTTTTAAGGAAAGAAAGGCTTCTTCTGCTTCGGGCGGCCACTGTTTGGGATTAGTACCCTTACGGGTGAGCGCGGAAATTGGGGCAGTCCGGGAAGAGAAGTGTGGTATGAAGAGGCGGTAGTAGTTGGCGAAGCCCAGGAACCGCTGAATGGCTTTCAACCCCTCCGGTCGGGGCCATTTCTCGATGGCAGACAGTTTCTCTGGATCCATTCGTAGGCCGGTCTGAGAAATAATGTAGCCCAAAAACGGAAGCGAGGTCTGCTCAAAGAGGCACTTCTCGTATTTAGCGAAGAGGTGATTCTGCCTGAGCCTGAGCAGGACCTGACGAACGTCCCTCCGGTGAGTCTGGAGATCCGGAGAGAAGACCAAGATGTCGTCCAGGTACACCACTACGCAGGAGTAGAGAAGGTCCCGGAAGATGTCATTGACCAACTCTTGAAAGACGGCAGGAGCGTTACAGAGACCAAAGGGCATTACCAGGTATTCATAGTGGCCGTCCCGGGTGTTGAATGCCGTCTTCCATTCATCCCCCTGACGGATACGAACCAGGTTGTACGCCCCACGGAGGTCTAGTTTGGTGAAGATTCTAGCCCCCCTCAGACGATCAAATAATTCTGGAATGAGCGGAAGGGGGTACTTATTCTTCACCGTGATCTGGTTTAGGCCTCTATAGTCTATACAGGGACGGAGAGAGCCGTCCTTCTTTTTGACGAAAAAGAAGCCTGCTCCCGCCGGGGAGGTAGATTTCCGGATGAATCCCCTGGCCAGATTCTCCTCAATATATTCGGACATCGACCGGGTCTCAGCAGCGGATAGAGGATAAATACGCCCACGGGGAGGAGTAGTACCGGGTAACAGGTCGATGGGACAGTCGTATGGTCTATGAGGGGGTAATGTCTCTGCCTCCTTTTTATTAAAGACATCAGCATAAGACCAATAAGGAATCGGAAGTCCAGGTAGATTAGCTGGGGTAGGAGAGGGACGGACGGGATGGACGGGAACCAGGCAGGTCTTATGACAGTCTTGTCCCCAGTGAAGGACTTCTCCGGTTTGCCAGTCAAGCACGGGTGCATGTTTCTGGAGCCAAGGCAGACCTAGCAAGAGGGCGTGAGAGAGTCCAGGCAGAACATGAAAGGAGATACTTTCAGAATGCAGCATTACCACCTGCAGAGTAATGGATTCGGTGATGAGTTGGATGGGGCGTGGTAAAAGCCCCCCATCCACGGCAGCCACAGACAGGGGTACAGCCAGAGGTTTGGTGGGGATGCGGTATTTCTCTACCAGGGACTGTGAAATAAGATTCCCGGCTGCTCCAGAGTCCAGTTGGGCTAGTTCGAAATAACGGTTCTCCCCGTAGACGATTGAAACTGACAACAGCAGGGATGGAGAGGATTTATTCTTGTCTAGGTGGACCTCTCTGAGCGAACCTAGACACAGGCGTTTCCCGACCTCTCCGGGCAGGCACGGATCCGGTGCTCCTTACTGCCACAGTAGAAGCAGGTCCCCTCGGCACGGCGTAAGTCCTGACGGGTCTTGACCATCTTGGTCTGGTCGACCTGCATAGGCTCAGGAGGGTGTACCTGGTTAGAGACAGAAGGAGTGACGGGTTTCTGAAAAGTAGGAGCTAGACGTAGTAACCTCCTCTCACGGGTGACCTCTCTGGCACGCTCCTGGAACCGTAGGTCAATCCGGGTGGCAAGAGTTATTAAGTCATCGAGAGTGGTAGGAATGTCCCGACCGGCAAGTTCATCTTTAATACGGCCGGACAGACCCTCCCAAAAGACGGAAACCAGAGCGTCGTTATCCCAGGCCAGCTCCGAGGCAAGGGTACGGAACCGTATGGCATATTGGCCCACGGTGAGGCTTTCCTGACGGAGGCGTAGCAATGATGATGCGGATGAGGTCTTCCGTCCGGGTTCGTCGAAGACTTTCCGGAAAGCCGTGAGAAAAGCAGGCAAGTTGGACACCAGGGGGTCTCCTCTCTCCCATAGAGGATTTAGCCAGGCCAGAGCCTCCCCGGTGAGATGGGACATGATGAATGCAATTTTGGCTCGGTCGGAGTTAAACTGGTGGGACAATAGTTCAAAGTGCAGCGTGCACTGATTTATGAAGCCCCGAGCCTGGACGGAGTCGCCTCCGAAGCGAGGAGGTGCAGAAAGCCGGGGTCCGGGGTAGGATACCATGGTATTAGTGGGCAGCGGAGCTGCCGGATTGCGAGACATGGCACTGGCGGAGGTTGTCGGTGGAGCAGTCAGAGTATCCAGGCGAGTATTGACATTCCGCAGGTGACCCAGGATGGACTCCTGTTGGGACCTTTGACGGGACAGTTCATGACACAGGTCCGAGAGCGAGGGAGCTTGGGTGCCACCGGGTTCCATGGCCCGAGCAAACTGTAACGGGTCTGGGAGGCGGAACCTCTGGGCTACAATACAAGGGGGCGGTCCTTGTAAGGGAGCGGGTGGCGACCAGGCAGGCAGTCACAGGAGGTGACCTGGACAGTCTCTGAGTGAACGGGACAGTCTCTGAGTGAACGGGACAGTCTCTGAGTGAACGGGGCTGGAGGTCACGGCAAGTGACCGGGGCAGTCTCTAGGTATAGGGTTGGTACGACCTGTGGCGGCTGAAGATAGACGAGAGCTCCCAGGTGAGCAGGCGAGAGTCTCTGGATGAACGGGTGGTCACAGCATGTGACGGCGGAGCCTCCAGGAAGACCAGCGGACAGGCGACAGATGAGCACTCCCAGGTGAGCGGGCAGAAGTCTCTGGACAGGCGGGTGGTCACAGCACGTGACGGCAGAGCCTCCGGGTAGGCAGACAGACAGGTAGCAGATGAGCGCTCCCAGGTGAGCGGGCAGGAGTCACTGGACAGGCAGGTGGTCACAGCACGTGACGGCGGAGCCTCCAGGTAGGCTAGCAGGCAGATAGCAGATGTGCGCTCCCAGGTGAGCGGGCAAGCTGGTCCATAGACAGACTGACAGGAGTTGGTAGGCAGACCGTCGGACCTCAGGCAGGCAGGCAGGTAGCTGATGTGCGCTCCCAGGTGAGTGGGCAGGCTGGTCCTTAGACAGACTGACAGGAATGGTAAGGCAGACCGTCGGACCTCAGACTAGCAGGCAGGTAACAAGTAATCAGGCAGGAATCTGGCAGGTAACTGGCAGGTATCTGGCAACGGGACCTGAGGGCTGAAGCACAGGTGAGACACTGGTGCAAACAACATTGCTCGGGCACCTCCATTTTGGAGGAGGTGCCTTATATATGATGAAGTCCTCCGGCCATTGGCCGGGGACTCCTTAGGACGACGCGCGCGGCCCCTTTAAGAGGAGGGGAGCGCGCGCGCGCCCTAAGCACAGGGGCCGGGAAGGAGCGCACGCTGAGAGCAGAGCGGGAGGAGGACGCCAGGAAGGAGCGCGCGCTGACAGCAGAGCGGGAGAGGGACGCCGGGCACGGGGCAGAGCGGTGAGGGGAGCAGCGTCCCTGCCTAGCAGAGGGCAGGGACGCCGGCACTACAGAGTCCATCTGTTCACCTCTTCTGCGTCGCACAAAGACACGGTGGTTGGAACCAAAGATCTCAAATTTGGACTCATCAGACCAAAGCACAGATTTCCACTGGTCTGATGTCCATTCCTTGTGTTCTTTAGCCCAAACAAGTCTCTTCTGCTTGTTGCCTGTCCTTAGCAATGGTTTCCTAGCAGCTATTTTACCATGAAGGCCTGCTGCACAAAGTCTCCTCTTAACAGTTGTTGCAGAGATGTGTCTGCTGCTAGAACTCTGTGTGGCATTGACCTGGTCTCTAATCTGAGCTGCTGTTAACCTGCGATTTCTGAGGCTGGTGACTCGGATAAACTTATCCTCAGAAGCAGAGGTGACTCTTGGTCTTCCTTTCCTGGGGCGGTCCTCATGTGAGCCAGTTTCTTTGTAGCGCTTGATGGCTTTTGCAACTGCACTTGGGGACACATTCAAAGTTTGCCCAATTTTTCGGACTGACTGACCTTCATTTCTTAAAGTAATGATGGCCACTCGTTTTTCTTTACTTAGCTGCTTTTTTCTTGCCATAATACAAATTCTAACAGTCTATTCAGTAGGACTATCAGCTGTGTATCCACCTGACTTCTGCACAACACAACTGATGGTCCCAACCCCATTTATAAGGCAAGAAATCCCACTTATTAAACCTGACAGGGCACATCTGTGAAGTGAAAACCATTTCTGGTGACTACCTCTTGAAGCTCATCAAGAGAATGCCAAGAGTGTGCAAAGCAGTCATCAAAGCAAAAGGTGGCTACTTTGAAGAACCTAGAATATAAGACATATTTTCATCTTTTTTCACACTTTTTTGTAAAGTATATAATTCCACATATGTTAATTCATAGTTTTGATGCCTTCAGTGTGAATGTACAATTTATATGTATGTATATATATATATATATATATATATATATATATATATATATATATATATATATATATATATATATACACAGATAGCTGCCATTACTGGGGGCCACTCGTGTGTCATATCTTATTATAAAGATGGCAAAGTGTTTTTTATGGGTTACAAACAGAGGAATTGTTGTTTCACTTATTGAATACAAGTGTGAAAAAAAGAAAAATGAGCCAAGATCTTAAAGGGAACCGGTCACCTGAAAAAACGCTATTACCAGCAGATATGGGGTTACTCGTCAGGTTTATAGCTCTATGAACCTGCCCGGTGCTGGCACTTGGAGCCCCGCTGCTGGGAAGAAATCAGCATTATTCTCCCCGGCAGCGTTCGGCTTCCAGTCATAGTGGTGCCAGCGGTGGATCAGTCACCGTTGTGTATAGAGAAAGGCGGCTGTGACTGAAAGCCCAGACTGACAGCCAGTCCCGATCCTGAGCCAGTGTCAGTCAGTACAGGGGCGGATACAGCCGGCACTCTCTATACACAGGGGTGACTGATCCCCGCCGCTGCTGCCCATCACTGGAAGCTGCCGGGGGAATAACGTTCATTTCCTTTCGGCAGCGGGGCTCTCAGTGCCGGCACCGGGCAGGTTTAGGACACTATTAACCTGCAGATTAACCCCATATTTGCAGGTTAATATTGCTTTTTCAGGTGACAGGTTCCCTTTAATGTGACTTCTGTAGAAATATATAGAAACATATACAAAAAGTCATCTGAGCGCTGGTGTGCTGAGGAGCCCAGACTGCACGGACATCTGCCGGGAGACACAGACTTTACAATCCAAGATTTCAGTCCAGCAAAGCAAAGATAATCCCATAAAGCGTAATATTTATTCCACCATGGACAAAATATGATAATGATAAAGAATCCAGGAGATAAAGGGTTATTCCAGGAGATCGGTGATGACGTCTCAGTGCCCCGGACCCTCGCTGATGTACAGCCCGTATACACAGGGATACCAGAGATTAGAAAATAAATAAAAATATATTTTCCACCTGTGGGAACAATTTTTTTGTTACATTTTTTACATGAATATATTTAGTTGCTAAACACTATTTTTCCAATTTGGTTTCATTACATATTTTGCTCCATTTGGCTTTTACCAGATGTTTCCTTGTATATTCACATATTTGGAGAAAAAAAATTTTCCTCTTCTCGCCGCTTTCGAAGAGTCGTTATTAAAAATATTTATGTATAAAAAATAAAACGTTTCAATCATCCTCCTTTTCATATTTAAAAAAAAATTAAGAAAACCCATTTGATATCATCGAATCACTAAAAGTCCGATCTATCAAGATATAAAATTATTTTAACCAGACGTAAAACTCCAAAAAGAAAAGAGTCGAGACACGAGAATATCGTTTTTTTCAGTTGCTGTACGACCCATAAGAAATACAGTAAGAATAAACTGAAACGTCGTATCTGCGCCACCAAAATGGTATCAATGAAAAAGAAAGCTCCGTCTACAGTTACAGGGCTCAGAAAACGGGGTCAGAAAACCCATCCATTACTTACAAAGATTTACATTATTATTAACCACTAAATCCTAAAATAAACCCTTATAAGTTTACTGTCACCGTATTCTAACCGCCCTAAAGAGTAATACCGCCCTACAGAATAATACCGCACTAAAGAGTAATACCGCCCTACAGAATAATGCCACTCTAAAGAATAATACCTCTCTAAAGAATAATACCGCCCTAAAAAGTAATACCGCCCTAAAGAGTAATACCGCCATAAAGAGTAATACCGCTCTAAAGAATAATACCGCCCTAAAGAGTAATACCGCCCTAAAGAGTAATACCGCCATAAAGAATAATACCGCCCTAAAGAATAATACCGCCCTAAAGAATAATGCCACTCTAAAGAGTAATACCGCTCTAAAGAATAATACCGCTCTAAAGAATAATACCGCTCTAAAGAGTAATACCGCCCTAAAGAATAATGCCACTGTAAAGAGCAATACCGCTCTAAAGAGTAATACCGCCGTACAGAATAATGCCACTCTAAAGAATAATACCGCCCTAAAAAGTAATACTGCCCTAAAGAGTAATTCCGCCCTAAAGAGTAATACCGCTCTAAAGAATAATACCGCCCTAAAGAGTAATACTGCCCTAAAGAATAATACCACCCTAAAGAATAATGCCTCTCTAAAGATTAATACCGCTCTAAAGAGTAATACTTCCCTAAAGAGTAATACCACTCTAAAGAATAATACCGCCCTAAAGAGTAATACTGCCCTAAAGAGTAATACCGCCCTAAAAAGTAATACCGCCTTACAGAATAATGCCACTCTAAAGAATAATACCACCCTAAAGAATAATACCACCCTAAAGAGTAATGCCGCCCTAAAGAATAATACTGCCCTAAAGAAAAATACCGCCCTAAAGAGTAATACCGCTCTAAAGAATAATACTGCCCTAAAGAATAATACCGCCCTAAAGAGTAATACTGCCCTAAAGAGTAATACCGCCTTAAAGAGTAATACTGCCCTAGAGAATAATACCGCCCTAAAGAGTAATACCGACCTAAAGAATAATATCACCCTAAAGAATAATGTCACCCTTCAGAATAATACCGCCCTAGAGAGTAATACCAGCCTAAAGAATAATGCAGCCTTACAGGATAATACCGCCCTAAAGAGTAATACCACCCTAAAGAGTAATATCGCCCTACAGAATAATACCACCCTAAAGAGTAATAACACCCTAAAGAATAATACCACCCTACAGAGTAATACCGCCCTAAAAAATAATACTGCCCTAAAGAGTAATAACGCCCTAAAGAATGATACCGGCTTACAGAATAATACCGTCCTAAAGAATAATACAGCCCTAAAGTGTAATATCACCCTACAGAGGAATACCGCCCTACAAAATAATACCGCCCTACAGAGTAATACCACCCTACAGAATAATACCACCCTACAGAGTAATACCGCCCTACAGAATAATACCGCCCTACAAAGTAATACCGCCCTACAGAATAATACTGCCCTAAAGAGTCATACCGCTCTAAAGAATATTACCGGCTTACAGAATAATACTGCCCTAAACAATAATACCGCCCTAAAGAGTAATATCGCCCTACAGAGTGATACCGCCCTACAGAATAATACCAACCTACAGAGTAATTCTGCCCTACAGAATAATACCGCCCTAAAGAGTAATACCACCCTAAAGAATAATACCGCCCTACAGAATAATACCACCCTACAGAGTAATACCACCCTAAAGAGTAATACCACCCTACAGAATAATACAGTCCTACAGAATAATACCGCCCTAAAGAGTAATACCACCCTAAAGAGTAATATCGCCCTACAGAATAATACCACCCTAAAGAATAAAAATGCCCTAAAAAATAATACCGCCTTAAAGAGTAAAACCACCCTAAAAAATAATACCGGCTTACAGAATAATACCGCCCTAAAGAATAATACCGCCCTAAAGAGTAATATCGCCCTACACAGTAATACCGCTCTACAGAATAATACCATCCTACAGAGTAATACCACCCTACAGAATAATACCACCCTAAAGAGTAATATCGCCCTACACAGTAATACCGCCCTACAGAATAATACCACCCTAAAGAGTAATACCACCCTAAAGAATAATACCGCCCTACAGAGTAATACCGCCCTACAGAATAATACCACCCTAAAGAATAATACCACCCTACAGAATAATACCACCCTAAAGAGTAATACCACCCTAAAGAATATTACCGGCTTACAGAATAATACTGCCCTAAAGAATAACACCGCCCTAAAGAGTAATATCGCCCTACAGTGTAATACCGCCCTACAGAATAATATCGCCCTAAAGAGTAATACCACCTTAAAGAATAATACCGCCCTAAAGAGTAATATCGCCCTACAGAGTAATACCGCCCTACAGAATAATATCACCCTACAGAGTAATACTGCCCTACAGAATAATACCGCCCTACAGAGTAATACTGCCCTACAGAATAATACCGCCCTAAAGAGTAATACCACCCTAAAGAATATTACCGGCTTACAGAATAATACTGCCCTAAAGAATAATACCGCCCTAAAGAGTAATATCGCCCTACAGTGTAATACCGCCCTACAGAATAATATCGCCCTAAAGAGTAAGATCACCCTAAAGAGTAATACCGCCCTAAAGAATAATACCGCCCTAAAGAGTAATATTGCCCTACAGTGTAATACCGCCCTACAGAATAATATCGCCCTAAAGAGTAATACCACCTTAAAGAATAATACCGCCCTAAAGAGTAATATCGCCCTACAGAGTAATAGCGCCCTACAGAATAATATCACCCTACAGAGTAATACTGCCCTACAGAATAATACCGCCCTACAGAGTAATACTGCCCTACAGAATAATACCGCCCTAAAGAGTAATACCAACCTAAAGAATAATACCGCCCTACAGAGTAATACCACCCTAAAGAATATTACCGGCTTACAGAATAATACTGCCCTAAAGAATAATACCGCCCTAAAGAGTAATATCGCCCTACAGTGTAATACCGCCCTACAGAATAATATCACCCTAAAGAGTAATACCACCCTAAAGAATAATACCGCCCTAAAGAGTAATATCGCCCTACAGAGTAATACCGCCCTACAGAATAATACCGCCCTACAGAGTAATACTGCCCTACAGAATAATACCGCCCTAAAGAGTAATACCAACCTAAAGAATAATACCGCCCTACAGAGTAATACCGCCCTACAGAATAATACCGCCCTACAGAGTAATACCAACCTAAAGAATAATACCGCCCTACAGAGTAATACCGCCCTAAAGAATATTACCGGCTTACAGAATAATACTGCCCTAAAGAATAATACCGCCCTAAAGAGTAATACCACCCTACAGTGTAATACCACCCTAAAGAGTAAGATCACCCTAAAGAATAATACCGCCCTAAAGAGTAAGATCACGCTAAAGAATAATACCGCCCTAAAGAATAATACCGCCAGACCATTTTACCAAATAATGAATGCTGGAATAAGTTACTTTTTTTTCACCATTTTGCCACTTTTGGAATTTTTTCCCGTTTTCAGTACATTGTATGGTAAAGTGATTGGTGTAATTCAAGACTACAACTCGATCCGCAAAAAATCAAGTTCTCAAATGACTATGGAGACCAAAAAATATAAGGACACGGCTCCTGGAAGACGGGGAGTAAAAGTGAAGGAAAAATGAAGGCTCAAAAATGGAAAATTCCCCGCTCATTATATCATTAAATAAGTCTGGGATAGACGTATATAAAAAGCACATAATTCGGGCAGATGGACCATGAGGTCTATTTATGCCGCCAGCATTCTAGGTTTCTTCTGTCCCTATACAGTGAGCGCCCTCTAGTGTTGACTCCACATAGACCAAATTGTATCATTTGTGTGATCTAGATGGAAAATGTTGGCAAAGTATTGTGGATGGAGGCGAAGGGGCGGAATTTGTTCCTAATGATCTTCATATTGCTGCTATTTCTACATTTACATATGATGATGATGATGATATATGTTCCATGTACCACAGATGGGAACTATTAGCAGAAAAAATAGAAAAGGAAAAGAAAGAACTGAAGATCATGGAGGAATCTCTGTAAGTGCTTTTATCTCAGGTAGAGATGATATAAAACCCGTCTGCACACACTATATTCCTGTCTACACTGATAGTTGTCATTAGAGAGTGGCGCCCCCTGCAGTCACAGTACACCCTGAGTGGTGCGATCGCCCCGATATGTCACCTTTGTCGGATCATTGTGGCTCTGAGGTCGCTGTGATACATTCGCTGTTGTGAAATCTTTGTTACTACTTTTCTTTTCTTCACTTTTCCTAAAGATGGATCCACAAAATCAGGAGCACTCCACCGACTTTCATTCCCGATAGGTTTCCAAAGCCTCTCTGGCGTCCGACCCTTGGATCCATCGAGTACGTATGTTATTTCTGGGAATCTAATACTATCTGACCCGCCTGATGTACAGTGGGTACGAAAAGTATTCAGACCCTTTTACATTTTTCACTCTTTGTTTCATTGCAGCCATTTAGTAAATTCTAAAAAGTTCATTTTTTTCTCATTAAAGTACACTCTGCACCCCATCTTGACTGAAAAAACAGAAATGTAGAAATGTTTGCAAATTTATTAAAAAAGAAAAACTGAAATAACACATGGTCATAAGTATTCAGACCCTTTGCTCAGTATTGAGTAGAAGCTCCTTTTGAGCTAGTACAGCCATGAGTCTTCTTGGGAATGATGCAACAAGTTTTTCACACCTGGATTTGGGGAGCCTCTGCCATTCTTCCTTGCAGATCCTCTCCAGTTCCGTCAGGTTGGATGGTGATCGTTGGTGGACAGATATTTTCTCCCATCTCCCTAATGCATCTCTGGAGCTCAGCCACAGTGATCTTGGGGTTCTTCTTTACCTTTCTCACCAAGGCTTTTCTCCCAGGATTGCTCAGTTTGGCTGGACGGCCAGGTCTAGGAAGACTTCTGGTGTTCCCAAACTTCTTCCATTTAAGGATTATGGAGGCCACTGTGCTCTTAGGAACCTTGAGTAATGCAGAAATTCTTTTGTAACCTTGGCCAGATCTGTGCCGTGCCACAGTTC
Source organism: Phyllobates terribilis (assembly GCF_046119375.1). Lineage (NCBI taxonomy): Eukaryota > Metazoa > Chordata > Amphibia > Anura > Dendrobatidae > Phyllobates > Phyllobates terribilis. The sequence continues at coordinate 138,705,748 of NW_027362767.1, forward strand.
TGTCTCTGAGCTCCTTGGGCAGTTCCTTTGAGTTCATGATTCTCATTTGGTCTGACATGCACTGTGAGCTGTGAGGTCTTATATAGACAGGTGTGTGCCTTTCCAAATCAAGTATTATCAGTTTAATTAAACACAGCTGGACTCCAATGAAGGAGTAGAACCATCTCAAGGAGGATCACAAGGAAATGGACAGCATGTGACTTAAATATGAGTGTCTGAGTAAAGGGTCTGAATACTTATGATCATGTGATATTTCAGTTTTTCTTTTTTAATAAATTTGCAAAAATTTCTATATTTCTGTTTTTTTCAGTCAAGATGGGGTGCAGAGTGCACTTTAATGAGAAAAAAATGAACTTTTTACAATTTACCAAATGGCTGCAATGAAACAGAGAGTGAAAAATTTAAAGGGGTGTGAATACTTTCCGTACCCACTGTATTATACAAGGTTGTGTTTTCTGTGACCCGCTGGTGGAGGACAGTATTTGTAGCTATTTATTGCTCTCGCCTAGCACATAGGATGATCTCTGTTTCATGTCCTATAGGGAGGAGACCCCAGAACAAATGATGGAGGATGAGAAGATCGCAGTTCTGTAAGTGCAGATATTCACTGTTAATAGAAGCTATAGATGTGCTCCTATAAGAGAAATGGAACGTAGCTGCAGCATCACTTACTCTCATCCCTCCCATAACTCATATCAATCACATTTATGAGGTTTTCCAATATAACAAAATTTGGCCAAAAATGGGAAATGGCACAAGGACAGTGATTGGCGGCAGCGGTCACATGAGTCGCTACCTTCATTGCTGCAGTACAGGATTTATCATGTGACAATGGATCTTTTATTATTTAACACCATTTTTTCCGTTTTGGTTCAATTATACAAATCCCGATAATGTCGTTGTCTCACAGTCTCCTGTTGGCTTATGGGGCGGTCAGGTTTGGGTGGTCAGTGATCGGGGTCTGTACTCGGACCGCGCTCCACAGACATCTGAACCTGGCATTAATGTATTCTAATAAATTGTAGACCCTGCAGCCCCCGATCTGCACAGCCGCTACCAAGTAACAGTCAGGGTCCACTAATCAAGGGGGTCTCCATCTGGATCCAGACATCTGCTTCCCTCGTATTGGGGGCAGATCCTAACGAGTGGTCATTTTACTCCTGGAGAGCCCTTTATCTGTGATGGAGGAAATGGACAAATTTTGCTAAGAAAGTATTTGGGTTGGAGTGAGAAGCTGGGGAATTTCCTCTGTCTGTCGCGTCCTGAGAACGAACCGTTACAGATCCTAATCCCCCATTACTGCACATTTACATGAGATGATATAGGTTTCATGTACTGTAGGGAGAAGACCACCAACATCAACAGGATGAAGAAGAAGACCACCATCATCAGCAGGTAAGAGCAGAGATTACTGAGCGAACCTTCTACATGGGATAATGATAGAGATGATTCCTGACCACCGTATATACCTGACTGTACAGACAGCGGCCATTTATTATCACCACTCACACATCTTATATACCTGACTGCACAGACAGCGGCCATTTATTATCACCACTCACACATCTTATATACCTGACTACACAGACAGCGGCCATTTATTATCACCACTCACACATCTTATATACCTGACTGTACAGACAGCGGCCATTTATTATCACCACTCAAACATCTTATATACCTGACTGTACAGACAGCGGCCATTTATTGTCACCACTCACACATCTTATATACCTGACTGCACAGACAGCGGCCATTTATTGTCACCACTCACACATCTTATATACCTGACTGTACAGACAGCGGCCATTTATTGTCACCACTCACACATCTTATATACCTGACTGCACAGACAGCGGCCATTTATTGTCACCACTCACACATCTTATATACCTGACTGCACAGACAGCGGCTATTTATTGTCACCACTCACACATCTTATATACCTGACTGCACAGACAGCGGCCATTTATTGTCACCACTCACACATCTTATATACCTGACTGTACAGACAGCGGCCATTTATTATCACCACTCACACATCTTATATACCTGACTGTACAGACAGCGGCCATTTATTGTCACCACTCACACATCTTATATACCTGACTGTACAGACAGCAGCCATTTATTATCACCACTCACACATCTTATATACCTGACTGCACAGACAGCGGCCATTTATTGTCACCGCTCACACATCTTATATACCTGACTGCACAGACAGAGGCCATTTATTATCACCACTCACACATCTTATATACCTGACTGCACAGACAGCGGCCATTTATTGTCACCACTCACACATCTTATATACCTGACTGCACAGACAGCGGCCATTTATTATCACCACTCACACATCTTATATACCTGACTGCACAGACAGCGGCCATTTATTGTCACCACTCACACATCTTATATACCTGACTGTACAGACAGCGGCCATTTATTATCACCACTCACACATCTTATATACCTGACTACACAGACAGCGGCCATTTATTATCACCACTCACACATCTTATATACCTGACTGTACAGACAGCGGCCATTTATTATCACCACTCACACATCTTATATACCTGACTGTACAGACAGCTGCCATTTATTATCACCACTCACACATCTTATATACCTGACTGCACAGACAGTGGCCATTTATTATCACCACTCACACATCTTATATACCTGACTGTACAGACAGCGGCCATTTATTATCACCACTCACACATCTTATATACCTGACTGTACAGACAGCAGCCATTTATTGTCACCACTCACACATCTTATATACCTGACTGTACAGACAGCGGCCATTTATTATCACCACTCACACATCTTATATACCTGACTGCACAGACAGTGGCCATTTATTATCACCACTCACACATCTTATATACCTGACTGCACAGACAGCGGCCATTTATTATCACCACTCACACATCTTATATACCTGACTGCACAGACAGTGGCCATTTATTGTCACCACTCACACATCTTATATACCTGACTGCACAGACAGCGGCCATTTATTATCACCACTCACACATCTTATATACCTGACTGTACAGACAGCGGCCATTTATTATCACCACTCACACATCTTATATACCTGACTGTACAGACAGCAGCCATTTATTGTCACCACTCACACATCTTATATACCTGACTGCACAGACAGCGGCCATTTATTGTCACCACTCACACATCTTATATACCTGACTGTACAGACAGCGGCCATTTATTATCACCACTCACACATCTTATATACCTGACTGCACAGACAGCAGCCATTTATTATCACCACTCACACATCTTATATACCTGACTGCACAGACAGTGGCCATTTATTATCACCACTCACACATCTTATATACCTGACTGCACAGACAGCAGCCATTTATTATCACCACTCACACATCTTATATACCTGACTGTACAGACAGCGGCCATTTATTGTCACCACTCACACATCTTATAAACCTGACTGCACAGACAGCAGCCATTTATTATCACCACTCACACATCTTATATACCTGACTGCACAGACAGCGGCCATTTATTATCACCGCTCACACATCTTATATACCTGACTGTACAGACAGCGGCCATTTATTATCACCACTCAAACATCTTATATACCTGACTGCACAGACAGCGGCCATTTATTGTCACCACTCACACATCTTATATACCTGACTGTACAGACAGCGGCCATTTATTATCACCACTCACAAATCTTATATACCTGACTGCACAGACAGCGGCCATTTATTGTCACCACTCACACATCTTATATACCTGACTGCACAGACAGTGGCCATTTATTATCACCACTCACACATCTTATATACCTGACTGCACAGACAGCGGCCATTTATTGTCACCACTCACACATCTTATATACCTGACTGCACAGACAGCGGCCATTTATTGTCACCACTCACACATCTTATATACCTGACTGTACAGACAGCGGCCATTTATTGTCACCACTCACACATCTTATATACCTGACTGCACAGACAGCGGCCATTTATTATCACCACTCACACATCTTATATACCTGACTGTACAGACAGCGGCCATTTATTGTCACCACTCAAACATCTTATATACCTGACTGTACAGACAGCGGCCATTTATTGTCACCGCTCACACATCTTATATACCTGACTGAACAGACAACGGCCATTTATTGTCACCGCTCACACATCTTATATACCTGACTGTACAGACAGCGGCCATTTATTGTCACCACTCACACATCTTATATACCTGACTGCACAGACAGCGGCCATTTATTGTCACCACTCACACATCTTATATACCTGACTGCACAGACAGCGGCCATTTATTGTCACCACTCAAACATCTTATATACCTGACTGCACAGACAGCGGCCATTTATTGTCACCACTCAAACATCTTATATACCTGACTGTACAGACAGCGGCCATTTATTGTCACCACTCACACATCTTATATACCTGACTGCACAGACAGCGGCCATTTATTGTCACCGCTCACACATCTTATATACCTGACTGAACAGACAACGGCCATTTATTGTCACCGCTCATACATCTTATATACCTGACTGTACAGACAGCGGCCATTTATTGTCACCACTCACACATCTTATATACCTGACTGCACAGACAGCGGCCATTTATTGTCACCACTCACACATCTTATATACCTGACTGCACAGACAGCGGCCATTTATTGTCACCACTCAAACATCTTATATACCTGACTGCACAGACAGCGGCCATTTATTGTCACCACTCACACATCTTATATACCTGACTGTACAGACAGCGGCCATTTATTGTCACCACTCACACATCTTATATACCTGACTGCACAGACAGCGGCCATTTATTGTCACCACTCACACATCTTATATACCTGACTGCACAGACAGCGGCCATTTATTGTCACCACTCACACATCTTATATACCTGACTGCACAGACAGCGGCCATTTATTGTCACCGCTCATACATCTTATATACTTGACTGTACAGACAGCGGCCATTTATTGTCACCACTCACACATCTTATATACCTGACTGCACAGACAGCGGCCATTTATTGTCACCACTCACACATCTTATATACCTGACAGCACAGACAGCGGCCATTTATTGTCACGACTCACACATCTTATATACCTGACTGCACAGACAGCGGCCATTTATTATCACCACTCACACATCTTATATACCTGACTGTACAGACAGCGGCCATTTATTGTCACCACTCACACATCTTATATACCTGACTGTACAGACAGCGGCCATTTATTGTCACCGCTCATACATCTTATATACCTGACTGTACAGACAGCGGCCATTTATTGTCACCACTCACACATCTTATATACCTGACTGTACAGACAGCGGCCATTTATTGTCACCACTCAAACATCTTATATACCTGATTGCACAGACAGCGGCCATTTATTGTCACCACTCACACATCTTATATACCTGACTATACAGACAGCGGCCATTTATTGTCACCACTCACACATCTTATATACCTGACTGCACAGACAGTGGCCATTTATTGTCACCACTCACACATCTTATACACCTGACTGCACAGACAGCGGCCATTTATTATCACCACTCACACATCTTATATACCTGACTGTACAGACAGCGGCCATTTATTATCACCACTCACACATCTTATATACCTGACTGTACAGACAGCAGCCATTTATTGTCACCACTCACACATCTTATATACCTGACTGCACAGACAGCGGCCATTTATTGTCACCACTCACACATCTTATATACCTGACTGTACAGACAGCGGCCATTTATTATCACCACTCACACATCTTATATACCTGACTGCACAGACAGCAGCCATTTATTATCACCACTCACACATCTTATATACCTGACTGCACAGACAGTGGCCATTTATTATCACCACTCACACATCTTATATACCTGACTGTACAGACAGCGGCCATTTATTATCACCACTCACACATCTTATATACCTGACTGCACAGACAGCAGCCATTTATTATCACCACTCACACATCTTATATACCTGACTGTACAGACAGCGGCCATTTATTGTCACCACTCACACATCTTATATACCTGACTGCACAGACAGCGGCCATTGATTATCACCACTCACACATCTTATATACCTGACTGCACAGACAGCAGCCATTTATTATCACCACTCACACATCTTATATACCTGACTGCACAGACAGCGGCCATTTATTATCACCACTCACACATCTTATATACCTGACTGCACAGACAGCGGCCATTTATTATCACCGCTCACACATCTTATATACCTGACTGCACAGACAGCGGCCATTTATTGTCACCACTCACACATCTTATATACTTGACTGTACAGACAGCGGCCATTTATTGTCACCACTCACACATCTTATATATCTGACTGCACAGACAGCGGCCATTTATTGTCACCACTCACACATCTTATATACCTGACTGCACAGACAGTGGCCATTTATTATCACCACTCACACATCTTATATACCTGACTGTACAGACAGCGGCCATTTATTATCACCACTCACACATCTTATATACCTGACTGTACAGACAGCGGCCATTTATTGTCACCACTCACACATCTTATATACCTGACTACACAGACAGCGGCCATTTATTGTCACCGCTCACACATCTTATATACCTGACTGTACAGACAGCGGCCATTTATTGTCACCACTCACACATCTTATATACCTGACTGCACAGACAGCGGCCATTTATTGTCACTGCTCACACATCTTATATACCTGACTGTACAGACAGCGGCCATTTATTGTCACCACTCACACATCTTATATACCTGACTGTACAGACAGCGGCCATTTATTGTCACCACTCACACATCTTATATACCTGACTGCACAGACAGCGGCCATTTATTATCACCACTCACACATCTTATATACCTGACTGCACAGACAGCGGCCATTTATTATCACCGCTCACACATCTTATATACCTGACTGCACAGACAGCGGCCATTTATTGTCACCACTCACACATCTTATATACCTGACTGTACAGACAGCGGCCATTTATTATCACCACTCACACATCTTATATACCTGACTGCACAGACAGTGGCCATTTATTGTCACCACTCACACATCTTATATACCTGACTGCACAGACAGCGGCCATTTATTATCACCACTCACACATCTTATATACCTGACTGCACAGACAGCGGCCATTTATTGTCACCACTCACACATCTTATATACCTGACTGCACAGACAGAGGCCATTTATTGTCACCACTCACACATCTTATATACCTGACTGCACAGACAGCGGCCATTTATTGTCACCACTCACACATCTTATATACCTGACTGTACAGACAGCGGCCATTTATTGTCACCACTCACACATCTTATATACCTGACTGTACAGACAGCGGCCATTTATTATCACCACTCACACATCTTAAATACCTGACTGCACAGACAGCGGCCATTTATTATCACCGCTCACACATCTTATATACCTGACTGTACAGACAGTGGCCATTTATTGTCACCACTCACACATCTTATATACCTGACTGTACAGACAGCGGCCATTTATTATCACCACTCACACATCTTATATACCTGACTGCACAGACAGCGGCCATTTATTATCACCGCTCACACATCTTATATACCTGACTGTACAGACAGTGGCCATTTATTGTCACCACTCACACATCTTATATACCTGACTGTACAGACAGCGGCCATTTATTGTCACCACTCACACATCTTATATACCTGACTGCACAGACAGCGGCCATTTATTGTCACCACTCACACATCTTATATACCTGACTGCACAGACAGCGGCCATTTATTATCACCGCTCACACATCTTATATACCTGACTGTACAGACAGCGGCCATTTATTATCACCACTCACACATCTTATATACCTGACTGCACAGACAGCGGCCATTTATTATCACCACTCACACATCTTATATACCTGACTGCACAGACAGCGGCCATTTATTGTCACCACTCACACATCTTATATACCTGACTGCATAGACAGCGGCCATTTATTATCACCGCTCACACATCTTATATACCTGACTGCACAGACAGCGGCCATTTATTATCACCGCTCACACATCTTATATACCTGACTGTACAGACAGCCACCATTTATTGTCACCACTCACACATCTTATATACCTGACTGTACAGACAGCGGCCATTTATTATCACCACTCACACATCTTATATACCTGACTGCACAGACAGCGGCCATTTATTATCACCACTCACACATCTTATATACCTGACTGTACAGACAGCGGCCATTTATTGTCACCACTCACACATCTTATATACCTGTCTGTACAGACAGCGGCCATTTATTGTCACCACTCACACATCTTATATACCTGACTGTACAGGCAGCCGCCATTTATTGTCACCACTCACACATCTTATATACCTGACTGCACAGACAGCGGCCATTTATTATCACCACTCACACATCTTATATACCTGACTGTACAGACAGCGGCCATTTATTGTCACCACTCACACATCTTATATACCTGTCTGTACAGACAGCGGCCATTTATTGTCACCACTCACACATCTTATATACCTGACTGTACAGGCAGCCGCCATTTATTGTCACCGCTCACACATCTTATATACCTGACTGCACAGACAGCGGCCATTTATTATCACCGCTCACACATCTTATATACCTGACTGTACAGACAGCCACCATTTATTGTCACCACTCACACATCTTATATACCTGACTGCACAGACAGTGGCCATTTATTGTCACCACTCACACATCTTATATACCTGACTGCACAGACAGCGGCCATTTATTATCACCACTCACACATCTTATATACCTGACTGTACAGACAGCGGCCATTTATTATCACCACTCACACATCTTATATACCTGACTGTACAGACAGCAGCCATTTATTGTCACCACTCACACATCTTATATACCTGACTGCACAGACAGCGGCCATTTATTGTCACCACTCACACATCTTATATACCTGACTGTACAGACAGCGGCCATTTATTATCACCACTCACACATCTTATATACCTGACTGCACAGACAGCAGCCATTTATTATCACCACTCACACATCTTATATACCTGACTGCACAGACAGTGGCCATTTATTATCACCACTCACACATCTTATATACCTGACTGTACAGACAGCGGCCATTTATTATCACCACTCACACATCTTATATACCTGACTGCACAGACAGCGGCCATTTATTATCACCACTCACACATCTTATATACCTGACTGCACAGACAGCAGCCATTTATTATCACCACTCACACATCTTATATACCTGACTGTACAGACAGCGGCCATTTATTGTCACCACTCACACATCTTATATACCTGACTGCACAGACAGCGGCCATTGATTATCACCACTCACACATCTTATATACCTGACTGCACAGACAGCAGCCATTTATTATCACCACTCACACATCTTATATACCTGACTGCACAGACAGCGGCCATTTATTATCACCACTCACACATCTTATATACCTGACTGCACAGACAGCGGCCATTTATTATCACCGCTCACACATCTTATATACCTGACTGCACAGACAGCGGCCATTTATTGTCACCACTCACACATCTTATATACTTGACTGTACAGACAGCGGCCATTTATTGTCACCACTCACACATCTTATATATCTGACTGCACAGACAGCGGCCATTTATTGTCACCACTCACACATCTTATATACCTGACTGCACAGACAGTGGCCATTTATTATCACCACTCACACATCTTATATACCTGACTGTACAGACAGCGGCCATTTATTATCACCACTCACACATCTTATATACCTGACTGTACAGACAGCGGCCATTTATTATCACCACTCACACATCTTATATACCTGACTGTACAGACAGCGGCCATTTATTGTCACCACTCACACATCTTATATACCTGTCTGTACAGACAGCGGCCATTTATTGTCACCACTCACACATCTTATATACCTGACTGTACAGGCAGCCGCCATTTATTGTCACCACTCACACATCTTATATACCTGACTGCACAGACAGCGGCCATTTATTGTCACCACTCACACATCTTATATACCTGACTGCACAGACAGCGGCCATTTATTTTTTGCACCCAATATCATGGGATCTCTGGAAACGAAGGATGTTTTCTTAACAATCATGTTACCTTGTTTCTATTTTTTAGGCTTCGATGCTTCTTCTCTTGTTTCTTTTGTTTCAATTTCTAAAACAGTGAGTATACAAGATCCTTTCTGTACATGTCACCCCCAGGTCTCACCGTCATCCTGTAATATTTCCACCCTCAGGTCTATATATTGTGAACAAGTTGTCAAGCACTTTTCCAAGTGATGTTAAAATCACTTGGAAAAGTGCTTGATCACCCGCATGCAGAAATGCATGTGAAGAACACTTGACAAACGCTTCTACCTGGCGAGAAAAACGCATGTAAAAACCGCATGCTTTTTTCCTGCCGGTGAGAAGCATAAAAAATATGCAGCATTTCTGCATCGTGGGCACATAGCCTAATGAGCCACATGACACTGGGGAGGAAAAATGCCTAATTGAGCACAATTTGGTCATTTACACTTAGGGGTGTACTCACTTTTGTGATATACTGTAGGTCCTTAGGATAGCTCATCAATATCTTGTGACTGAAAAGCGTTTTAACAATATTGTTTGTTATATCTCCACTCTATATAGTAAAATGCCACTTACCACCTTGGCAGCAACAACAACCACCTTTTACCACCTCGGCAGCAACAACAACCACCTTTTACCACCTTGGCAGCAACAACAACCACCTTTTACCACCTCGGCAGCAATGACAACCACCTTTTACCACCTCGGCAACAACAAAAATCACCTTTTACCACCTCGGCAGCACCAACAACCACCTTTTACAACCTCGGCAGCAAAGACAACCACCCTTTACCAACCTCGGCAGCAATGACAACCACCTTTTACCACCTCAGCAGCAGCAACAACCACCTTTTACCACCTCGGCAGCAACGACAACCACCTTTTACCACCTCAGCAGCAGCAACAACCACCTTTTACCACCTCGGCAGCAACGACAACCACTTTTTACCACCTCGGCAGCAATGACAACCACCTTTTACCACCTCGGCAGCAATGACAACCACCTTTTACCACCTCGGCAACAACAACCACGTTTTAACACCTCGGCAGCAACAACAACCACATTTTACCACCTCGGCAACAACAACCACTTTTTACCACCTGGGCAGCAACAACAACCACCTTGACAGCAGCAACAACCACTTTTTACCACCTCGGCAGCAACAAAAACAACCACCTTCTACCACCTTGGCAGCAACAACAACCGTCTTTTACCACCTTGGCAGCAACAACAACCGCCTTTTACCACCTTGGCAGCAGCAACAACCACCTTTCACCACCTCGGCATCAACAACAACCACCTTTTACCATCTTGGCAGCAACGACAACACCCTTTTACCACCTCGGCAGCAGCAACAACCACCTTTTTCTACCTCGGCAGCAACAACAACCACCTTTTACCACCTTGGCAGCAGCAGCAACCACATTTTACCACCTCAGCAGCAACAACAACATTCTTGGCAGCAACAACAACCACCTTTTACCACCTCAGCAGCAACAACAACAACAACAACCTTTTACAAACTCAGCAGCAAGAACAATCTTCTACCACCTCGACAGCAAACCAAGGCTGTCCAACAAATTTTATTTTTTCTTTATGTATGACAACTCAATAAATTGTATTGGACTCTACCTTTCGTTCCTCTTTAATTTCACTTCATTTCCTGGCCCCTTTTGTTCACATGCTGCTCTCCAGACTGGGAAACTCCCTGTGCCCTTTTTTCTAATCTCACAACCAGAACTGGCACTGTCTGGCTCCATTGTGCAGCACTGCCTTCTGCCCGCCCCATACACAGCATTGGCTGTTAGCAATCTGCTCCATCACTGACCGCATTCATTCCAGCATTGGCGCTGACTGAGCAGTGATCCTGTGCCTTCATCTGTGGCAGTGCAGCGCCGATCACTACATCTCACACCACATCCAAAATGGTGATAGTCATCACATGTCCCCAGGGGTATAATGTTTGCAGTTGCAGAAAGTGTGACTGGGCCCATACTGACGCCATTGCCTACTTCAGTTGGATATGCACGCGGATGCACAATCAGCTGAAGTGTGTTACGGCGCAGAGACACGCTGGGTCCCTGCACTGCAAAACAGACCGCCGCCAAGAGACCAGCAGCTGAGGTTGGCGTTCGAGGCATGGACGTCGCATGGCAGTGACATTACCCTACACACACAGACTGGCCTATGCTGGGGCTACACCATGTTTGGTCACAACACAGGTCAAGCTGCCAAACTTCGTTCTATGCCGCTGCTACATGGTAACGCGATGCCGGCGAGTAGGGTCACATTGCGGACCCTGCGGTGATGGGTCAAGTTCTGATTTTTTAATCTGCTTGTTGCGGGACGTAGGGGACATAATGTGACCCTATTCACTTTATTTCTGCCACTAAGTCATGTAGCAGCAGCTTACAGTGATTGTGCTGCACAACCTGCGCCATGACCAAATCACTGTGCAACCAGCATCATATATAATAGTGTAATGTAGAGCTGAATAATGAGATTCACAGGACTCCATGGGAATCGGATCAGGGTCATGCAAAGTAATTCAGCCGGTCATGAAATAGTCGCATTGTATTAAGTGCCACATATGACGCGCCCCCTGGGACATATTCCTTAGTGGGGGAATACCCGGCACCGGATCAGATGGGGGGTTGTAGTCTCCGAGCGGCTGTGACCCGGCCCCGTGCCCAGGGCGTCAAGCTCAGTGTTATGTGGCAGTCCTACAGATGTTATAAGTTCTTAATGTCGACTACGCCACCCGTTGTATTGCGGTCACTGTGGCCGCCGCTGCAGCAGGGTCCGCTGAGGCTGATGGTGTAGGTGCAGCTTGTGATGGTTTAACCCCCAACGGGTGGGGTATAGCCTCAGGGGGGACAGGCGCAGAGGATGGGGGTTGTGGTGGTGTAGTGCAGACGGCAGTGAAGACAGAGTCGGGTTGTGCAGTTAAGGGTGTTTACTTACTGCAGATGTTGTACTGGTCACTCCAGCTGCTAGTGACCACCCGAGCCGTGCTGCGTCCACCAGGTCCTGGATCCAGCCAACCCCCAAACAAGTCCGGAGCGTGGCCCTGAGCTCTCTTTCTGTCCCGTTCTCTGGCCGTCCCCACCAGTAATCCACCTAGGTCCAGCTCCCTCGGGCCTTCTGTTGGGACACCCTTGGCCTTGGGTTCCCTGACCCTTCATGTGGTGTGCCTTCGGGGTGGATGTGATGGGTGGCCGTGGCAGATGCTGCCCACGGCCTCCGGTCTCTGGCTAGGGTGTGTTTTCTGCCCCCACCAGCTTGGGTTCCGGTACCCTGTGCCGACTCCTCACCCGGTGCTTTAATTTGGGTTCTTGGGTCCTCTCTGTTCTCCCCTCTGGGTACTCCTTCTCTGCTCCTCTCTCACTCAGGGTCTCTCTTCTCCCTTGCTGCAGGCTGACTTCCTCTCTGCTTGCTGTCTGCTCCTCTGCAGCTGTCTTGCTGTCTCCAACTGACTTGTTCTCTGCATCTGACCCTGATCTTTGATGGTGCCCACCTTATATACACCCTCTATGTGTGAGCTCAGGTGACCAGCACCCAATGAGCTCCTATCTTTACCCAGGCTGCTCCCCCTATCTGCCCCTACACTACTTGGGATGTACCACCCCCCTCCCACTCCAGCCAGGAACAGACTCGGTCGTACCTGCACATTTCTAAGTGGGAGTACCGTCGGCCTGTTCCTCGGAAATGGGATGTATGTAGTGCATGCAGCTGACTGAGCTCAGTTCCACTCTCCATCCTTGCCCGGGAGTGGAATATCACACCTCTGGGTTGAGGTGCAATACTCCTGTAGCAGCCGAATCCTCAGGGTGCTACACATACATCCAAGATACTTGAGTCTGAATACCGGCCGAAGAAGTGTGCAAGTTTTACAATAGATCCTGCTGATGGATTGGTCGAGTTTGTATAATATATGACGCATATTACGCTTGTATGCAGTTATTGTTTTACATATAAAAAATGTAACCATATGTATCGAGATGGATATAGATACATATTTATTTATAGTCATATACGGCAATAAAATGGCAGCACTCCAGACGTATGATAGTGAAAAAACTGATCTTTATTCCGCCATGTATGTGCAACATTTCCTCTCTTCAAACTGTGAGTCTTTCTGAAGCCATAAACATTATATATAGGGTACACTCCATAATCAGAGGCCGGCAGCTGACATCAGCGTGCGCGTTACTGGGGGCACGCCCTCTGTTGGTATGTACAGTGCTGTCCCATTATTATGTGGCGCCCCTGCGGGTCCAGTAGCCACAGAGGTGCTGCATCTCACCCAGAGGTGTGGTACCCCACTCTCAGGTAAGGACGGAGTACTACCCGGGACCCACACACCCACATCCAACACACTCCACTTCAGGAGGGAAGGGCGAGATTGCTCACAAGGGAGAGCACAGTCCCTGGTCCCTAGCTGGAGGGTGGAACTAGGTAGAGGAGGTGGGTGGAGGAAGTAGATCAGGGGAGCACAGACAGAAAGAGTATAAAAGACAGGGAGAAATATCTAGAAAGAGTGGAGAGGGGAGTCCTGCTCAGGAGAGCAGTGGAGAAGGGTTCATTCTCCTGGCTCCAGTGCTTGGAGCAGGAGTTCAGTGGAGAGAGAGGAGTGGGGCCTAGTGAGAGAGGCCCAGGAGGAGGAAAGTGAGGAAAGAAGAGAGGAGCAGTGAGGAGGGCTCCAGGGAGACAGAAGGGATCCCAGGGGCACGGCGAGTGCGGATGCCACCCGTACGCCCAAAATCACGCTGACGTGGAGGGATCAAGCCGCAGAAGGGGATGGCCCCAGACTAGTGGAGAACAACCAGGCTCAGCTAGCCAACCGGAAGCTGCAGCATTTTCAAGGTGTTGCAGTCAAAATCCACAATTACATCGCTGAAAATTTGGCCACATAGGGTCCAGGGGACTGAGAGAAGTCGCCCGACAAGGCCCGAGATCACTGGCTTGGGTCACTGATTGTGAGGCGCAGGGCAGGAGGACAAGTCAAGAGCCAGCGCAGTGAGACGACCGGTAAAGGTACATAGAACGGGGTCCTGTCCAAGTGCTCCTGAGATACCTGACAGTTTGCTGGATCACTACCCCGGAGGACACAGGACGACGTGGGTGGTCGCACACCGGTGACTGTAACCTGAAAAACTTAACAACTGTGAGTAAAACCTGAAGACTGCACCCCACTGTGTCCTTGAATAATTGCTGCGCCATCATCTGCATTACACCGCACCAACAACATCTACATCCACAATTCTTCATATACTGCCCTGGAGCTAAGCTCTGCCTGTGGAGAGCTGAACCAACTCTGCTGCGTCACCATCAGCTCCAGAGGATCTGCACCGCAGCGGTGGCCCCATATAGCCGCATACCACAGGTGACGTCACGAACATTATCTCTAAAAACTTTATTCCCCTTTCACTTCCCCTTTAATTATTTGACCGCCCTGGGTCAACGACCAGGTCACTTCCACTGTGACATCCCCAGCACCGATTGGCCCGGCACCGAGTACCCCATGACCCCAGGGGGCGCATCAACTACATAGTATTAAATTATATTATTTTATAAATATAATATATATATATATATATATATATATATATATATATATATATATATATATATATATATATATATATATATATATACACAGTGGGGGAAAAAAGTATTTAGTCAGCCACCAATTGTGCAAGTTCTCCCACTTAAAAAGATGAGAGAGGCCTGTAATTGACATCAAAGGTCGACCTCAACTATGAGAGACAAAATGAGAAAACAAATCCTGAAAATCACATTCTTTGATTTGGAAAGAAATTTTTTTCAAATTTTGGTGGAAAATAAGTATTTGGTCAATTACAAAAGTTCATCTCAATACTTTGTTATATATCCTTTGCTGGCAATGACAGAGGTGAAACGTTTTCTGTAAGTCTTCACAAGGTTGGCACACACTGTTTCTGGTATGTTGGCCCATTCCTCCATGCAGATCTCCTCTAGAGCAGTGATGTTTTGGGGCTGTCACTGGGCAACACGGACTTTCAACTCCCTCCAAAGGTTTTCTATAGGGTTTAGATCTGGAGACTGGCTAGGCCACTCCAGGACCTTGAAATGCTTCTTACGAAGCCACTCCTTCGTTGCCCTGGCGGGCGGTGTGCTTGGGATCATTGTCATGCTGAAAGACCCAGCCATGTTTCATCTTCAATGCCTTTGCTGATGGAATGAGGTCTGCACTCAAAATCTCACGATACATGGCCCCATTCATTCTTTCATGTACACGGATCAGTCGCCTGGTCCCTTGATAGAGAAACAGCCCCAAAGCATGATGTCGCCACCCCCATGCTTCACAGTAGGTATGGTGTTCTTCAGATGCAACTCAGCATTCTTTCTCCTCCAAACACGACGAGTTGTGTTTCTACCAAACAGTTCTACTTTGGTTTCATCTGACCATATGACATTCTCCCAGTACTCTTCTGGATCATCCAAATGATCTCTAGCAAACTTCAGATGGGCCCAGACATGTAATGGCTTAAGCAGGGGGACGCATCTGGCACTGAAGGATCTGAGTCCCTAGTGGCGTAGTGTGTTACTGATGGTAGCCTGTGTAACGTTAGTCCCAGATCTCTGCAGGTAATTTACTAGGTCCCCCCGTGTGGTTCTGGGATTTTTGCTCACCGTTCTTGAGATCATTTTGACCCCACTGGGTGAGATCTTGTGTGGAGCCCCAGATCGAGGGAGATTATCAGTGGTCTTGTATGTCTTCCATTTTCTAATTATTGCTCCCACAGTTGATTTCTTCACACCAAGCTGCTTGCCTATTGCAGATTCAGTCTTCCCAGCCTGGTGCAGGGCTGCAATTTTGTTTCTGGTGTCCTTTGACAGCTCTTTGGTCTTCACCATAGTGTAGTTTGGAGTGTGACTGAGGTTGCGGACAGGTGTCTTTTATACTTATAACAAGTTCAAACATGTGCCAGTACTACAGGTAATGAGTGGAGGACAGAGGAGCCAGTACTACAGGTAATGAGTGGAGGACAGAGGAGCCAGTACTACAGGTAATGAGTGGAGGACAGAGGAGACAGTACTACAGGTAATGAGTGGAGAACAGAGGAGCCAGTACTACAGGTAATGAGTGGAGGACAGAGGAGCCTCTTTAAGAAGAAGTTACAGGTCTGTGAGAGACAGAAATCTTGCTTGTTTGTAACGGATCAAATACTTATTTTCCACCAAAATTTGAAAAAATTTCTTTCCATATCAGACAATGTGATTTTCAGGATTTGTTTTCTCATTTTGTCTCTCATAGTTGAGGTCGACCTATGATGTCAGTTACAGGCCTCTCTCATCTTTTAAGTGGGAGAACTTGCACAATTGAGGGCTGACTAAATACTTTTTTTCCCCATTGTATATATATATATATATATATATATATATATATATATATACCGTATATATATATGTATATGACGCACCCCCTGGGCCATGTTCAGGGGATACCCGGAGCCGGATCTGGATAGGGGTAGTAGTCCTTGTGGCGGTGACCCGGTCCGTGCCCAGGGTGTCAAACTAAGTGGCAGTCTATGGCAGTAGATGTTAACTTGGATGTCGACTACGCCACCCGTTGAGTGCGGCTTTGCAGCCGCCGCTGCAGAACAGTCCGCTGAGGCCGGTGGTATGGGTGCAGCGATGATGGTATAACCCCCAACGGGAGGGGTATGGCCTCAGGGCAGCAGGTGAAGATGATGGGGGTTGTGACGGTCAGTAAGAAGAGTCAGAGTCAGGAGATGCAGTTTCAGGGGTTTTACTCACAAGTGTTCTCTCAGTCACTCTGGCCTTGAGTGACCAACCGAGCCGTGCTGCGTCCACCAGGTCCTGGACTCGGCTAACCCCCAGGCAGTTCTGAAGCGTGGTCCTGAGCTCCCTTCTCTCTCTCTGTCTCTGGCCGTTCCCACCAGGGATCCACCTTTGCCCGGCTCCCTCGGGTCTCTTAGTGGTCAAGCCTCCTCTGGGCTCCCTGACCCTATACTTGGTGTGCCTTTCTGGTGGATTTGGTGAGGGTCGTGGCAAATCTTGACCACGACCTCCGGTTCCTGGCTGAGGATAAGTGGCCTCCACCAGTTCGGGTTCCGGTACCCGTGTCCGCCAACCCTTCACCCTTTCTGGTCTGTTTCTGGGTTCTTGGGGTTCCCTCTGTCTTTCTCTCTGGGTCCTTCTTTCTCCTCTCTCCTCTGCAGGCTTAGCTCTGGAGCTGGGCCCAGCCGGAGCCACAGCTCCCTGTCAACCCTCCTGGCTGAACTCCTCTGCTCTGCTCCTCAGGCTAAAAAGACCCTGTCCTAAGATGGTGCCCACCATATATACTCCCTCTATGTGTGAGCCCAGGTGACTAGCACCCAATGAGCTCCTAGCTTTACCCAGACTACTCCCCCTATCTGCCCCTACACTACTGGGATGTTCCACCCCCCTCCCACTCCAGCCAGGGACAGACGCTGTCGTACCTGCACATATACTGGTGGGAGTACCATTGATCTGTCCCCCGGAAATGGGATGTATGTAGTGCATGCAGCCTACTGAGCTCAGTTCCACACTCCATCCTTACCCGGGAGTGGAATACCACACCTCTGGCTTGAGGTGTAATACCCCTGTAGCAGCCGAATCCTCAGGGTGCTACATTCCCCCCTGGTAAATCACAGCACGTCCTCGGGCTGTAAAAGAGCAAAAACATAAAACATACAAAATTTTTAAAATGCTCTTACATATAAAACATATAAACAGTAACCTTCAATCATCCCTTTATGGGAGGTACTTCTCTTTTAAAATGTTACGGACACATCATAAAATAATATTAACTCTTTCATCATAATAAAACTTTTCATATAAAACATTTTTGACCTCTGGCCACTTGTGCAAATTGTGACCAGGTAAGTGCCACAGTCTCTGGTAGAAAAAACAGTTTCCTATAAAACCGGTAGGGGGCACTTTAGGAAGCGCAACTATTTACAAGGGATATGGCCGCTCTCAGTCCTCGGCCAGTGGGGAAAAGGGGATGGCTGCTCACAGTCCTCAGCCTGTGGGGAGATGGGACACACTGTAACAGTTCACTGGTCCCAACGGGGACTATAATGGTAACAGTTATTGTACCTTCACGGGTAACTATTTACAGTGCTCCTACTGTACATCAGTGGCGACGTCCTCCAGCTCCTTCCTCCGTGTACCCTTCAGACCCGTCCGGGTCCTCTTGCTCCTCCTGACACCTCAGCTCTTTCTCTGTCAGTCGGTGTACATGAAGGGCATAGGGTCCTTTGGCACATTGGTGCCGGGTGAAGGTGACCTCATCACCCAGGTAAAGGTCACGACCTCTGTGTCCCTCCGGTAGGTGGGACTCGACATCTCTTCTGGTCACGAAGACGTCGCCGGGGGTGTGATGATCTCTGATGAAGCCCCAACCGTGCTGCAGTTGGAATTTGATTACAGTCCCGGTGGCACGGGGACCGTGGGCTGCACGGGGGTTCCTTCGGGTCCGGCTCTTTTGTTCTGCACTCTTTACTTGCAGCCGCTCCTCGCGGACCCGTCTCTCTCTCCGTTCTCGCTCAAAGACTTTCAACTGCTGGCGGCAGCACTCCGCACGCTCAGTTGCAGCCGCCCGGGTCTCTTGAGTGAACCCGATGAGGTCTCCTCCTGCGGGGTCCCACTCAAACTGCGCCTCCTCTAACGAGAGCGGGGTCATCTTGACGGGCGCCGGAACCGGGATTAGGGGCTCATCCAGGGGTCTTTCTTTCCGGAGTCGGGGATGGTGGTACTCCGGTGGCCACGCAAAGGGCTGCCCATCCGGGCAAGTGTGTTGGGCAAACAAGTCTTCACCCAGGTGCGGCACAGTGGAAGTTGAGGGCGCGGTGGTGGCAGCGGCGCCCGGAATCACTAGGCCTTGCGACCAGGCTTGGGGTACCCTGAAGGTAAAGGGCACCGTGAAGACGGCGGCGCCCGGGGGCACTCGGCCTTGCGACCAGGCCGGTGGCGTCTCCTGCTTGGCCGCGCTCAGGGTTGAGGCGCGTGACGTCACAGGGGGCGCGGTCGCGGCTCCTGCTTGGGGCCTAGTCTGGAGCGGTGGCGGTGCGGCAACGGGCACGATCAGTGGGACTTCGGGCTCTGCGACGGGGAGCGGGGGTAGGCTTACGGTGGCTGGGCTCGGGGTAGTAACGTCCCCTTTACTTGCCTCCGTCTCTTCAGCTCCCTCTGCGGCGTCGTCTCCGGCCTCCGTCCCTTCTGCATCCTCTTCAGGGGCAGGCGTGCTCCTCGTTGCGGGTGGTGTGCTCTGCTGGCGGGTTCCAGCCTGCTGGGCCATCTCCCTGCTCCACTCCATCAGCGTTTCTCGCTGCACTTGGGCCATCCTCCGTGCGAGGCCCTCCAGCGCGGTCTGTGCACGCTCCCGGTCTCGGGGAAGCTGTGCCAGGATCTCCACCAGGTCTTGTGGAGTGGTAGCTTGCATCAGGCTCCTGACCACAGGGTCGGTGCTGCCTGCCTCTCCCTCCATCTCCGGGTACGGCTCCTCCAGACTTCTCCAAGCTGCTCCCATCTTCTCTCTTTTGTTCTGTCTCCGCCCCCATTGAGGGCGGTCCTCGGGCAACTTGGTGATTGTCAGTTCCAGGGGCAGACCCCCCACGCTGATGGACATCTCAATCATTGCAGTCTCTGCTGGTGGGGGCGGTCTTCGTTTTTGGCGCCATTCTTGGTCCTGGCCCACGATGGGAGGTCGTCTCTTACCACCCTCTGGCACGCCCATAATGGCGTCCGCTCTGCCAGGGCGGGAAATCTTCTCAGATGGCGGGAACCGCTTCCCAGTGGCGGGAAACACTGCAGATGGCGGGAAAAGACTGCAGATGACGGGCAAATGGCGGGAACCGATCCGAGATGGCGTCCGATGGCGGGGACCCTCCGGAACCGGCGGGAGACTTCTTTTTGAGGTAAATGCGAACTTTTCTTCAGGCACGCAGTACCCGATGGTTGCGGGCACGTGATCCTGCCGACTACGCCAAAAGTTGACGCACCCCCTGGGCCATGTTCAGGGGATACCCGGAGCCGGATCTGGATAGGGGTAGTAGTCCTTGTGGCGGTGACCCGGTCCGTGCCCAGGGTGTCAAACTAAGTGGCAGTCTATGGCAGTAGATGTTAACTTGGATGTCGACTACGCCACCCGTTGAGTGCGGCTTTGCAGCCGCCGCTGCAGAACAGTCCGCTGAGGCCGGTGGTATGGGTGCAGCGATGATGGTATAACCCCCAACGGGAGGGGTATGGCCTCAGGGCAGCAGGTGAAGATGATGGGGGTTGTGACGGTCAGTAAGAAGAGTCAGAGTCAGGAGATGCAGTTTCAGGGGTTTTACTCACAAGTGTTCTCTCAGTCACTCTGGCCTTGAGTGACCACCCGAGCCGTGCTGCGTCCACCAGGTCCTGGACTCGGCTAACCCCCAGGCAGTTCTGAAGCGTGGTCCTGAGCTCCCTTCTCTCTCTCTGGCCGTTCCCACCAGGGATCCACCTTTGCCCGGCTCCCTCGGGTCTCTTAGTGGTCAAGCCTCCTCTGGGCTCCCTGACCCTATACTTGGTGTGCCTTTCTGGTGGATTTGGTGAGGGTCGTGGCAAATCTTGACCACGACCTCCGGTTCCTGGCTGAGGATAAGTGGCCTCCACCAGTTCGGGTTCCGGTACCCGTGTCCGCCAACCCTTCACCCTTTCTGGTCTGTTTCTGGGTTCTTGGGGTTCCCACTGTCTTTCTCTCTGGGTCCTTCTTTCTCCTCTCTCCTCTGCAGGCTTAGCTCTGGAGCTGGGCCCAGCCGGAGCCACAGCTCCCTGTCAGCCCTCCTGGCTGAACTCCTCTGCTCTGCTCCTCAGGCTAAAAAGACCCTGTCCTAAGATGGTGCCCACCATATATACTCCCTCTATGTGTGAGCCCAGGTGACTAGCACCCAATGAGCTCCTAGCTTTACCCAGACTACTCCCCCTATCTGCCCCTACACTACTGGGATGTTCCACCCCCCTCCCACTCCAGCCAGGGACAGACGCTGTCGTACCTGCACATATACTGGTGGGAGTACCATTGATCTGTCCCCCGGAAATGGGATGTATGTAGTGCATGCAGCCTACTGAGCTCAGTTCCACACTCCATCCTTACCCGGGAGTGGAATACCACACCTCTGGCTTGAGGTGTAATACCCCTGTAGCAGCCGAATCCTCAGGGTGCTACATATACAGTACAGACCAAAAGTTTGGACACACCTTCTCATTTAAAGATTTTTATGTATTTTCATGACTATGAAAATTGTACATTCACACTGAAGGCATCAAAACTATAAATTAACACATGTGGAATTATATACTTAACAAAAAAGTGTGAAACAGCTGAAAATATGTCTTATATTCTAGGTTCTTCAAAGTAGCCACCTTTTGCTTTGATGACTGCTTTGCACACTCTTGGCATTCTCTTGATGAGCTTCAAGAGGTAGTTACTGGAAATGGTTTTCACTTCACAGGTGTGCCCTGTCAGGTTTAATCAGTGGGATTTCTTGCCTTATAAATGGGGTTGGGACCATCAGTTGTGTTGTGCAGAAGTCTGGTGGATACACAGCTGATAGTCCTACTGAATACACTGTTAGAATTTGTATTATGACTAGTGTTGATCGAGCACTAAAATGCTCGGGTGCTCGAAGCTCGGGCCGAGCTCGCCGTGATACTCGGGTGCTCGACCCAAGCAACGAGCCCAATGTTAGTCTATGGGAGACCCGAGCATTTTTGCGGTGGCACCTCCGGCAGTCTTTTAAAAGCCTAACAAATGCCCAAGACGATAGTGACAGTGCTCAAATGACATGGGGACAGCATGGGGATCGCCCCAGGAAGCATTTCTGACCCCCAGGTCACTGCTGTCAACAACATGGTCAGAGGTATTAAGCCACTTTTACGAGCTCACAATAAAACGTTCAAAAACGAAACTGAAACTTTTTTCCTGTGAAATATGTTAAGGAATTTCTTTTCCAGGGTAAAGACTTGTGTATAAGGTAAAATAAATAACCAAAAACAAAAATACTTCTCCACACCTTGGGCTATGTTCACAAGCAGCATTTTTTATGCATTTTTGCACTTTTGTATTGCTTTCAACTGTGACAAATGCATTCACCGGGAAATGTCATTTTAACATTTTACAACCTTATCTGGCCATGTGCTGTGTGACACATGCATACAGTGCTGAAAAGACATGGGAACAGCATGGGGAAGACCCCTGGAAGCATCTCTGACACCCAGGTCACTGTCTAAAAGTGTGCCCATCATAAGTGATCCTTGCCGCATCAGAAGATGCAGACTTGCAACTATCCCCGTGCAAGTTGTAGTCCCAGGGCAGTGTTCAATTGTACCTCCCCCATTCCTTGCAATACAAGCGCAAGTATGCAGCCTGCCACCCACCCACCCCCAGGCTGCAATACTACACTGCTTGCTTGCTTGCACTTGAAATTGGGCCTTTTAGGCATGTGGAGGCGGAATCTGGCCACCACGTCATGGCTGCGTTGGCGGCCTGGAATCCATACTCAGTCCCCAGCCGCCCGGCGGCCGGGTGTCCACACACGGTTCCCAGCCGCCTGGGGACAGCCGGGTGTCCATAAACGGTCCCCAGCTGCCCCTATTTCTCCTTGGCACATCCCCCCACACACTTTTCTTAGCCCGGCCTGCTTTAGGGCAGCATTGGACGAGCCCACCAGAGAACCGGACTCCTCCGGTGGGCCCTGGCTTCTCCATCAGGGGAGTTGAGAGTGCCAAGGTGAGGAGCATGATGATGATGACAGAAGTTAGCATCTGCTTTGTTTTCTTTTAATGCAAGTGTAAGTGTGCAGCCTGCCACCCACCCCCAGACTGCAATGCCATACTGCTAGCTTGCACTTGAAATGGGGCCTTTTAGTTTGGAGGAGGCCGAAGCTGGCCACTACCTCATGGCTGCTTCGGCAGCAAAGTATCCATACTCAGTCCCCAGCCGACCCTATTTGTCCTGGTGTGCCTTATACATAAGATTAAGCGCATATACCAAAACATTACCTTTGCCCTCCCCAGAGCATTTAGTGGGAAGGAGAGCCTATTCCGTTGTAGTGTGTGCATGCCAACCCCCTGCTCATGGCACATGCGAAGATACCTCCCACCCTGCACCTGTCGTTGCAGACTTGCAACTATCCCCGTTCAACTCCTTGTCCCCGGGCAGTGTTCAATTGTACCTCTCCCATTCCTTGCAATGCATGCGCAAGTATGCAGCCTGCCACCCACCCACCCCCAGGCTGCAAAACCATACTGCTAGCTTGCTTGCACTTTAAATTGGGCCTTTTAGGCATGTGGAGGCGGAATCTGGCCACCACGCCATGGCTGCGTCGGCGGCCTGGTATCCAAACTCAGCCCCCAGCCGCCCGGTGGCCAGATGTCCCCGCTTGCTCCCCAGCCTCCAGGGGGCGGCCGGGTGTCCATACTCGGTCCCCAGCCACCCCTATTTTTCCCGGTAACCTTTCCCACACTTTTCTTAGCCTGGCCTGCTTTAGGGCAGCATTGGCTGAGCCCACCAGACAACCAGACTCCTCCGGTGGGCCCTGGCTTCTCCATCAGGGGAGTTGAGAGTGCCAAGGTGAGGAGCATGATGAGGATGATAGAAGTTAGCATCTGCTTTGTTTTGTTGGAATGCAAGCGCATGTATGTAGTAGCGGCTAGGCCTGAGGTGGTCAGCGTTTTGGCGCATATCCTACCTCCTCCGAGGATTGCTGGATGTTTTCCTGCTACTATCCAAGTTCTATGACTCCCGTTAAAACAAAGCTTCAGGTGATAAATGATGGATGAGGTGGTGGCAAAGGAGAAAGAGCAGGAGGAACAGGGACCATTCACATCAATATCAGGCCAGTCAACCAGATATGTCTTGTAGGATATGTTTCTGTAACAAAAGGAGCGGTTTGGCTACACAGTTATAGGGCATACAGTGAGTGCAATGCCTACCAAAAATTTCGAGGCACTCCAATGCCCCTTGGAAATGACATGGAGGTCAGAGGGCCTTAACTAAACCTTTTTTTCCATTTATAGCAACTGGGTCTCCTGTGCTCTGTTGGCCTAAGCAGTGAATGGAAGGCTTTCCAAAAATTATGAGGAACTGCAATGCCCCTTACAAGAGCCATGCAGTACAGCATATTACAAACATAAGTCCCATTATTGGGGAGTGGGTCTCCCATAGTATTTGCTTATGCCTTCCAAGCAAAAGCTTCCAAAAATTAGGACGGAGCAACTTGCAATGCCCCTTACAAGAACCATGCAGTACAGCATATTACAAACATAAGTCCCATTATTGCGGAGTGGGTCTCCCATAGGATTTGCTTATGCCTTCCAAGCAAAAGCTTCCAAAAATTAGGACGGAGCAACTTGCAATGCCCCTTACAAGAACCATGCAGTACAGCATATTACAAACATAAGTCCCATTATTGCGGAGTGGGTCTCCCATAGGATTTGCTTATGCCTTCCAAGCAAAAGCTTCCAAAAATTAGGACGGAGCAACTTGCAATGCCCCTTACAAGAACCATGCAGTACAGCATATTACAAACATAAGTCCCATTATTGCGAAGTTGGTCTCCCATAGTATTTGCTTATGCCTTCCAAGCAAAAATTAGCACGGAGCAACTTGCAATGCCCCTTACAAGAGCCATGCAGTACAGCATATTACAAACATAAGTCCCATTATTGCGGAGTGGGTCTCCCATAGGATTTGCTTATGCCTTCCAAGCAAAAGCTTCCAAAAATTAGGACGGAGCAACTTGCAATGCCCCTTACAAGAACCATGCAGTACAGCATATTACAAACATAAGTCCCATTATTGCGGAGTGGGTCTCCCATAGTATTTGCTTATGCCTTCCAAGCAAAAGCTTCCAAAAATTAGGACGGAGCAACTTGCAATGCCCCTTACAAGAACCATGCAGTACAGCATATTACAAACATAAGTCATAGAATCATAGAATCATAGAATCATAGAATGGTAGAGTTGGAAGGGACCTCCTGGGTCATCTGGTCCAACCCCCTGCTCAAAGCAGGATTCACTAGATCATCTCAGACAGATGTCTGTCCAGCCTCTGTTTGAAGACGTCCATTGAAGGGGAACTCACCACCTCTCGTGGCAGCCTGTTCCACTCATTAATCACCCTAACTGTCAAAAAGTTTTTTCTAATATCTAATCTGTGTCTCCTCCCATTTAGTTTCATCCCATTGCTTCTAGTCTTTCCTTGTGCAAATGAGAATAAAGATGATCCTTCTACAATGTGACAGCCCTTGACATATTTGTAGACAGCTATTAAGTCTCCTCTCAGTCTTCTTTTTTGCAAGCTAAACATTCCCAAATCCTGCAACCGTTCCTCATAGGACATGGTTTGCAGACCAGTCACCATTCTGGTCGCTCTTCTCTGAACTTGCTCCAGTTTGTCTATGTCTTTTTTAAAATGTGGTGCCCAAAACTGTACACAGTATTCCAGATGAGGTCTGACCAAAGAGGAGTAAAGACCGATAATGACTTCACGTGATCTAGACTGTATGCTTCTGTTAATACATCCCAGAATTGTATTTGCCTTTTTTGCTGATTATTGCGGAGTGGGTCTCCCATAGGATTTGCTTATGCCTTCCAAGCATAAGCTGACAAAAATAAGGACGGAGGAACTTGCAATGCTGGCACCCTGGTGGTATAGTGGTGTTGGAGGCTGAGGATAAGGAGAAGAACATAAAACAGCCGAAATGAGGAAGCGTATACCCATGTGTGGATGTGAAGCGGTGCATGTGAATACACCTCCCGAAATAACACAGTGGATTTGACTTTATGTTACTCTGCTATTATTTGGTGGTGATGAGAAGTCTGGCCCAATCCAGCCCTTGTTCATTTTGTTAAGGGTCAGTTTGTCAGCATTGTCAGTTGACAGGCGAGTGCACTTATCAGTTATAATCCCCCCAGCGGCACTAAAAACACGCTCCGATAACACGCTAGAGGCAGAGCAGGCCTCCAAGACGTACAGAGCGAGTTCATTCCAAGTGTCCAGCTTGGATACCCAATAATTAAAAGGCACAGAAGAATCACGGAGGACCCTGGTATGGTCGGCATGGTACTCCCTCACCATCTTTTGAAACTTTCCACTCCTTGTGAGAGTACCCCGCGCCTCAGGGCCTGTAAACTGGGCGGGTGTCAGAAATCTGTCCCAGAACGTTGACAGTGTTCCCCTGCCTCTGCTGGATTGGAGTTGCATCTCTTTCGCCTGTACGCCTTGGTTGGGCAACGAACTGTGACCTCTGCCGCTAGCGTGTTCAGATGAGAATTTTGCAAGTTCTGCAGCAAGGGCCTTCTGGTACTGCCCCATTTTTGTAGACCTCTCCACTTCAGGAATAAGAGAGTGAAAGTTCTCCTTGTAGCGGGGGTCTAAAAGTGTCACCAACCAGTAATGACTGTCACCCAACATTTTGACAACGCGAGGGTCACGGTTAAGGCAGCGTAACATAAAGTCAGCTATGCGTGCCAGACTGGTAACGGGCAAGATTTCCGTGTCCTCACCAAGATGACGACTGACCATGCTCTCCTCCTCCTCCTCCTCTCCCCTGTCCTCAGGCCACCCACGCTGAACCGACGGTATGACACTTGTACATGTACTACCGTCTACAGCGCATGATAGCAGCTCCTGTTCTTCCTCCTCCTCCTCCTCTCCCTCATTGTCCCCCAATGCACATTGGGATGAGATGAGGCTGGGCTGTGTGTAATCGCCCACTACGGCTTCTTGATCCATCTCATCATACTCTGGCTGCAATGCCTCCTCTTTAATTCTCTGCAGAGAGCGTTGCAAAAGACAGACAAGTGGGATGTTGACACTAATGATGGCGTCATCGCCACTCACCATCTTGGTGGCTCCTCAAAGTTTGTCAGGATGGTACATATGTCAGACATCCAGGTCCACTCCTGAGGTCTTATGTGTGGAGTCTGACCTGAATATCGACGGCCTTGTTGCATCTGGTACTCCACAACTGCTCTCTTCTGCTCACAAAGCCTTTGCAACATGTGGAGGGTAGAGTTCCAACGTGTGGGGACATCACACACCAGTCGGTGTGCCGGAAGCTGCAAACGCTGCTGCAACACAGCAAGGGCGGCGGAAGCTGTAGCCGACTTGCGAAAATGAGCTGACAGGCGGCGTACTTTCACGAGCAGATCTGGCAACTCGGGGTACGATTTAAGAAACCGCTGAACCACGAGGTTAAGCACATGAGCCAGGCATGGTACGTGTGTGATCTAACCTCGCCTCAGAGCCGCCACCAGGTTACGGCCATTGTCACACACGACCATGCCGGGATGTAGGTTCAGCGGTCTCAGCCACAGATCTGCCTGTTCTTTCACAGCTGTCCACAACTCACAAGCAGTGAGAGGTTTATCATCTAAGCTTATGAGTTTCAGCACAGCCTGTTGCCGCTTGGCGGAGGCAGTACTGCAGTGCTTCCAGCTTGTAACTGATGTGGTGATATCTGAGATGGAGGCTGAACATGAGGAGGAGGAGGAGGAGGATGATGCGCAGGAGCTATACACTGTGGGGACAACTATGACTGACATAGGGCCCGCAATCCTCGGTGTGGGGAGGACGTGTTCTGTCCCAAGGTCCGACTGGGTCCCGGCTTCCACTATGTTTACTCAGTGTGCCGTCAGAGAGATGTACCGTCTCTGGCCACAAGCACTTGTCCACGTGTCCGTTGTCAGGTGGACTCTCCCAGTAACTGCGTTGTTGAGGGCACGGCAGATGCTTTGGGACACGTGCTTGTGTAGTGCGGGGATGGCACACCGGGCAAAATAGTGTCGGCTGGGGACCGAGTACCGAGGGACGGCCACCGCCATAAGATTGCGGAAGGATTCTGTCTCCACTAGCCTAAAAGGCAGCATTTCCAATGCAAGCAGTCGTGAAATGTGCGAATTTAGGACTGTGGCCTGTGGGGCGTTAGCTGCGAATTTCCGCTTTTGTTCAAAGGTCTGGGATATGGACAATTGAACGCTGCGGTGGGACGTGGACGTGGACGTTGATGCTGTTTCTTGAGAAACTGCCATAACAAGTGAAGACTGAGAGGAGAGGGCATCTTTACATGCAGTATGGACAGGGGATTGCCTTGCACACACAACAGGGGGTTCTATTGCACGCACAACAGTGGAAGAAGCAGTGGTGACACCCGCTGACACTGGTCGTGGACCCTGGGTTTCGCCCCACAAAGTCGGGTGCTTTGCTGTCATGTGCCTGATCATGCTGGTGGTGGTCAGGCTGGTAGTTTTGTCACCCCTGCTGATGCTGGCATGGGGTTATCAGCAGAGTCTTTAAAAAAATTCCAGACTCTGGAAGATCTAGCGCTTGTACTGGCAACGTCCCTCGTGTTGGTGTTACGGGGAACGGTTGCCCGCCTTCTGTCTGCGGCCACCACACTGCTTCTTCCTGCCTGTTGGGGTACTCTGCCTCCCTCCCCCTGTGTGCTGCTGGCCTCACTCTGCATGTCCTCCTGCCATGTTGGGTCAGTTACTAGATCATCCACCACCTCCTCCTCTTCCACTTGCGCACCACGATGCTCCTCCTCACTTGCTGGCAATTATGTCTCGTCATCGTCCACCTCTTGTGACAAATTGCCAGCGTCGACTTCCTGTGGCTGTTCAAATATTTGGGCATCGCTACATGGGATCTCCTCTTCCACCACTTCAAGCGTATCAGGCGAGGGGCACAAATCTGGAAATGGACCAGTGAACAGCTCTTCAGAGTGTCCAAGTGTGGGATCAATTGCTGTCTGACGACACTCGGCATGGTGGGAGAAAGGAGCATCAGGGTGAGGAGGAGTATGCGGTCGAGACTCACGGCTACTAAGAGTTGACCGTGTGGAAGACAGACCGGAGGTGGTGGTGCCCAGGTAACTGGAAGTATTATCTGCTATCCAATTAATAACCTGTTCACACTGATCAGTTCTCAATACTGGTGTTGTTCTGTGCTTCCCTAGTAATTCGGTCAAGAAGTGGGAGCGAGAAGATGTGGCTGTTGGTTGTGGCACATTTTCACCTTGGCCACGGCCCCGTCCTCTGCACGAACCATCACCAGAATGTCCACTTCCACGTCCCTTGACACGCGCCTTGCCCATTGTAAATGAAGTAAAATAGCTTACACTTGCACTATCAATGGAAAAAGGGTAATAAAAAGTAGATTAGAACCGTGGAAGAGGATAACCAGAGTTCTATTTCTCTGGCCTACACCCGACTCTTTTAAACAATCTGAACAATCAGGGAGAAACTATTACTGTTTTTCTTTACGTAAAAAATACCAAACCTGAATAATAGAGATTTTTTACCGTGGGATGGTAAAACCACAGTTATTGTTTACTGGGGTATACCAGACTTTTTTAAATATATAGATTTGCGGCTGAACAGTGAGCGACACACTCAAACTGTGTTTTTTTTAGATACCAAAGGCCCAAAACTGGATAGTACAGAGATTTGACCCATGGAACTGCAAAACCACACTGGGATTTGTCGGGCCTACACAAGACTATTTTCAACAGATATATTTTTGTGTCACAACAGTCAGGAGACACTACCGTTTTTCTTTACGGAAAATATACCAAAACCTGAATAATAGAGATTTTTTACCGTGGGAAGGCAAAACCACAGTTATTGTTTACTGGGGTATACCAGACTTTTTTAAATAGATATAATTGCGGCTGAACAGTGAGCGACGCACTCAAACTGTGTTTTTTTAGATACCAAATGGCCCAAAAGTGGATAATACAGAGGTTTGAACTGTGGAAGTGCAAAACAACACTTTTGTTTCTCTAGCCTACACCTGACTATTTTCAACAGATATATTTGTGTCTGAAAAATAAAAACCAAAAGGTTAATAAGACGGGTATTTGTACAGTGTGAAAGAGGAAAAAAAAGAGGATTTAGATGAAAAAAAAAAGGATTTTTCCTGTCCCCTGAGACCTGGAGCTAAGTCCAGCAATTTCAGCAACAGGAGCACACAGGACTGTAATGCTGCGTTTGCTGGTATAACCACTGCGTCTCCTATACCGCCTGCCTGCCTGATATCTGGGATGGATATTAGTTCTGAGAAGGACTGTTTGTTTGATCTGGCAGCCTTTACAGACCCTACACTAACTATTTTGCAGTTTATATCTCTCCCTAAATCAGCAGCGCTGTCCCTACACTGTCTGATCCGGAGCGACTGTGTCCAAGATGGCGGCGCCTGGTTTTAAATACTCGAGGTGACGCTGTGCGGCCAGCCAATCACTGTAATGCTCACAACCAACATGGCTGCGGCATTACAGTGACTGGCTGGCAATCCCTGCATGTTCATTGGCTCTGTAAAGAGCGCCAAACATGCAGGGCAGAGACCCGAGCTCCCGCCCGAGTAACCCGGAAATGTTCGGTGCTCGCCGAACATCCCGAGTAGCGTGATGCTCGGGCGAGTACCGAGCAGTGTCGAGCATGTTCGCTCAACACTTATTATGACAAGAAAAAAGCAGCTAAGTAAAGAAAAACGAGTGGCCATCATTACTTTAATAAATGAAGGTCAGTCAGTCCGAAAAATTGGGCAAACTTTGAAAGTGTCCCCAAGTGCAGTTGCAAAAACCATCAAGCGCTACAAAGAAACTGGCTCACATGAGGACCGCCCCAGGAAAGGAAGTGTGGCACCCCAGAGGGTCTGTTTTCCACAGTGGTGTTGCTTCCCTTAAAAGAGGTAATACCATGTCTGGAGGCAAGTGGGGGGTTTCCTGGTCAGGAACCTAATACATGCA
This sequence comes from Phyllobates terribilis, assembly GCF_046119375.1. Classification (NCBI taxonomy): domain Eukaryota; kingdom Metazoa; phylum Chordata; class Amphibia; order Anura; family Dendrobatidae; genus Phyllobates; species Phyllobates terribilis. The sequence goes on from NW_027362767.1 coordinate 138,737,838, forward strand.
ACACATCCTGTCTCCAGACCAGAAAGGGGAGGATCCTGCCCTATATAACTGGATCTGGAGGCGGGGTTAGAAGAGTTCAGTGTGAGGAGTCGAGTTGTGGACACGAAGGAGCCAGGGACTGGAGCTGGAGATAGCTCGTCCTGGCCAGTATACACAGAGTACTGGACACCGGAGTCCGAGGCTGTGGGGATTGCAAACCCAGCAGCAGATACCGCAGGGCAGGAGATTGCAGGTCTCCTGGCCCCATCAGAAGCCCGGAGGCTCAGCAGCACAAAGGGACGAGTACCGCCACAGAGGAGCGAGGAATCCACAAGGCCCGAGTTGCCAGCCATACGGGTGAGCACAGCACGTTACACTCAGGGACGTGGGCTACAACACAGCTATAAACAGGATAGCCAAAGAGCATAGTAAGAACGGCAGGCCTACAACTCCACCTGGCCAGGGGGACTCTATGCTTGCTCCCAGACCGACCAGACCTTTATTACTAGCCAGTACTCCCGTTGGGGCCTGTATTATTGCCACGAGTAAAGACCCTGGGACTGCACTATCTGACTCCGTGTCATTACTGACTACCTGCACCATAACCACCATCATCTATACACGCTGCCCTGGAGCTACACTCTTCCTGTGGGGAGTTACACTACCTTAGCTGCTGTACCACCAGCTTCAGAGGACTGTTCCGCAGCAGCGGTTCCCATTGACCGCATTCCACAGGTGGCATAGTAGGACATTAAACACTTTTACACATAGACTACCCTTGGTTTGACCGCCCTGGGTCACGGGCTGGGTCGCCGCCACGGTGACTACAACCCCCAGCGTCTACAGGCTCAGATTCGATACCCCACGGCCCAGGGGGCGCGTCAGAAGCCCAAGAGTCACCTCTGCTTCTGAGGATAAGTTTATCCGAGTCACCTGCCTCAGAAATCGCAGGTTAACAGCAGCTCAGATTAGAGACCAGGTCAATGCCACACAGAGTTCTAGCAGCAGACACATCTCTACAACAACTGTTAAGAGGAGACTTTGTGCAGCAGGCCTTCATGGTAAAATAGCTGCTAGGAAACCACTGCTAAGGACAGGCAACAAGCAGAAGAGACTTGTTTGGGCTAAAGAACACAAGGAATGGACATTAGACCAGTGGAAATCTGTGCTTTGGTCTGATGAGTCCAAATTTGAGATCTTTAGTTCCAACCACCGTGTCTTTATGCGACGCAGAAAAGGTGAATGGATGGACTCTACATGCCTGGTTCCCACCGTGAAGCATGGAGGAGGAGGTGTGATGGTGTGGGGGTGCTTTGCTGGTGACACTGTTTGGGATTTATTCAAAATTGAAGGCATACTGAACCAGCATGGCTACCACAGCATCTTGCAGCGGCATGCTATTCCATCCGGTTTGCATTTAGTTGGACCATTATTTATTTTTCAACAGGACAATGACCCCAAACACACCTCCAGGCTGTGTAAGGGCTACTTGACCAAGAAGGAGAGCGATGGGGTGCTACGCCAGATGACCTGGCCTCCACAGTCACCAGACCTGAACCCAATCGAGATGGTTTGGGGTGAGCTGGACCGCAGAGTGAAGGCAAAAGGGCCAACAAATGCTAAGCATCTCTGGGAACTCCTTCAAGATTGTTGGAAGACCATTTCCGGTGACTACCTCTTGAAGCTCATCAAGAGAATGCCGAGAGTGTGCAAAGCAAAGCAAAAGGTGGCTACTATGAAGAACCTAGAATATAAGACATATTTTCAGTTGTTTCACACTTTTTTGTTAAGTATATAATTCCACATGTGTTAATTCATAGTTTTGATGCCTTCAGTGTGAATGTACAATTTTCAAAGTCATGAAAATACAGAAAAATCTATAAATGAGAAGGTGTGTCCAAACTTTTGGTCTGTTCTGTATGTTGTTATATTTATTTGCATTGTCTATTTCACCAGCAACTTTCTTTATTGTCACTTTTAAATATATTTTCATTTGTACCTTTTTCATTTTATTTTTTGTTCATTCTATAGTCACATGGCTGATCGTAATTCATTACATAGTATGTTTTCCCCCTCACACATACATAGAGTGACTTTTATATGCCCAGTGAGGTTATACGGTACTTAGCCCAGGCCTTGCTGCTGTCGCTCCTTATAGGCTTTGTGCTCTCTCTTTTTTATACTCTCACTATACATATTTGTATATGTGCTACTTGTTGTCGGCACATTATTATCATCCTTTGCTGACATGCATTATCACTTTATAATCCTTATTGTTGGAGCTTTCTTTCTGTGCAGGGACATGTGCCCTAACCACCATCCTATGTTTTTGTTTGGGTCTTTCCTCTTGTGTAGGTGCATTCTCGCTGTATGTTGCTAAGCTTTATGCCCAGCCTCGGACTGGTCCACACGAGAGCAGGAGAATCCTCCGGTAGGCCGCCCCTGTGAAGGCGTGCTAATGAGTAGTGCTATTACCGTTGATTTACAAATTGTAGAAAAAAATTTAATCTAATCATTCTTTAAACAAGCTAGCCTAGTTAATATTACATAGAAGTAAAAGTAAATTTGTGTACTAGGATCAGGTTATTTTTGCATTTAGCTGAAAAGTGGGCCCCAAAAATCAATGTTATTGTGGGCCTTTACAATAGAATATATCACACACTAGCCGAGATAATCAGCCTCAGGTCAGGAGCGGACAGTCGCCTTAAATAGGATTAAAATAGAAAGTTTTTATCTGAAAACACAGATGTTAAAAATTCCCATAACTAAGAATAATGAGGGACTGTCCAATGAGAGCGAGCAGAGATCCTGCAGAGAGTCCAGAAGAATTGCTGGAAGTCTACAGAGGATCCAGTATAAGTGCAGAAGAGGCATTGATGGGAAAGTGCTGATCAGATCAGGGGTTAATCAGATCATTAGCATAATCAGCCCCTTCTCTGGGATGAGAGAATATTCGCACCTGTGACCCCCAGCATTAAAGAGAAGCTATCACCAGGTTTTTGCTTCCCTATCTAAAAGCAACGATTCCAGCGATGTGTCACTTACTGGGCTGCTTGCTGCAGTTTTAATAAAATCCCTGTTTTCTCTGCTGCAGATCTAGCAGTTCCCTGAATGCTGAGCCCTGTATAACCTGCCCTCAGCACTGATTCACAGCTTTTTGTGTGCACTGTGCATAGGCAGAAATCTGACAAACAGAGGTTGGTGCAGAGTTACACAGAGGTCATGAGTGTGGAAGACTACATGGCAGCAGATTTACTAGTCCTCTAGTGATAACATCCTGCTGATAAAACACTGATTTTATTGAACCTATAGCATGCAGCCCAGTGAGTGACATCTTGCTGGAATCAGGGTCTCTGTCCCTGTATCATGATGCTCCTATATTAAATAGCAAACAACCTGCTGACAGATTCCCTTTAACAGTGGAATAAAGTAAATGTAAAACTGTTGGCAAAGAAGGTGCCCAGAATGGAGGGAGAAGGGGGAATTTACCCCATGTGTCATGGTCACTAATACTGCTGAAGATCTAATAATTCCTGGCGTTTGTAGCTGTCACTATCAGATCTATTCTCCATGTACAATAGGGAGGAGCGCATCACCTTCCTCACAGAAGACATTCAGGAGAAAACCATCTCCCTGGAGAAGATAGAGCAGACGATGTAAGTGCTGAGATTTATTGCGCTAATGAAAGCAAACGTTCTAGATGATAAATGATCGATGTTCTTACAGTTTCTCCCCTCCCCCCACTGTGGACGTCACTGACTGTGGGGTTATTACACTTTACCCTGAGTTACAGAAGAGCAGATCTCACAACTTTCCAGCCTTTACATCATTATTCTCCTCCTGCTGAAGTCCTAGATTCCTCTTTCATTGCCCCCATAAAGTATGATGCCAACAAGAGTACCCCCAAATACAGTATGATACCCCCATGGTGAATTCCTCCACATGCACAGTATAATGACACTAATGTACCCCACCTCAACTCCCAAGGCAAAGTATGGTGACCCCAACACAGTATGATCCCCCACCTGTGACCCCACACAGCTCTCCATGCAGTATAATGGGCCTACGTACAGTATATGTATGGCCCCCACAGTGCACTATACTGTATAATGGCCCCCACACAGTATAATGGCCCCCACACAGTATGATGGACCCCACACAAACTTTCACACTGTATAATTGCTTCTATATAGTATAATGCGCACCCATAATCATCCATGTAGTTTAATAAACTCCTCATGGTCCTCCATACAATATAATGCACCTCCATGGTCCTCCATAGAATATAATGCTCTCCCAATGGTCCTCCATAAAGTATAATGCCCTCCTCATGGTCCTTCATACAATATAATGCACCCCCCATACAATATAATGTACCCCCTCATGATTCTCCATACAGTATAATGCATCCCCTATGCTTCTCCATACAATATAATGCACCCCTCATGGTCCTCCATACAGAATAATGCACCCCCTATGGTTCTCCGTACAATATAATACACCCCCATGGTCCTTCATACAATATAATGCACCCACCCATGGTCCTCCATACAGTATAATGCTCCCCCCCTTGGACCACCATACAATATAATGCAACCCCCATGGTCCTCCATACAGTATAACGCACCCCCCATGGTCCTCCATACAATATAATTCCCCCCATGGTCCTCCATACAGTATAATGCACCTCCCATGTCCACCATACAGTATAGTGCCCCCGCTTGGTCCACCATACAATATAATGCACCCCCATGGTCCTCCATACAATATAATGCACCCCCTATCGTCCTCCATACAATATAATGCACCCCCCATGGTCCTCCACACAATGTAATGATCCCCCCTTGGTCCACCATACAGTATAATGCCCCCCATTGGTCCACCATACAATATAATGCTCCCCTCATGTTCGCCCATACAGTATAATGCACCCCCCATGGTCCTCCATACAGTATAATGCCCCCCATGGTCCTCCATATGGTATAATGCAGCCCCCGTGGTACTCCATACAGTATAATGCACCTCCCATGGTCCTCCATACTATATAATGCACTCCCCATTATTCTCCATACAATATAATGCACCCCTCATGGTCCTCCATACAGTATAATTCCCCCCATGGTCCTCCATACAATATAATGCACCCCCATGGTCCTTAATACAATATAATGCACCCCCCATAGTCCTCCATACAATATAATGCTCCCTCCTTGGTCCACCATACAGTATAATGCCCCCCTTCATCCACCATACAATATAATGCACCCCCCATGGTCCTCCAAACAGTATATTGCACCCCCCATGGTCCTCCATACAATATAATGCCCCCCATAGTCCTTCATACAGTATAATGCACCTCCATGTCCACCAAACAATATAATGCTTCTACCTTGGTCCACCATACAATATAATGCTCACCCCATGATCTTCCTACAGTATAATGCACCCCCATGGTCATCCATACAGTATAATGCCCCCCATAGTCCTTCATACAGTATTACCCCTCCATGGTACTCCATACAGTATTATGCCCCTTCCCCCTTGGTCCACCATACAATATAATTCCCTCTCCATGGTCCTCCATACAATATAATGCACTCCCCATGGTCCTCCATTCAGTATAATGCCCCTCCCCCTTGGTCCACCATACAATATAATTCACCTCCCTTGGTCCTCCATACAGTATAATGCACCCCCCATGGTCCTCCGTACAGTATAATGCCCCCCATGGTCCTCCATACAGTATAATGCACCACCCCATGGTCCTCCATTCAGTATAATGCCCCTCCCCCTTGGTCCACCATACAATATAACTCACCTCCCGTGGTCCTCCATACAGTATAATGCACACCCCACCTCTCCTGGTTCCCCCCGATGCTCCGGTCTGCTGAGCCTGTGGTGTGAAGCTCCACACATCTCAGAGCAGCGGCCGCCCTGTAATTACGTCATCGCGTCCGCTGCTCTGACTCGTCAGACGCCAAAGCAGAATGATGGGAGATAGGAGATGACAGAGGTGAGGGGCCACTTTCATCTCCATAGCAGGTAGAATGATGCATTATGATGAGCTATTGGATACAGAGGCCCAGATATTATTCCTGCATCGGGCCTTTCGCTGTCTGTGTCCACTCCTGGCATCAATGCTCATCAAAAATCCTAATAACTACATTCATAGATGTAACAATTCTTACATTTAGTCGAGAGCTACATGGGACTTGTAGTTCTACTAACTCATCTCTACCTACTGGTGATTGCTGAAGCCAATAACATTGCATGGAACATATTTATTGTAAGGTTGTTGTAGCTTAAAGGGGTTGGTCCCAGCTTAGCTGGGGGTCTGACTGCTGGGTCCTCCACCCATCCAGAGAACATTGTTCTGAAGTTAGGGGGATAATTTGTCAGATGTGTATACATGAGGAATAACACTATTTCTGGCCATTAGTTGACTTGTATCCTATATTGTTCACCAGTCTTCTCCTCTCTCATCTTCAGTTGTCTCTGATCTAGAGGGCAGAGACTCACTGTTATCATGTCTCATATGCACAGTACACAGATACAGAGGGATTCCTGATCTTTCTTCTCTGCTTAAGACATGTTTAGAAGTAGCAGCAGCACAGAGGACATTATACAGCAGTACTCAGCAGTCTAGCTGTGCATCCAGCTCTGTACTCAGCAGTCTAGCTGTGCATCCAGCTCTGTACTCAGCAGTCTAGCTGTGCATCCAGCTCTGTACTCAGCAGTCTAGCTGTGCATCCAGCTCTGTACTCAGCAGTCTAGCTGTGCATCCAGCTCTGTACTCAGCAGTCTAGCTGTGCATCCAGCTCTGTACTCAGCAGTCTAGCTGTGCATCCAGCTCTGTACTCAGCAGTCTAGCTGTGCATCCAGCTCTTGGATAAGTTATGCTCCTGTCTGACTGCAGCGCTATGTTTCTGTGTCTCTCTTTCTGTTTTCTCCTTCTGCCCTTCACTCCTCCTCCTCTACAGAGTATAATAGGCCATGTAATCAGACACCGCACTGATCTGACGGCTGTCCTGCTTTCACCAAGATAAATGTAACCTGTGCCTTCAGAGTGGACAGTGAGTTCAGGAGGCGGGGGGAGTAGAAGTGGCTCATAAGTGGAGACGGAAACAGATTCCTCTGATAAAATAGATGACAAAGCTTCTTATATTTGTTCGTACTATTGAGTTTCTGACGATTTATCACAAGTTGATGTATCTTCCTTGTACGATAGTGATGACACCACTGACGATCCAGAATCGGAGATACATGTGGAATTAGCAGAACTGATCTCGAAGAACATCGTGACTATGTAAGTGCAGAGAATTACTGATCTAATAGAAGTAAACCTTCTAGATGACGCCATGATATAGATGTTTCCTTCTCTCCAATGTGTGATTCTCTGTATTCAGGACAGATAATAGAAAACCTATCTGCACGTGATATATATATATATATATATATATATATATATATATATACACAGATAGCTGCCATTACTGGGGGCCACTCGTGTGTCATATCTTATTATAAAGATGCCAAAGTGTTTTTTATGGGTTACAAACTAAGGAATTGTTGTTTCACTTATTGAATACAAGTGAGAAAAAAAGAAAAATGAGCCAAGATCTTAAAGGGAACCGGTCACCTGAAAAAAACGCTATTAGCAGCAGATATGGGGTTAATCGGCAGGTTTATAGCGCTAAAAACCTGCCTGGTGCCGGCACTTGGAGCCCCGCTGCTGGGAAGAAATGAGCATTATTCCACCCGGCAGCGTTCGGCTTCCAGTCATAGTGGTGCCAGCGGTGGATCAGTCACCGTTGTGTATAGAGAGAGGCGGCTGTGACTGAAAGCCCAGACTGACAGCCAGTCCCGATCCTGAGCCAGTGTCAGTCAGTACAGGAGCGGATACAGCCGGCGCTCTTTATACACAGCAGTGACTGATCCCCGCCGCTGCTGCCCATCACTGGAAGCTGCCGGGGGAATAACGTTCATTTCCTCTCGGCAGCGGGGCTCTCAGTGCCGACACGGGGCAGGTTTAGGACACTATTAACCTGCAGATTAACCCCATATTTGCAGGTTAATATTGCTTTTTCAGGTGACAGATTCCCTTTAATGTGACTTCTGTAGAAATATATAGAAACATATACAAAAAGTCATCTGAGCGCAGGTGTGCTGAGGACCCCAGACTGCACGGACATCTGCCGGGAGACACAGACTTTACAATCCAAGATTTCAGTCCAGCAAAGCAAAGATAATCCCATAAAGTGTAATATTTATTCCACCATAGACAAAATATGATAATGATAAAGTAATTCCAGGAGATCGGTGATGACGTCTCAGTGCCCCGGACCCTCACTGATGTACAGCCCGTATACACAGGGATACCAGAGATTAGAAAATAAATAAAAATATATTTTCCACCTGTGGGAACAATTTTTTTGTTACATTTTTTACATGAATATATTTAGTTGCTAAACACTATTTTTCTAATTTGGTTTCATTACAAATTTTGCTCCATTTGGCTTTTACCGGATGTTTCCTTGTATATTCACAAATTTGGAGAAAAAAAAATTTCCTCTTGTCGCCGCTTTCGAAGAGTCGTTATTAAAAATATTTATGTATAAAAAATAAAACGTTTCAATCATCCTCCTTTTCATATTTTTAAAAAAATTAAGAAAACCCATTTGATATCATCGAATCACTAAAAGTCCGATCTATCAAGATATAAAATTATTTTAACCAGACGTAAAACTCCAAAAAGAAAAGAGTCAAGACACGAGAATATTGTTTTTTTCAGTTGCTGTACGACCCATAAGAAATACAGTAAGAATAAACTGAAACGTCGTATCTGCGCCACCAAAATGGTATCAATGAAAAAGAAATCTCCGGTCTACAGTTACAGGGCTCAGAAAACGGGGTCAGAAAACCCATCCATTACTTACAAAGATTTACATTATTATTAACCACTAAATCCGAAAAGAAACCCTTATAACTTTACTGTCACTGTATTCTAACCGCCCTAAAGAGTAATACCGCCCTACAGAATAATACCGCCCTACAGAATAATAACGCCCTAAAGAGTAATACCGCCCTACAGAATAATACAGCCCTACAGAATAATACCGCCCTAAAGAGTAATACCGCCCTAAAGAGTAATACCGCCCTACAGAATAATACCGCCCTAAAGAGTAATACCGCCCTACAGAATAATACCGCCCTACAGAATAATACCGCCCTAAAGAGTAATACCGCCCTAAAGAGTAATACCGCCCTACAGAATAATACCGCCCTAAAGAGTAATACCGCCCTACAGAATAATACCGCCCTACAGAATAATACCGCCCTAAAGAGTAATACCGCCCTAAAGAGTAATACCGCCCTAAAGAGTAATACTGCCCTAAAGAGTAATACCGCCCTACAGAATAATACCGCCCTAAAGAGTAATACTGCCCTAAAGAGTAATACCGCCCTACAGAATAGTACCACCCTAAAGAGTAATACTGCCCTAAAGAGTAATACCGCCCTACAGAATAATACCGCCCTAAAGAGTAATACCGACCTAAAGAATAATGCCACTCTAAAGAAAAATACCGCCCTAAAGAGTAATACCGCCCTAAAGAGTAATACCGCCCTAAAGAGTAATACTGCCCTAAAGAATAATACCGCCCTAAAGAGTAATACTGCCCTAAACAGTAATACTGCCCTAAAGAATAATATAGCCTTAAAGAATAATACCGCCCTAAAGAGTAATACTGCCCTAAAGAATAATATAGCCCTAAAGAGTAATACCGCCCTAAAGAATAATATCGCCCTAAAGAATAATATAGCCCTAAACAGTAATACAGCCCTAAAGAATAATACCGCCCTAAAGAGTAATACCGACCTAAACAGTAATACTGCCCTAAAGAATAATATAGCCCTAAAGAATAATACCGCCCTAAAGAGTAATACCGACCTAAAGAATAATATCGCCCTAAAGAATAATACCGCCCTAAAGAGTAATACTGCCCTAAAGAATAATACCGCCCTAAAGAGTGATACTGCCCTAAACAGTAATACTGCCCTAAAGAATAATATAGCCTTAAAGAATAATACCGCCCTAAAGAGTAATACTGCCCTAAAGAATAATATAGCCCTAAAGAGTAATACCGCCCTAAAGAATAATATCGCCCTAAAGAATAATATAGCCCTAAACAGTAATACTGCCCTAAAGAAAAATACCGCCCTAAAGAGTAATACCGAACAAAACAGTAATACTGCCCTAAAGAATAATATAGCCCTAAAGAATAATACCGCCCTAAAGAGTAATACCGACCTAAAGAATAATATCGCCCTAAAGAATAATACTGCCCTAAAGAGTAATACCGCCCTAAAGAATAATACCGCCCTAAAGAGTAATACCGCCCTAAAGAATAATACCGCCCTAGAGAGTAATACCAGCCTACAGAATAATACAGCCTTACAGGATAATACCGCCCTAAAGAGTAATACCGCCCTACAGAATAATACCGCCCTATAGAGTAATACCGCCCTACAGAATAATACCGCCCTAAAGAATAATACCGCCCTAAAGAGTAATACCGACCTAAAGAATAATATCGCCCTAAAGAATAATGTTGCCCTTCAGAATAATACCGCCCTAGAGAGTAATACCAGCCTACAGAATAATACAGCCTTACAGGATAATACCACCCTAAAGAGTAATACCGCCCTACAGAATAATACCGCCCTAAAGAGTAATACCACCCTAAAGAGTAATACCGCCCTAAAGAGTAATACCGCCCTAAAGAATAATATTGCCCTAAAGAATAATGTTGCCCTTCAGAATAATACCGCCCTAGAGAGTAATACCAGCCTACAGAATAATACCGCCCTAAAGAATAATACCGCCCTACAATATAATGCCACCCTAAAGAGTAATACCGCCCTAAAGAATAATACCGCCCTAAAGAATAATACCGCCCTAGAGAGTAATACCAGCCTACAGAATAATACAGCCTTACAGGATAATACCACCCTAAAGAGTAATACCGCCCTACAGAATAATACCGCCCTAAAGAGTAATACCGCCCTAAAGAGTAATACCACCCTAAAGAGTAATACCGCCCTAAAGAGTAATACCGCCCTAAAGAATAATATTGCCCTAAAGAATAATGTTGCCCTTCAGAATAATACCGCCCTAGAGAGTAATACCAGCCTACAGAATAATACAGCCTTACAGGATAATACCGCCCTAAAGAGTAATAACACCCTACAGAATAATACCGCCCTAAAGAATAATACCGCCCTACAGAATAATACCACCCTAAAGAGTAATACCGCCCTACAGAATAATTCCGCCCTAAAGAATAATACCGCCCTAAAGAATAATACCGCCCTAAAGAATAATACCACCCTAAAGAGTAATACCACCCTAAAGAATAAAACCGTCCTAAAGAGTAATACCGCCCTAAAGAATAATACTGCCCTAAAGAATAATACCGCCCTAAAGAGTAATACCGCCCTAAAGAGTAATACCACCCTAAAGAATAATACCGCCCTAAAGAATAATATAGCCTTAAAGAATAATACCGCCCTAAAGAGTAATACTGCCCTAAAGAATAATATAGCCCTAAAGAGTAATACCGCCCTAAAGAATAATATCGCCCTAAAGAATAATATAGCCCTAAACAGTAATACTGCCCTAAAGAATAATACCGCCCTAAAGAGTAATACCGACCTAAACAGTAATACTGCCCTAAAGAATAATATAGCCCTAAAGAATAATACCGCCCTAAAGAGTAATACCGACCTAAAGAATAATATCGCCCTAAAGAATAATACCGCCCTAAAGAGTAATACCGCCCTAAAGAATAATACCGCCCTAAAGAGTAATACCGCCCTAAAGAATAATATCGCCCTAAAGAATAATGTTGCCCTTCAGAATAATACCGCCCTAGAGAGTAATACCAGCCTACAGAATAATACAGCCTTACAGGATAATACCGCCCTAAAGAGTAATACCGCCCTACAGAATAATACCGCCCTATAGAGTAATACCGCCCTACAGAATAATACCGCCCTAAAGAGTAATACCGCCCTAAAGAGTAATACCGACCTAAAGAATAATATCGCCCTAAAGAATAATGTTGCCCTTCAGAATAATACCGCCCTAGAGCGTAATACCAGCCTACAGAATAATACAGCCTTACAGGATAATACCACCCTAAAGAGTAATACCGCCCTACAGAATAATACCGCCCTAAAGAGTAATACCGCCCTAAAGAGTAATACCACCCTAAAGAGTAATACCGCCCTAAAGAGTAATACCGCCCTAAAGAATAATATTGCCCTAAAGAATAATGTTGCCCTTCAGAATAATACCGCCCTAGAGAGTAATACCAGCCTACAGAATAATACAGCCTTACAGGATAATACCGCCCTAAAGAGTAATAACACCCTACAGAATAATACCGCCCTAAAGAATAATACCGCCCTACAGAATAATACCACCCTAAAGAGTAATACCGCCCTACAGAATAATACCGCCCTAAAGAATAATACCGCCCTAAAGAATAATACCGCCCTAAAGAGTAATACCACCCTAAAGAATAAAACCGTCCTAAAGAGTAATACCGCCCTAAAGAATAATACTGCCCTAAAGAATAATACCGCCCTAAAGAGTAATACCGCCCTAAAGAGTAATACCACCCTAAAGAATAATACCGCCCTAAAGAATAATACCGCCCTAAAGAATAAAACCGTCCTAAAGAGTAATACCGCCCTAAAGAATAATACCGCCCTAAAGAGTAATACCACCCTAAAGAATAATACCGCCCTAAAGAATGATACCGCCCTAAAGAGTAATACCGCTCTAAAGAGTAATACCGCCCTAAAGAGTAATACCGTCAGGCCATTTTACCAAATAATGAATGCTGGAATAAGTTACTTTTTTTTCACCATTTTGCCACTTTTGGAATTTTTTCCCGTTTTCAGTACATTATATGGTAAAGTGATTGGTGTAATTCAAGACTACAACTCGATCCGCAAAAAATCAAGTTCTCAAATGACTATGGAGACCAAAAAATATAACTACACGGCTCCTGGAAGACGGGGAGTAAAAGTGAAGGAAAAATGAAGGCTCAAAAATGGAAAATTCCCCGCTCATTATATCATTAAATAAGTCTGGGATAGACGTATATAAAAAGCACATAATTCGGCAGATGGACCATGAGGTCTATTTATGCCGCCAGCATTCTAGGTTTCTTCTGTCCCTATACAGTGAGCGCCCTCTAGTGTTGACTCCACATAGACCAAATTGTATCATTTGTGTGATCTAGATGGAAAATGTTGGCAAAGTATTGTGGATGGAGGCGAAGGGGCGGAATTTGTTCCTAATGATCTTCATATTGCTGCTATTTCTACATTTACATATGATGATGATGATGATATATGTTCCATGTACCACAGATGGGAACTATTAGCAGAAAAAATAGAAAAGGAAAAGAAAGAACTGAAGATCATGGAGGAATCTCTGTAAGTGCTTTTATCTCAGGTAGAGATGATATAAAACCCGTCTGCACACACTATATTCCTGTCTACACTGATAGTTGTCATTAGAGAGTGGCGCCCCCTGCAGTCACAGTACACCCTGGGTGGTGCGATCGCCCCGATATGTCACCTTTGTCGGATCATTGTGGCTCTGAGGTCGCTGTGATACATTCGCTGTTGCGAAATCTTTGTTACTACTTTTCTTTTCTTCACTTTTTCTAAAGATGGATCCACAAAATCAGGAGCACTCCACCGACTTTCATTCCTGATAGGTTTCCAAAGCCTCTCTGGCGTCCGACCCTTGGATCCATCGAGTACGTATGTTATTTCTGGGAATATAATACTATCTGACCCGCCTAATGTACAGTGGGTACGAAAAGTATTCAGACCCTTTTACATTTTTCACTCTTTGTTTCATTGCAGCCATTTAGTAAATTCTAAAAAGTTCATTTTTTCCTCATTAAAGTGCACGCTGCACCCCATCTTGACTGCAAAAAACAGAAATGTAGAAATTTTTGCAAATTTATTAAAAAAGAAAAACTGAAATATCACATGGTCACAAGTATTCAGACCCTTTGCTCAGTATTGAGTAGAAGCACCTTTTGAGCTAGTACAGCCATGAGTCTTCATGGGAATGATGCCACAAGTTTTTCACACCTGGATTTGGGGAGCCTCTGCCATTCTTCCTTACAGATCCTCTCCAGCTCCGTTAGGTTGGATGGTGAACGTTGGTGGACAGATATTTTCTCCCATCTCCCTACTGCATCTCTGGAGCTCAGCCACAGTGATCTTGGGGTTCTTCTTTACCTCTCTCACCAAGGCTCTTCTCCCACGATTGCTCAGTTTGGCTGGACAGCCAGGTCTAGGAGGACTTCTTGTGTTCCCAAACTTCTTCCATTTAAGGATTATGGAGGCCACTGTGCTCTTAGGAACCTCGAGTAATGCAGAAATTCTTTTGTAACCTTGGCCAGATCTGTGCCTTGCCACAATTCTGTCTCTGAGCTCCTTGGGCAGTTCCTTTGAGCTCATGATTCTCATTTGGTCTGCCATACACTGTGAGCTGTGAGGTCTTATATAGACAGGTGTGTGTGACGTGCCCCCTGGGCCGCGGGGTACTCAGTGCCAGGCCGGTCGTTGTTAGGGGAGATGTCACAGTGGCGGTGACCCGGTCCGTGACCCAGGGCGGTCAATCAAAAGGGGTTATTTACAGGGGATTGATAAAGTTTTTATATATAGTTCGTGACGCCACCTGTGGTATGCGGCTAAGGGAGCCGCCGCTGCGGAGCAGGTCCTCTGGAGCTGATGTTACTGCAGCAGGGATGGTGTGGCTCTCCACAGGTAGAGCTTAGCTCCAGGGCAGTGTAGATGTTATAGGTTGTGCTGGGTGTTGTAGTGCAGGGGGTGATGGCGCAGATAATAACCACAGAGACAGTGGGGTGCAGTCTTCCAAGTTTACTCACAGTTATTAAGTTCCTCGGGTTACAGGTTCCAGACTGCAACGTGCTGCGTTCACCAAGCAGGGGTTCAGCAATCCCCCAGGTAGTTCAAGAGTGCCTGACAGGACCCCTTTCTATGTGCCTTCCTCAGTCGTCTTCCTGCGCTGGCTCTCGCCCTCCTGCCCTGCGCCTTGCAATCAGTGTCCCAATCCGGTAACCTCAGGTCTTGTCGGGTGACCTGCAGTCCCCTGGACCCTCTGTTGCCACCTTTTCTCGGCAATATTTTTGCGATTTCGGCTACTGCACCTTGCAAGTACAGCAGCCTCCGGTTCCTAGCTGAGCCTTGTAGTTCTCCACTAGTTTAGGGGCCGGTCCCCTCTGCGGCTCGATCCCTCCACTGCCTGGCAGATTCGGGCATATGAGTGGCCTCCAGCACTTCCCGTACCCCTGGGATCCCTTTTGGTCCTGGAGCCTTTCTCCTGCTCCCTCTCCTCTCTCAGTCCTGGGCCTCTCACTAGGCCCGCCTCTGGAGCAGAACTCCTGCAGAGCCTCTGCTCCACACACTTTCCTCCTCTGACTGAACACTCTCTCTCAAGATGGTTCTCTCTTTTATACACCTCCTTCACAAGTGCTCCCCTGAACTACGTCATCCACCCACACCCACTACATGATTCCCCCTCACTTGGTGACTGTGGACTGTGCTCTCCCTTAGGAGCAATCTCGCCCTGCCCTACTGAAGTGGATGTGTTGGATGCAGGTGGGTCCTGGGCAGCACTCTATCCTTACCTGAGAGTGGGATACCACACCTCTGGGTGAGATGCAGTACCTCTGTGGCGACTGAACCCGCAGGGTCGCCACATGTGCCTTTCCAAATCAAGTCCTATCAGTTTACTTAAACACAGCTGGACTCCAATGAAGGAGTAGAACCATCTCAAGGAGGATCACAAGGAAATGGACAGCATGTGACTTAGATATGAGTGTCTGAGAAAAGGGTCTGAATACTTATGACCATGTGATATTTCAGTTTTTCTTTTTTAATAAATTTGCAAAAATTTCTACATTTCTGTTTCAGTCAAGATGGGGTGCAGCGTGTACTTTAATGAGAAAAAAATGAACTTTTTAGAATTTACCAAATGGCTGTAATGAAACAAATGTGAAAAATGTAAAGGGGTGTGAATACTTTCCGTACCCACTGTATTATACAAGGTTGTGTTTTCTGTGACCCGCTGGTGGAGGACAGTATTTGTAGCCATTTATTGCTCTCGCCTAGCTCATAGGATGATCTCTGTTTCATGTCCTATAGGGAGGAGACCCCAGAACAAATGATGGAGGAAGAGAAGATTGCAGTTCTGTAAGTGCAGATATTCACTGTTAATAGAAGCTATAGATGTGCTCCTATAAGAGGAATGGAACGTAGCTGCAACATCACTTACTCTCATCCCTCCCATAACTCATATCCATCACATTTATGAGGTTTTCCAATATATAAAAAAAATTGTCCAAAAATGGGAAATGGCACAAGGACAGCGATTGGCTGCAGCGGTCACATGAGTCGCTAACTTCATTGCTGCAGCACAGGATTTATCATGTGACAATGGATCTTTTATTATTTTACACCATTTTCTCCGTTTTGGTCCAATTATACAAATCCCGATAATGTCGCTGTCTCACAGTCTCCTGTTGGCTTATGGGGCGGTCAGGTTTGGGCGGTCAGTGATCGGGGTCTGTACTCGGACCGCGCTCCACAGACATATGTGTGACACCCCAGGGGTCTGGTTGTCACAGTGATAGAGATATTACGTCTGAGAGCAGGTGGGAGGTCCTTTGGTCAGGGATCCTGTGCATGCCACACCTCCTGCCCAGCCTTGGGAGGGGAAGAACTTCCCCTGTATAAACCCGGGGCTGAGGCAGGGTGAGTGAGTCCAGGAAGAGCAGAGACAAGAGCAGCATAGGAAGCAGCAGAGTCACAAGGAGTCAGGGGCTGGCAGCTAAAGAGCTCGCCCTGACTAAGAAGATTCTTTACCGGACCCGGAGTCCGAGGCTGTGGGGACTAACTTCTACCCAGCAGCAGAATCCGTCAGGCAGGGGATTTCAGGTCCCCTGGCCCAGAAGCCCGAAGGCCCGGTCACACGCGTGGGACCAGCACCGCCATCGTGGAGCGGAAGCCATTAGAAGGCCCCGAGTCACCGGCCATACGGGTGAGCACCACACGGTACACTCAGGGACGTGGGCTACTTACATCAGCTTCTAGCAAGGTAGCCAGAAGAGTACAGTCAGCTTGGGAGGCCTACAACTACGCCTGGCCAGGGGAGATCCCATCTGCTCAAGGACTGACCAGGCCCCGTTCGCTAGCAAGTACTCCGGGAGGGTCTATCGTTGTTACCAGTAAAGACCCTGAACGCTACCATACCGTCTCTGAGTGGTTCCTGCTACCCCCATCATCCACGTCGGCTGCCCTGAGGCCATACCCCTCCCGTTGGGGGTTATACTATCACGCTGCACCATCCTTCCACCGGCCTCAGCGGTCTGCCCTGCAGCAGCAGCCCCCTGGCTGCATTCAACGGGTGGCGTAGTCATCAACCATTTTCTACCGCTAACAGACTGCCGTCCAGTTTGACTCCCTGGGCACGGACCGGGTCACCGCCACGAGACTACAACCCTAAACAGATCCGGCTCCGGGTAAGCTCCCGCGTGCGCAACGCAGCGCGACACAGGCCCAGGGGCGCGTCAACTTTGGCGTAGTCGGCAGGATCACGTGCCCGCAACCACCGGGTACTGCGTGCCTGAAAAGCAAAGACTGTTCAAACTTACCAGTGGTGAAGATTCCCGCCATCGGTGAAGATTCCCGCCATCCGGCGCCATCTTCAGCCTTCTTCCCGCCATCCGTGGAGTTTTCCCGCCATTGGACGCCATCTTGAGGACGCCGCGCGGGAAGAAGAGGGGCGTGGACTCCGAAAGCGCGCGAGAACTGAAGCCCCGCCTCACGTCCGGACGTTGCGTAAGGTCCTGGAAGGAGCCCAGCAGACGCCGACGTCACAGGAGCGCGACGGAAGGTCCTCAACCCTGACGATCCACTGCGGAGCCGCGGCCTACGGAACAGGATCATCGCAAGGTAGGCCACGGTCCACTAGGGGGGAGGAAGATGTCGGATACGGAGGAGAGCTCCACTGCCTCAACCCCCGCCAGCGCTACCGCTGTTGCAGTTATGCCCTTCACCATGCCCTATATCCCGGGAGCAGCTTGGCTACCCCAGTACTCAGGGGAGTCACATACCCTGCATGACTTTAGAGAAAAGCTGGATAGCCTCTTCCAGGTGTACCCCCTCACAGAAGAGCAAAAAGTGAGCATCCTGGTGGCCCAACTAACTGGGGCAGCCAAAAGGGAAGTAAAATCCTGGCCACCTGGGAGGAAGACTGTCGCAGGGATACTAACCCGGCTGAAGGACACCTTTGATACCCGCACCTCAGCCGAGATTAAACTTAGATTCTACGGGTGCAAGCAGCGAGCGCATGAGAGTATAAGGGACTATGCACTCAACCTACAAGAGGCCCTGAGGGCCATTAAGCAGACCGACCCTAATGGAGTGGGAAACGAGGACAGGCTGTTGACCGAACAATTTATAGAGGGTTTATATTGCAATGCCCACCGCACCCAGTTGCGGGCAATGGCCTTACAGGACCCTCATCTAGAATTTGCACAGTTCAAGGACAGAGCCATCCGGGTGCTCCGAGAACCGGCACCAGGTGGCGTTGTGACCCACAGACGCCCCACTACCACTTACTACCAGGAGGCGGCGCCCTTGTCAGCAGGGCCTGTGGGAGCTGATGCGCAGGCTTTGGACAATGACCCGGCTCCAGACCTACACCATCAGGTCCAAGAGCTAGCTAAAAGCGTTGCTGCGCTAACCCGAACTGTGCAGTCTTTACAGGTTTTCACTCCAGGGAAGATCCAGCTGGCATCCGGACCGGAGGACATCCCGTGGCGTCGACCAAGGAGGACCCCACCGGCCAGAGGAAGACCCAGTGACCGATACAGCGAGGACGGACGACCCATCTGCCGCCGCTGCAATCAACCCGGACATATGGAAAGGTACTGTTCTTTAAACGGGCACAACCTGGGGTAGAGGGCCAACCCCCAGGAAAAAGATCACCAGGCCCATCGAACTGGCGCGACAGATATGTGGGAGGACGTCCAGTCTTGCCTGTGGTACTGGATGGCATTCCCATGAGTGCCCTACTGGACACCGGGTCACAGGTCACCACCATCCCGTACGTGCTCTTCAAGCAGTACTGGAATGACTCGGATATTACCCGCTACCCTGACGACGACTTGAGTATCATCGCCAGCAATGGTCAGCCCGTGCCACAGATCGGATTTAAAGAGGTGACCATCAAAATTGGTAGAGTCGAACTGGCCGCACAGGGACTGATCATTGTAGATATTGACAAACATGAGAGTCACCCAAAAATAACTCTAGGAACTAATGTAATTGAAAATTGTCTTGCAGAGGTGATTTTCCTTTTACAGCAGGTTGCCAAGAATGCCAGCTCCGGCGAGCAGCGGGTGCTCCAGAAAGAGATCCGGGCACTGATGCAACGGCAACAAGTGGAACTCTCCGGCGGTGAGATTGGTAGCGTAAGAATGTGTGACCCTTTTCCTATTGCCATGCCCCCAAAAAGTGAAATGATGATTTGGTGCCGGGCAGCTATTGGTCTGAGAGGTAGAGATTACCAGGCAATGGTAGAACCAGTTTACTCAGACAGTAGGCCCACCATTTTGACAGCACGGGGGGTGGTCAATGTACGCCATGGGAGGGTGCCCGTTCGCATAATAAATATCGGGGAGAGGGAAGTGTACCTGCCCCGGTATGCCACGCTAGCCAAATTATATACCACTAATCAAAATTCTATACAATCTGTGGAACCCTTGCCTCCATCTCACCCGGAGGAAGGTAACGGCTCTAAGAAAGACATGGAGGACTGGTGTCAGCAACTACATCTGGGTACTGACTCCACTCCCTCACACCAGAAACAAGGAGTCTATCGGGTGGTTCAAGAGTATGAGAGAGTGTTTAGTAAACACCCGTTAGACTTCGGGCGAGTCAAGGGGGTAGAACACCGCATCCCCACGGGAGATCATCCTCCCATAAAAGAGAGGTATCGACCCGTACCCCCTGCACATTACCAACACGCCAAGGGGATGCTTAGAGACATGAAGGAGGCTGGGGTAATCCGGGATAGCTGTAGCCCCTGGGCAGCCCCACTAGTTTTAGTCAAAAAGAAAGACAACACCATGAGGATGTGTGTAGATTACCGGAAAATCAACCGTATCACACACAAGGATGCGTACCCCTTACCAAGGATAGAGGAGTCATTGGCTGCTTTAAGATCTGCTAACTTCTTCTCTACCTTGGATCTCACTAGCGGGTACTGGCAGGTTCCTGTAGCAGAGGCGGACCGGGAGAAGACCGCATTCACCACCCCGATGGGACTTAGCGAGTTCACCTGCATGCCGTTCGGACTCTGCAACGCCCCAGGAACCTTCCAACGATTAATGGAGTGCTGTCTGGGCCACAGAAACTTCGAGACGGTCCTGTTGTACCTGGACGATGTCATCGTATACTCCAAAACTTATGAGGACCACCTGAAACACCTGGCGGAGGTGTTCGAAGCTCTGGCGAGTTACGGCCTAAAGGTGAAACCCTCCAAGTGTCACCTCCTGAAACCAAAGGTGCAATACCTGGGACACGTGGTGAGCGCTGACGGAGTGGCTCCCGACCCCGATAAGATCACCGCAATTAAGGGATGGCCAAGCCCCTCCAGCGTAAAAGAAGTGCGGCAGTTCCTAGGGTTGGTAGGCTACTACCGAAGGTTTATTCCCGGTTTCACCAAAAAGGCAGCACCTATGCAGGACCTCCTGATAGGCCAGTCCCGGAAGGCCAAGAACCAGAAGCCGCCCTTCAAATGGGAAAAGCTAGAAGAAGAGTCCTTCCGCCAGCTGAAGATGGCCCTCACGGGGGATGAAATCTTGGCGTACCCGGACTATAGCCAGCCCTTCATCCTCTACACCGACGCCAGTAACATCGGGCTAGGAGCCGTACTGTCCCAGATTCAGCAGGGGAGAGAACGAGTAATCTCCTATGCCAGCCGAAAACTGCGACCCACCGAAAGGAACCCCGAAAATTACAGCTCATTTAAGCTAGAGTTCCTGGCCGTGGTATGGGCAGTCACCGAGCGCTTTAGGCATTACCTCGCTTCTTCCCGGTTCACCGTATACACGGATAACAACCCGCTGACACACCTGGACACGGCAAGACTCGGTGCCCTGGAGCAGAGGTGGATGGCCCGTCTGTCCAACTACGAGTTCACAATTAAATACCGGGCAGGGCGCTCCAATACCAACGCGGACGCCCTGTCCAGGATGCCCAACCTGCCGGACGGAGGAGAAGATCCGGAGGGACTGGAAGAAGTTGAACTCCCTGCGTTCCACCGTCATGGGACTATCCAGTATTCCCACCGGGTAAGGAGTAAGCAGGCTGCTACGTTGAACCCCTTACCTCACTACAACTGGGCGGAAACGCAAGACAGCGACCCTGCCGTCCGACTGGTGAAGGAGATGCTGACTCGCCCGGAGGCTAGCCTGGAATCAGACGCTCCAGAGGAAGCCAAACAACTATGGGCAGAGAAGAGTCGACTGTTCCTTTACAAGGGGAAGTTGTGCCGCAGAATGGTTAACTCCAGGACGCATGAACTACTCTGGCAAGTAGTGGTGCCACGAAGAGACGCAGCCATGGTGATGGAGGCATACCACGACGGAGCTGGACACTTCGGGTGGAAAAAGCTGGAGTTCCTGCTGCGCGAGCGGTTCCACTGGGTAGGCATGAGGGGAACCATCGAGAAGTGGTGCAGAGACTGTGGCCCGTGCAATCTGAGAAGGAAGGACCGGGCCAGCCAGAAGACTCCCCTGCAGTCCATCGTCACCCGGCAACCGTTGGAACTGGTAGCCTTGGATCATGTAAAACTGACCCCCAGCAGAAGTGGCTACGTCTACGCGTTAACCATCGTGGATCATTACTCCCGGTTTCTGGTTGTCGTCCCCGTCAAGGACTTAACGGCTCGAACAGCAGCTAGAGCCTTCCAGCAGCACTTTTGCCGTCCACACGGGTACCCGGACCAAGTGCTGACGGACCAGGGACCTGCCTTTGAAGCGGAGGTCTTCCAGGAATTCTGCAATCTGTATGGCTGCCGGAAGATAAGGACGACACCCTACCATCCGCAAACTAATGGACTTTGTGAGAAAATGAACCAGGTGGTAATGGATCTTCTAAAAACGTTGCCCCTGGAAGAACGCAGTCTGTGGCCTGAGAAGTTGCCCGATCTGGTGGACCTATACAACCACATCCCGGTAGGTTCCACCAACTGTACCCCGGCTTACCTAATGAGGGCAAGACCTGGTAAGTTACCTGTTGACCTGGAAATGGGAGTCCTGACGCCCGAGGACACTTCACCAGAAACGGACTGGGACACAGAGAGGCAGCAGCAGTACCGGAAAGTACAGGAGAGCGTGGAGCGAAGTCTCTGTCAGGCTAGGGAAAGACAAGAGAAGACTTACAACCAGTATGCTCCCGCTGTTCCCCTGGTACCCGGAGAGCAGGTCTTGAAGAGGAAGAGACGGCTCCACAAGTTGGACGACCAGTGGGAGAAGGACCCGTACACCGTACTGCCCTCAAGCCACGAGAACCCGAAGGTCTGTACCATCAGTAAAGACGGAGGGGAAACCACAGCCATTGTATCCCGGGACCACCTGAAGAAGTGCCCCGAACAACTGAGGAACCCTGAGGAGGAACAGGAAGACCATCGACCCGTGGAAGAAAGGGAAGATATGATTAGTACCGTGCTCGGGGACTTCCCTCGGTCTTGGACTCAAGTCAATGGTGCAGTTGTGGTACCCGTACTCACCTTCCTCCAACCATCATCCCAAGAACCTACGGAGCAACGGGTAGAGCTGGAAGAGCAGCCGGTCCAGGAGGCAGAAGACTCCACCCAAGCGGAACAGGAGAATCCACCCTCTGCTTATAGTGAGCCTGCCGTACCCCTAGTGAGACAAAGAGCCGGTAGACAGCTGCCCAGTTTACCCTTGACAGCTCCTACACCCTGTAGTTCAGGGCCAGACAGTCAGCTCCGTAGGTCCACTAGGGCCACTAGAGGCCAGTTACCCGCACGTTGGAGGATCTAAATGTTTAAGTTGTTTTACAATGTTTACCTGTTTATTGTTGCTTGTGTGTAATTTTGTGTTTCTAGTTGTTTTTAGGAGTCTTCGGTGGATTTACCGGGAATCCTTTGTATATAGTTGGAGCGTAACCCAGGATGGACTAGAGACTGTTAAGGACTCGGGGTAGGACAGACCCCTACCTGGTTACGTCTCCCTGTGTTGGTGAAATGGACACCTTTGCTTTTCTTCAAAGACTGCACCCGGTTGCGGACATCCGTGACCATCTTATTGTGTTTCCTTATTGTATTTTATTGTTCTTTGATATACCTTGTTATATTTTTCTAAAAAGTGTTTAGTCCCGGAGTACTAAATTTCACTAGGGGGGAGTGTGACACCCCAGGGGTCTGGTTGTCACAGTGATAGAGATATTACGTCTGAGAGCAGGTGGGAGGTCCTTTGGTCAGGGATCCTGTGCATGCCACACCTCCTGCCCAGCCTTGGGAGGGGAAGAACTTCCCCTGTATAAACCCGGGGCTGAGGCAGGGTGAGTGAGTCCAGGAAGAGCAGAGACAAGAGCAGCATAGGAAGCAGCAGAGTCACAAGGAGTCAGGGGCTGGCAGCTAAAGAGCTCGCCCTGACTAAGAAGATTCTTTACCGGACCCGGAGTCCGAGGCTGTGGGGACTAACTTCTACCCAGCAGCAGAATCCGTCAGGCAGGGGATTTCAGGTCCCCTGGCCCAGAAGCCCGAAGGCCCGGTCACACGCGTGGGACCAGCACCGCCATCGTGGAGCGGAAGCCATTAGAAGGCCCCGAGTCACCGGCCATACGGGTGAGCACCACACGGTACACTCAGGGACGTGGGCTACTTACATCAGCTTCTAGCAAGGTAGCCAGAAGAGTACAGTCAGCTTGGGAGGCCTACAACTACGCCTGGCCAGGGGAGATCCCATCTGCTCAAGGACTGACCAGGCCCCGTTCGCTAGCAAGTACTCCGGGAGGGTCTATCGTTGTTACCAGTAAAGACCCTGAACGCTACCATACCGTCTCTGAGTGGTTCCTGCTACCCCCATCATCCACGTCGGCTGCCCTGAGGCCATACCCCTCCCGTTGGGGGTTATACTATCACGCTGCACCATCCTTCCACCGGCCTCAGCGGTCTGCCCTGCAGCAGCAGCCCCCTGGCTGCATTCAACGGGTGGCGTAGTCATCAACCATTTTCTACCGCTAACAGACTGCCGTCCAGTTTGACTCCCTGGGCACGGACCGGGTCACCGCCACGAGACTACAACCCTAAACAGATCCGGCTCCGGGTAAGCTCCCGCGTGCGCAACGCAGCGCGACACAGGCCCAGGGGCGCGTCATATGAACCCGGCATTAATGTATTCTATTAAATTGTAGACCCTGCAGCCCCCGATCTGCACAGCCGCTACCAGGTAACAGTCAGGGTCCACTAATCAGGGGGGTCTCCATCTGGATCCAGACATCTGCTTCCCTCGTATTGGGGGCAGATCCTAACGAGCGGTCATTTTACTCCTGGAGAGCCCTTTATCTGTGATGGAGGAAATGGACAAATTTTGCTAAGAAAGTATTTGGGTTGGAGTGAGAAGCTGGGGAATTTCCTCTGTCTGTCGCGTCCTGAGAACGAACCTTTACAGATCCTAATCCCCCATTACTGCACATTTACATGAGATGATATAGGTTTCATGTACTGTAGGGAGAAGACCACCAACATCAGCAGGTAAGAGCAGAGATTACTGAGCGAACCTTCTACATGGGATAATGATAGAGATGATTCCTGACCACCGTATATACCTGACTGTACAGACAGCGGCCATTTATTATCACCACTCACACATCTTATATACCTGACTGTACAGACAGCGGCCATTAATTATCACCACTCACACATCTTATATACCTGACTGTACAGACAGCGGCCATTTATTATCACCACTCACCCATCTTATATACCTGACTGCACAGACAGCGGCCATTTATTATCACCACTCACCCATCTTATATACCTGACTGCACAGACAGCGGCCATTTATTATCACCACTCACACATCTTATATACCTGACTGTACAGACAGCGGCCATTTATTGTCACCACTCACACATCTTATATACCTGACTGCACAGACAGCGGCCATTTATTATCACCACTCACACATCTTATATACCTGACTGTACAGACAGCGGCCATTTATTATCACCACTCACACATCTTATATACCTGACTGCACAGACAGCGGCCATTTATTATCACCACTCACACATCTTATATACCTGACTGCACAGACAGCAGCCATTTATTGTCACCACTCACACATCTTATATACCTGACTGCACAGACAGCGGCCATTTATTGTCACCACTCACACATCTTATATACCTGACTGCACAGACAGCGGCCATTTATTGTCACCACTCACACATCTTATATACCTGACTGTACAGACAGCGGCCATTTATTGTCACCACTCACACATCTTATATACCTGACTGCACAGACAGCGGCCATTTATTGTCACCACTCACACATCTTATATACCTGACTACACAGACAGCGGCCATTTATTGTCACCACTCACACATCTTATATACCTGACTGCACAGACAGCGGCCATTTATTATCACCACTCACACATCTTATATACCTGACTACACAGACAGCGGCCATTTATTATCACCACTCACACATCTTATATACCTGACTGCACAGACAGCGGCCATTTATTATCACCACTCACACATCTTATATACCTGACTGCACAGACAGCGGCCATTTATTGTCACCACTCACACATCTTATATACCTGACTACACAGACAGCGGCCATTTATTGTCACCACTCACACATCTTATATACCTGACTGCACAGACAGCGGCCATTTATTATCACCACTCACACATCTTATATACCTGACTACACAGACAGCGGCCATTTATTATCACCACTCACACATCTTATATACCTGACTGCACAGACAGCGGCCATTTATTATCACCGCTCACACATCTTATATACCTGACTGCACAGACAGCGGCCATTTATTATCACCACTCACACATCTTATATACCTGACTGTACAGACAGCGGCCATTTATTGTCACCGCTCACACATCTTATATACCTGACTGTACAGACAGCGGCCATTTATTATCACCACTCACCCATCTTATATACCTGACTGCACAGACAGCGGCCATTTATTATCACCGCTCACACATATTATATACCTGACTGTACAGACAGCGGCCATTTATTATCACCACTCACCCATCTTATATACCTGACTGCACAGACAGCGGCCATTTATTATCACCACTCACCCATCTTATATACCTGACTGCACAGACAGCGGCCATTTATTATCACCACTCACACATCTTATATACCTGACTGCACAGACAGCGGTCATTTATTGTCACCACTCACACATCTTATATACCTGACTGTACAGACAGCGGCCATTTATTGTCACCACTCACACATCTTATATACCTGACTGCACAGACAGCGGCCATTTATTGTCACCACTCACACATCTTATATACCTGACTGCACAGACAGCGGCCATTTATTGTCACCACTCACACATCTTATATACCTGACTGTACAGACAGCGGCCATTTATTATCACCACTCACACATCTTATATACCTGACTGCACAGACAGCAGCCATTTATTATCACCACTCACACATCTTATATACCTGACTGTACAGACAGCGGCCATTTATTATCACCACTCACACATCTTATATACCTGACTGCACAGACAGCGGCCATTTATTGTCACCACTCACACATCTTATATACCTGACTGCACAGACAGTGGCCATTTATTATCACCACTCACACATCTTATATACCTGACTGCACAGACAGCGGCCATTTATTATCACCACTCACACATCTTATATACCTGACTGCACAGACAGCAGCCATTTATTATCACCACTCACACATCTTATATACCTGACTGCACAGACAGCGGCCATTTATTATCACCGCTCACACATCTTATATACCTGACTGCACAGACAGTGGCCATTTATTGTCACCACTCACACATCTTATATACCTGACTGCACAGACAGCGGCCATTTATTGTCACCACTCACACATCTTATATACCTGACTGTACAGACAGCGGCCATTTATTGTCACCACTCACACATCTTATATACCTGACTGTACAGACAGCGGCCATTTATTGTCACCACTCACACATCTTATATACCTGACTGCACAGACAGCGGCCATTTATTGTCAACACTCACACATCTTATATACCTGACTGCACAGACAGCGGCCATTTATTATCACCACTCACACATCTTATATACCTGACTGTACAGACAGCGGCCATTTATTGTCACCACTCAAACATCTTATATACCTGACTGCACAGACAGTGGCCATTTATTATCACCACTCGCACATCTTATATACCTGACTGCACAGACAGCGGCCATTTATTGTCACCACTCACACATCTTATATACCTGACTGTACAGACAGCGGCCATTTATTGTCACCACTCAAACATCTTATATACCTGACTGCACAGACAGCGGCCATTTATTGTCACCACTCACACATCTTATATACCTGACTGTACAGACAGCGGCCATTTATTGTCACCACTCACACATCTTATATACCTGACTGTACAGACAGCGGCCATTTATTGTCACCACTCACACATCTTATATACCTGACTGCACAGACAGCGGCCATTTATTGTCACCACTCACACATCTTATATACCTGACTGTACAGACAGCGGCCATTTATTGTCACCACTCAAACATCTTATATACCTGACTGTACAGACAGCGGCCATTGATTGTCACCACTCAAACATCTTATATACCTGACTGTACAGACAGCGGCCATTTATTGTCACCACTCACACATCTTATATACCTGACTGCACAGACAGCGGCCATTTATTGTCACCACTCACACATCTTATATACCTGACTGCACAGACAGCGGCCATTTATTATCACCACTCACACATCTTATATACCTGACTGTACAGACAGTGGCCATTTATTTTCACCACTCACACATCTTATATACCTGACTACACAGACAGCGGCCATTTATTGTCACCACTCACACATCTTATATACCTGAATGCACAGACAGCGGCCATTTATTATCACCACTCACACATCTTATATACCTGACTGCACAGACAGTGGCCATTTATTGTCAACACTCACACATCTTATATACCTGACTGTACAGACAGCGGCCATTTATTATCACCACTCACACATCTTATATACCTGACTGCACAGACAGTGGCCATTTATTGTCACCACTCACACATCTTATATACCTGACTGTACAGACAGCGGCCATTTATTATCACCACTCACACATCTTATATACCTGACTGTACAGACAGCGGCCATTTATTGTCACCACTCACACATCTTATATACCTGACTGCACAGACAGTGGCCATTTATTATCACCACTCACACATCTTATATACCTGACTGCACAGACAGTGGCCATTTATTGTCACCACTCACACATCTTATATACCTGACTGCACAGACAGCGGCCATTTATTATCACCACTCACACATCTTATATACCTGACTGCACAGACAGTGGCCATTTATTGTCACCACTCACACATCTTATATACCTGACTGTACAGACAGCGGCCATTTATTGTCACCACTCACACATCTTATATACCTGACTGCACAGACAGTGGCCATTTATTGTCACCACTCACACATCTTATATACCTGACTGTACAGACAGCGGCCATTTATTATCACCACTCACACATCTTATATACCTGACTGCACAGACAGCGGCCATTTATTATCACCGCTCACACATCTTATATACCTGACTGCACAGACAGCGGCCATTTATTATCACCGCTCACACATCTTATATACCTGACTGCACAGACAGCGGCCATTTATTGTCACCACTCACACATCTTATATACCTGACTACACAGACAGCGGCCATTTATTGTCACCACTCACACATCTTATATACCTGACTGCACAGACAGCGGCCATTTATTGTCACCACTCACACATCTTATATACCTGACTGTACAGACAGCGGCCATTTATTGTCACCACTCAAACATCTTATATACCTGACTGTACAGACAGCGGCCATTTATTGTCACCACTCACACATCTTATATACCTGACTGCACAGACAGTGGCCATTTATTGTCACCACTCACACATCTTATATACCTGACTGTACAGACAGCGGCCATTTATTATCACCACTCACACATCTTATATACCTGACTGCACAGACAGCAGCCATTTATTATCACCGCTCACACATCTTATATACCTGACTGCACAGACAGCGGCCATTTATTATCACCGCTCACACATCTTATATACCTGACTGCACAGACAGCGGCCATTTATTATCACCGCTCACACATCTTATATACCTGACTGCACAGACAGCGGCCATTTATTGTCACCACTCACACATCTTATATACCTGACTACACAGACAGCGGCCATTTATTGTCACCACTCACACATCTTATATACCTGACTGCACAGACAGCGGCCATTTATTGTCACCACTCACACATCTTATATACCTGACTGCACAGACAGCGGCCATTTATTGTCACCACTCACACATCTTATATACCTGACTGTACAGACAGCGGCCATTTATTGTCACCACTCAAACATCTTATATACCTGACTGCACAGACAGCGGCCATTTATTGTCACCACTCACACATCTTATATACCTGACTGTACAGACAGCGGCCATTTATTGTCACCACTCACACCTCTTATATACCTGACTGCACAGACAGTGGCCATTTATTGTCACCACTCACACATCTTATATACCTGACTGCACAGACAGCAGCCATTTATTATCACCACTCACACATCTTATATACCTGACTGTACAGACAGCGGCCATTTATTATCACCACTCACACATCTTATATACCTGACTGCACAGACAGTGGCCATTTATTATCACCACTCACACATCTTATATACCTGACTGTACAGACAGCGGCCATTTATTGTCACCACTCACACATCTTATATACCTGACTGCACAGACAGCAGCCATTTATTGTCACCACTCACACATCTTATATACCTGACTGCACAGACAGCGGCCATTTATTGTCACCACTCACACATCTTATATACCTGACTGCACAGACAGTGGCCATTTATTATCACCACTCACACATCTTATATACCTGACTGTACAGACAGCGGCCATTTATTGTCACCACTCAAACATCTTATATACCTGACTGCACAGACAGCGGCCACTTATTGTCACCACTCACACATCTTATATACCTGACTGTACAGACAGCGGCCATTTATTGTCACCACTCACACATCTTATATACCTGACTGCACAGACAGCGGCCATTTATTGTCACCACTCACACATCTTATATACCTGACTGTACAGACAGCGGCCATTTATTATCACCACTCACACATCTTATATACCTGACTGCACAGACAGTGGCCATTTATTGTCACCACTCACACATCTTATATACCTGACTGTACAGACAGCGGCCATTTATTATCACCACTCACACATCTTATATACCTGACTGCACAGACAGCGGCCATTTATTGTCACCACTCACACATCTTATATACCTGACTGTACAGACAGCGGCCATTTATTATCACCACTCACACATCTTATATACCTGACTGCACAGACAGCGGCCATTTATTGTCACCACTCACACATCTTATATACCTGACTGCACAGACAGTGGCCATTTATTGTCACCACTCACACATCTTATATACCTGACTGCACAGACAGCAGCCATTTATTATCACCACTCACACATCTTATATACCTGACTGTACAGACAGCGGCCATTTATTATCACCACTCACACATCTTATATACCTGACTGCACAGACAGTGGCCATTTATTGTCACCACTCACACATCTTATATACCTCACTGCACAGACAGCAGCCATTTATTATCACCACTCACACATCTTATATACCTGACTGCACAGACAGTGGCCATTTATTGTCACCACTCACACATCTTATATACCTGACTGCACAGACAGTGGCCATTTATTATCACCACTCACACATCTTATATACCTGACTGCACAGACAGCGGCCATTTATTATCACCACTCACACATCTTATATACCTGACTGCACAGACAGCAGCCATTTATTATCACCACTCACACATCTTATATACCTGACTGCACAGACAGCGGCCATTTATTATCACCGCTCACACATCTTATATACCTGACTGCACAGACAGTGGCCATTTATTGTCACCACTCACACATCTTATATACCTGACTGCACAGACAGCGGCCATTTATTGTCACCACTCACACATCTTATATACCTGACTGTACAGACAGCGGCCATTTATTGTCACCACTCACACATCTTATATACCTGACTGTACAGACAGCGGCCATTTATTGTCACCACTCACACATCTTATATACCTGACTGCACAGACAGCGGCCATTTATTGTCAACACTCACACATCTTATATACCTGACTGCACAGACAGCGGCCATTTATTATCACCACTCACACATCTTATATACCTGACTGTACAGACAGCGGCCATTTATTGTCACCACTCACACATCTTATATACCTGACTGTACAGACAGCGGCCATTTATTGTCACCACTCAAACATCTTATATACCTGACTGCACAGACAGCGGCCATTTATTGTCACCACTCACACATCTTATATACCTGACTGTACAGACAGCGGCCATTTATTGTCACCACTCACACATCTTATATACCTGACTGTACAGACAGCGGCCATTTATTGTCACCACTCACACATCTTATATACCTGACTGCACAGACAGCGGCCATTTATTGTCACCACTCACACATCTTATATACCTGACTGTACAGACAGCGGCCATTTATTGTCACCACTCAAACATCTTATATACCTGACTGTACAGACAGCGGCCATTTATTGTCACCACTCAAACATCTTATATACCTGACTGTACAGACAGCGGCCATTTATTGTCACCACTCACACATCTTATATACCTGACTGCACAGACAGCGGCCATTTATTGTCACCACTCACACATCTTATATACCTGACTGCACAGACAGCGGCCATTTATTGTCACCACTCACACATCTTATATACCTGACTGCACAGACAGCGGCCATTTATTGTCACCACTCACACATCTTATATACCTGACTGCACAGACAGCGGCCATTTATTGTCACCACTCACACATCTTATATACCTGACTGCACAGACAGCGGCCATTTATTATCACCACTCACACATCTTATATACCTGACTGCACAGACAGTGGCCATTTATTTTCACCACTCACACATCTTATATACCTGAATGCACAGACAGCGGCCATTTATTATCACCACTCACACATCTTATATACCTGACTGCACAGACAGTGGCCATTTATTGTCACCACTCACACATCTTATATACCTGACTGTACAGACAGCGGCCATTTATTATCACCACTCACACATCTTATATACCTGACTGTACAGACAGCGGCCATTTATTGTCACCACTCACACATCTTATATACCTGACTGCACAGACAGTGGCCATTTATTATCACCACTCACACATCTTATATACCTGACTGCACAGACAGTGGCCATTTATTGTCACCACTCACACATCTTATATACCTGACTGCACAGACAGTGGCCATTTATTGTCACCACTCACACATCTTATATACCTGACTGTACAGACAGCGGCCATTTATTGTCACCACTCACACATCTTATATACCTGACTGCACAGACAGTGGCCATTTATTGTCACCACTCACACATCTTATATACCTGACTGTACAGACAGCGGCCATTTATTATCACCACTCACACATCTTATATACCTGACTGCACAGACAGCAGCCATTTATTATCACCGCTCACACATCTTATATACCTGACTGCACAGACAGCGGCCATTTATTATCACCGCTCACACATCTTATATACCTGACTGCACAGACAGCGGCCATTTATTGTCACCACTCACACATCTTATATACCTGACTACACAGACAGCGGCCATTTATTGTCACCACTCACACATCTTATATACCTGACTGCACAGACAGCGGCCATTTATTGTCACCACTCACACATCTTATATACCTGACTGCACAGACAGCGGCCATTTATTGTCACCACTCACACATCTTATATACCTGACTGTACAGACAGCGGCCATTTATTGTCACCACTCAAACATCTTATATACCTGACTGTACAGACAGCGGCCATTTATTGTCACCACTCACACATCTTATATACCTGACTGCACAGACAGCGGCCATTTATTGTCACCACTCAAACATCTTATATACCTGACTGTACAGACAGCGGCCATTTATTGTCACCTCTCACACATCTTATATACCTGACTGTACAGACAGCGGCCATTTATTGTCACCACTCACACATCTTATATACCTGACTGTACAGACAGTGGCCATTTATTGTCACCACTCAAACATCTTATATACCTGACTGTACAGACAGCGGCCATTTATTGTCACCTCTCACACATCTTATATACCTGACTGTACAGACAGCGGCCATTTATTGTCACCACTCACACATCTTATATACCTGACTGTACAGACAGCGGCCATTTATTATCACCACTCACACATCTTATATACCTGACTGCACAGACAGCAGCCATTTATTATCACCGCTCACACATCTTATATACCTGACTGCACAGACAGCGGCCATTTATTATCACCGCTCACACATCTTATATACCTGACTGCACAGACAGCGGCCATTTATTATCACCGCTCACACATCTTATATACCTGACTGCACAGACAGCGGCCATTTATTGTCACCACTCACACATCTTATATACCTGACTACACAGACAGCGGCCATTTATTGTCACCACTCACACATCTTATATACCTGACTGCACAGACAGCGGCCATTTATTGTCACCACTCACACATCTTATATACCTGACTGCACAGACAGCGGCCATTTATTGTCACCACTCACACATCTTATATACCTGACTGTACAGACAGCGGCCATTTATTGTCACCACTCACACATCTTATATACCTGACTGCACAGACAGTGGCCATTTATTGTCACCACTCAAACATCTTATATACCTGACTGTACAGACAGCGGCCATTTATTGTCACCTCTCACACATCTTATATACCTGACTGTACAGACAGCGGCCATTTATTGTCACCACTCAAACATCTTATATACCTGACTGTACAGACAGCGGCCATTTATT
This sequence comes from Phyllobates terribilis, assembly GCF_046119375.1. NCBI lineage: Eukaryota > Metazoa > Chordata > Amphibia > Anura > Dendrobatidae > Phyllobates > Phyllobates terribilis. The sequence goes on from NW_027362767.1 coordinate 138,772,369, forward strand.
GTCACCTCTCACACATCTTATATACCTGACTGTACAGACAGCGGCCATTTATTGTCACCACTCAAACATCTTATATACCAGACTGTACAGACAGCGGCCATTTATTGTCACCTCTCACACATTTTATATACCTGACTGCACAGACAGCGGACATTTATTATCACCACTCACACATCTTATATACCTGACTGCACAGACAGCGGCCATTTATTGTCACCACTCACACATCTTATATACCTGACTGCACAGACAGCGGCCATTTAATGTCACCGCTCACACATCTTATATACCTGACTGCACAGACAGCGGCCATTTATTATCAGCACTCACACATCTTATATACCTGACTGTACAGACAGCGGCCATTTATTGTCACCACTCACACATCTTATATACCTGACTGCACAGACAGCGGCCATTTATTGTCACCACTCACACATCTTATATACCTGACTGTACAGACAGCGGCCATTTATTGTCACGACTCACACATCTTATATACCTGACTGCACAGACAGCGGCCATTTATTATCACCACTCACACATCTTATATACCTGACTGTACAGACAGCGGCCATTTATTGTCACCACTCACACATCTTATATACCTGACTGCACAGACAGCGGCCATTTATTGTCACCACTCACACATCTTATATACCTGACTGCACAGACAGCGGCCATTTATTGTAACCACTCACACATCTTATATACCTGACTGTACAGACAGCGGCCATTTATTGTCACGACTCACACATCTTATATACCTAACTGCACAGACAGCGGCCATTTATTGTCACCACTCACACATCTTATATACCTGACTGTACAGACAGCGGCCATTTATTGTCACCACTCACACATCTTATATACCTGACTGCACAGACAGCGGCCATTTATAGTCACCACTCACACATCTTATATACCTGACTGCACAGACAGCGGCCATTTATTATCACCACTCACACATCTTATATACCTGACTGTACAGACAGCGGCCATTTATTGTCACCACTCACACATCTTATATACCTGACTGTACAGACAGCGGCCATTTACTGTCACCACTCACACATCTTATATACCTGACTGTACAGACAGCGGCCATTTATTGTCACCACTCACACATCTTATATACCTGACTGCACAGACAGCGGCCATTTATTGTCACCACTCACACATCTTATATACCTGACTGCACAGACAGCGGCCATTTATTGTCACCACTCACACATCTTATATACCTGACTGCACAGACAGCGACCATTTATTATCACCGCTCACACATCTTATATACCTGACTGTACAGACAGCGGCCATTTACTGTCACCACTCACACATCTTATATACCTGACTGTACAGACAGCGGCCATTTATTGTCACCACTCACACATCTTATATACCTGACTGCACAGACAGCGGCCATTTATTGTCACCACTCACACATCTTATATACCTGACTGCACAGACAGCGGCCATTTATTGTCACCACTCACACATCTTATATACCTGACTGCACAGACAGCGGCCATTTATTGTCACCACTCACACATCTTATATACCTGACTGCACAGACAGCGGCCATTTATTGTCACCACTCACACATCTTATATACCTGACTGCACAGACAGCGGCCATTTATTATCACCACTCACACATCTTATATACCTGACTGCACAGACAGCGGCCATTTATTGTCACCACTCACACATCTTATATACCTGACTGTACAGACAGCGGCCATTTACTGTCACCACTCACACATCTTATATACCTGACTGTACAGACAGCGGCCATTTATTGTCACCACTCACACATCTTATATACCTGACTGCACAGACAGCGGCCATTTATTGTCACCACTCACACATCTTATATACCTGACTGCACAGACAGCGGCCATTTATTGTCACCACTCACACATCTTATATACCTGACTGTACAGACAGCGGCCATTTATTATCACCATTCACACATCTTATATACCTGACTGCACAGACAGCGGCCATTTATTGTCACCACTCAAACATCTTATATACCTGACTGTACAGACAGCGGCCATTTATTGTCACCACTCACACATCTTATATACCTGACTGCACAGACAGCGGCCATTTATTGTCACCACTCACACATCTTATATACCTGACTACACAGACAGCGGCCATTTATTGTCACCACTCACACATCTTATATACCTGACTGCACAGACAGCGGCCATTTATTGTCACCTCTCACACATCTTATATACCTGACTACACAGACAGCGGCCATTTATTGTCACCACTCACACATCTTATATACCTGACTGCACAGACAGCGGCCATTTATTGTCACCACTCACACATCTTATATACCTGACTGCACAGACAGCGGCCATTTATTATCACCACTCACACATCTTATATACCTGACTGCACAGACAGCGGCCATTTATAGTCACCACTCACACATCTTATATACCTGACTGCACAGACAGCGGCCATTTATTATCACCACTCACACATCTTATATACCTGACTGTACAGACAGCGGCCATTTATTGTCACCACTCACACATCTTATATACCTGACTGTACAGACAGCGGTCATTTATTGTCACCACTCACACATCTTATATACCTGACTGCACAGACAGCGGCCATTTATTGTCACCACTCACACATCTTATATACCTGACTGCACAGACAGCGGCCATTTATTGTCACCACTCACACATCTTATATACCTGACTACACAGACAGCGGCCATTTATTGTCACCACTCAAACATCTTATAAACCTGATTGCACAGACAGCGGCCATTTATCGTCACCACTCACACATCTTATATACCTGACTATACAGACAGCGGCCATTTATTGTCACCACTCACACATCTTATATACCTGACTGTACAGACAGCGGCCATTTATTGTCACCACTCACACATCTTATATACCTGACTGCACAGACAGCAGCCATTTATTATCACCGCTCACACATCTTATATACCTGACTGTACAGACAGCAGCCATTTATTGTCACCACTCACACATCTTATATACCTGACTACACAGACAGCGGCCATTTATTGTCACCACTCACACATCTTATATACCTGACTACACAGACAGCGGCCATTTATCGTCACCGCTCACACATCTTATATACCTGACTATACAGACAGCGGCCATTTATTGTCACCACTCACACATCTTATATACCTGACTGCACAGACAGCAGCCATTTATTATCACCGCTCACACATCTTATATACCTGACTGTACAGACAGCAGCCATTTATTGTCACCACTCACACATCTTATATACCTGACTACACAGACAGCGGCCATTTATTGTCACCACTCACACATCTTATATACCTGACTGTACAGACAGCGGCCATTTATTGTCACCACTCACACATCTTATATACCTGACTGCACAGACAGCGGCCATTTATTATCACCACTCACACATCTTATATACCTGACTGTACAGACAGCGGCCATTTATTGTCACCACTCACACATCTTATATACCTGACTGCACAGACAGCGGCCATTTATTATCACCACTCACACATCTTATATACCTGACTGCACAGACAGCGGCCATTTATTGTCACCACTCACACATCTTATATACCTGACTGTACAGACAGCGGCCATTTATTGTCACCACTCACACATCTTATATACCTGACTGCACAGACAGCGGCCATTTATTGTCACCACTCACACATCTTATATACCTGACTGCACAGACAGCGGCCATTTATTATCACCACTCACACATCTTATATACCTGACTATACAGACAGCGGCAATTTATTGTCACCACTCACACATCTTATATACCTGACTGCACAGACAGCGGCCATTTATTATCACCACTCACACATCTTATATACCTGACTGCACAGACAGCGGCCATTTATTATCACCGCTCACACATCTTATATACCTGACTGCACAGACAGCGGCCATTTATTGTCACCGCTCACACATCTTATATACCTGACTGCACAGACAGCGGCCATTTATTATCACCGCTCACACATCTTATATACCTGACTGCACAGACAGCGGCCATTTATTGTCACCACTCACACATCTTATATACCTGACTGCACAGACAGCGGCCATTTATTATCACCACTCACACATCTTATATACCTGACTATACAGACAGCGGCCATTTATTGTCACCACTCACACATCTTATATACCTGACTGCACAGACAGCGGCCATTTATTGTCACCACTCACACATCTTATATACCTGACTGCACAGACAGCGGCCATTTATTTTTTGCACCCAATATCATGGGATCTCTGGAAACGAAGGATGTTTTCTTAACAATCATGTTACCTTGTTTCTATTTTTTAGGCTTCGATGCTTCTTCTCTTGTTTCTTTTGTTTCAATTTCTAAAACAGTGAGTATACAAGATCCTTTCTGTACATGTCACCCCCAGGTCTCACCGTCATCCTGTAATATTTCCACCCTCAGGTCTATATAGTGTGAACAAGTTGTCAAGCACTTTTCCAAGTGATGTTAATGACGCGCCCCCTGGGCCAGTGTTGTTGGGGAATACCCGGAGCCGGATCAGATGGGGGTTGTAGTCTCCGAGTGGCTGTGACCCGGTCCGTGCCCAGGGTGTCAAGCTCAGAGTATGTGGCAGTCCTACAGATGTTACAAAGTTCTTTATGTCGACTACGCCACCCGTTGTATTGCGGTCACTATGGCCGCCGCTGCAGCAGGGTCCGCTGAGGCTGATGGTGTTGGTGCAGCTTTTGGTAGTATAACCCCCAACGGGTGGGGTATAGCCTCAGGGGGTCAGGTGCAGAGGATGGGGGTTGTGGTGGTGCAGCATAGATGTTAAGTGAAGACAGAGTCGGGTTGTGCAGTTTAAGGTATTTACTCACTGCTGATGTTCCGGTCACTCCAGCTTCAAGTGACCACCCGAGCCGTGCTGCGTCCACCAGGTCCTGGATTCAGCAAACCCCCAAACAAGTCCGGAGCGTGACCCTGAGCTCTCCTTCTGTCCTTTCCTCTGGCCGTCCCCACTAGTGATCCACCTAGGTCCAGCTCCCTCGGGCCTTCTGTTGGGAGACCCTTGGCCTTGGGTTCCCTGACCCTCCACGTGGTTTGCCTTCGGGGTGGATGTGGTGGGTGGCCGTGGCAGACGCTGCCCACGGCCTCCGGTCTCTGGCTAGGGTGTGCTTTTGCCCCCACCAGTTTGGGATCCGGTACCCTATTGCCGACTCTTCACCCGGGGATTGAATTTGGGTTCTCAGAGTCCTTTCTTTTTCTCTCTCTGGGTCTTTCCTTCTCTGCTCCTCTCTCTCTCTGCAGGCTCATCTGGACCTCTGCTTCTTACTGACTCTGACAGACTGACCCTGTTCTTTGTTGGTGCCCACCTTAAATACTCCCTCTATGTGTGAGCTCAGGTGACCAGCACCCAATGAGCTCCTATCTTTACCCAGGCTGCTCCCCCTATCTGCCCCTACACTACTGGGATGGTCCACCCCCCTCCCACTCCAGCCAAGGACAGACTCGGTCGTACCTGCACATTTCTAAGTGGTAGTACCGTTGGTCTGCCCTCCGGAAATGGGATGTGTGTAGTGCATGCAGCCTACCGAGCTCAGGTCCACACTCCATCCTTACCCGGGAGTGGAATATCACACCTCTGGGTTGAGGTGCAATACCCCTGTAGCAGCCGAATCCTCAGGGTGCTACATTCCCCCCTGGTAAATCACAGCACGTCCTCGGGCTGTAAGAACAAAACACCACAAAACATACAAATTTTTTTCATATAAACAACATAGTAAAAACATATAAAATATCATATATATATCAGAAAACTTTTCATATAAATAACATTCTCGTCGCCTCTGCTCCTCCTCCGGTCACTGTGCAACGTGTGACCGGGTAAAGTGCGACAGTCTTTTCTTGAAAAACTCGTGGCTTTCCTGTAAAACCAGTAGGGAGCGCTTTAGGACGCGCAACTATATACAAGGGATATGGCCGCTCTCAGTCCTCGGCCAGGTATTAGGGAGGAATGACCGCTCTCAGTCCTCGGTCAGTGGGATTTAAGGGATAAACGGGTAAACAGTTCACACTTGCTGGTCCCAACGGGGACTATATTAGCAACAGTTCACTGTGCCCCGACGGGCAACTATATACAGCTTGTACTCTGCTGTACTTAACGACGACGTCCTCCTGCTCTTTCTTGGTGGTTACCTTTAGCTTCAGACCCGTCCGGGTCCTCTTGTTCTTCCTCCTCACACCGCAGCTCTTCCTCCGTCAGGCGATGCACATGGAGGGCGTAGGGTCCTTTGGCACACTTGTGCCGGGTGAAGGTGACCTCGTCCCCGATGTAAAGGTCACGACCTCTGTGTCCCTCCGGTAGGTGGGATTCAACGTCTCTCCTGGTTACGAAGACGTCGCCTGGGGTGCGGTGGTCTCGGATGAAGCCCCACCCATGCTGCATGTTAAACTTGATCACAGTCCCGGTGGTGCGGGGACTATGCGCTGCACGGGGGTCTCTCCTGGCCCGGCTCTTCTGCTCCGCGCTCCTTATTTGAGCTTGCTGTTCCCGGACCCGCCTCTCTCTCCGCTCCCTCTCGAAGACCTCGAGCTGTTGGCGGCAGCACTCAGCACGCTCCGCTGCAGCTGCCCGAGTCTCCTGAGTGAACCCCATGAGGTCTTCTCCGGTGGGGTCCCACTCAAACTGGGTCTCTTCTAGCGGGGGCGAGATCCTCTTTACGGGCTTTGGAGCCGGGATCAGGGGTGCACACATGGCCCCAGCCTTCCTCTGCCGTTCCAGTTCATGATATTCTTGGGGCCAGATGAAAGGCTGCCCATCCGGGCACGTGTGTTGGTTAAACAGGTCCTCTCCCAGATGCGGCACTCTTGGTCTTATGGGCGCGGTGGTGTTAGCACCCGGGTTGCCCGGGCCTTGCGGCCAGGCCTGGGGTATCTGGAAGGTGAAGGGCACCGTAAGGACGGCGGCGCCCTGGGCTACTTGGCCCTGCGACCAGGCCGGGGGCTCCGCGGAGGTAGGGGGCGCTGTTGGTATTGCGGCGCCCGGGGGTACTAGGCCTTGCGACCAGGCTGGTGGTACTTCCTGCTTGGTCACACTCGGGGTCGAGGCGTGTGACGTCACAGGGGTCGCGGCTCCCGTTTGAGGCCTAGTCTGCGGCGGTGACGTTGCAGCGACGGGCACGGCAGGATAGACTTCGGGCTCTGCGACGGGGAGCTGGGGCAGGTACGCGGTTTCCCGGTTTGGGGTATAGACGTCCCCTTTACCTGCCTCCACTCGTTCGGCTCCCTTCTCGGCGCCGTCTCCGGCCTTCAGTCCTCCCGCGCCATCCTCAGAGGCGGTCTGTCTCCTCGTCTCGGGTGGCGTGCTCCGCTGACAGGTCTCGGTCTGCTGGGCCATCTCACGGCTCCACTCCGCCAACGTCTCTCGCTGCACCCGGGCCATCCTCCTTGCGAGGCCCTCCAGAGCGGTCTGTGCACACTCCCGGTCTCGGGGGAGCTGTGCTAGGACCTCCACTAGGCCTAGTGGGGTCGTTGTTTCCAGCAGGCTCCTGACCAACGGGTCGGTGCTGCTCTGCTCTCCTACAGTTGTCTCCAGCAGGCTCCTGGCCAGCGGGCCGGTGCTGCTCTGCTCTCCCTCCTCTGTTTCTAGCAGGCTCCTGGCCAACGGGCCGGTGCTGCTCTGCTTTCTCGCCATCTCCGGGTAAGCTCCTCCGATACTCTTCTCCAGGCTTCTTGCCTCCGGGTGCGCTCTCTCCAGACTGCTCCAAGCGACACCCATTTTTTTTCTCTTCTTCTCAGTCCTCCCACTTCGAGGGCGGTCCCGGGGCCACTTGGTGATTGTCAGCTCCAGGGGCAGTTCTTTCACGCTGACAGACACCTCTAGCATCACAGTCTCTGTTGGTGGGGGCGGTTTCCACTTTTGGCGCCATTTTCGGTCCTGGCCCACGATGGGAGGTGGCCTCTTGCCACCCTCTGGCACGCCCATAATGGCGTCCGCTCTTCCAAGGCGGGAAACCTTTGGAAATGGCGGGAATCGTCTCCCAGTGGCGGGAAACTCTGCAGATGGCGGGAAAAAGCTGTTAATGGCGGACAACCGGCGGGAATCAACCTGTGATGGAGTCCGATGGCGGGGACCCTCCGGAACCGGCAGGAGACTTCTTTTTGAGGTAAACTCGTTCTTTTCTTCAGGCACGCAGTACCCGGTTGTTGTGGGCACGTAATCCTGCCGACTACGCCAAAGTTGACGCGCCCCCTGGGCCATATTCTTTAGGGGAATACCCGGAGCCGGATCAGATGGGGGTTGTAGTCTCCGAGTGGCTGTGACCCGGTCCGTGCCCAGGGTGTCAAGCTCAGAGTATGTGGCAGTCCTACAGATGTTACAAAGTTCTTTATGTCGACTACGCCACCCGTTGTATTGCGGTCACTATGGCCGCCGCTGCAGCAGGGTCCGCTGAGGCTGATGGTGTTGGTGCAGCTTTTGGTAGTATAACCCCCAACGGGTGGGGTATAGCCTCAGGGGGTCAGGTGCAGAGGATGGGGGTTGTGGTGGTGCAGCATAGATGTTAAGTGAAGACAGAGTCGGGTTGTGCAGTTTAAGGTATTTACTCACTGCTGATGTTCCGGTCACTCCAGCTTCAAGTGACCACCCGAGCCGTGCTGCGTCCACCAGGTCCTGGATTCAGCAAACCCCCAAACAAGTCCGGAGCGTGACCCTGAGCTCTCCTTCTGTCCTTTCCTCTGGCCGTCCCCACTAGTGATCCACCTAGGTCCAGCTCCCTCGGGCCTTCTGTTGGGAGACCCTTGGCCTTGGGTTCCCTGACCCTCCACGTGGTTTGCCTTCGGGGTGGATGTGGTGGGTGGCCGTGGCAGACGCTGCCCACGGCCTCCGGTCTCTGGCTAGGGTGTGCTTTTGCCCCCACCAGTTTGGGATCCGGTACCCTATTGCCGACTCTTCACCCGGGGATTGAATTTGGGTTCTCAGAGTCCTTTCTTTTTCTCTCTCTGGGTCTTTCCTTCTCTGCTCCTCTCTCTCTCTGCAGGCTCATCTGGACCTCTGCTTCTTACTGACTCTGACAGACTGACCCTGTTCTTTGTTGGTGCCCACCTTAAATACTCCCTCTATGTGTGAGCTCAGGTGACCAGCACCCAATGAGCTCCTATCTTTACCCAGGCTGCTCCCCCTATCTGCCCCTACACTACTGGGATGGTCCACCCCCCTCCCACTCCAGCCAAGGACAGACTCGGTCGTACCTGCACATTTCTAAGTGGGAGTACCGTTGGTCTGCCCTCCGGAAATGGGATGTGTGTAGTGCATGCAGCCTACCGAGCTCAGGTCCACACTCCATCCTTACCCGGGAGTGGAATATCACACCTCTGGGTTGAGGTGCAATACCCCTGTAGCAGCCGAATCCTCAGGGTGCTACATTAAAATCACTTGGAAAAGTGCTTGATCACCCGCATGCAGAAATGCATGTGAAGAACACTTGACAAACGCTTCTACCTGGCGAGAAAAACGCATGTAAAAACCGCATGCTTTTTTCCTGCCGGGGAGAAGCATAAAAAATATGCAGCATTTCTGCATCGTGGGCACACAGCCTAATGAGCCACATGACACTGGGGAGGGAAAATGCCTAATTGAGCACAATTTGGTCATTTACACTTAGGGGTGTACTCACTTTTGTGATATACTGTAGGTCCTTAGGATAGCTCATCAATATCTTGTGACTGAAAAGCGTTTTAACAATATTGTTTGTTATATCTCCACTCTATATAGTAAAATGCCACTTACCACCTTGGCAGCAACAACAACCACCTTTTACCACCTCGGCAGCAACAACAACCGCCTTTTACCACCTTGGCAGCAGCAACAACCACCTTTCACCACCTCGGCATCAACAACAACCACCTTTTACCATCTTGGCAGCAACGACAACACCCTTTTACCACATCGGCAGCAGCAACAACCACCTTTTTCTACCTCGTCAGCAACAACAACCACCTTTTACCACCTTGGCAGCAGCAGCAACCACATTTTACCACCTCAGCAGCAACAACAACATTCTTGGCAGCAACAACAACCACCTTTTACCACCTCAGCAGCAACAACAACAACAACCTTTTACAAACTCAGCAGCAACAACAATCTTCTACCACCTCGACAGCAAACCAAGGCTGTCCAACAAATTTTATTTTTTCTTTATGTATGACAACTCAATAAATTGTATTGGACTCTACCTTTCGTTCCTCTTTAATTTCACTTCATTTCCTGGCCCCTTTTGTTCACATGCTGCTCTCCAGACTGGGAAACTCCCTGTGCCCTTTTTTCTAATCTCACAACCAGAACTGGCACTGTCTGGCTCAATTGTGCAGCACTGCCTTCTGCCCGCCCCATACACAGCATTGGCTGTTAGTAATCTGCTCCATCACTGACCGCATTCATTCCAGCATTGGCGCTGACTGAGCAGTGATCCTGTGCCTTCATCTGTGGCAGTGCAGCGCCGATCACTACATCTCACACCACATCCACAATGGTGATAGTCATCACATGTCCCCAGGGGTATAATGTTTGCAGTTGCAGAAAGTGTGACTGGGCCCATACTGACGCCATTGCCTACTTCAGTTGGATATGCACGCGGATGCACAATCAGCTGAAGTGTGTTACGGCGCAGAGACACGCTGGGTCCCTGCACTGCAAAACAGACCGCCGCCAAGAGACCAGCAGCTGAGGTTGGCGTTCGAGGCATGGACGTCGCACGGCAGTGACATTACCCTACACACACAGACTGGCCAATGCTGGGGCTACACCATGTTTGGCCACAACACAGGTCAAGCTGCCAAACTTCGTTCTATGCCGCTGCTACATGGTAACGCGATGCCGGCGAGTAGGGTCACATTGCGGACCCTGCGGTGATGGGACAAGTTCTGATTTTTTAATCTGCTTGTTGCGGGACGTAGGGGACATAATGTGACCCTATTCACTTTATTTCTGCCACTAAGTCATGTAGCAGCAGCTTACAGTGATTGTGCTGCACAACCTGCGCCATGACCAAATCACTGTGCAACCAGCATCATATATAATAGTGTAATGTAGAGCTGAATAATGAGATTCACAGGACTCCATGGGAATCGGATCAGGGTCATGCAAAGTAATTCAGCCGGTCATGAAATAGTCGCATTGTATTAAGTGCCACATACATCCAAGATACTTGAGTCTGAATACCGGCCGAAGAAGTGTGCAAGTTTTACAATAGATCCTGCTGATGGATTGGTCGAGTTTGTATAATATATGACGCATATGACGCTTGTATGCAGTTATTGTTTTACATATAAAAAATGTAACCATATGTATCGAGATGGATATAGATACATATTTATTTATAGTCATATACGGCAATAAAATGGCAGCACTCCAGACGTATGATAGTGAAAAAACTGATCTTTATTCCGCCATGTATGTGCAACATTTCCTCTCTTCAAACTGTGAGTCTTTCTGAAGCCATGAACATTATATATAGGGTACACTCCATAATCAGAGGCCGGCAGCTGACATCAGCGTGCGCGTTACTGGGGGCACGCCCTCTGTTGGTATGTACAGTGCTGTCCCATTATTATGTGGCGCCCCTGCGGGTCCAGTAGCCACAGAGGTGCTGCATCTCACCCAGAGGTGTGGTACCCCACTCTCAGGTAAGGACGGAGTACTACCCGGGACCCACACACCCACATCCAACACACTCCACTTCAGGAGGGAAGGGCGAGATTGCTCACAAGGGAGAGCACAGTCCCTGGTCCCTAGCTGGAGGGTGGAACTAGGTAGAGGAGGTGGGTGGAGGAAGTAGATCAGGGGAGCACAGATAGAACGAGTATAAAAGACAGGGAGAAATATCTAGAAAGAGCGGAGAGGGGAGTCCTGCTCAGGAGAGCAGTGGAGAAGGGTTCATTCTCCTGGCTCCAGTGCTTGGAGCAGGAGTTCAGTGGAGAGAGAGGAGTGGGGCCTAGTGAGAGAGGCCCAGGAGGAGGAAAGTGAGGAAAGAAGAGAGGAGCAGTGAGGAGGGCTCCAGGGAGACAGAAGGGATCCCAGGGGCACGGCGAGTGCGGATGCCACCCGTACGCCCAAAATCACGCTGACGTGGAGGGATCAAGCCGCAGAAGGGGATGGCCCCAGACTAGTGGAGAACAACCAGGCTCAGCTAGCCAACCGGAAGCTGCAGCATTTTCAAGGTGTTGCAGTCAAAATCCACAATTACATCGCTGAAAATTTGGCCACATAGGGTCCAGGGGACTGAGAGAAGTCGCCCGACAAGGCCCGAGGTCACTGGCTTGGGTCACTGATTGTGAGGCGCAGGGCAGGAGGACAAGTCAAGAGCCAGCGCAGTGAGACGACCGGTAAAGGTACATAGAACGGGGTCCTGTCCAAGTGCTCCTGAGATACCTGACAGTTTGCTGGATCACTACCCCGGAGGACACAGGACGACGTGGGTGGTCGCACACCGGTGACTGTAACCTGAAAAACTTAACAACTGTGAGTAAAACCTGAAGACTGCACCCCACTGTGTCCTTGAATAATTGCTGCGCCATCATCTGCATTACACCGCACCAACAACATCTACATCCACAATTCTTCATATACTGCCCTGGAGCTAAGCTCTGCCTGTGGAGAGCTGAACCAACTCTGCTGCGTCACCATCAGCTCCAGAGGATCTGCACCGCAGCGGTGGCCCCATATAGCCGCATACCACAGGTGACGTCACGAACATTATCTCTAAAAACTTTATTCCCCTTTCACTTCCCCTTTAATTATTTGACCGCCCTGGGTCAACGACCAGGTCACTTCCACTGTGACATCTCCAGCACCGATTGGCCCGGCACCGAGTACCCCATGACCCCAGGGGGCGCATCAACTACATAGTATTAAATTATATTATTTTATAAATATAAATATATATATATATATATATATATATATATATATATATATACACAGTGGGGGAAAAAAGTATTTAGTCAGCCACCAATTGTGCAAGTTCTCCCACTTAAAAAGATGAGAGAGGCCTGTAATTGACATCATAGGTCGACCTCAACTATGAGAGACAAAATGAGAAAACAAATCCTGAAAATCACATTCTTTGATTTGGAAAGAATTTTTTTTCAAATTTTGGTGGAAAATAAGTATTTGGTCAATTACAAAAGTTCATCTCAATACTTTGTTATATATCCTTTGCTGGCAATGACAGAGGTGAAACGTTTTCTGTAAGTCTTCACAAGGTTGGCACACACTGTTTCTGGTATGTTGGCCCATTCCTCCATGCAGATCTCCTCTAGAGCAGTGATGTTTTGGGGCTGTCGCTGGGCAACACGGACTTTCAACTCCCTCCAAAGGTTTTCTATAGGGTTTAGATCTGGAGACTGGCTAGGCCACTCCAGGACCTTGAAATGCTTCTTACGAAGCCACTCCTTCGTTGCCCTGGCGGGCGGTGTGCTTGGGATCATTGTCATGCTGAAAGACCCAGCCATGTTTCATCTTCAATGCCTTTGCTGATGGAATGAGGTCTGCACTCAAAATCTCACGATACATGGCCCCATTCATTCTTTCATGTACACGGATCAGTCGCCTGGTCCCTTGATAGAGAAACAGCCCCAAAGCATGATGTCGCCACCCCCATGCTTCACAGTAGGTATGGTGTTCTTCAGATGCAACTCAGCATTCTTTCTCCTCCAAACACGACGAGTTGTGTTTCTACCAAACAGTTCTACTTTGGTTTCATCTGACCATATGACATTCTCCCAGTACTCTTCTGGATCATCCAAATGATCTCTAGCAAACTTCAGATGGGCCCAGACATGTAATGGCTTAAGCAGGGGGACACATCTGGCACTGAAGGATCTGAGTCCCTAGTGGCGTAGTGTGTTACTGATGGTAGCCTGTGTAACGTTAGTCCCAGATCTCTGCAGGTAATTTACTAGGTCCCCCCGTGTGGTTCTGGGATTTTTGCTCACCGTTCTTGAGATCATTTTGACCCCACTGGGTGAGATCTTGTGTGGAGCCCCAGATCGAGGGAGATTATCAGTGGTCTTGTATGTCTTCCATTTTCTAATTATTGCTCCCACAGTTGATTTCTTCACACCAAGCTGCTTGCCTATTGCAGATTCAGTCTTCCCAGCCTGGTGCAGGGCTGCAATTTTGTTTCTGGTGTCCTTTGACAGCTCTTTGGTCTTCACCATAGTGGAGTTTGGAGTGTGACTGAGGTTGCGGACAGGTGTCTTTTATACTGATAACAAGTTCAAACATGTGCCAGTACTACAGGTAATGAGTGGAGGACAGAGGAGCCAGTACTACAGGTAATGAGTGGAGGACAGAGGAGCCAGTACTACAGGTAATGAGTGGAGGACAGAGGAGCCAGTACTACAGGTAATGAGTGGAGGACAGAGGAGCCAGTACTACAGGTAATGAGTGGAGGACAGAGGAGACAGTACTACAGGTAATGAGTGGAGGACAGAGGAGCCTCTTTAAGAAGAAGTTACAGGTCTGTGAGAGACAGAAATCTTGCTTGTTTGTAACGGACCAAATACTTATTTTCCACCAAAATTTGAAAAAATTTCTTTCCATATCAGACAATGTGATTTTCAGGATTTGTTTTCTCATTTTGTCTCTCATAGTTGAGGTCGACCTATGATGTCAGTTACAGGCCTCTCTCATCTTTTAAGTGGGAGAACTTGCACAATTGGGGGCTGACTAAATACTTTTTTTCCCCACTGTGTATATATATATATATATATATATACCGTATATATATATGTATACAGTACAGACCAAAAGTTTGGACACACCTTCTCATTTAAAGATTTTTATGTATTTTCATGACTATGAAAATTGTACATTCACACTGAAGGCATCAAAACTATGAATTACCACATGTGGAATTATATACTTAACAAAAAAGTGTGAAACAACTGAAAATATGTCTTATATTCTAGGTTCTTCAAAGTAGCCACCTTTTGCTTTGATGACTGCTTTGCACACTCTAGGCATTCTCTTGATGAGCTTCAAGAGGTAGTCACCGGAAATGGTTTTCACTTCACAGGTGTGCGCTGTCAGGTTTAATCAGTGGGATTTCTTGCCTTATAAATGGGGTTGGGACCATCAGTTGTGTTGTGCAGAAGTCTGGTGGATACACAGCTGATAGTCCTACTGAATACACTGTTAGAATTTGTATTATGACTAGTGTTGATCGAGCACTAAAATGCTCGGGTGCTCGAAGCTCGGGCCGAGCTCGCCGTGATACTCGGGTGCTCGACCCAAGCAACGAGCCCAATGTTAGTCTATGGGAGACCCGAGCATTTTTGCGGTGGTACCTCCGGCAGTCTTTTAAAAGCCTAACAAATGCCCAAAACGATAGTGACAGTGCTCAAATGACATGGGGACAGCATGGGGATCGCCCCAGGAAGCATTTCTGACCCCCAGGTCACTGCTGTCAACAACATGGTCAGAGGTATTAAGCCACTTTTACGGGCTCACAATAAAACGTTCAAAAACGAAACTGAAACTTTTTTCCTGTGAAATATGTTAAGGAATTTCTTTTCCAGGGTAAAGACTTGTGTATAAGGTAAAATAAATAACCAAAAACAAAAATACTCCTCCACACCTTGGGCTATGTTCACAAGTAGCATTTTTTATGCATTTTTGCACTTTTGTATTGCTTTCAACTGTGACAAATGCATTCACCGGGAAATGTCATTTTAACATTTTACAACCTTATCTGGCCATGTGCTGTGTGACACATGCATAAAGTGCTGAAAAGACATGGGAACAGCATGGGGAAGACCCCTGGAAGCATCTCTGACACCCAGGTCACTGCCTAAAAGTGTGCCCATCATAAGTGATCCTTGCCGCATCAGAAGATGCAGACTTGCAACTATCCCCGTGCAAGTTGTAGTCCCAGGGCAGTGTTCAATTGTACCTCCCCCATTCCTTGCAATACAAGCGCAAGTATGCAGCCTGCCACCCACCCACCCCCAGGCTGCAATACTATACTGCTTGCTTGCACTTCAAATTGGGCCTTTTAGGCATGTGGAGGCGGAATCTGGCCACCACGTCATGGCTGCGTTGGCGGCCTGGAATCCATACTCAGTCCCCAGCCTGGGGGCAGCCGGGTGTCCATAAACGGTCCCCAGCCGCCCCTATTTCTCCTTGGCACATCCCCCCACACACTTTTCTTAGCCCGGCCTGCTTTAGGGCAGCATTGGACGAGCCCACCAGAGAACCAGACTCCTCCGGTGGGCCCTGGCTTCTCCATCAGGGGAGTTGAGAGTGCCAAGGTGAGGAGCATGATGATGATCACAGAAGTTAGCATCTGCTTTGTTTTCTTTTAATGCAAGTGTAAGTGTGCAGCCTGCCACCCACCCCCAGACTGCAATGCCATACTGCTAGCTTGCACTTGAAATGGGGCCTTTTAGTTTGGAGTAGGCCGAAGCTGCCCACTACCTCATGGCTGCATCGGCAGCGAGATATCCATACTCAGTCCTCAGCCGCCCCTATTTGTCCTGGTGTGCCTTATACATAAGATTAAGCGCATATACCAAAACATTACCTTTGCCCTCCCCAGTGCATTTAGTGGGAAGGAGAGCCTATTCCGCTGTAGTGTGTGCATGCCAAACCCCAGTTCATGGTACATGCGAAGATGCCTCCCACCCTGCACCTGTCGTTGCAGACTTGCAACTATCCCCGTTCAAGTCCTTGTCCCCGGGCAGTGTTCAATTGTACCTCTCCCATTCCTTGCAATGCATGCGCAAGTATGCAGCCTGCCACCCACCCACCCCCAGGCTGCAAAACCATACTGCTAGCTTGCTTGCACTTTAAATTGGGCCTTTTAGGCATGTGGAGGCGAAATCTGGCCACCACGCCATGGCTGCGTCGGCGGCCTGGTATCCATACTCAGTCCCCAGCCGCCCGGTGGCCGGATGTCCCCGCTTGCTCCCCAGCCTCCAGGGGGCGGCCGGGTGTCCATACTCGGTCCCCAGCCACCCCTATTTTTCCCGGTAACCTTTCCCACACTTTTCTTAGCCTGGCCTGCTTTAGGGCAGCATTGGCTAAGCCCACCAGACAACCAGACTCCTCCGGTGGGCCCTGGCTTCTCCATCAGGGGAGTTGAGAGTGCCAAGGTGAGGAGCATGATGAGGATGATAGAAGTTAGCATCTGCTATGTTTTGTTGGAATGCAAGCGCATGTATGTAGTAGCGGCTAGGCCTGAGGTGGTCAGCGTTTTGGCGCATATCCTACCTCCTCCGAGGATTGCTGGATGTTTTCCTGCTACTATCCAAGTTCTATGACTCCCGTTAAAACAAAGGTTCAGGTGATAAATGATGGATGAGGTGGTGGCAAAGGAGAAAGAGCAGGAGGAACAGGGCCCATTCACATCAATATCAGGCCAGTCAACCAGATATGTCTTGTAGGATGTGTTTCTGTAACAAAAGGAGCGGTTCGGCTACACAGTTATAGGGCATACAGTGAGTGCAATGCCTACCAAAAATTTCGAGGCACTCCAATGCCCCTTGGAAATGACATGGAGGTCAGAGGGCCTTAACTAAACCTTTTTTTCCATTTATAGCAACTGGGTCTCCTGTGCACTGTTGGCCTAAGCAGTGAATGGAAGGCTTTCCAAAAATTATGAGGAACTGCAATGCCCCTTACAAGAGCCACGCAGTACAGCATATTACAAACATAAGTCCCATTATTGCGGAGTGGGTCTCCCATAGGATTTGCTTATGCCTTCCAAGCAAAAGCTTCCAAAAATTAGGACGGAGCAACTTGCAATGCCCCTTACAAGAGCCATGCAGTACAGCATATTACAAACATAAGTCCCATTATTGCGGAGTGGGTCTCCCATAGTATTTGCTTATGCCTTCCAAGCAAAAGCTTCCAAAAATTAGGACGGAGCAACTTGCAATGCCCCTTACAAGAACCATGCAGTACAGCATATTACAAACATAAGTCTCATTATTGTGGAGTGGGTCTCCCATAGGATTTGCTTATGCCTTCCAAGAAAAAGCTTCCAAAAATTAGGACGGAGCAACTTGCAATGCCCCTTACAAGAACCATGCAGTACAGCATATTACAAACATAAGTCCCATTATTGCGGAGTGGGTCTCCCATAGTATTTGCTTATGCCTTCCAAGCAAAAGCTTCCAAAAATTAGGACGGAGCAACTTGCAATGCCCCTTACAAGAACCATGCAGTACAGCATATTACAAACATAAGTCCCATTATTGCGGAGTGGGTCTCCCATAGGATTTGCTTATGCCTTCCAAGCAAAAGCTTCCAAAAATTAGGACGGAGCAACTTGCAATGCCCCTTACAAGAACCATGCAGTACAGCATATTACAAACATAAGTCCCATTATTGCGGAGTGGGTCTCCCATAGGATTTGCTTATGCCTTCCAAGCATAAGCTGACAAAAATAAGGACGGAGGAACTTGCAATGCTGGCACCCTGGTGGTATAGTGGTGTTGGAGGCTGAGGATAAGGAGAAGAACATAAACAGCCGAAATGAGGAAGCGTATACCCATGTGTGGATGTGAAGCGGTGCATGTGAATACACCTCCCGAAATAACACAGTGGATTTGACTTTATGTTACTCTGCTATCATTTGATGGTGATGAGAAGTCTGGCCCAATCCAGCCCTTGTTCATTTTGTTAAGGGTCAGTTTGTCAGCATTGTCAGTTGACAGGCGAGTGCGCTTATCAGTTATAATCCCCCCAGCGGCACTAAAAACACGCTCCGATAACACGCTAGAGGCAGAGCAGGCCTCCAAGGCGTACAGAGCGAGTTCATTCCAAGTGTCCAGCTTGGATACCCAATAATTAAAAGGCACAGAAGAATCACGGAGGACCCTGGTATGGTCGGCATGGTACTCCCTCACCATCTTTTGAAACTTTCCACTCCTTGTGAGAGTACCCCGCGCCTCAGGGCCTGAAACTGGGCGGGTGTCAGAAATCTGTCCCAGAACGTTGACAGTGTTCCCCTGCCTCTGCTGGATTGGAGTTGCATCTCTTTCGCCTGTACGCCTTGGTTGGGCAACGAACTGTGACCTCTGCCGCTAGCATGTTCAGATGAGAATTTTGCAAGTTCTGCAGCAAGGGCCTTCTGGTACTGCCCCATTTTTGTAGACCTCTCCACCTCAGGAATAAGAGAGTGAAAGTTCCCCTTGTAGTGGGGGTCTAAAAGTGTCACCAACCAGTAATGACTGTCACCCAACATTTTGACAACGCGAGGGTCACGGTTAAGGCAGCGTAACATAAAGTCAGCTATGCGTGCCAGACTGGTAACGGGCAAGATTTCCGTGTCCTCACCAAGATGACGACTGACCATGCTCTCTTCCTCCTCCTCCTCCTATTTCTCTCCCCTGTCCTCAGGCCACCCACGCTGAACCGACGGTATGACACTTGTACATGTACTACCGTCTACAGCGCATGATAGCAGCTCCTGTTCTTCCTCCTCCTCCTCCTCCTCCTCTCCCTCATTGTCCCCCAATGCACATTGGCATGAGATGAGGCTGGGCTGTGTGTAATCGCCCACTACGGCTTCTTGATCCATCTCATCATACTCTGGCTGCAATGCCTCCTCTTTAATTCTCTGCAGAGAGCGTTGCAAAAGACAGACAAGTGGGATGTTGACACTAATGATGGCGTCATCGCCACTCACCATCTTGGTGGCTCCTCAAAGTTTGTCAGGATGGTACATATGTCAGACATCCAGGTCCACTCCTGAGGTCTTATGTGTGGAGTCTGACCTGAATATCGGCGGCCTTGTTGCATCTGGTACTCCACAACTGCTGTCTTCTGCTCACAAAGCCTTTGCAACATGTGGAGGGTAGAGTTCCAACGTGTGGGGACATCACACACCAGTCGGTGTGCCGGAAGCTGCAAACGCTGCTGCAACACAGCAAGGGCGACAGAAGCTGTAGCCGACTTGCGAAAATGAGCTGACAGGCGGCGTACTTTCACGAGCAGATCTGGCAACTCGGGGTACGATTTAAGCAACCGCTGAACCACGAGGTTAAGCACATGAGCCAGGCATGGTACGTGTGTGATCTAACCTCGCCTCAGAGCCGCCACCAGGTTACGGCCATTGTCACACACGACCATGCCGGGATGTAGGTTCAGCGGTCTCAGCCACAGATCTGCCTGCTCTTTCACAGCTGTCCACAACTCACAAGCAGTGAGAGGATTATCACCTAAGCTTATGAGTTTCAGCACAGCCTGTTGCCGCTTGGCGGAGGCAGTACTGCAGTGCTTCCAGCTTGTAACTGATGTGGTGATATCTGAGATGGAGGCTGAACATGAGGAGGAGGAGGATGATGCGCAGGAGCTATACACTGTGGGGACAACTATGACTGACATAGGGCCCGCAATCCTCGGTGTGGGGAGGACGTGGTCCGTCCCAAGGTCCGACTGGGTCCCGGCTTCCACTATGTTTACCCAGTGTGCCGTCAGAGAGATGTACCGTCCATGGCCACAAGCACTTGTCCACGTGTCCGTTGTCAGGTGGACTCTCCCAGTAACTGCGTTGTTGAGGGCACGGCAGATGCTTTGGGACACGTGCTTGTGTAGTGCGGGGATGGCACACCGGGCAAAATAGTGTCGGCTGGGGACCGAGTACCGAGGGACGGCCACCGCCATAAGATTGCGGAAGGATTCTGTCTCCACTAGCCTAAAAGGCAGCATTTCCAATGCAAGCAATCGTGAAATGTGCGAATTTAGGACTGTGGCCTGTGGGGCGTTAGCTGCGAATTTCCGCTTTCGTTCAAAGGTCTGGGATATGGACAATTAAACGCTGCGGTGGGACGTGGACGTGGACGTTGATGCTGTTTCTTGAGAAACTGCCATAACAAGTGAAGACTGAGAGGAGAGGGCATCTTTACATGCAGTATGGACAGGGGATTGCCTTGCACACACAACAGGGGGTTCTATTGCACGCACAACAGTGGAAGAAGCAGTGGTGACACCCGCTGACACTGGTCGTGGACCCTGGGTTTCGCCCCACAAAGTCGGGTGCTTTGCTGTCATGTGCCTGATCATGCTGGTGGTGGTCAGGCTGGTAGTTTTGTCACCCCTGCTGATGCTGGCATGGGGTTATCAGCAGAGTCTTTAAAAAAATTCCAGACTCTGGAAGATCTAGCGCTTGTACTGGCAACGTCCCTCGTGTTGGTGTTACGGGGAACGGTTGCCCGCCTTCTGTCTGCGGCCACCACACTGCTTCTTCCTGCCTGTTGGGGTACTCTGACTCCCTCCCCCTGTGTGCTGCTGGCCTCACTCTGCATGTCCTCCTGCCATGTTGGGTCAGTTACTAGATCATCCACCACCTCCTCCTCTTCCACTTGCGCACCACGATGCTCCTCCTCACTTGCTGGCAATTGTGTCTCGTCATCGTCCACCTCTTGTGACAAATTGCCAGCGTCGACTTCCTGTGGCCGTGGCTGTTCAAATATTTGGGCATCGCTACATGGGATCTCCTCTTCCACCACTTCAAGCGTATCAGGCGAGGGGCACAAATCTGGAAATGGACCAGTGAACAGCTCTTCAGAGTGTCCAAGTGTGGGATCAATTGCTGTCTGACGACACTCGGCATGGTGGGAGAAAGGAGCATCAGGGTGAGGAGGAGTATGCGGTCGAGACTCACGGCTACTAAGAGTTGACCGTGTGGAAGACAGACCGGAGGTGGTGGTGCCCAGGTAACTGGAAGTATTATCTGCTATCCAATTAATAACCTGTTCACACTGATCAGTTCTCAATACTGGTGTTGTTCTGTGCTTCCCTAGTAATTCGGTCAAGAAGTGGGAGCGAGAAGATGTGGCTGTTGGTTGTGGCACATTTTCACCTTGGCCACGGCCCCGTCCTCTGCACGAACCATCACCAGAATGTCCACTTCCACGTCCCTTGACACGCGCCTTGCCCATTGTAAAGGAAGTAAAATAGCTTACACTTGCACTATCAATGGAAAAAGGGTAATAAAAAGTAGATTAGAACCGTGGAAGAGGAAAACCACAGTTCTATTTCTCTGGCCTACACCTGACTCTTTTAAACAATCTGAACAATCAGGGAGAAACTATTACTGTTTTTCTTTACGTAAAAAATACCAAAACCTGAATAATAGAGATTTTTTACCGTGGGAAGGCAAAACCACAGTTATTGCTTACTGGGGTATACCAGACTTTTTTAAATAGATATAATTGCGGCTGAACAGTGAGCGACGCACTCAAACTGTGTTTTTTTAGATACCAAATGGCCCAAAAGTGGATAATACAGAGGGTTGAACCGTGGAAGTGCAAAACAACACTTTTGTTTCTCTAGCCTACACCTGACTATTTTCAACAGATATATTTGTGTCTGAAAAATCAGAGACATGCTTTTTTTTTGGCGGGGGGACACCAAAAGGTTAATAAGACGGGTATTTGTACAGTGTGAAAGAGGAAAAAAAAAAGAGGATTTAGATGAAAAAAAAAAAGGATTTTTCCTGTCCCCTGAGACCTGGAGCTAAGTCCAGCAATTTCAGCAACAGGAGCACACAGGACTGTAATGCAGCGTTTGCTGGTATAACCACTGCGTCTCCTATACCGCCTGCCTGCCTGATATCTGGGATGGATATTAGTCCTGAGAAGGACTGTTTGTTTGATCTGGCAGCCTTTACAGACCCTACACTAACTATTTTGCAGTTTATATCTCTCCCTAAATCAGCAGCGCTGTCCCTACACTGTCTGATCCGGAGCGACTGTGTCCAAGATGGCGGCGCCCGGTTTTAAATACTCGAGGTGTCGCTGTGCGGCCAGCCAATCACTGTAATGCCCACAAACAACATGGCTGCGGCATTACAGTGACTGGCTGGCAATCCCTGCATGTTCATTGGCTCTGTAAAGAGCGCCAAACATGCAGGGCAGAGACCCGAGCTCCCGCCCGAGTAACCCGGAAATGCTCGGTGCTCGCCGAACATCCCGAGTAGCGTGATGCTCGGGCGAGTACCGAGCAGTGTTGAGCATGTTCGCTCAACACTAATTATGATAATAAAAAAGCAGCTAAGTAAAGAAAAACGAGTGGCCATCATTACTTTAACAAATGAAGGTCAGTCAGTCCGAAAAATTGGGCAAACTTTGAAAGTGTCCCCAAGTGCAGTTGCAAAAACCATCAAGCGCTACAAAGAAACTGGCTCACATGAGGACCGCCCCAGGAAAGGAAGTGTGGCACCCCAGAGGGTCTGGTTTCCACAGTGGTGTTGCTTCCCTTAAAAGAGGTAATACCATGTCTGGAGGCAAGTGGGGGGTTTCCTGGTCAGGAACCTAATACATGCAACACATCCTGTCTCCAGACCAGAAAGGGGAGGATCCTGCCCTATATAACTGGATCTGGAGGCGGGGTTAGAAGAGTTCAGTGTGAGGAGTCGAGTTGTGGACACGAAGGAGCCAGGGACTGGAGCTGGAGATTAGAGATGAGCGTTGTTCTACTCGAACTGTTCGCCAATCTCAAATTCGAGCTGTTTTGGGCGGTGTTCGAGCCGTTCGGCGAACACGAACGATTTGAGAAAAATTCGGCTGTTCGAGGTTATGTTCGATAACTGTTCGTGCACCAAAATCATAACTGGATTTTTTCTCAGTAATGATGAAAATTAATGTTAATACGCAGTTTGAGTGTACAGCGGAGTGGGGGGAGGGGCAGGGGATGGATCTCTGCAGGAATAATGAAGATCTCCATTTTTTTTTCTCTTTCCCGCATTTACAGTGGGGAGGTGCAATCTGTCAGCCTATCAGCAGCGCACACACGGAGCGAAGTGCTTTTTTCACACAAGCAAGGGCATGTGTGATTGGCAGTGTATGTCACATGTCCTTGCCCTATAAGACCAAGCCATTTTCCCCGTCGCCACCATTTTCTCACTGCTGCAGCTGCGTGTTAGACGGCACCGCTGTTGCTGTGTGCACTATACCTTGTTAATTTCAAGCCAATTTTCGCACAAATCTACAGATAGTTTGGGAGTAGGGAATAATTGTGATTGCAGTCCTTTTAAGGACTAGGTTACAGCATTTCCTACGACTTTTATCAGGCTGGTCTGTGCTCTTAAATAGATAGGTTGTGGGAGTAAAGACTGAGGGTATGTGCACACGATGCAGAAATGAAGCAGAAAATTTCTGCATCATTTCTGCATCTCCCTGGCAGAAAAAACGCATGCAGATTGTGCATGCGTTTTTCCTGCAGAATACATGCGGATCCACATGCAGATTCACATGCGTTTCCGCATGCAGATTGACAAGCGCTTTCCAGGCGATGTTAGCATCACCTGGAAAGTGCTTGATAACTAGGTCACACTATATAAATCCATGCAAACAGCATGGATTTATACAGTGTGAACCGAGAGAGTGTATATACTTACCTCCGATGGCCCGCGCTGTCCTGCTCAATCTGTTCTCCCTCGCCGGCAACTTTGAATTGAAAGACCTGCCGACGTCAGCGTCACGTGACCCGTCACATGACTCTGACGTCACCGCAGGTCCTACAACTCACTGCAAGTGCCGGGAACCAAGCGGGAGCGCTGTGCGGGCCGACAGATGGTAAGAATACATTTATTTTTTATTTTATTCTTCTTTTACAGCTTTTTTAATGGTACCTGGGTGTGGATGAGACTCTCCTCTCCTCCACACCCGGGTACCATCCGCACATTAGAACGCACCAATTACGCAAGTACAAATGCTGTCTTGCGGAATTGGCGCGTTCTAATGCAAGTCAATGGCGGCGAAATCGCCGCGTTTCCGCAAAATTAATTGACATGCTGCGGATTTTTGACCGCAGCGTTAACACTGCGGAAAAATCCGCATCATGGGCACAGCACATGCGGATTTCCATTGGGGAACATTGCTTCCCTTCTACCATGCGTTTTTCATGCGTTTCCGCGGCGTTTACGCAACTGCAAAAACGCCGCGGAAACGCATGAAATACGCATCGTGTGAACACAGCCTAATTGTAATTGCAGTCCTTTTCAGGACTAGGTTACATCAGTTCCTATCAGTTTTTGCCAGGCAGGTCTGTGCCAGTGCTGTGCAAGTTTTTTTCACAGCATTTGGCTGAATCTAGCAAAGCTAATCCTTTTTGGCCTATTGCAGAGTGTGTTAGTCAGTGGAGTAGCCTATCTGTGTTGCAAGATATACCACCTGTGTATAGAATACCAATTTTTTTACTGCACCTAGTGAAGTAAAATCTTTTGGGCATAGCATCATTCTATTAGTCCATCTATACTGACCTCCATCAGGTTGCAAATTGAATATAATTTTTTTCTGCATCTAGCTCTGAAAAAATATTTGGGCTTCTAGCAGTGTGTGGGACTTGTTCTATTAGTCCATCTATACTGACCTCCATCAGGTTGCAAACTGAATATAATTTTTTTCTGCATCTAGCTCTGAAAAAATATTTGGCCTTCTAGCAGTGTGTGGGACTTGTTCTATTAGTCCATCTATACTGACCTCCATCAGGTTGCAAATTGAATATAATTTTTTTCTGCATCTAGCTCTGAAAAAATATTTGGGCTTCTAGCAGTGTGTGGGACTTGTTCTATTAATCCATCTATACAGACCTCCATCAGGTTGCAAACTGAATATAATTTTTTTCTGCATCTACCTCTGAAAAAATATTTGGCCTTCTAGCAGTGTGTGGGACTTGTTCTATTACTCCATCTATACTGACCTCCATCAGGTTGCAAACTGAATATATTTTTTTTCTGCATCTACCTCTGAAAAAATATTGGGCTTCTAGCTGTGTGTGGGACTTGTTCTATTACTCCATCTATACTGACCTCCATCAGGTTGCAAACTGAATATAATTTTTTGTCTGCATCTAGCTCTGAAAAAATATTTGGGCTTCTAGCTGTGTGTGGGACTTGTTCTATTAGTCCATCTATACTGACCTCCATCAGGTTGCAAACTGAAAATAATTTTTTGTCTGCATCTAGCTCTGAAAAAATATTTGGCCTTCTAGCAGTGTGTGGGACTTGTTCTATTAATTCATCTATACAGACCTCCATCAGGTTGCAAACTGAATATAATTTTTTTCTGCATCTACCTCTGAAAAAATATTTGGGCTTCTAGCTGTGTGTGGGACTTGTTCTATTAGTCCATCTATACTGACCTCCATCAGGTTGCAAACTGAAAATAATTTTTTGTCTGCATCTAGCTCTGAAAAAATATTTGGCCTTCTAGCAGTGTGTGGGACTTTCTCTATTTGTCCATCTATACTGACCTCCATCAGGTTGCAAATTAAAAATAATTTTTATCTGCATCTACCTCTGAAAAAATATTTGAGCTTCTAGCTGTGTGTGGGACTTGTTCTATTAGTCCATCTATACTGACCTCCATCAGGTTGCAAACTAAATACAATTTTTTTCTGCATCTAGCTCTGAAAAAATATTTGGCCTTCTAGCAGTGTGTGGGACTTTCTCTATTAGTCCATCTATACTGACCTCCATCAGGTTGCAAATTAAAAATAATTTTTATCTGCATCCAGCTCTGAAAAAATATTTGGCCTTCTAGCAGTGTGTGGGACTTTCTCTATTAGTCCATCTATACTGACCTCCATCAGGTTGCAAATTAAAAATAATTTTTTGTCTGCATCTAGCTCTGAAAAAATATTTGGCCTTCTAGCAGTGTGTGGGACTTTCTCTATTAGTCCATCTATACTGACCTCCATCAGGTTGCAAACTGAATATATTTTTTTTCTGCATCTACCTCTGAAAAAATATTGGGCTTCTAGCTGTGTGTGGGACTTGTTCTATTAATCCATCTATACAGACCTCCATCAGGTTGCAAACTGAATATAATTTTTTTCTGCATCTACCTCTGAAAAAATATTTGGGCTTCTAGCTGTGTGTGGGACTTGTTCTATTAGTCCATCTATACTGACCTCCATCAGGTTGCAAATTAAAAATAATTTTTATCTGCATCTACCTCTGAAAAAATATTTGGGCTTCTAGCTGTGTGTGGGACTTGTTCTATTAGTCCATCTATACTGACCTCCATCAGGTTGCAAACTGAATATAATTTTTTTCTGCATCTAGCTCTGAAAAAATATTTGGCCTTCTAGCAGTGTGTGGGACTTTCTCTATTAGTCCATCTATACTGACCTCCATCAGGTTGCAAACTGAATATATTTTTTTTCTGCATCTACCTCTGAAAAAATATTGGGCTTCTAGCTGTGTGTGGGACTTGTTCTATTAATCCATCTATACAGACCTCCATCAGGTTGCAAACTGAATATAATTTTTTTCTGCATCTACCTCTGAAAAAATATTTGGGCTTCTAGCAGTGTGTGGGACTTGTTCTATTAGTCCATCTATACTGACCTCCATCAGGTTGCAAACTGAATATATTTTTTTTCTGCATCTACCTCTGAAAAAATATTGGGCTTCTAGCTGTGTGTGGGACTCGTTATATTAATCCATCTATACAGACCTCCATCAGGTTGCAAACTGAATATAATTTTTTTCTGCATCTACCTCTGAAAAAATATTTGGGCTTCTAGCTGTGTGTGGGACTTGTTCTATTAGTCCATCTATACTGACCTCCATCAGGTTGCAAACTGAAAATAATTTTTTGTCTGCATCTAGCTCTGAAAAAATATTTGGCCTTCTAGCAGTGTGTGGGACTTTCTCTATTAGTCCATCTATACTGACCTCCATCAGGTTGCAAATTAAAAATAATTTTTATCTGCATCCAGCTCTGAAAAAATATTTGGCCTTCTAGCAGTGTGTGGGACTTTCTCTATTAGTCCATCTATACTGACCTCCATCAGGTTGCAAATTAAAAATAATTTTTTGTCTGCATCTAGCTCTGAAAAAATATTTGGTCTTCTAGCAGTGTGTGGGACTTTCTCTATTAGTCCATCTATACTGACCTCCATCAGGTTGCAAATTAAAAATAATTTTTATCTGCATCTACCTCTGAAAAAATATTTGGGCTTCTAGCAGTGTGTGGGACTTGTTCTATTAGTCCATCTATACTGACCTCCATCAGGTTGCAAACTGAATATAATTTTTTTCTGCATCTACCTCTGAAAAAATATTTGGGCTTCTAGCTGTGTGTGGGACTTGTTCTATTAGTCCATCTATACTGACCTACATCAGGTTGCAAATTAAAAATAATTTTTATCTGCATCTACCTCTGAAAAAATATTTGGGCTTCTAGCAGTGTGTGGGACTTTCTCTATTAGTCCATCTATACTGACCTCCATCAGGTTGCAAATTAAAAATAATTTTTATCTGCATCCAGCTCTGAAAAAATATTTGGCCTTCTAGCAGTGTGTGGGACTTTCTCTATTAGTCCATCTATACTGACCTCCATCAGGTTGCAAATTAAAAATAATTTTTTGTCTGCATCTAGCTCTGAAAAAATATTTGGTCTTCTAGCAGTGTGTGGGACTTTCTCTATTAGTCCATCTATACTGACCTCCATCAGGTTGCAAATTAAAAATAATTTTTATCTGCATCTACCTCTGAAAAAATATTTGGGCTTCTAGCAGTGTGTGGGACTTGTTCTATTAGTCCATCTATACTGACCTCCATCAGGTTGCAAACTGAATATAATTTTTTTCTGCATCTACCTCTGAAAAAATATTTGGGCTTCTAGCTGTGTGTGGGACTTGTTCTATTAGTCCATCTATACTGACCTACATCAGGTTGCAAATTAAAAATAATTTTTATCTGCATCTACCTCTGAAAAAATATTTGGGCTTCTAGCAGTGTGTGGGACTTGCTCTATTAGTCCATCTATACTGACCTCCATCAGGTTGCAAACTGAATATAATTTTTTTCTGCATCTAGCTCTGAAAAAATATTTGGCCTTCTAGAAGTGTGTGGGACTTTCTCTATTAGTCCATCTATACTGACCTACATCAGGTTGCAAACTGAATATATATTTTTTCTGCATCTACCTCTGAAAAAATATTGGGCTTCTAGCTGTGTGTGGGACTTGTTCTATTAATCCATCTATACAGACCTCCATCAGGTTGCAAACTGAATATAATTTTTTTCTGCATCTACCTCTGAAAAAATATTTGGCCTTCTAGCAGTGTGTGGGACTTGTTCTATTAGTCCACCTATACTGACCTCCATCAGGTTGCAAACTGAAAATAATTTTTTGTCTGCATCTAGCTCTGAAAAAATATTTGGCCTTCTAGCAGTGTGTGGGACTTTCTCTATTAGTCCATCTATACTGACCTCCATCAGGTTGCAAATGAAAAATAATTTTTATCTGCATCTAGCTCTGAAAAAATATTTGGCCTTCTAGCAGTGTGTGGGACTCATTGTATTAGTCCATCTATACCAAGCTCCACCAGCTTTTAAATTAATAATAATTTTTAGCTGCATCTAGCCCTGAAAATAATTTTTCTTCCCAATAGTGGTAGCAATAGAAATATGGGGCGCGCGCCTGGCTTACAAAAATATACGCTTCATAACAAAAAACACCAGCCTAGCGCACTGCATTAATAAGATGGCATCATCGTCTCCCCCAGTGCTAGGCCTACTACCCAGGCTAGCATTCCTGTGCCTAAAACACAATGTATGGGTCCGCGCTAGCCACTATGCTGAGGGGTCTAAAGCTGCTGCTAACGCTTTATAACAATTCAATTGGCAGATTTTCACAGAGCTCTTCCACAACGCCCACCCATTGGGCAACAGTTGCCCACCTTCCCTATGGGATCTAGTGGCGAATAGTTGATGCCATTAATCAGAGCGTCAGTTGCCCCGTCGACGTGGCAAGCATACGGTAAGGCATGGGAAGAGTGGACACGACTAGTAGCAGGCAGACGGGTTGACCAATGTGAACAAGCCAGATCACAAGTCACCATAGAATTTCTCCACCAGCTAATTATGAGGGGCATATCAGGGGCGTCAGCGCAGCGGTGTCTGACCGGAGTAGCATTTCACTTCCAACTACTGAATTGGGGAGATGTGACAAAGGTTCATCATCAGACAATCCATAAAAGGGTGGAAAAGGGGTCAGCCAAGTCAGGAGTGTAGACGTCCCGTCCCGTGTCACTAAAACTGATTTCTCACATCATATCCCTAACACCATTAACATGACACTCACAATTTGAAGCAACACTACTGTCTACTGCATTTGTGATCGCCTTCTTCGGGGCGCTATGCATAAGCGAATTAGTCCCTCAATCCAAAATTACCACCAGTGGACGCTTATTACACCAGGACGTAGTCATAGCCAATAATGCAATACGTCTACGCATACACAAATCGAAAACGGTTCCAGCGGGCAGGGGCACTTGGGTACTTCTACAACCCACAAACGGTACACTGAGTTGGGTAACAATAGTAAAAACATATCTAACCATCAGATCACAAAGTAATTTCTTCCTATCACACATTGATGGAATGCCATTATCAAGATACCAGTTCCAAGCTATATTTAATAAATGCATAACATCGGCAGGGAACCACCCCAAAGATTACGGGACACACTTAACGCGCCCCTGGGCCTGTGTCGCGCTGCGTTGCGCACGCGGGAGCTTACCCGGAGCCGGATCTCTTGAGGGTTGTAGTCTCGTGGCGGTGACCCGGTCCGTGCCCAGGGAGTCAAACTGAGCGGCGATGTAACAGCGGTAGAAGTAGGACGACTACGCCACCCGTTGAATGCAGCTATGGAGCTGCCGCTGCAGGACAGTCCGCTGAGGCCGGTGGATGGATGGTGCAGCGTAGATGGTATAACCCCCAACGGGAGGGGTATGGCCTCAGGGCAGCAGATGTGGATGATGGGGGTAGCAGGAACCACTCAGAGACGGTGCGGTGTAATTCAGGGTCTTTACTGGTAACAACGATAGACCCTCCCGGAGTACTTGCTAGTGAACGGGGCCTGGTCAGTCCTTGAGCAGATGGGATCTCCCCTGGCCAGGCGGAGTTGTAGGCCTCCCAAACTGACTGTACTCTTCTGGCTACCTTGCTAGAAGCGGATATAAGTAGCCCACGTCCCTGAGTGTACCGTGTGGTGCTCACCCGTATGGCCGGTGACTCGGGGCCTTCTAATGGCTTCCGCTCCACGATGGCGGTGCTGGTCCCACGCGTGTGACCGTGCCTTCGGGTTTCTGGGCCTGAGGACCTGAAATCCCCTGCCGGTCGGCTTCTGCTGCTGGGTAAGAGTTAGTCCCCACAGCCTCGGACGCCGGGTCCGGTAAGAAAGCTTCTCAGTCAGGGCGAGCTCTGCAGCTGCCAGCCCCTGACTCGTAGTAGTATTGCTCCCACTGAGCTTCTGCTGTTTCTTCCTATGCTGCTTCTCTGTCTCTACTCTCCTTGACTGACTAACCCTGCCTCAGCCCAGGGTTTATACAGGGGAAGTTCTTCCCCTCCCAAGACTGGGCAGGAGGTGTGGCATGCACAGGATCCCTGACCAAAGGACCTCCCACCTGCTCTCAGACATAATATCTCTATCACTGTGGCAACCAGACCCCTGGGGTGTCACATTCCCCCCTAGTGAAATTTAGTACTCCGGGACTAAACATATTTTAGAAAAACATAACAAGATATAACAATAACAATACAATAAAGAAACACATAAAGGTGGTCACGGCATGTCCGTAACCGGGTGCAGTCTTTGAAGAAAGCAAGGTGTCCATTTCACCAAAACAGGGAGACGTAACCAGGTAGGGGTCTGTCCTACCCCGAGTCCTTAACAGTCTCTAGTCCATCTTGGGTTACGCTCCAACTATGTACAAGGATTCCCGGTAAATCCACCAAGGATTCCTAAAAATAACTGGAAACACAAAATTATACACAAGCAACAATACACAGATAAACATAAATAAAACAATTTATACACTTCAAATCCTCCAGCGTGCGGGTAACTGGCCTCTAGTGGCCCTAGTGGACCTACGGAGCTGACTGTCTGGCCCTGAACTACAGGGTGTAGGAGCTGTCAAGGGTAAACTGGGCAGCTGTCTACCGGCTCTTTGTCTCACTAGGGGTACGGCAGGCTCACTATAAGCAGAGGGTTGATCCTCCTGTTCTGCTTGTGTGGAGTCTTCTGCCTCCTGGACCGGCTGTTCTTCCAGCTCTACCTGTTGCTCCGTAGGTGCTTGGGATGCTGGTTGGAGGAAGGTGAGTACGGGTACCACAACTGCACCATTGACTTGAGTCCAAGACCGAGGGAAGTCCCCGAGCACAGTACTAACCATATCTTCCCTTTCCTCTACGGGTCGATGGTCTTCTTGTTCCTCTTCAGGGTTCCTCAGTTGTTCGGGACACTTCTTCAGGTGGTCCCGGGATACAATGGCTGTGGTTTCCCCTCCGTCTTTACTGATGGTACAAACCTTCGGGTTCTCGTGGCTTGAGGGCAGTACGGTGTACGGGTCCTTCTCCCACTGGTCATCCAACTTGTGGAGCCGTCTCTTCCTCTTCAAGACCTGCTCTCCAGGTACCAGGGGAACAGCGGGAGCATACTGGTTGTAAGTTTTCTCTTGTCTTTCCCTAGCCTGACAGAGACTTCGCTCCACGCTCTCCTGTACTCTCCGGTACTGCTGCTGCCTCTCTGTGTCCCAGTCTGTTTCTGGCGAAGTGTCCTCGGGTGTCAGGACTCCCATTTCCAGGTCAACAGGTAACTTACCAGGTCTTGCCCTCATTAGGTAAGCCGGGGTACAGTTGGTGGAACCTACCGGGATGTGGTTGTATAGGTCCACCAGATCGGGCAACTTCTCAGGCCACAGACTGCGTTCTTCCAGGGGCAACGTTTTTAGAAGATCCATTACCACCTGGTTCATTTTCTCACAAAGTCCATTAGTTTGCGGATGGTAGGGTGTCGTCCTTATCTTCCGGCAGCCATACAGATTGCAGAATTCCTGGAAGACCTCCGCTTCAAAGGCAGGTCCCTGGTCCGTCAGCACTTGGTCCGGGTACCCGTGTGGACGGCAAAAGTGCTGCTGGAAGGCTCTAGCTGCTGTTTGAGCCGTTAAGTCCTTGACGGGGACGACAACCAGAAACCGGGAGTAATGATCCACGATGGTTAACGCGTAGACGTAGCCACTTCTGCTTGGGGTCAGTTTTACATGATCCAAGGCTACCAGTTCCAACGGTTGCCGGGTGACGATGGACTGCAGGGGAGTCTTCTGGCTGGCACGGTCCTTCCTTCTCAGGTTGCACGGGCCACAGTCTCTGCACCACTTCTCGATGGTTCCCCTCATGCCTACCCAGTGGAACCGCTCGCGCAGCAGGAACTCCAGCTTCTTCCACCCGAAGTGTCCAGCTCCGTCGTGGTATGCCTCCATCACCATGGCTGCGTCTCTTCGTGGCACCACTACTTGCCAGAGTAATTCATGCGTCCGGGAGTTAACCATTCTGCGGCACAACTTCCCTTTGTAAAGGAACAGTCGACTCTTCTCTGCCCATAGTTGTTTGGCTTCCTCCGGAGCGTCTGGTTCAAGGCGAGCCTCCGGCCGAGTCAGCATCTCCTTCACCAGTCGGACGGCAGGGTCGCTGTCTTGCGTTTCCGCCCAGTTGTAGTGGGGTAAGGGGTTCAACGTAGCAGCCTGCTTACTCCTTACCCGGTGGGAATACTGGATAGTCCCATGACGGTGGAATGCAGGGAGTTCAACTTCTTCCAGTCCCTCCGGATCTTCTCCTCCGTCCGGCAGGTTGGGCATCCTGGACAGGGCGTCCGCGTTGGTATTGGAGCGTCCTGCCCGGTATTTGATTGTGAACTCGCAGTTGGACAGACGGGCCATCCACCTCTGCTCCAGGGCACCGAGTCTTGCCGTGTCCAGGTGTGTCAACGGGTTGTTATCCGTGTACACGGTGAACCGGGAAGAAGCGAGGTAATGCTTAAAGCGCTCGGTGACTGCCCATACTACGGCCAGGAACTCTAACTTAAATGAGCTGTAATTCTCGGGGTTCCTTTCGGTGGGTCGCAGTTTTCGGCTGGCGTAGGCAATTACTCGTTCCTTCCCCTGCTGGATCTGGGACAGTACGGCTCCTAGCCCGATGTTACTGGCGTCGGTGTAGAGGATAAAGGGCTGGCTATAATCCGGGTACGCCAGGATTTCGTCCCCCGTGAGGGCCATCTTCAGCTGGCGGAAGGACTCTTCTTCCAGCTCCTCCCATTTGAAGGGCGGCTTCTGGTTCTTGGCCTTCCGGGACTGGCCTATCAGGAGGTCCTGCATAGGTGCTGCCTTTTTGGTGAAACCGGGAATAAACCTTCGGTAGTAGCCTACCAACCCGAGGAACTGCCGCACTTCTTTTACGCTGGAGGGGCTTGGCCATTCCTTAATTGCGGTGATCTTATCAGGGTCGGGAGCCACTCCGTCAGCGCTCACCACGTGTCCCAGGTACTGCACCTTTGGTTTCAGGAGGTGACACTTGGAGGGTTTCACCTTTAGGCCGTAACTTGCCAGAGCTTCGAACACTTCCGCCAGGTGTTTCAGGTGGTCCTCATACGTCTTGGAATATACGATGACATCGTCCAGGTACAACAGGACCGTCTCAAAGTTTCTGTGGCCCAGACAACACTCCATTAGTCGTTGGAAGGTTCCCGTTGCGTTGCAGAGTCCGAACGGCATGCAGGTGAACTCGCTAAGTCCCATCGGGGTGGTGAATGCGGTCTTCTCCCGGTCCGCCTCTGCTACAGGAACCTGCCAGTACCCGCTAGTGAGATCCAAGGTAGAGAAGAAGTTAGCAGATCTTAAAGCAGCCAATGACTCCTCTATCCTTGGTAAGGGGTACGCATCCTTGTGTGTGATACGATTGATTTTCCGGTAATCTACACACATCCTCATGGTGTTGTCTTTCTTTCGGACTAAGACTAGTGGAGCTGCCCAGGGGCTACAGCTATCCCTGATCACCCCAGCCTCCTTCATGTCTCTAAGCATCCCCTTGGCGTGTTGGTAGTGGGCAGGGGGTACGGGTCGATACCTCTCTTTTATAGGAGGATGGTCTCCCGTGGGGATGTGGTGTTCTACCCCCTTGACTCGCCCGAAGTCTAACGGGTGTTTACTGAACACTCTCTCGTACTCCTGAACCACCCGATAGACTCCTTGTTTCTGGTGTGCTGGAGTGGAGTCAGTACCCAGATGTAGTTGCTGACACCAGTCCTCCATGTTTTTCTTAGAGCCGTTACCTTCCTCCGGGTGAGATGGAGGCAAGGGTTCCACAGATTGTATAGAATTTTGGTTAATGGTATATAATTTGGCTAGCGTGGCATACCGGGGCAGGTACACTTCCCTCTCCCCGATATTTATTATGCGAACGGGCACCCTCCCATGGCGTACATCAACCACCCCCCGTGCTGTCAAAATGGTGGGCCTACTGTCCGAGTAAACTGGTTCTACCATTGCCTGGTAATCTCTACCTCTCAGACCAATAGCTGCCCGGCACCAAATCATCATTTCACTTTTTGGGGGCATGGCAATAGGAAAAGGGTCACACATTCTTACGCTACCAATCTCACCGCCGGAGAGTTCCACCTGTTGCCGTCGCATCAGTGCCCGGATCTCTTTCTGGAGCACCCGCTGCTCGCCGGAGCTGGCGTTCTTGGCAACCTGCTGTAAAAGGAAAATCACCTCTGCAAGACAATTTTCAATTACATTAGTTCCTAGAGTTATTTTTGGGTGACTCTCATGTTTGTCAATATCTACAATGATCAGTCCCTGTGCTGCCAGTTCGACTCTACCGATTTTGATGGTCACCTCTTTAAATCCGATCTGTGGCACGGGCTGGCCATTGCTGGCGATGATACTCAAGTCGTCGTCAGGGTAGCGGGTAATATCCGAGTCATTCCAGTACTGCTTAAAGAGCACGTACGGGATGGTGGTGACCTGTGACCCGGTGTCCAGTAGGGCACTCATGGGAATGCCATCCAGTACCACAGGCAAGACTGGACGTCCTCCCACATATCTGTCGCGCCAGTTCGATGGGCCTGGTGATCTTTTTCCTGGGGGTTGGCCCTCTACCCCAGGTTGTGCCCGTTTAAAGAACAGTACCTTGCCATATGTCCAGGTTGATTGCAGCGGCGGCAGATGGGTCGTCCGTCCTCGCTGTATCGGTCACTGGGTCTTCCTCTGGCCGGTGGGGTCCTCCTTGGTCGACGCCACGGGATGTCCTCCGGTCCGGATGCCAGCTGGATCTTCCCTGGGGTGGAAGCCTGTAAAGACTGCACAGTTCGGGTTAGCGCAGCAACGCTCTTAGCTAGCTCTTGGACCTGATGGTGTAGGTCTGGAGCCGGGTCATTGTCCAAAGCCTGCGCATCAGCTCCCACAGGCCCTGCCGACAAGGGCGCCACCTCCTGGTGGTAAGTGATAGCAGGGCGCTTGTGGGTCACAACTCCACCCGGTGCCGGTTCTCGGAGCACCCGGATGGCTCTGTCCTTGAACTGTGCAAAGCCCAGATGGGGATCCTGTAAGGCCATTGCCCGCAACTGGGTTCGGTGGGTGTTACAATACAGTCCCTCTATAAACTGTTCGGTCAACAGCCTGTCCTCGTTTCCCACTCCATCAGGGTCGGTCTGCTTAATGGCCCTCAGGGCCTCTTGTAGGTTTAGTGCATAGTCCCTTATACTCTCATGCGCTCGCTGCTTGCACCCGTAGAATCTAAGCTTAATCTCGGCTGAGGTGCGGGTATCAAAGGTGTCCTTCAGCCGGGTTAGTATCCCTGCGACAGTCTTCCTCCCAGGTGGCCAGGATTTTACTTCCCTTTTGGCTGCCCCGGTTAGTTGGGCCACCAGGATGCTCACTTTTTGCTCTTCTGTGAGGGGGTACACCTGGAAGAGGCTATCCAGCTTTTCTCTAAAGTCATGCAGGGTATGTGACTCCCCTGAGTACTGGGGTAGCCAAGCTGCTCCCGGGATATAGGGCATGGTGAAGGGCATAACTGCAGCAGCGGTAGCGCTGGCGGGGGTTGAGGCAGTGAAGCTCTCCTCCGTATCCGACATCTTCCTCCCCCCTAGTGGACCGTGGCCTACCTTGCGATGATCCTGTTCCGTAGGCCGCGGCTCCGCAGTGGATCGTCAGGGTTGAGGACCTTCCGTCGCGCTCCTGTGACGTCGGCGTCTGCTGGGCTCCTTCCAGGACCTTACGCAACGTCCGGACGTGAGGCGGGGCTTCAGTTCTCGCGCGCTTTCGGAGTCCACGCCCCTCTTCTTCCCGCGCGGCGTCCTCAAGATGGCGTCCAATGGCGGGAAAACTCCACGGATGGCGGGAAGAAGGCAGAAGATGGCGCCGGATGGCGGGAAACTTCACCGATGGCGGGAAGAAGGCTGAAGATGGCGGGAATCTTCACCACAGGTAAGTTTGAAAAGTCTCTTTTTCAGGCACGCAGTACCCGGTGGTTGCGGGCACGAAATCCTGCCGACTACGCCAAAGTTAACGCGCCCCTGGGCCTGTGTCGCGCTGCGTTGCGCACGCGGGAGCTTACCCGGAGCCGGATCTCTTGAGGGTTGTAGTCTCGTGGCGGTGACCCGGTCCGTGCCCAGGGAGTCAAACTGAGCGGCGATGTAACAGCGGTAGATGTAGGACGACTACGCCACCCGTTGAATGCAGCTATGGAGCTGCCGCTGCAGGACAGTCCGCTGAGGCCGGTGGATGGATGGTGCAGCGTAGATGGTATAACCCCCAACGGGAGGGGTATGGCCTCAGGGCAGCAGATGTGGATGATGGGGGTAGCAGGAACCACTCAGAGACGGTGCGGTGTAATTCAGGGTCTTTACTGGTAACAACGATAGACCCTCCCGGAGTACTTGCTAGTGAACGGGGCCTGGTCAGTCCTTGAGCAGATGGGATCTCCCCTGGCCAGGCGGAGTTGTAGGCCTCCCAAACTGACTGTACTCTTCTGGCTACCTTGCTAGAAGCGGATATAAGTAGCCCACGTCCCTGAGTGTACCGTGTGGTGCTCACCCGTATGGCCGGTGACTCGGGGCCTTCTAATGGCTTCCGCTCCACGATGGCGGTGCTGGTCCCACGCGTGTGACCGTGCCTTCGGGTTTCTGGGCCTGAGGACCTGAAATCCCCTGCCGGTCGGCTTCTGCTGCTGGGTAAGAGTTAGTCCCCACAGCCTCGGACGCCGGGTCCGGTAAGAAAGCTTCTCAGTCAGGGCGAGCTCTGCAGCTGCCAGCCCCTGACTCGTAGTAGTATTGCTCCCACTGAGCTTCTGCTGTTTCTTCCTATGCTGCTTCTCTGTCTCTACTCTCCTTGACTGACTAACCCTGCCTCAGCCCAGGGTTTATACAGGGGAAGTTCTTCCCCTCCCAAGACTGGGCAGGAGGTGTGGCATGCACAGGATCCCTGACCAAAGGACCTCCCACCTGCTCTCAGACATAATATCTCTATCACTGTGGCAACCAGACCCCTGGGGTGTCACACACTCATTCCGCATAGGCGCGGCCACGGAAGCAGCAAGAGCAGGACTGTCAGAACCGGAAGTTCAGAGGATAGGGAGATGGCGATCCACGTGTTTGGCAAGATACATAAGACCGGACTTGTTATCCTAACGTGGTTTGTTTCTTTTACAGGTGACGCTAAGCCAACAGTGTGGGTGATAGGCCACTCGTATATGTATTGGGCAGAAAAAAGGGCGAAAGTCTGCCCAGGCGGGAGGAAATTAGAGTTTCATAACACATATTTCAACTAGAGAGGTATTAGAGGCCTGCTATGGCCACAGGTACTAATGGAGGTAATCAAGGTAGGGAGAGAGGCAAGATGTCCGGTCATCTTAGTTATACAGGCCGGGGGAAACAACCTAGGTCATCATAACAGCGCATAACTAATGGCAATAATGAAACTAGACACTGAGCGCTTCAGAGAATTTTTCACAAAACTAGCGATAGTATGGTCAGAGATTGTGCCGATAGCGGTATGGCAAGGTACGCGAGACATCACGGCCATCGAAAAGACAAGGCGGGTAATAAATATTCGGATGGCAAAATTTAGAAGAGACAGAGGCGGTGTAGTGGTACGACACCGACAACTGGAAGGAGATAAAGCAGGCCTCATACGGCCCGACGTTGTTCACTTAATGAATATTGAACTGGACATATTCCTGTCAGGACTCCAGGACGGAGTGGAACAAGCGTTAAGAGTGATGGGTGGGGGTCAGAGTCCTGCATACGAGTACGCAGGATCCTCCGTGGCCTGGAAATAGAAAGGACATGTTGGAGAGTTACACTTGTTGGCCAACTTGCCGGAGTGGAGACCCAGGGCATGCTGCAACAAGCTGAATTATTTTAGAAATAAAATGCCTTTCTAATGGAATGAGTATAAAGAGTTAATAAAGCTGTGACCGATCCTCACCCATCCAGTTGTAAGAGTTACATTATTGTATTGTCAAGGAAAGGGGGGCGGTAGGGGGGCTGAGCGTCTGGGTTTGGTTGGGGGTCCCCACAGTCTGCCTAGGCTAGATGCATTTAAAAATTCTTATTAGATACACAGGCGGTGCAGCTTGCTTCGCAGCTGGGCTACTACGCCCAAAGTATTGCCTAGGCTAGATGCAGTTAAAAATTCTACGCTGACTAGCAGACACTGAAGATTTGGAGCAGACCTCTGAGCTCTTCAGACTCAACCATCTGTGTTACCCCAAGCCATAGTGTATCTAGTTTCTTACAGTTAAAAAGGTGGGGGAGCGACCCAACCCACCTGGAATTGACGATGCCAACGTCACGTAAGACACAGCAAGGGGACTCCAAAAAGAGTCTCCATTTTTTCCCAAAATTGTGGCACAGACACCACTTAACCCTAGAACGCATACCTGGGGCCTCGCAGGCCCGCCCTGTTAATTGTTTTCTATTTTCTGCAAGATTACTTTAGTTAGAATTTTGAAACTCTAGGTATTCTTCATGTGTATAGTTGTTTGTCATTTGAGTTTGAGTTATTCCATGTTATTTGCACACGAGCCTAAAAGGCCCCAGGTATATGAAAGTGTAGATTTTTATGGTCATGCGTTCTAGGGTTAAGTGGCATCAATTGCCCCACAGTTGCTTAAAACGGTTGGTGAGGTGATTTTACCAAATCCTCAAGGTTTTAGTCTCCCAAGGATAACACAGGGGTAGAAAAGTCCTTGCGAATCCATGATTTGTTCATCTTTATGAACGTGAGTCTGTCTACATTCTCAGTGGACAGCCGCGTGCGCTTATCTGTCAGCACACCACCAGCAGCGCTGAACACACGTTCAGAGAGAACACTGGCTGCAGGGCATGACAAGATCTCCAAGACATGAGTGGCGAGATCCGGCCATTTTTCCAGATTGGAATACCAAAATGAGCAAGGGTCCAGTGACACAGTCATGGCTTCGATGTTCACTTGGAGATACTCCTGCACCATCCTCTCTAGGCGTTGACTATGTGTCAGACTTCTTGTCTCCTGTGGCCTTGCAAAGGATGGTCTAAAAAAGTGGTGAAACGATTCCACAAAATTGCTGTTACCAGCAGATACTGTGTTACTGTTACGGTTTGAGTGATGAAGACTCGACAGTCCCACGGTTGGCAAGTTAGAACTGTGAGATTCACTACGTGCACCACTGGTGTTTTGTGGAAAAGCACATGTAAGATTCTGCAACAGCGTCTGCAGATACTCCTGCATGCGTCAATCCCTTTTTATGGCAGGAATTATTTCGGCAAATTTACTTTTGTACCGGGGATCTAAGAGTGTGGCAACCCAGTAGTCGGGATTACTTCGAATTCTGACAATCTGAGGGTCATGTTGCAGGTAGTGCAGCAAGAAGGCACTCATGAGTCTTGCGCATCCAGGAGGACCAAGTCCTTGTTGTGTTGGTAGCGAGGTAAGAATCATGCTTCCTTCCTCTGCCCTCTCCCCTCAACCTCGCACAACAGAAATGTGATCAAGGTCTCCCTCATCTGATGAGTCTTCCATGCCCATCGCCAGTTCGTCCTCCACTTCTTCCTCGGCTCCTGCACCTTCCTCAACAGTTTGGCTGCTACCATGCGCCCTGGTTAATCCCTCTCCCCCACCCTCCCATGCCTGCCGCCTTGGTGCTGCCAACCGTCTGGACCTTGGAGATGTTATCCCTTCCGCATACGACTCCTCCTCTACTTCCTCCAC
Source organism: Phyllobates terribilis (assembly GCF_046119375.1). Lineage (NCBI taxonomy): Eukaryota > Metazoa > Chordata > Amphibia > Anura > Dendrobatidae > Phyllobates > Phyllobates terribilis. Next base: position 138,813,458 of record NW_027362767.1, read on the forward strand.
CTCCTCTTGTCCCACCACCTGACTCTGAATTCTGTTTAGTGTGTGCTCCAGCATGTAAATCACCGGAATAGTCATGCTGATAATGGCATCGTCGTCAGCACTAAACATCTTCGTCGCCATTTCAAAACTGTGCAGAAAGGTGTGTGGCGCCCCTGAGGGTTCAGTCGCCACAGAGTTACTGCATCTCACCCAGAGGTGTGGTATCTCACCCTCAGGTAAGGAAGGCATATGGCTCGGGACCCTAACACCTGCATCCAACACATACCCGCAGTGGGGGTAGGGCAAGATTGCTCCTAAGGGAGAGCACAGTCCCAGGTCCCTAGCTGGTGGAAGGGTCCTATGTAGTGGGTGCTTAGGGGAGCAGCTTAGCGGAGCACATGACAGGGAGAGTATAAATAGGAAGCTATCTTAGAAAGAGCAAGCCAGTCAGAGGAGGAAAAGTGACAGGAGCAGAGGCTCGGCATGAGCTCTGCTCCATAGGCGGGCCTAGCCTGGGAGGCCCAGGACTGAAGGAGAGAAGAGAGGAGTGGGAGCAGGAAGGCTCCAGGAACCGAAGGGACCCTAGGGCTATGGGCCGTGCAGAAGGCCACCCGTACTCCTGCTGCTACCAGGAGGTAGAGGGGTCAGACCAGATAAGGGGAACCGGTCCCTCAACTAGTGGAGAAACAGCAAGGCTCAACTAGAAACCGGAGGCTGCAGCATTTCATGTACTGCAGGTAAAAGTCCACACCAGTCTCACTAAGAAGGTAGCCACATAGGACCCAGGGGACGGAACACAAGTCGCCCGCCAAGGCCCGAGGATACCGGATAGAAGTGTCACTGGGTGTGAGGTGCAGGTAGAAGGCCAGAGAAAGGACACACAGAAGGGGGTCCTGCTAAGTACTCCGGAGCTATCTGGGAGTGGACTGAGCCCCTCACTGAGTACGCACAGCACGACGGGTGAGATTGCTCTGGTACCTGTAATCTGGACTGCAACAACTGTGAGTAAAGATCTTGGCACTGCATCACACGGACTTTGTGTTCATTACTGACTCCCTGCACTACAACCACCATCATCCACCCACACTGCCCTCAAGCTACACTCTTCCTGTGGTGAGTAATAATACCATTGCTGCAAAACCACCAGCTTCAGAGGACTGTTCCGCAGCGGCGGCCCCTTTTGCCCCACTCCAGAGGTGGCGTAGTCGGACATTATAAAACCCATATATACAAATTACCCTTGGATTGACCGCCCTGGATCACGGACCGGGTCACCGCCACAGTGACTACAACCCCCAGCGTCTACCGGCCCGGCTCAGGGTACCCCACGGCCCAGGGGGCGCGTCAACTTCATAGGTCCCTGATCTGAGACCACTCCTGCAGCGTGATTTGCCCCACCTCTGGTTCTCGTTGGCCCAGGCTATATGTCAGAACGTATTGCACCAGGGCTTGTCGGTGCTGCCACAGTCGCTGCAACATGGTCAGAGTTGAATTCCACCGTGTCGGCACATCGCATTTCAGCTGGTGAACTGGCAGGCCCAACGACTTCTGTAGAGATGTAAGTCATTGAGCTGCGGGATGCGAACGGCGGAAGTGAGCACACAGCGACCGTGCCCCCTGCAGAAGGCCATCTAGTCCGGGATAGTGGGCTAACAATTTATGGACAACCAGGTTCAACACGTGAGCCATACAAGGCACGTGTGTGACATTGCCCCGGCGATGCAGCATTGTCGCACACGGCCTTCCCTGGTTGCAGGTCCAGTGGAGACAACCATTCATAAAACTGAGTCTCCAGAGCTGACCACAACTCCTCAGCTGTGTGACTCACATTTCCCAGACATTTCAAAGTAAACACTGATGCCTTGAGCCCTGCTGCCAGCATAGTAAGGAGGTGTGCAGGATTCCTTCTGCGCAGTTAGAATGCAGGTGGCATTACCAGACAGGCTTTGGGTGCAGGTGGAGGACCGAGAGGAGGTTGAGGAGGCAGAAGCAGTGGAGGAACTTCGAGATAAAGAGGATTAACGCACAACTCGTGGGGACGGTAAGACTTGGACAGCAGCCCCTTGTCCTGCTGTCACCATAGTTACCCAGTGCCCAGTCAGCGACATGTAACGCCCCTGTCCATGCCTACTCGTCCAAGTGTCTGTGGTGAAATGCACCCTGTCACACACAGAGTTTCTCAAAGAAGCGGTGATGTTGTGTACGACATGCTGGTGGAGCGCAGGCACACCTTTCTTTGAGAAGTAGTGCCGACTGAGCATCTGGTACTGGGGCACTGAGACGGACATAAGGTCTCGAAAATCCACTGTGTCCTTCAGGCGGAAAGGCAGCATTTCTGTAGCCAAGAGCTTGCAGATGGTGAAATTCAACCTCTTAGCTTTCTCATGGCTAGGAGGAAATGGTCTTTTACTTTTCCACATCTGAGGGACCGAGGGCTGGCTGTTGTGCTTAGACGGGGTTGAGTAGGATGTCCCCGGCAAACTGCCGGTCTGTGAGGAAGATGCAGGCGGACATGTTAGATTGCCTTGATCCAAAGCTGGTGCTCTCGATGTCAGAGAGCGCTCAACACCAGCAGGTGTTTCCACTTCCCAATGAACTGATGACCTGCCAATCACACTGGCTGTTGCAGGTAAAGAGGTGACAGGTCTGCGTCCAAAAACATGTGTGACTGCTGTCCCCCCAGTCACAGAGGATGAAGAGGCCGCGGATGCACAAGATGGGGCAGACGGTGGTTGGCCCAGCCTGCTAGGCCGGGTTGTAGCACAGTGAGCTTCCCACTGCAACTTATGCTTCATATCCATGTGCCGGTTCATGCATGAAGTACTCAAACTATGGATTTTTTGACCTCTACTTATGTTTTAGTTACAAATATTACAGATAACACGAGTTGGGTCATCCTTATCATTCTGAATAAATGCCCAGGCTATGCAAGGCTTAGAGCCCATGCGACCTGAAGAGCCACTACGACTTGTGGTCAGAGGCAGAGTTGTGGTTGAGGATGCAGTTGTTGACGTGCTTCCAGTACTCCATCTGTGTCCAGGAAGGCGCAACCTAACCTCGTCGTCAATAGCATCTGTGACGCCCCGCTGTGCTTGGTATCACATATCCTAGAAGAGTGTATTGATGGAATCCTCCACAAGAGGCCCCCATAAACATTCACACATCTCCACCTTCCACCTCAGACCAGCAGAGGGAGCCCGTTAGGGATATAAATAGGGAAGGTGGAGCTAGGCAGTTCAGTTCCTCTGAAGAGTTCCTGCAGTAGAGAAGCCTAAGAGAGGTCAGTCTGCAATGGAGCTCAGTCTAGTCTAGAGAACTCAGTTAATAGTTCAGCAGTGGAGCACGAGGCTCCTGCTAACTAGATTCAGTAAGGCATAACCGGAATCCCTGGAGAACTACAAGTCCCAGGATGGCTAAGGTGCTGATACGTAACAGAGCCAGGAGACGCTTAGGCCCCGCATAGTGGGAGCGTGAACTCCAAGAGAAGGCCCTACCACAAGGTCAGCCAGCGCAGGACAGAGACAAAGTTAGGCCTAGCTCCAGGCAGGTCAGAAACTTACTACGCAGAGGCAAGAAACAGGAGGCCCTACACCCGCTCATTGGGGAGGATCCTGATATTCACCCTTCACCCTACAGTGCTCCGGGATGTGCCTGAATTTCCTCCAGTAAAAGGTACTGAAGTGACTACCGTGTCCGTTCCCGTTCTTGCTCTGACCCAACTGGGTCTCGCCTGTCCTGCATTCCCCCTGCATACGCTGCCCTGAGACCTAGCTCCACCTGTGGGGAGCTATACCATCGAGCAGCCTTATCACGGGTCTCAGTGGACTGCTGCAGCGCTGGTGCTTCTCACCAGATACCACAGGTGGCGTCACAAACTCTTATAAAATTAACAATTATCCACTCTTTTAAAGAGTGACCCCAGGGTACGGGCCAGGGAGCCGACCACCGCGACATCCCCAAGGCCAGGCAAAGGCCCGGGTACCGAGTCATCCCCATCCCCTGGGCTAGTCACATCCTCCTCCACCTCCTACGTTGACCTCATCGACTGGCTGACTGTGGGTTGACAGTAAGTGGGATCTCCAACCTCGTCATCATCACCCTGTGTGTTATCACACCCGTCGTCCTCAAAGCCAACCTCTTCCTGCCCTGACCGAAAAGTCAAGTTGTCGCTCCAATCAGGTATTTGAGTCTCATCATCGTCTTCATCATTGTGACGCGCCCCTTGGGCCATATTCTTTTAGGGGGAATATCCGGAGCCGGATCAGATGGGGGTTGTAGTCTTCCGAGTGGCTGTGACCCGGTCCGTGCCCAGGGTGTCAAACTCAGTTGTATGTGGCAGTCCTACAGATGTTATTAAGTTCTTTATTGTCGACTACGCCACCCGTTGTATTGCGGTCACTATGGCCGCCGCTGCAGCAGGGTCCGCTGAGGCTGATGGTGTAGGTGCAGCTTGTGATGGTATAACCCCCAACGGGTGGGGTATAGCCTCAGGGGGTCAGGTGCAGAGGATGGGGGTTGTGGTGGTGCAGCATAGATGTTAAAGGAAGACAGAGTCGGGTTATGCAGTTAAGGGTATTTACTCACTGCTGATGTTCCGGTCACTCCAGCTTCAAGTGACCACCCGAGCCGTGCTGCGTCCACCAGGTCCTGGATCCAGCCAACCCCCAAACAAGTCCGGAGCGTGACCCTGAGCTCTCCTTCTGTCCTTTCTCTGTCCGTCCCCACTATTGATCGACCCAGGTCCAGCTCCCTCGGGCCTTCTGTTGGGAGACCCTTGGCCTTGGGTTCCCTGACCCTCCACGTGGTATGCCTTCGGGGTGGATGTGGTGGGTGGCCGTGGCAGACGCTGCCCACGGCCTCCGGTCTCTGGCTGGGGTGTGTTTTTGCCCCCACCAGCTTGGGTTCCGGTACCCTGATGCCGACTCTTCACCCGTGGATTGGATTTGGGGTCTCAGAGTCCTCTCTTCTGTTTCCCCCTCTGGGTCTCTCTTGGTTTCTCCTCTCTCTCTCTGGGGCTGCTCTGCTCCTCTTCCTCTGCTCTGCTCTGACAAAAGGATGACAGACTGACCCTGTTCTTTGATGGTGCCCACCTTATATACACCCTCTATGTGTGAGCTCAGGTGACCAGCACCCAATGAGCTCCTATCTTTACCCAGGCTGCTCCCCCTATCTGCCCCTACACTACTTGGGATGTTCCACCCCCTCCCACTCCAGCCAGGAACAGACTCGGTCGTACCTGCACATTTCTAAGTGGGAGTACCGTCGGTCTGCTCCTCGGAAATGGGATGTGTGTAGTGCATGCAGCCTACCGAGCTCAGGTCCACACTCCATCCTTACCCGGGAGTGGAATATCACACCTCTGGGTTGAGGTGCAATACCCCTGTAGCAGCCGAATCCTCAGGGTGCTACAATTGTCTCCACCAACAGGAGTGACAGTTTGGGAACGAGGGTCTACATTATGCTCAGAACCTTCTTCATCTGGTCCTGGATCCGACTTATAAAGATTCTGGGCATCAGTGCAGATCATTTCCTCGTCTGGATTAACAGAAGCTCTGGAGCAGACTTACGTTTCCCAGGCTATAGTATGAGTAAACAGCTCTGCAGACTCAACCATCTGTGTTACCCCATACTCAGACGGGCAGCTGGAGACTTGGGAGCTGTGAGGAAGCAAGTGCGATTGGGGTGACACCTCTGAGGACTGGAATATTTGTGATGTTGAAATTGAGGTGGAGGAGAGCCCACTTGAAGGAGCACTTGATATCCGCTGAAGCACCTGCTGTTTTTGTGCCTCATCTGGAATTTGTAGTGATGGGCGTGTCCGTAAGAAAGGGATCGTATCACATTGTCCACGAAAAGAAGTCGACATCTTAGCTTGGCTGGAAGATGGTCTTTCTTCTGCAGATGTTACCCCCCCCCCACTGCGGGGGGGCTCGACCCACCAGCGGACAGGCACCAGTATTGGGAGAGGGGGGCTGGCCGTCAGGGTCCACCGCGGCTCTGGCACAAACCCGGCGACACGGAGGTGGCACGGGCAGGAACGAACTGGCCGTGTCGGCTTCTCACTTTTTGGATTTTAGAAGGGGATGACATGCCTATATCTGTGTCTCCCCCTCCTTTTACTCCTCCACCTCTTTTCTTTTCGCATGACTATATGTACTTGTCACTTTTCCATGTGTTAGTTATGTCTTCTGAGCAGTTTGTCAGCTTTTGGACACCTTTGAAGGTGTTTTCTATGTGTTTTTGTTTGCCTGCCATTGGTTTTAACGGTGTTCGAAGGTGTTCGACGAACAGTTCGGCGAACACACGGGTGTTCGACGAACCGAACTCGTCCTGGCCAGTATACACAGAGTACCGGACACCGGAGTCCGAGGCTGTGGGGATTGCAAACCCAGCAGCAGATACCGCAGGGCAGGAGATTGCAGGTCTCCTGGCCCCATCAGAAGCCCGGAGGCTCAGCAGCACAAAGGGACCAGTACCGCCACAGAGGAGCGAGGAATCCACAAGGCCCGAGTTGCCAGCCATATGGGTGAGCACAGCACGTTACACTCAGGGACGTGGGCTACAACACAGCTATAAACAGGATAGCCAAAGAGCATAGTAAGAACGGCAGGCCTACAACTCCACCTGGCCAGGGAGACTCTATGCTTGCTCCCAGACCGACCAGACCCTTATTACTAGCCAGTATTCCCGTTGGGGCCTGTATTATTGCCACGAGTAAAGACCCTGGGACTGCACTATCTGACTCCGTGTCATTACTGACTACCTGCACCATAACCACCATCATCTATACACGCTGCCCTGGAGTTACACTCTTCCTGTGGGGAGTTACACTACCTTAGCTGCTATACCACCAGCTTCAGAGGACTGTTCCGCAGCAGCGGTTCCCATTGACCGCATTCCACAGGTGGCATAGTAGGACATTAAACACGCGTCAGAAGCCCAAGAGTCACCTCTGCTTCTGAGGATAAGTTTATCCGAGTCACCTGCCTCAGAAATCGCAGGTTAACAGCAGCTCAGATTAGAGACCAGGTCAATGCCACACAGAGTTCTAGCAGCAGACACGTCTCTACAACAACTGTTAAGAGGAGACTTTGTGCAGCAGGCCTTCATGGTAAAATAGCTGCTAGGAAACCACTGCTAAGGACAGGCAACAAGCAGAAGAGACTTGTTTGGGCTAAAGAACACAAGGAATGGACATTAGACCAGTGGAAATCTGTGCTTTGGTCTGATGAGTCCAAATTTGAGATCTTTGGTTCCAACCACCGTGTCTTTGTGCAACGCAGAAAAGTTGAACGGATGGACTCTACATGCCTGGTTCCCACCGTGAAGCATGGAGGAGGAGGTGTGATGGTGTGGGGGTGCTTTGCTGGTGACACTGTTGGGGATTTATTCAAAATTGAAGGCATACTGAACCAGCATGGCTACCACAGCATCTTGCAGCGGCATGCTATTCCATCCGGTTTGCATTTAGTTGGACCATTATTTATTTTTCAACAGGACAATGACCCCAAACACCTCCAGGCTGTGTAAGGGCTATTGACCAAGAAGGAGAGTGATGGGGTGCTACGCCAGATGACCTGGCCTCCACAGTCACCAGACCTGAACCCAATCGAGATGGTTTGGGGTGAGCTGGACCGCAGAGTGAAGGCAAAAGGGCCAACAAGTGCTAAGCATCTCTGGGAACTCCTTCAAGATTGTTGGAAGACCTTTTCCGGTGACTACCTCTTCAAGCTCATCAAGAGAATGCCAAGAGTGTGCAAAGCAGTCATCAAAACAAAAGGTGGCTACTTTGAAGAACCTAGAATATAAGACATATTTTCAGTTGTTTCACACTTTTTTGTTAAGTATATAATTCCACATGTGTTAATTTATAGTTTTGATGCCTTCAGTGTGAATGTACAATTTTCAAAGTCATGAAAATACAGAAAAATCTATAAATGAGAAGGTGTGTCCAAACTTTTGGTCTGTTCTGTATGTCGTTATATTTATTTGCATTGTCTATTTCACCAGCAACTTTGTTTATTGTCACTTTTAAATATATTTGCATTTGTACCTTTTTCATTTTATTTATTTGTTCATTCTATATTCACATGGCTGATCGTAATTCATTACATAGTATGTTTTCCCCCTCACACATACATAGAGTGACTTTTATATGCCCAGTGAGGTTATACGGTACTTAGCCCAGGCCTTGCTGCTGTCGCTCCTATAGGCTTTGTGCTCTCTCTTTTTTATACTCTCACTATACATATTTGTATATGTGCTACTTGTTGTCGGCACATTATTATCATCCTTTGCTGACATGCATTATCACTTTACAATCCTTATTGTTGGAGCTTTCTTTCTGTGCAGGGACATGTGCCCTAACCACCATCCTATGTTTTTGTTTGTGTCTTTCCTCTTGGTAGGTGCATTCTCGCTGTATGTTGCTAAGCTTTATGCCCAGCCTCGGACTGGCCCACAGGAGAGCAGGAGAATCCTCCGGTAGGCCGCCCCTGTGAAGGCGTGCTAATGAGTAGTGCTATTACCATTGATTTACAAATTGTAGAACAAAAATTTAATCTAATCATTCTTTAAACAAGCTAGCCTAGTTAATATTACATAGAAGTAAAAGTAAATTTGTGTACTAGGATCAGGTTATTTTTGCATTTAGCTGAAAAGTGGGCCCCAAAAATCAATGTTATTGTGGGCCTTTACCAACTGGGTCCAACAGTGTATGTGCCCGTATCATTACGAAATGTGTGGGCTGATATTCACGTACCGTGTGTTTGGATATTTGTCTGTCTATATGTGCAGTCTTGATCAGCTTTGCGGTATCTACTCCACATGTTTTAACATCTCATGTGACATTTACATTTTTTTTTACATCACATCACTGTCTAGACCTGTCAACACCTCGTTATATTCCTTGTGCCGTTATCAGTTCAGTTGACAGGCGGATGCGCCTATCAGTTATAATGCCCCCGGCGGAACTAAAATTTGCTCAGACAAAATGCTAGCGCAAGGTAGGCCCGGACCTCCAAGGCGAAGAGAGACAGTTCATGCCAGTTTGTTACTCACTGAGGAATCACGGAGGACGCTGGTACGGTCGGCTAGATACTCCTTCACCATCTTCATAAACTTTTCCTTCCTTATCAGAGTACCTCGTGCATCAAGGCCTGGGCGCTGGGAGGGTCTCAGACCTTTGATAGTGTTTCCCTGCCTCTGTTGGACCTGGTTTGTGTCTCCCTCCTCTCTACTCCTTGGTTGTCCAAATAACGCTGACCTATGCCGCCAGCTTTGTCAGATGGGAATTTTTTGACCAGTTCTTCAACTATGGCCTTCTGGTATTGCAGCATTTTAGTAGCCCTCTCTGTCGCAGGAAGGAGAGATGGAAAGTTCTCCTTGTAGCGTGGGTTAAGAAAGGTGACCAACCAGTAACTAGTGGTGGCCAAAATGCATATAATGCAAGGGTCACAGGAAAGGCAGAGGGACATAAACTCAGCCATGTATGCCACACTCCCAACAGGCAAAACTTCCCTGTCCCCACCAGGAGGATGACTGTCCATGCCCTCCTCCTCCTCATCCTCCCTTTCTTCCTCGTCTTCAGCCCATCCATGTTGAGAAGATGAGATAAGACTTGGCTGGGTAGTGTATGAATAACAAGTGGATGGTCGGCACGTGTAGAGAAGCAATGGTGAAAGAATAAACCCCGGGACTCACGTGTTGAATAATGCTCATTTAATCCAAAACATGGAGATCCACACAAGACGTTTCAGCCCATCGCAGGCATTTGTCAACTGCGGCGCAACATTACAAAAAAAGATTTTCTATACATCAATCCCAAGGAAATTTCATCATAATCAGTAACGTATACATATCATTTTTTTGTGATTTTATATATATATATATATATATATATATTGTATATGTTGTAAATATTTCATATATGGATTTGGGATTTGGTGATGATTTATGTCAATTATATATTTGTTTTATACATATTTGGTTTAATAAATAATTGTTCATTTTATTTTGCTAATTATTTGATTGAAGGCTTTCTCATATGTTAATGATTATGATGTCATTTCCTTGGGATTGATGTATATAAAATCTTTTGTTGGTCCTGAATATCTAAGCATAATGAAATATGTTTTTGGCACATAGCCAAACTTATAAAATTGCAAATATTATGCAGGATAAAACGTGATTTGTGTTTTTTCTGTTCTTTTATAGACCACATACTGTATACATATCATTTCTACCTTCCTGTAGTTGTCTATACAGGAATTCCTGCCTTCCCGTTCTTTCCTTGAGTCGGTTGACCCTGTCTGCTGATATCTTTATAGTGTTTTCTCAAGACATACCCTGATTTATTCATATCTATAATAGTGAATACACAGAATTTTTACAGGATCTGATGACAACCGACTTTAGAAGGATTTTGTTATCTATGGTCTTGGGAGTTAAATGGATTTCCATAATCCCGGTTTTGTGATGATCAGGGTCTACCAGGAACCCCATTCTCATACACCTAGGGGGCCAAACTCCGCGTCTTAGGCAGGTGACAGCATTTGTGCAGGTCGTTGCCCCTCTCCTCTCCTTGATATACCTATCTTATAAACTGATTTTCCTGGATCATCTAGTTTTGGGGACATCTTCATATCTGAGAGATGTTCCTGCTCTGTTTTTTTATATTTTCTTGATTTTCGTGTCTATTTTTATGTTTTCACCCATGAGGTGATTTTAAAAATGATTTAATAAAATGTTATTTTAGGGGAACTTATGTTAAACACTTCTGATACACCGACACTAGACTGTTATTGGTGAACTTCAGGACCACCCATCCAGCATCAGCGTCTGACGTCACAAGCTCTTCTGAATGAGGGGCACAAATTCCCACAGACGCCTCCAACATCTTGTAGAAAGGGTCCAACTCCAAATTAACGCCTGGAATGGGATGTTATAAAATCCTGTATCCTTATACTTATGTCCATATGGTGTATATGTCTAATAACAATATAAGAAAAACATTGGATAATAAGACGCTTCTGCATATATGTGGTCATGGGTGTATGTGTGTGGGGGTCCTATCATTTCTAATAATTTGCTGTATCAGGTCATTTACACATTTATAAACCCCCCATAGACTTTATTACACATGATTAGATTGGATCTCATTGGCTGCAGGGCTTGTTCTAAGCACATTCTAGAATGTTGTGACATCACAGGATCGGCGCCATGGCGACCTCTGCCTGGACATTATGACATCATGAGGAATATATAAGCAGCCGCGCGCCCGGACCTCCTCTGAGGGATATAGTAGGAGATTTACAGTAAGTATACGTGTCTTACACTCCTGTCCCTCCTTATTATTCCCCATTTCCTACCTATAGAAGTGTCTGATTTCTTATGACAAGCTTCCTCTACTTCCCAATTCTCATACCCCGTACATTATTAATGAGAAAACCTTATATTGGTTAATGAGCTCGTTATGGTAATATTTACTATTGATAATATTGGTATTTAATATCAGGCGATTTATAAGGAAACTTCTCTATTTCTCCAATTCAGGATTTACGTTTATTTGCATCAAGCAAAAATGCAAGAAGAAATGCGAGAGCAATTCATGTAAGTCCGAAATAAGACAAGTCATGGATCAGGATAGTGATTGTAATGCCGCCTCTATACGTCTGTATAATAATGAATTTCTGTGTCTGATGTCTGTTCTTTATGTACGACCAAATGCCCGGACCTTGGGTCAGTACGATTACCACACGACCAAAATAGTATTTTAAGTGGTGAAAAAAAATTACTAAAACCCCAAAAATGATCCTGAGTCGCCATTTTTGAACACTGGTAACATTATTATTTTTGGTGGATGGGGCTGTGTGGGGCTTGTGTATTTTGCGTCGTGACCTGATGTCTTTATTGATACTATTTTGTGGTAGTTACGACGCTTTTTTCGCTTCTTAATACTTTTTTTGTGGAGTTGTAGCAATCAAAAACGCGCAATTTTGCCATTTTGATTTCTTTTTTGCTTTACAGTTTTTACAGATTGGGTCAATTCATTTTATATTTTCGTACATCGGACTTTTCTGAACTCGTTGATACCAAATACGTGTATTTTTTTCCCTTTCTTTAATATTAAACTGGAGAAAAGGGGGGTGATGTGATTTTTTCTTTCCTTTTTTCTCTCTTTTATTAAACCCTCTTGTCACAGTATCATAATGTACAGAACACGTCACAATAGAATATATCACACACGAGCCGAGATAATCAGCCTCAGGTCAGGAGCGGACAGTCGCCTTAAATAGGATTAAAATAGAAAGTTTTTATCTGAAAACACAGATGTTAAAAATTCCCATAACTAAGAATAATGAGGGACTGTCCAATGAGAGCGAGCAGAGATCCTGCAGAGAGTCCAGAAGAATTGCTGGAAGTCTACAGAGGATCCAGTATAAGTGCAGAAGAGGCATTGATGGGAAAGTGCTGATCAGATCAGGGGTTAATCAGATCATTAGCATAATCAGCCCCTTCTCTGGGATGAGAGAATATTCGCACCTGTGACCCCCAGCATTAAAGAGAATCTATCACCAGGTTTTTGCTTCCCTATCTAAAAGCAACGATTCCAGCGATGTGTCACTTACTGGGCTGCTTGCTGCAGTTTTAATAAAATCCCTGTTTTCTCTGCTGCAGATCTAGCAGTTCCCTGAATGCTGAGCCCTGTATAACCTGCCCTCAGCACTGATTCACAGCTTTTTGTGTGCACTGTGCATAGGCAGAAATCTGCCAAACAGAGGTTGGTGCAGAGTTACACAGAGGTCATGAGTGTGGAAGACTACATGGCAGCAGATTTACTAGTCCTCTAGTGATAACATCCTGCTGATAAAACACTGATTTTATTGAACCTATAGCATGCAGCCCAGTGAGTGACATCTTGCTGGAATCAGGGTCTCTGTCCCTGTATCATGATGCTCCTATATTAAATAGCAAACAACCTGCTGACAGATTCCCTTTAACAGTGGAATAAAGGAAATGTAAAACTGTTGGCAAAGAAAGTGCCCAGAATGGAGGGAGAAGGGGGGGATTTACCCCATGTGTCATGGTCACTAATACTGGTGAGCATCTAATAATTCCCGGCGTTTGTAGCTGTCACTATCAGATCTATTCTCCATGTACAATAGGGAGGAGCGCATCACCTTCCTCAAAGAAGACATTCAGGAGAAAACCATCTCCCTGGAGAAGATAGAGCAGACGATGTAAGTGCTGAGATTTATTGCGCTAATGAAAGCAAACGTTCTAGATGATAAATGATCGATGTTCTTACAGTTTCTCCCCTCCCCCCACTGTGGACGTCACTGACTGTGGGGTTATTACACTTTACCCCGAGTTACAGAAGAGCAGATCTCACAACTTTCCAGCCTTTACATCATCATTTTCCTCCTGCTGAACTCCTAGATTCCTCTTTCATTGCCCCCATAAAGTATGATGCCAACAAGAGTACCCCCAAACACAGTATGATACCCCCATGGTGAATTCCTCCACATGCACAGTATAATGACACTAATGTACCCCACCTCAACTCCCAAGGCAAAGTATGGTGACCCCAACACAGTATGATCCCCCACCTGTGACCCCACACAGCTCTCCATGCAGTATAATGGACCTACATACAGTATATGTATGGCCCCCACAGTGCACTATACTGTATAATGGCCCCCACACAGTATAATGGCCCCCACACAGTATGATACCCCCATGGTGAATTCCTCCACATGCACAGTATAATGACCCTACTGTACCCCACCTGAACTCCCAAGGCAAAGTATGGTGATCCCAACACAGTATGATCCCCAAACTGTGATTCCAACACAGTCCTCCATACAGTATAATGGGCCTACATACAGTATATGTATAGCCCCCACACCGCACTATACTGTATAATGGCCCCCACACAGTATAATGGCCCCCACACAGTATGATGGACCCCACACAAACTTTCACACTGTATAATTGCTTCTATATAGTATAATGCGCCCTCCATAATCATCCATGTAGTTTAATACACTCCTCATGGTCCTCCATACAATATAATGCACCTCCATCGTCATCCATAGAATATAATGCTCTCCCGATGGTCCTCCATTAAGTATAATGCCCTCCTCATGGTCCTTCATACAATATAATGCACCCCCCATACAATATAATGCACCCCCTCATGGTTCTCCATACAGTATAATGCATCTCCTATGGTTCTCCATACAATATAATGTACCCCTCATGGTCCTCCATACATTATAATGCACCCCCTATGGTCCTCCGTACAATATAATACACCCCCCATGGTCCTTCATACAATATAATGCACCCACCCATGGTACTCTGTACAATATAATTCACCCCATGGTCCTCCATACAGTATAATACATCCTCCATGTACACCATACATTATAATGCTCCCCTCTTGGTCCACCATACAGTATAATGCACACCCCATGGTCCTCCTTACAGTATAATGCCCCCCCAATGGCTCTCCATACAGTATAATGCACCCCCCTTGGTCTTCCATACAGTGTAATGCCTCCCATGGTCCTCCATACAGTATAATGCACTCCATGGTTATTTATACAGTATAATGCTCCCCCCATGGTCCTCCATACAGTATAATGCCCCCCATGGTCCTCCATACAGTATAATGCACCCCCCATAGTCCTCAATACAGTATAATGCCCCCCATGGTCCTCTATACAGTATAATGCACCTCCCATGGTCCTCCATACAATATAATGCACCCCCCATGCTCCTCCATACAATATAATGCACTCCCCATGGTCCTCCATACAGTATAATTCACCCCCATGGTTCTCCATACAATATAATGCCTCCCCCATGGTCCTCCATACAATATAATGCACCCCCATGGTCCTCCATGCAATATAATGCACCCACCATGGTCCTCAATACAATTTTAATGCACGCCCCATGGTCCTCCATACAATATAATGCTCCCCCTTGGTCCTCCATACAGTATAATTCACCCCCATGGTTCTCCATACAATATAATGCCTCCCCCATGGTCCTCCATACAATATAATGCACCCCCATGGTCCTCCATGCAATATAATGCACCCACCATGGTCCTCAATACAATTTTAATGCACGCCCCATGGTCCTCCATACAATATAATGCTCCCCCTTGGTCCGCTATACAGTGTAATGCCCCCTCCCCTTGGTCCACCATACAATATAATGCACCCCTCATGGTCCTCCATACAATATAATGCACCACCCATGGTCCTAGATACAATATAATGCTCCCCCTTCGTCCGCCATACAGTATAATGCCCCCCCTTGGTCCACCATACAATATAATGCACCCCCCATGGTCCTCCATACAATATAATGATCCCCCGTTGGTCCACCATACAGTACATTTATATGAAAAAAGTTTGGGCACCCCTATTAATCTTAAGCCTAATGTTTTATAAAAATTGGTGTTTTTGCATCAGCTATTTCAGTTTGATATATGTAATAACTGTTGGACACAGTAATGTTTCTGCCTTGAAATGAGGTTTATTGTATTAACAGAAAATGTGCAATCTGCATTCAAACAAAATTTGACAGGTGCATAAGTATGGGCACCTCACCAGAAAAGTGACATTAATATTTAGTAGATCCTCCTTTTGCAAAAATAACAGCCTCTAGTCGCTTCTTGTAGCTTTTAATGATTTCCTAGATCCTGGATGAAGGTATTTTTGACCATTCCTCTTTACAAAACAATTCCAGTTCAGTAAAGTTTGATGGTCGCCGAGCATGGACAGCCCTCTTCAAATGATCCCACAGATGTTCAATGATATTCAGGTCTGGGGACTGGGATGGCCATTCCAGAACATTGTAATTGTTCCTCTGCATGAATGCCTGAGTAGATTTGGAGCGTGTTTTGGATCATTGTCTTGCTGAAAGATCCATCCCCTGCGTAACTTCAACTTTGTCACTGATTCTTGAACATTATTGTCAAGAATCTGCTGATACTGAGTGGAATCCATGCGTCCCTCAACTTTAACAAGATTCTCGGTGCCGGCATTGGCTACATAGCCCCAAAGCATGATGGAACCTCCACCAAATTTTACTGTGGGTAGCAAGTGTTTTTCTTGGAATGCTGTGTTTTTTTGCCGCCATGCATAACGCCTTTTTGTATGACCAAACAACTCAATCTTGGTTTCATCAGTCCACAGGACCTTCTTCCAAAAAGAAATTGGCTTCTCCAAATGTGCTTTTGCATACCTCAGTCGACTCTGTTTGTGGCGTGCTTGCAGAAACGGCTTCTTTCGCATCACTCTCCCATACAGCTTCTCCTTGTGCAAAGTGCGTTGTATAGTTGACCGATGCACAGTGACACCATCTGCAGCAAGTTGATGCTGCAGCTCTCTGGAGGTGGTCTGCGGATTGTCCTTGACTGATCTCACCATTCTTCTTCTCTGCGTCTCTGATGTTTTTCTTGGCCTGCCACTTCTGGCCTTAACAAGAACTGTCCCTGTGTTCTTCCATTTCCTTACTATGTTCCTCACAGTGGAAACTGACAGGTTAAATCTCTGAGACAGCTTTTTGTATCCTTCCCCTGAACAACTATGTTGAATAATCTTGGTTTTCAGATCATTTGACAGTTGTTTTGAGGAGCCCATGATGCCATTCTTCGGAGGAGATTCAAACAGGAGAACAACTTGCAAGTGGCCACTTTAAGTAGCTTTTCTCATGATTGCATACACCTGGCTATGAAGTTCAAAGCTCAATGAGGTTACAAAACCAAAAAAAGTGCTTTAGTAAGTCAGTAAAAAGTAGGTAGGAGTATTTAAAACAAGAAAATGATAAGGGTGCCCATACTTATGCACCTGTCAAATTTTGTTTGAATGCAGATTGCACATTTTCTGTTAGTACAATAAACCTCATTTCAAGGCAGAAACATTACTGTGTCCAACAGTTATTACATATATCAAACTGAAATAGCTGTTGCAAAAACACCAATTTTTATAAAACATTAAGCTTAAGATTAAGAGGGGTGCCCAAACTTTTTCATATAACTGTATAATGCCCCCCCACTGGTCCACCATACAATATAATGCACCCCTCATGGTTCTCCATACAGTATAATGCACCCCCATGGTCCTCCATATGATAAATAATGCCCCCCATGGTCCTCCATACAGTATAATGCACCTCCTTTGTTCACCATACAATATAATGCTCCCCCTTGGTCCAACATACAATATAATGCACCCCCCGTGGTCCTCCATACAATATAATGCACCCACCATGGTCCTCCGTACAATATAATGCACCCCCCATGGTCCTCCATACAATATAATGAACCCCCCGTGGTCCTCCGTACAATATAATGCACTCCCCATGGTCCTCCATACAATATAATGCACCCCCATGGTACTTTATATTGTATAATGCACCCCCCATTGTCCTCCTTACAATATAATGCACACCCCATGGTCCTCCATACAGTATAATGCACCCTCCATGGTCCTCCATACAATATAATGCACCCCCCATGGTCCTCCATACAATATAATGATCCCCCCTTGGTCGTGACCTGATGTCTTTATTGATTCTATTTTGTGGTAGTTACGACGCTTTGTTCGCTTCTTAATACTTTTTCTGTGGAGTTGTTGCAATCAAAAACGCGCAATTTTGCTATTTTGATTTCTTTTTTGCTTTACAGTTTTTACAGATTGGGTCAATTCATTTTATGTTTTCGTACATCGGACTGTTCTGAACTCGTTGATACCAAATACGTCACAATAGAATATATCACACACTAGCCGAGATAATCAGCCTCAGGTCAGGAGCGGACAGGCGCCTTAAATAGGATTAAAATAGAAAGTTTTTATCTGAAAACACAGATGTTAAAAATTCCCATAACTAAGAATAATGAGGGACTGTCCAATGAGAGCGAGCAGAGATCCTGCAGAGAGTCCAGAAGAATTGCTGGAAGTCTACAGAGGATCCAGTATAAGTGCAGAAGAGGCATTGATGGGGAAGTGCTGATCAGATCAGGGGTTAATCAGATCATTAGCATAATCAGCCCCTTCTCTGGGATGAGAGAATATTCGCACCTGTGACCCCCGGCATTAAAGAGAAGCTATCACCAGGTTTTTGCTTCCCTATCTAAAAGCAACGATTCCAGCGATGTGTCACTTACTGGGCTGCTTGCTGCAGTTTTAATAAAATCCCTGTTTTCTCTAGATTTACTAGTCCGCTAGTGATAACCTCCTGCTGATAAAACACTGATTTTATTGAACCTATAGCATGCAGCCCAGTGAGTGACATCTTGCTGGAATCAGGGTCTCTGTCCCTGTATCATGATGCTCCCATATTAAATAGCAAACAACCTGCTGACAGATTCCCTTTAACAGTGGAATATAGTAAATGTAAAACTGTTGGCAAAGAAAGTGCCCAGAATGGAGGGAGAAGGGGGGGATTTACCCCATGTGTCATGGTCACTAATACTGCTGAGCATCTAATAATTCCCGGCGTTTGTAGCTGTCACTATCAGATCTATTCTCCATGTACAATAGGGAGGAGCGCATCACCTTCCTCACAGAAGACATTCAGGAGAAGACCTTCTTCATGGAGAAGATAGAGCAGACGATGTAAGTGCTGAGATTTATTGCGCTAATGAAAGCAAACGTTCTAGATGATAAATGATTGATGTTCTTACAGTTTCTCCCCTCCCCCCACTGTGGACGTCACTGACTGTGGGGTTATTACACTTTACCCCGAGTTACAGAAGAGCAGATCTCACAACTTTCCAGCCTTTACATCATTATTCTCCTCCTGCTGAAGTCCTAGATTCCTCTTTCATTGCCCCCATAAAGTATGATGCCAACAAGAGTACCCCCAAATACAGTATGATACCCCCATGGTGAATTCCTCCACATGCACAGTATAATGACACTAATGTACCCCACCTCAACTCCCAAGGCAAAGTATGGTGACCCCAACACAGTATGATCCCCCACCTGTGACCCCACACAGCTCTCCATGCAGTATAATGGGCCTACGTACAGTATATGTATGGCCCCCACAGTGCACTATACTGTATAATGGCCCCCACACAGTATAATGGCCCCCACACAGTATGATGGACCCCACACAAACTTTCACACTGTATAATTGCTTCTATATAGTATAATGCGCCCCCATAATCATCCATGTAGTTTAATAAACTCCTCATGGTCCTCCATACAATATAATGCACCTCCATGGTCCTCCATAGAATATAATGCTCTCCCAATGGTCCTCCATAAAGTATAATGCCCTCCTCATGGTCCTTCATACAATATAATGCACCCCCCATACAATATAATGTACCCCCTCATGATTCTCCATACAGTATAATGCATCCCCTATGCTTCTCCATACAATATAATGCACCCCTCATGGTCCTCCATACAGAATAATGCACCCCCTATGGTTCTCCGTACAATATAATACACCCCCATGGTCCTTCATACAATTTAATGCACCCACCCATGGTCCTCCATACAGTATAATGCTCCCCCCCTTGGACCACCATACAATATAATGCAACCCCCATGGTCCTCCATACAGTATAACGCACCCCCCATGGTCCTCCATACAATATAATTCCCCCCATGGTCCTCCATACAGTATAATGCACCTCCCATGTCCACCATACAGTATAGTGCCCCCGCTTGGTCCACCATACAATATAATGCACCCCCATGGTCCTCCATACAATATAATGCACCCCCCATCGTCCTCCATACTATATAATGCACCCCCCATGGTCCTCCATACAATGTAATGATCCCCCCTTGGTCCACCATACAGTATAATGCCCCCCATTGGTCCACCATACAATATAATGCTCCCCTCATGTTCGCCCATACAGTATAATGCACCCCCCATGGTCCTCCATACAGTATAATGCCCCCCATGGTCCTCCATATGGTATAATGCAGCCCCCGTGGTACTCCATACAGTATAATGCACCTCCCATGGTCCTCCATACAATATAATGCACTCCCCATTATTCTCCATACAATATAATGCACCCCTCATGGTCCTCCATACAGTATAATTCCCCCCATGGTCCTCCATACAATATAATGCACCCCCATGGTCCTTAATACAATATAATGCACCCCCCATAGTCCTCCATACAATATAATGCTCCCTCCTTGGTCCACCATACAGTATAATGCCCCCCTTCATCCACCATACAATATAATGCACCCCCCATGGTCCTCCAAACAGTATATTGCACCCCCCATGGTCCTCCATACAATATAATGCCCCCCATAGTCCTTCATACAGTATAATGCACCTCCATGTCCACCAAACAATATAATGCTTCTACCTTGGTCCACCATACAATATAATGCTCACCCCATGATCTTCCTACAGTATAATGCACCCCCATGGTCATCCATACAGTATAATGCCCCCCATAGTCCTTCAAACAGTATTACCCCTCCATGGTACTCCATACAGTATTATGCCCCTTCCCCCTTGGTCCACCATACAATATAATTCCCTCTCCATGGTCCTCCATACAATATAATGCACTCCCCATGGTCCTCCATTCAGTATAATGCCCCTCCCCCTTGGTCCACCATACAATATAATTCACCTCCCTTGGTCCTCCATACAGTATAATGCACCCCCCATGGTCCTCCGTACAGTATAATGCCCCCCATGGTCCTCCATACAGTATAATGCACCACCCCATGGTCCTCCATTCAGTATAATGCCCCTCCCCCTTGGTCCACCATACAATATAACTCACCTCCCGTGGTCCTCCATACAGTATAATGCACACCCCACCTCTCCTGGTTCCCCCCGATGCTCCGGTCTGCTGAGCCTGTGGTGTGAAGCTCCACACATCTCAGAGCAGCGGCCGCCCTGTAATTACGTCATCGCGTCCGCTGCTCTGACTCGTCAGACGCCAAGGCAGAATGATGGGAGATAGGAGATGACAGAGGTGAGGGGCCACTATCATCTCCATAGCAGGTAGAATGATGCATTATGATGAGCTATTGGATACAGAGGCCCAGATATTATTCCTGCATCGGGCCTTTCGCTGTCTGTGTCCACTCCTGGCATCAATGCTCATCAAAAATCCTAATAACTACATTCATAGATGTAACAATTCTTACATTTAGTCGAGAGCTACATGGGACTTGTAGTTCTACTAACTCATCTCTACCTACTGGTGATTGCTGAAGCCAATAACATTGCATGGAACATATTTATTGTAAGGTTGTTGTAGCTTAAAGGGGTTGGTCCCAGCTTAGCTGGGGGTCTGACTGCTGGGTCCTCCACCCATCCAGAGAACATTGTTCTGAAGTTAGGGGGATAATTTGTCAGATGTGTATATGACGCACCCCCTGGGCCATATTCTTTAGGGGAATACCCGGAGCCGGATCAGATGGGGGTTGTAGTCTTCCGAGTGGCTGTGACCCGGTCCGTGCCCAGGGTGTCAAGCTCAGAGTATGTGGCAGTCCTACAGATGTTATAAAGTTCTTTATGTCGACTACGCCACCCGTTGTATTGCGGTCACTACGGCCGCCGCTGCAGCAGGGTCCGCTGAGGCTGATGGTGTTGGTGCAGCTTTTGATAGTATAACCCCCAACGGGTGGGGTATAGACTCAGGGGGTCAGGTGCAGAGGATGGGGGTTGTGGTGGTGCAGCATAGATGTTAAGTGAAGACAGAGTCGGGTTGTGCAGTTTAGGGTATTTACTCACTGCTGATGTTCCGGTCACTCCAGCTTCAAGTGACCACCCGAGCCGTGCTGCGTCCACCAGGTCCTGGATTCAGCAAACCCCCAAACAAGTCCGGAGCGTGACCCTGAGCTCTCCTTCTGTCCTTTCCTCTGGCCGTCCCCACTAGTGATCCACCTAGGTCCAGCTCCCTCGGGCCTTCTGTTGGGAGACCCTTGGCCTTGGGTTCCCTGACCCTCCACGTGGTTTGCCTTCGGGGTGGATGTGGTGGGTGGCCGTGGCAGACGCTGCCCACGGCCTCCGGTCTCTGGCTAGGGTGTGCTTTTGCCGCCACCAGTTTGGGATCCGGTACCCTATTGCCGACTCTTCACCCGGGGATTGAATTTGGGTTCTCAGAGTCCTTTCTTTTTCCCTCTCTGGGTCTTTCCTTCTCTGCTCCACTCTCTCTCTGCAGGCTCATCTGGACCTCTGCTTCTTACTGACTCTGACAGACTGACCCTGATCTTTGATGGTGCCCACCTTATATACTCCCTCTATGTGTGAGCTCAGGTGACCAGCACCCAATGAGCTCCTAACTTTACCCAGGCTACTCCCCCTATCTGCCCCTACACTACTTGGGATGTACCACCCCCCTCCCACTCCAGCCAGGAACAGACTCGGTCGTACCTGCACATTTCTAAGTGGGAGTACCGTCGGCCTGCCCCTCGGAAATGGGATGTGTGTAGTGCATGCAGCCTACCGAGCTCAGGTCCACACTCCATCCTTACCCGGGAGTGGAATATCACACCTCTGGGTTGAGGTGCAATACCCCTGCAGCAGCCGAATCCTCAGGGTGCTACATTCCCCCCTGGTAAATCACAGCACGTCCTCGGGCTGCAAGAACAAAACACCGCAAAACATACAAATTTTTTTTTTCATATAAACAACATAGTAAAAACATATAAAATATCATATATATATCAGAAAACTTTTCATATAAATAACATTCTCGTCGCCTCTGCTCCTCCTCCGGTCACTGTGCAACGTGTGACCGGGTAAAGTGCGACAGTCTTTTCTTGAAAAACTCGTGGCTTTCCTGTAAAACCAGTAGGGAGCGCTTTAGGACGCGCAACTATATACAGGGATATGGCCGCTCTCAGTCCTCGGTCAGTGGGATTTAAGGGATAAACGGGTAAACAGTTCACACATGCTGGTCCCAACGGGGACTATATTATCAGCAACAGTTTCTTTGGTACCCCGACAGGTAACTATGTACAGCCTCTACTCTGCCGTACTTAACGACGACGTCCTCCTGCTCTTTCTTTGTGGTTACCTTTAGCTTCAGACCCGTCCGGGTCCTCTTGTTCTTCCTCCTCACACCGCAACTCTTCCTCCGTCAGGCGATGCACATGGAGGGCGTAGGGTCCTTTGGCACACTTGTGCCGGGTAAAGGTGACCTCGTCCCCGATGTAAAGGTCACGACCTCTGTGTCCCTCCGGTAGGTGGGATTCAACGTCTCTCCTGGTTACGAAGACGTCGCCTGGGGTGCGGTGGTCTCGGATGAAGCCCCACCCATGCTGCATGTTAAACTTGATCACAGTCCCGGTGGAAGGGGGACCATGGGCTGCACGGGGACTCCTCCTGGCCCGGCTCTTCTGCTCCGCGCTCCTTATCTGGGCTTGTTGTTCCCGGACCCGCCTCTCTCTCCGCTCCCTCTCAAAGACCTCGAGCTGCTGGCGGCAGCACTCTGCACGCTCCGCTGCGGCTGCCCGGGTCTCCTGAGTGAACCCCATGAGATCTTCTCCGGTGGGGTCCCACTCAAACTGCGCTTCTGCCAGCGGGGGCGAGATCCTCTTTACGGGCTTTGGAGCCGGGATCAGGGGTTCATCTAGGGGTCTCTCTTTCCGGAGTCGGGGATGGTGAAACTCCGGTGGCCAAATAAAGGGCTGCCCATCCGGGCACGTATGTTGGGCGAACAGATCTTCTCCCAGATGCGGCACTCTTGGTTTTATGGGCGCGGTGGTGGTAGCGCCCGGGTTGCCCAGGCCTTGCGGCCAGGCCTGGGGCACCTGGAAAGTGAAGGGCACCGTAAGGACGGCGGCGCCCTGGGCTACTTGGCCCTGCGACCAGGCCGGTGGCTCCGCGGAGGTAGGGGGCGCTGTTGGTATTGCGGCGCCCGGGGGTACTAGGCCTTGCGACCAGGCTGGTGGTACTTCCTGCTTGGTCACGCTCGGGGTCGAGGCGTGTGACGTCACAGGGGTCGCGGCTGCGGCTTCCGGTTGAGGCCTAGTCTGTGGCGGTGACGTTGCGGTTACGGGCACGGCAGGGGGTACTTCGGGCTCTGCGACGGGGAGCTGGGGCAGGTGCGCGGTTTCCCGGTTTGGGGTAGAGACGTCCCCTTTACCTGCCTCCTTTCGTTCGGCTCCCTTCTCGGCGCCGTCTCCGGCCTTCAGTCCTCCTGCGCCATCCTCAGAGGCGGTCTGTCTCCTCGTCTCGGGTGGCGTGCTCCGCTGACGAGTCTCGGTCCGCTGGGCCATCTCACGGCTCCACTCCGCCAACGTCTCTCGCTGCACCCGGGCCATCCTCCTTGCGAGGCCCTCCAGAGCGGTCTGTGCACACTCCCGGTCTCGGGGGAGCTGTGCTAGGACCTCCACTAGGCCTAGTGGGGTCGTTGCTTCCAGCAGGCTCCTGACCAACGGGTCGGTGCTGCTCTGCTCTCCTTCTGTTGTCTCCAGCAGGCTCCTGGCCAGCGGGCCGGTGCTGCTCTGCTCTCCCTCCTCTGTTTCTAGCAGGCTCCTGGCCAACGGGCCGGTGCTGCTCTGCTTTCTCGCCATCTCCGGGTAAGCTCCTCCGATACTCTTCTCCAGGCTTCTTGCCTCCGGGTGCGCTCGCTCCAGACTGCTCCAAGCGACACCCATCTTTGTTCTCTCCTTTCGTCTCCTCCCACCTCGAGGGCGGTCCCGGGGCCACTTGGTGACTGTCAGCTCCAGGGGCTGTTCTTTCACGCTGACAGACACCTCTAGCATCACAGTCTCTGTTGGTGGGGGCGGTTTCCACTTTTGGCGCCATTTTCGGTCCTGGCCCACGATGGGAGGTGGCCTCTCGCCACCCTCTGGCACGCCCATAATGGCGTCCGCTCTTCCAAGGCGGGAAACCTTTGGAAATGGCGGGAATCGTCTCCCAGTGGCGGGAAACTCTGCAGATGGCGGGAAAACGCTGTTAATGGCGGACAACCGGCTGGAATCGACCTGTGATGGAGTCCGATGGCGGGGACCCTCCAGAACCGGCAGGAGACTTCTTTTTGAGGTAAACTCGTTCTTTTCTTCAGGCACGCAGTACCCGGGTGTTGCGGGCACGTAATCCTGCCGACTACGCCAAAGTTGACGCACCCCCTGGGCCATATTCTTTAGGGGAATACCCGGAGCCGGATCAGATGGGGGTTGTAGTCTTCCGAGTGGCTGTGACCCGGTCCGTGCCCAGGGTGTCAAGCTCAGAGTATGTGGCAGTCCTACAGATGTTATAAAGTTCTTTATGTCGACTACGCCACCCGTTGTATTGCGGTCACTACGGCCGCCGCTGCAGCAGGGTCCGCTGAGGCTGATGGTGTTGGTGCAGCTTTTGATAGTATAACCCCCAACGGGTGGGGTATAGCCTCAGGGGGTCAGGTGCAGAGGATGGGGGTTGTGGTGGTGCAGCATAGATGGTAATTAAAGACAGAGTCGGGTTGTGCAGTTTAGGGTATTTACTTACTGCTGATGTTCCGGTCACTCCAGCTTCAAGTGACCACCCGAGCCGTGCTGCGTCCACCAGGTCCTGGATTCAGCCAACCCCCAAGCAAGTCCGGAGCATGACCCTGAGCCCTCCTTCCTGTCCTGTCTTCTGGCCGTCCCCACCAGGGATCCACCTAAGTCCAGCTCCCTCGGGCCTTCTGTTGGGAAACCCTTGGCCTTGGGTTCCCTGACCCTACACGTGGTTTGCCTTCAGGGTGGATGTGGTGGGTGGCCGTGGCAGATCCTGCCCACGGCCTCCGGTCTCTGGCTGAGGTGTGCTTGAGCCCCCACCAGTTTGGGATCCGGTACCCTTTTGCCAACTCTTCACCCTAGGTTTGTATATGGGTTCTCAGAGTTCCTGCTTGTTTTCTCTGGGTCCTTCTGACTCTCCTCTCTCACTCTCTCTGGGCCTGGGGCTGCTCTGCTCCTCTTCCTCTGGCTTCTCACAGACTGACTGACTGTGGCTGACTGACTCCTCTGCAAAGACTGACTCTGACAGACTGACTCTGATCTTTGATGGTGCCCACCTTATATACTCCCTCTATGTGTGAGCTCAGGTGACCAGCACCCAATGAGCTCCTAACTTTACCCAGGCTGCTCCCCCTATCTGCCCCTACACTACTTGGGATGTACCACCCCCCTCCCACTCCAGCCAGGAACAGACTCGGTCGTACCTGCACATTTCTAAGTGGGAGTACCGTCGGCCTGCCCCTCGGAAATGGGATGTATGTAGTGCATGCAGCCTACCGAGCTCAGGTCCACACTCCATCCTTACCCGGGAGTGGAATATCACACCTCTGGGTTGAGGTGCAATACCCCTGCAGCAGCCGAATCCTCAGGGTGCTACATATACATGAGGAATAACACTATTTCTGGCCATTAGTTGACTTGTATCCTATATTGTTCACCAGTCTTCTCCTCTCTCATCTTCAGTTGTCTCTGATCTAAAGGGCAGAGACTCACTGTTATCATGTCTCATATGCACAGTACACAGATACAGAGGGATTCCTGATCTTTCTTCTCTGCTTAAGACATGTTTAGAAGTAGCAGCAGCACAGAGGACATTATACAGCAGTACTCAGCAGTCTAGCTGTGCATCCAGCTCTGTACTCAGCAGTCTAGCTGTGCATCCAGCTCTTGGATAAGTTATGCTCCTGTCTGACTGCAGCGCTATGTTTCTGTGTCTCTCTTTCTGTTTTCTCCTTCTGCCCTTCACTCCTCCTCCTCTACAGAGTATAATAGGCCATGTAATCAGACACCGCACTGATCTGACGGCTGTCCTGCTTTCACCAAGATAAATGTAACCTGTGCCTTCAGAGTGGACAGTGAGTTCAGGAGGCGGGGGGAGTAGAAGTGGCTCATAAGTGGAGACGGAAACAGATTCCTCTGATAAAATAGATGACAAAGCTTCTTATATTTGTTCGTACTATTGAGTTTCTGACGATTTATCACAAGTTGATGTATCTTCCTTGTACGATAGTGATGACACCACTGACGATCCAGAATCGGAGATACATGTGGAATTAGCAGAACTGATCTCGAAGAACATCGTGACTATGTGAGTGCAGAGAATTACTGATCTAATAGAAGTAAACCTTCTAGATGACGCCATGATATAGATGTTTCCTTCTCTCCAATGTGTGATTCTCTGTATTCAGGACAGATAATAGAAAACCTATCTGCATGTGATATATATATATATATATATATATATATATATATATATATATATGCACAGATAGCTGCCATTACTGGGGGCCACTCGTGTGTCATATCTTATTATAAAGATGCCAAAGTGTTTTTTATGGGTTACAAACTAAGGAATTGTTGTTTCACTTATTGAATACAAGTGAGAAAAAAAGAAAAATGAGCCAAGATCTTAAAGGGAACCGGTCACCTGAAAAAAACGCTATTAGCAGCAGATATGGGGTTAATCGGCAGGTTTATAGCGCTAAAAACCTGCCTGGTGCCGGCACTTGGAGCCCCGCTGCTGGGAAGAAATGAGCATTATTCCACCCGGCAGCGTTCGGCTTCCAGTCATAGTGGTGCCGGCGGGGGATCAGTCACCGTTGTGTATAGAGAGAGGCGGCTGTGACTGAAAGCCCTGACTGACAGCCAGTCCCGATCCTGAGCCAGTGTCAGTCAGTACAGGAGCGGATACAGCCGGCGCTCTTTATACACAGCAGTGACTGATCCCCGCCGCTGCTGCCCATCACTGGAAGCTGCCGGGGGAATAACGTTCATTTCCTTTCGGCAGCGGGGCTCTCAGTGCCGACACGGGGCAGGTTTAGGACACTATTAACCTGCAGATTAACCCCATATTTGCAGGTTAATATTGCTTTTTCAGGTGACAGGTTCCCTTTAATGTGACTTCTGTAGAAATATATAGAAACATATACAAAAAGTCATCTGAACGCAGGTGTGCTGAGGACCCCAGACTGCACGGACATCTGCCGGGAGACACAGACTTTACAATCCAAGATTTCAGTCCAGCAAAGCAAAGATAATCCCATAAAGTGTAATATTTATTCCACCATAGACAAAATATGATAATGATAAAGAATCCAGGAGATAAAGGGTTATTCCAGGAGATCGGTGATGACGTCTCAGTGCCCCGGACCCTCGCTGATGTACAGCCCGTATACACAGGGATACCAGAGATTAGAAAATAAATAAAAATATATTTTCCACCTGTGGGAACAATTTTTTTGTTACATTTTTTACATGAATATATTTAGTTGCTAAACACTATTTTTCTAATTTGGTTTCATTACAAATTTTGCTCCATTTGGCTTTTACCGGATGTTTCCTTGTATATTCACAAATTTGGAGAAAAAAAAATTTCCTCTTGTCGCCGCTTTCGAAGAGTCGTTATTAAAAATATTTATGTATAAAAAATAAAACGTTTCAATCATCCTCCTTTTCATATTTTAAAAAAAATTAAGAAAACCCATTTGATATCATCGAATCACTAAAAGTCCGATCTATCAAGATATAAAATTATTTTAACCAGACGTAAAACTCCAAAAAGAAAAGAGTCGAGACACGAGAATATCGTTTTTTTCAGTTGCTGTACGACCCATAAGAAATACAGTAAGAATAAACTGAAACGTCGTATCTGCGCCACCAAAATGGTATCAATGAAAAAGAAAGCTCCGGTCTACAGTTACAGGGCTCAGAAAACGGGGTCAGAAAACCCATTCATTACTTACAAAGATTTACATTATTATTAACCACTAAATCCGAAAATAAACCCTTATAACTTTACTGTCACTGTATTCTAACCGCCCTAAAGAGTAATACTGCCCTAAAGAGTAATGCCCCTCTAAAGAATAATACCGCCCTAAAGAGTAATACCGCCCTAAAGAGTAATACCGCCCTACAGAATAATACCGCCCTAAAGAGTAATACTGCCCTAAAGAGTAATACCGCCCTACAGAATAATACCGCCCTAAAGAGTAATACTGCCCTAAAGAGTAATACCGCCCTACAGAATAGTACCACCCTAAAGAGTAATACTGCCCTAAAGAGTAATACCGCCCTACAGAATAATACCGCCCTAAAGAGTAATACCGACCTAAAGAATAATGCCACTCTAAAGAAAAATACCGCCCTAAAGAGTAATACCGCCCTAAAGAGTAATACCGCCCTAAAGAGTAATACTGCCCTAAAGAATAATACCGCCCTAAAGAGTAATACTGCCCTAAAGAATAATACCGCCCTAAAGAGTAATACTGCCCTAAACAGTAATACTGCCCTAAAGAATAATATAGCCTTAAAGAATAATACCGCCCTAAAGAGTAATACTGCCCTAAAGAATAATATAGCCCTAAAGAGTAATACCGCCCTAAAGAATAATATCGCCCTAAAGAATAATATAGCCCTAAACAGTAATACTGCTCTAAAGAATAATACCGCCCTAAAGAGTAATACCGACCTAAACAGTAATACTGCCCTAAAGAATAATATAGCCCTAAAGAATAATGCCGCCCTAAAGAGTAATACCGACCTAAAGAATAATATCGCCCTAAAGAATAATACCGCCCTAAAGAGTAATACCGCCCTAAAGAATAATACCGCCCTAAAGAGTAATACCGCCCTAAAGAATAATATCGCCCTAAAGAATAATGTTGCCCTTCAGAATAATACCGCCCTAGAGAGTAATACCAGCCTACAGAATAATACAGCCTTACAGGATAATACCGCCCTAAAGAGTAATACCGCCCTACAGAATAATACCGCCCTATAGAGTAATACCGCCCTACAGAATAATACCGCCCTAAAGAATAATACCGCCCTAAAGAGTAATACCGACCTAAAGAATAATATCGCCTTAAAGAATAATGTTGCCCTTCAGAATAATACCGCCCTAGAGAGTAATACCAGCCTACTGAATAATACAGCCTTACAGGATAATACCGCCCTAAAGAGTAATAACACCCTTCAGAATAATACCGCCCTAAAGAATAATACCATCCTAAAGAGTAATACCGCCCTAAAGAGTAATACCACCCTAAAGAATAATACCGCCCTAAAGAATAATACCACCCTAAAGAGTAATACCGCCCTACAGAATAATACCGCCCTAAAGAATAATACCACCCTAAAGAGTAATACTGCCCTAAAGAGTAATACCGCTCTAAAGAATAATACCGCCCTAAAGAATAATACCGCCCTAAAGAATAATACCATCCTAAAGAGTAATACCGCCCTAAAGAGTAATACCACCCTAAAGAATAATACCGCCCTAAAGAATAATACCACCCTAAAGAGTAATACCGCCCTACAGAATAATACCGCCCTAAAGAATAATACCGCCCTAAAGAATAATACCGCCCTAAAGAATAATACCACCCTAAAGAGTAATACCGCCCTAAAGCGTAATACCACCCTAAAGAATAAAACCGTCCTAAAGAGTAATACCGCCCTAAAGAATAATACCGCCCTAAAGAGTAATACCGCCCTAAAGAGTAATACCACCCTAAAGAATAATACCGCCCTAAAGAATAATACCGCCCTAAAGAATAAAACCGTCCTAAAGAGTAATACCGCCCTAAAGAATAATACTGCCCTAAAGAATAATACCGCCCTAAAGAGTAATACCACCCTAAAGAATAATACCGCCCTAAAGAATGATACCGCCCTAAAGAGTAATACCGCTCTAAAGAGTAATACCGCCCTAAAGAGTAATACTGCCCTAAAGAATAATACCGCCCTAAAGAATAATACCGTCAGGCCATTTTACCAAATAATGAATGCTGGAATAAGTTACTTTTTTTTCACCATTTTGCCACTTTTGGAATTTTTTCCCGTTTTCAGTACATTGTATGGTAAAGTGATTGGTGTAATTCAAGACTACAACTCGATCCGCAAAAAATCAAGTTCTCAAATGACTATGGAGACCAAAAAATATAAGGACACGGCTCCTGGAAGACGGGGAGTAAAAGTGAAGGAAAAATGAAGGCTCAAAAATGGAAAATTCCCCGCTCATTATATCATTAAATAAGTCTGGGATAGACGTATATGAAAAGCACATAATTCGGCAGATGGACCATGAGGTCTATTTATGCCGCCAGCATTCTAGGTTTCTTCTGTCCCTATACAGTGAGCGCCCTCTAGTGTTGACTCCACATAGACCAAATTGTATCATTTGTGTGATCTAGATGGAAAATGTTGGCAAAGTATTGTGGATGGAGGCGAAGGGGCGGAATTTGTTCCTAATGATCTTCATATTGCTGCTATTTCTACATTTACATATGATGATGATGATGATATATGTTCCATGTACCACAGATGGGAACTATTAGCAGAAAAAATAGAAAAGGAAAAGAAAGAACTGAAGATCATGGAGGAATCTCTGTAAGTGGTTTTATCTCAGGTAGAGATGATATAAAACCCGTCTGCACACACTATATACCTGTCTACACTGATAGTTGTCATTAGAGAGTGGCGCCCCCTGCAGTCACAGTACACCCTGAGTGGTGCGATCGCCCCGATATGTCACCTTTGTCGGATCATTGTGGGTCTGAGGTCGCTGTGATACATTCGCTGTTGCGAAATCTTTGTTACTACTTTTCTTTTCTTCACTTTTTCTAAAGATGGATCCACAAAATCAGGAGCACTCCACCGACTTTCATTCCTGATAGGTTTCCAAAGCCTCTCTGGCGTCCGACCCTTGGATCCATCGAGTACGTATGTTATTTCTGGGAATATAATACTATCTGACCCGCCTGATGTACAGTGGGTACGAAAAGTATTCAGACCCTTTTACATTTTTCACTCTTTGTTTCATTGCAGCCATTTAGTAAATTCTAAAAAGTTCATTTTTTCCTCATTAAAGTGCACGCTGCACCCCATCTTGACTGCAAAAAACAGAAATGTAGAAATTTTTGCAAATTTATTAAAAAAGAAAAACTGAAATATCACATGGTCACAAGTATTCAGACCCTTTGCTCAGTATTGAGTAGAAGCACCTTTTGAGCTAGTACAGCCATGAGTCTTCATGGGAATGATGCCACAAGTTTTTCACACCTGGATTTGGGGAGCCTCTGCCATTCTTCCTTACAGATCCTCTCCAGCTCCGTCAGGTTGGATGGTGAACGTTGGTGGACAGATATTTTCTCCCATCTCCCTACTGCATCTCTGGAGCTCAGCCACAGTGATCTTGGGGTTCTTCTTTACCTCTCTCACCAAGGCTCTTCTCCCACGATTGCTCAGTTTGGCTGGACAGCCAGGTCTAGGAGGACTTCTTGTGTTCCCAAACTTCTTCCATTTAAGGATTATGGAGGCCACTGTGCTCTTAGGAACCTCGAGTAATTCAGAAATTCTTTTGTAACCTTGGCCAGATCTGTGCCTTGCCACAATTCTGTCTCTGAGCTCCTTGGGCAGTTCCTTTGAGCTCATGATTCTCATTTGGTCTGCCATGCACTGTGAGCTGTGAGGTCTTATATAGACAGGTGTGTATGACGCGCCCCCTGGGCCGCGGGGTACTCAGTGCCAGGCCGGTCGTTGTTAGGGGAGATGTCACAGTGGCGGTGACCCGGTCCGTGACCCAGGGCGGTCAATCAAAAGGGGTTATTTACAGGGGATTGATAAAGTTTTTATATATAGTTCGTGACGCCACCTGTGGTATGCGGCTAAGGGAGCCGCCGCTGCGGAGCAGGTCCTCTGGAGCTGATGTTACTGCAGCAGGGATGGTGTGGCTCTCCACAGGTAGAGCTTAGCTCCAGGGCAGTGTAGATGTTATAGGTTGTGCTGGGTGTTGTAGTGCAGGGGGTGATGGCGCAGATAATAACCACAGAGACAGTGGGGTGCAGTCTTCCAAGTTTACTCACAGTTATTAAGTTCCTCAGGTTACAGGTTCCGGACTGCAACGTGCTGCGTTCACCAAGCAGGGGTTCAGCAATCCCCCAGGTAGTTCAAGAGTGCCTGACAGGACCCCTTTCTATGTGCCTTCCTCAGTCGTCTTCCTGCGCTGGCTCTCGCCCTCCTGCCCTGCGCCTTGCAATCAGTGTCCCAATCCGGTAACCTCAGGTCTTGTCGGGTGACCTGCAGTCCCCTGGACCCTCTGTTGCCACCTTTTCTCGGCAATATTTTTGCGGTTTCGGCTATTGCACCTTGCAAGTACAGCAGCCTCCGGTTCCTAGCTGAGCCTTGTAGTTCTCCACTAGTTTAGGGGCCTGTCCCCTCTGCGGCTCGATCCCTCCACTGCCTGGCAGATTCGGGCATATGGGTGGCCTCCAGCACTTCCCGTACCCCTGGGATCCCTTTTGGTCCTGGAGCCTTTCTCCTGCTCCCTCTCCTCTCTCAGTCCTGGGCCTCTCACTAGGCCCGCCTCCGGAGCAGAACTCCTGCAGAGCCTCTGCTCCACACACTTTCCTCCTCTGACTGAACACTCTCTCAAGATGGTTCTCTCTTTTATACACCTCCTTCACAAGTGCTCCCCTGAACTACGTCATCCACCCACACCCACTACATGATTCCCCCTCACTTGGTGACTGTGGACTGTGCTCTCCCTTAGGAGCAATCTCGCCCTGCCCTACTGAAGTGGATGTGTTGGATGCAGGTGGGTCCTGGGCAGCACTCTATCCTTACCTGAGAGTGGGATACCACACCTCTGGGTGAGATGCAGTACCTCTGTGGCGACTGAACCCGCAGGGTCGCCACATGTGCCTTTCCAAATCAAGTCCTATCAGTTTACTTAAACACAGCTGGACTCCAATGAAGGAGTAGAACCATCTCATGGAGGATCACAAGGAAATGGACAGCATGTGACTTAGATATGAGTGTCTGAGAAAAGGGTCTGAATACTTATGACCATGTGATATTTCAGTTTTTCTTTTTTAATAAATTTGCAAAAATTTCTACATTTCTGTTTCAGTCAAGATGGGGTGCAGCGTGTACTTTAATGAGAAAAAAATGAACTTTTTAGAATTTACCAAATGGCTGTAATGAAACAAATGTGAAAAATGTAAAGGGGTGTGAATACTTTCCGTACCCACTGTATTATACAAGGTTGTGTTTTCTGTGACCCGCTGGTGGAGGACAGTATTTGTAGCCATTTATTGCTCTCGCCTAGCTCATAGGATGATCTCTGTTTCATGTCCTATAGGGAGGAGACCCCAGAACAAATGATGGAGGAAGAGAAGATTGCAGTTCTGTAAGTGCAGATATTCACTGTTAATAGAAGCTATAGATGTGCTCCTATAAGAGGAATGGAACGTAGCTGCAACATCACTTACTCTCATCCCTCCCATAACTCATATCCATCACATTTATGAGGTTTTCCAATATATAAAAAAAATTGTCCAAAAATTGGAAATGGCACAAGGACAGCGATTGGCTGCAGCGGTCACATGAGTCGCTAACTTCATTGCTGCAGCACAGGATTTATCATGTGACAATGGATCTTTTATTATTTTACACCATTTTCTCCGTTTTGGTCCAATTATACAAATCCCGATAATGTCGTTGTCTCACAGTCTCCTGTTGGCTTATGGGGCGGTCAGGTTTGGGCGGTCAGTGATCGGGGTCTGTACTCGGACCGCGCTCCACAGACATATGAACCCGGCATTAATGTATTCTATTAAATTGTAGACCCTGCAGCCCCCGATCTGCACAGCCGCTACCAAGTAACAGTCAGGGTCCACTAATCAGGCGGGTCTCCATCTGGATCCAGACATCTGCTTCCCTCGTATTGGGGGCAGATCCTAACGAGCGGTCATTTTACTCCTGGAGAGCCCTTTATCTGTGATGGAGGAAATGGACAAATTTTGCTAAGAAAGTATTTGGGTTGGAGTGAGAAGCTGGGGAATTTCCTCTGTCTGTCGCGTCCTGAGAACGAACCTTTACAGATCCTAATCCCCCATTACTGCACATTTACATGAGATGATATAGGTTTCATGTA
This sequence comes from Phyllobates terribilis, assembly GCF_046119375.1. NCBI lineage: Eukaryota > Metazoa > Chordata > Amphibia > Anura > Dendrobatidae > Phyllobates > Phyllobates terribilis. Next base: position 138,848,330 of record NW_027362767.1, read on the forward strand.
CTGTAGGGAGAAGACCACCAACATCAACAGGATGAAGAAGAAGAAGACCACCATCATCAGCAGGTAAGAGCAGAGATTACTGAGCGAACCTTCTACATGGGATAATGATAGAGATGATTCCTGACCACCGTATATACCTGACTGTACAGACAGCGGCCATTTATTATCACCACTCACACATCTTATATACCTGACTGTACAGACAGCGGCCATTTATTATCACCAATCACACATCTTATATACCTGACTGCACAGACAGCGGCCATTTATTATCACCACTCACACATCTTATATACCTGACTGTACAGACAGCGGCCATTTATTATCACCACTCACACATCTTATATACCTGACTGCACAGACAGCGGCCATTTATTATCACCACTCACACATCTTATATACCTGACTGTACAGACAGCGGCCATTTATTATCACCGCTCACACATCTTATATACCTGACTGTACAGACAGCGGCCATTTATTATCACCACTCACACATCTTATATACCTGACAGTACAGACAGCGGCCATTTATTGTCACCACTCACACATCTTATATACCTGACTGTACAGACAGCGGCCATTTATTGTCACCGCTCACACATCTTATATACCTGACTGTACAGACAGCGGCCATTTATTATCACCACTCACACATCTTATATACCTGACTGCACAGACAGCGGCCATTTATTGTCACCACTCACACATCTTATATACCTGACTGCACAGACAGCGGCCATTTATTATCACCGCTCACACATCTTATATACCTGACTGTACAGACAGCGGCCATTTATTATCACCACTCACACATCTTATATACCTGACTGCACAGACAGCGGCCATTTATTGTCACCACTCACACATCTTATATACCTGACTGTACAGACAGCGGCCATTTATTGTCACCACTCACACATCTTATATACCTGACTGCACAGACAGCGGCCATTTATTATCACCGCTCACACATCTTATATACCTGACTGTACAGACAGCGGCCATTTATTATCACCGCTCACACATCTTATATACCTGACTGTACAGACAGCGGCCATTTATTATCACCGCTCACACATCTTATATACCTGACTGTACAGACAGCGGCCATTTATTATCACCACTCACACATCTTATATACCTGACTGTACAGACAGCGGCCATTTATTATCACCACTCACACATCTTATATACCTGACTGCACAGACAGCGGCCATTTATTATCACCACTCACACATCTTATATACCTGAATGTACAGACAGCGGCCATTTATTGTCACCGCTCACACATCTTATATACCTGACTGTACAGACAGCGGCCATTTATTATCACCACTCACACATCTTATATACCTGACTGTACAGACAGCGGCCATTTATTATCACCACTTACACATCTTATATACCTGACTGTACAGACAGCGGCCATTTATTATCACCGCTCACACATCTTATATACCTGACTGCACAGACAGCGGCCATTTATTATCACCGCTCACACATCTTATATACCTGACTGCACAGACAGCGGCCATTTATTGTCACCACTCAAACATCTTATATACCTGACTGTACAGACAGCGGCCATTTATTATCACCGCTCACACATCTTATATACCTGACTGTACAGACAGCGGCCATTTATTATCACCGCTCACACATCTTATATACCTGACTGCACAGACAGCGGCCATTTATTGTCACCACTCAAACATCTTATATACCTGACTGTACAGACAGCGGCCATTTATTATCACCGCTCACACATCTTATATACCTGACTGTACAGACAGCGGCCATTTATTGTCACCACTCAAACATCTTATATACCTGACTGTACAGACAGCGGCCATTTATTATCACCGCTCACACATCTTATATACCTGACTGTACAGACAGCGGCCATTTATTATCACCGCTCACACATCTTATATACCTGACTGTACAGACAGCGGCCATTTATTATCACCACTCACACATCTTATATACCTGACTGCACAGACAGCGGCCATTTATTATCACCGCTCACACATCTTATATACCTGACTGCACAGACAGCGGCCATTTATTATCACCGCTCACACATCTTATATACCTGACTGTACAGACAGCGGCCATTTATTGTCACCACTCAAACATCTTATATACCTGACTGTACAGACAGCGGCCATTTATTATCACCGCTCACACATCTTATATACCTGACTGTACAGACAGCGGCCATTTATTATCACCGCTCACACATCTTATATACCTGACTGTACAGACAGCGGCCATTTATTATCACCGCTCACACATCTTATATACCTGACTGTACAGACAGCGGCCATTTATTATCACCACTCACACATCTTATATACCTGACTGCACAGACAGCGGCCATTTATTATCACCACTCACACATCTTATATACCTGACTGCACAGACAGCGGCCATTTATTGTCACCACTCACACATCTTATATACCTGACTGTACAGACAGCGGCCATTTATTGTCACCACTCACACATCTTATATACCTGACTGCACAGACAGCGGCCATTTATTATCACCACTCACACATCTTATATACCTGACTGCACAGACAGCGGCCATTTATTATCACCGCTCACACATCTTATATACCTGACTGCACAGACAGCGGCCATTTATTGTCACCACTCACACATCTTATATACCTGACTGCACAGACAGCGGCCATTTATTATCACCACTCACACATCTTATATATATGACTGTACAGACAGCGGCCATTTATTGTCACCACTCACACATCTTATATATATGACTGTACAGACAGCGGCCATTTATTGTCACCACTCACACATCTTATATATATGACTGTACAGACAGCGGCCATTTATTGTCACCACTCACACATCCTATATACCTGACTGCACAGACAGCGGCCATTTATTGTCACCACTCACACATCTTATATACCTGACTGCACAGACAGCGGCTATTTATTATCACCGCTCACACATCTTATATACCTGACTGCACAGACAGCGGCCATTTATTATCACCACTCACACATCTTATATACCTGACTGCACAGACAGCGGCCATTTATTGTCACCACTCACACATCTTATATACCTGACTGTACAGACAGCGGCCATTTATTGTCACCACTCACACATCTTATATACCTGACTGTACAGACAGCGGCCATTTATTATCACCACTCACACATCTTATATACCTGACTGCATAGACAGCGGCCATTTATTATCACCACTCACACATCTTATATACCTGACTGCACAGACAGCGGCCATTTATTGTCACCGCTCACACATCTTATATACCTGACTGCACAGACAGCGGCCATTTATTGTCACCACTCACACATCTTATATACCTGACTGCACAGACAGCGGCCATTTATTGTCACCACTCACACATCTTATATACCTGACTGCACAGACAGCGGCCATTTATTGTCACCACTCACACATCTTATATACCTGACTGTACAGACAGCGGCCATTTATTGTCACCACTCACACATCTTATATACCTGACTGCACAGACAGCGGCCATTTATTGTCACCACTCACACATCTTATATACCTGACTGCACAGACAGCGGCCATTTATTGTCACCACTCACACATCTTATATACCTGACTGCACAGACAGCGGCCATTTATTGTCACCACTCACACATCTTATATACCTGACTGTACAGACAGCGGCCATTTATTATCACCACTCACACATCTTATATACCTGTCTGTACAGACAGCGGCCATTTATTATCACCACTCACACATCTTATATACCTGACTGCACAGACAGCCGCCATTTATTATCACCACTCACACATCTTATATACCTGACTGCACAGACAGCGGCCATTTATTGTCACCACTCACACATCTTATATACCTGACTGCACAGACAGCGGCCATTTATTTTTTGCACCCAATATCATGGGATCTCTGGAAACGAAGGATGTTTTCTTAACAATCATGTTACCTTGTTTCTATTTTTTAGGCTTCGATGCTTCTTCTCTTGTTTCTTTTGTTTCAATTTCTAAAACAGTGAGTATACAAGATCCTTTCTGTACATGTCACCCCCAGGTCTCACCGTCATCCTGTAATATTTCCACCCTCAGGTCTATATAGTGTGAACAAGTTGTCAAGCACTTTTCCAAGTGATGTTAAAATCACTTGGAAAAGCGCTTGATCACCCGCATGCAGAAATGCATGTGAAGAACACTTGACAAACGCTTCTACCTGGCGAGAAAAACGCATGTAAAAACCGCATGCTTTTTTCCTGCCGGGGAGAAGCATAAAAAATATGCAGCATTTCTGCATCGTGGGCACATAGCCTAATGAGCCACATGACACTGGGGAGGGAAAATGCCTAATTGAGCACAATTTGGCCATTTACACTTAGGGGTGTACTCACTTTTGTGATATACTGTAGGTCCTTAGGATAGCTCATCAATATCTTGTGACTGAAAAGCGTTTTAACAATATTGTTTGTTATATCTCCACTCTATATAGTAAAATGCCACTTACCACCTTGGCAGCAACAACAACCACCTTTTACCACCTCGGCAGCAACAACAACCACCTTTTACCACCTTGGCAGCAAGAACAACCACCTTTTACCACCTCGGCAGCAATGACAACCACCTTTTACCACCTCGGCAACAACAAAAATCACCTTTTACCACCTCGGCAGCACCAACAACCACCTTTTACAACCTCGGCAGCAAAGACAACCACCCTTTACCAACCTCGGCAGCAATGACAACCACCTTTTACCACCTCAGCAGCAGCAACAACCACCTTTTACCACCTCGGCAGCAACGACAACCACCTTTTACCACCTCAGCAGCAGCAACAACCACCTTTTACCACCTCGGCAGCAACGACAACCACTTTTTACCACCTCGGCAGCAATGACAACCACCTTTTACCACCTCGGCAGCAATGACAACCACCTTTTACCACCTCGGCAACAACAACCACGTTTTAACACCTCGGCAGCAATAACAACCACATTTTACCACCTCGGCAACAACAACCACTTTTTACCACCTGGGCAGCAACAACAACCACCTTGACAGCAGCAACAACCACCTTTTACCACCTCGGCAGCAACAAAAACAACCACCTTCTACCACCTTGGCAGCAACAACAACCGTCTTTTACCACCTTGGCAGCAACAACAACCGCCTTTTACCACCTTGGCAGCAGCAACAACCACCTTTCACCACCTCGGCATCAACAACAACCACCTTTTACCATCTTGGCAGCAACGACAACGCCCTTTTACCACCTCGGCAGCAGCAACAACCACCTTTTTCTACCTCGGCAGCAACAACAACCACCTTTTACCACCTTGGCAGCAGCAGCAACCACATTTTACCACCTCAGCAGCAACAACAACATTCTTGGCAGCAGCAACAACCACCTTTTACCACCTCAGCAGCAACAACAACAACAACAGCCTTTTACAAACTCAGCAGCAACAACAATCTTCTACCACCTCGACAGCAAACCAAGGCTGTCCAACAAATTTTATTTTTTCTTTATGTATGACAACTCAATAAATTGTATTGGACTCTACCTTTCGTTCCTCTTTAATTTCACTTCATTTCCTGGCCCCTTTTGTTCACATGCTGCTCTCCAGACTGGGAAACTCCCTGTGCCCTTTTTTCTAATCTCACAACCAGAACTGGCACTGTCTGGCTCAATTGTGCAGCACTGCCTTCTGCCCGCCCCATACACAGCATTGGCTGTTAGTAATCTGCTCCATCACTGACCGCATTCATTCCAGCATTGGCGCTGACTGAGCAGTGATCCTGTGCCTTCATCTGTGGCAGTGCAGCGCCGATCACTACATCTCACACCACATCCACAATGGTGATAGTCATCACATGTCCCCAGGGGTATAATGTTTGCAGTTGCAGAAAGTGTGACTGGGCCCATACTGACGCCATTGCCTACTTCAGTTGGATATGCACGCGGATGCACAATCAGCTGAAGTGTGTTACGGCGCAGAGACACGTTGGGTCCCTGCACTGCAAAACAGACCGCCGCCAAGAGACCAGCAGCTGAGGTTGGCGTGCGAGGCATGGACGTCGCACGGCAGTGACATTACCCTACACACACAGACTGGCCTATGCTGGGGCTACACCATGTTTGGTCACAACACAGGTCAAGCTGCCAAACTTCGTTCTATGCCGCTGCTACATGGTAACACGATGCCGGCGAGTAGGGTCACATTGCGGACCCTGCGGTGATGGGACAAGTTCTGATTTTTTAATCTGCTTGTTGCGGGACGTAGGGGACATAATGTGACCCTATTCACTTTATTTCTGCCACTAAGTCATGTAGCAGCAGCTTACAGTGATTGTGCTGCACAACCTGCGCCATGACCAAATCACTGTGCAACCAGCATCATATATAATAGTGTAATGTAGAGCTGAATAATGAGATTCACAGGACTCCATGGGAATCGGATCAGGGTCATGCAAAGTAATTCAGCCGGTCATGAAATAGTCGCATTGTATTAAGTGCCACATACATCCAAGATACTTGAGTCTGAATACCGGCCGAAGAAGTGTGCAAGTTTTACAATAGATCCTGCTGATGGATTGGTCGAGTTTGTATAATATATGACGCATATGACGCTTGTATGCAGTTATTGTTTTACATATAAAAAATGTAACCATATGTATCGAGATGGATATAGATACATATTTATTTATAGTCATATACGGCAATAAAATGGCAGCACCCCAGACGTATGATAGTGAAAAAACTGATCTTTATTCCGCCATGTATGTGCAACATTTCCGCTCTTCAAACTGTGAGTCTTTCTGAAGCCATGAACATTATATATAGGGTACACTCCATAATCAGAGGCCGGCAGCTGACATCAGCGTGCGCGTTACTGGGGGCACGCCCTCTGTTGGTATGTACAGTGCTGTCCCATTATTATGTGGCGCCCCTGCGGGTCCAGTAGCCACAGAGGTGCTGCATCTCACCCAGAGGTGTGGTACCCCACTCTCAGGTAAGGACGGAGTACTACCCGGGACCCACACACCCACATCCAACACACTCCACTTCAGGAGGGAAGGGCGAGATTGCTCACAAGGGAGAGCACAGTCCCTGGTCCCTAGCTGGAGGGTGGAACTAGGTAGAGGAGGTGGGTGGAGGAAATAGATCAGGGGAGCACAGACAGAAAGAGTATAAAAGACAGGGAGAAATATCTAGAAAGAGTGGAGAGGGGAGTCCTGCTCAGGAGAGCAGTGGAGAAGGGTTCATTCTCCTGGCTCCAGTGCTTGGAGCAGGAGTTCAGTGGAGAGAGAGGAGTGGGGCCTAGTGAGAGAGGCCCAGGAGGAGGAAAGTGAGGAAAGAAGAGAGGAGCAGTGAGGAGGGCTCCAGGGAGACAGAAGGGATCCCAGGGGCACGGCGAGTGCGGATGCCACCCGTACGCCCAAAATCACGCTGACGTGGAGGGATCAAGCCGCAGAAGGGGATGGCCCCAGACTAGTGGAGAACAACCAGGCTCAGCTAGCCAACCGGAAGCTGCAGCATTTTCAAGGTGTTGCAGTCAAAATCCACAATTACATCGCTGAAAATTTGGCCACATAGGGTCCAGGGGACTGAGAGAAGTCGCCCGACAAGGCCCGAGGTCACTGGCTTGGGTCACTGATTGTGAGGCGCAGGGCAGGAGGACAAGTCAAGAGCCAGCGCAGTGAGACGACCGGTAAAGGTACATAGAACGGGGTCCTGTCCAAGTGCTCCTGAGATACCTGACAGTTTGCTGGATCACTACCCCGGAGGACACAGGACGACGTGGGTGGTCGCACACCGGTGACTGTAACCTGAAAAACTTAACAACTGTGAGTAAAACCTGAAGACTGCACCCCACTGTGTCCTTGAATAATTGCTGCGCCATCATCTGCATTACACCGCACCAACAACATCTACATCCACAATTCTTCATATACTGCCCTGGAGCTAAGCTCTGCCTGTGGAGAGCTGAACCAACTCTGCTGCGTCACCATCAGCTCCAGAGGATCTGCACCGCAGCGGTGGCCCCATATAGCCGCATACCACAGGTGACGTCACGAACATTATCTCTAAAAACTTTATTCCCCTTTCACTTCCCCTTTAATTATTTGACCGCCCTGGGTCAACGACCAGGTCACTTCCACTGTGACATCCCCAGCACCGATTGGCCCGGCACCGAGTACCCCATGACCCCAGGGGGCGCATCAACTACATAGTATTAAATTATATTATTTTATAAATATAAATATATATATATATATATATATATATATATATATATATATATATATATATATACACAGTGGGGGAAAAAAGTATTTAGTCAGCCACCAATTGTGCAAGTTCTCCCACTTAAAAAGATGAGAGAGGCCTGTAATTGACATCATAGGTCGACCTCAACTATGAGAGACAAAATGAGAAAACAAATCCTGAAAATCACATTCTTTGATTTGGAAAGAAATTTTTTTCAAATTTTGGTGGAAAATAAGTATTTGGTCAATTACAAAAGTTCATCTCAATACTTTGTTATATATCCTTTGCTGGCAATGACAGAGGTGAAACGTTTTCTGTAAGTCTTCACAAGGTTGGCACACACTGTTTCTGGTATGTTGGCCCATTCCTCCATGCAGATCTCCTCTAGAGCAGTGATGTTTTGGGGCTGTCGCTGGGCAACACGGACTTTCAACTCCCTCCAAAGGTTTTCTATAGGGTTTAGATCTGGAGACTGGCTAGGCCACTCCAGGACCTTGAAATGCTTCTTACGAAGCCACTCCTTCGTTGCCCTGGCGGGCGGTGTGCTTGGGATCATTGTCATGCTGAAAGACCCAGCCATGTTTCATCTTCAATGCCTTTGCTGATGGAATGAGGTCTGCACTCAAAATCTCACGATACATGGCCCCATTCATTCTTTCATGTACACGGATCAGTCGCCTGGTCCCTTGATAGAGAAACAGCCCCAAAGCATGATGTCGCCACCCCCATGCTTCACAGTAGGTATGGTGTTCTTCAGATGCAACTCAGCATTCTTTCTCCTCCAAACACGACGAGTTGTGTTTCTACCAAACAGTTCTACTTTGGTTTCATCTGACCATATGACATTCTCCCAGTACTCTTCTGGATCATCCAAATGATCTCTAGCAAACTTCAGATGGGCCCAGACATGTAATGGCTTAAGCAGGGGGACACATCTGGCACTGAAGGATCTGAGTCCCTAGTGGCGTAGTGTGTTACTGATGGTAGCCTGTGTAACGTTAGTCCCAGATCTCTGCAGGTAATTTACTAGGTCCCCCCGTGTGGTTCTGGGATTTTTGCTCACCGTTCTTGAGATCATTTTGACCCCACTGGGTGAGATCTTGTGTGGAGCCCCAGATCGAGGGAGATTATCAGTGGTCTTGTATGTCTTCCATTTTCTAATTATTGCTCCCACAGTTGATTTCTTCACACCAAGCTGCTTGCCTATTGCAGATTCAGTCTTCCCAGCCTGGTGCAGGGCTGCAATTTTGTTTCTGGTGTCCTTTGACAGCTCTTTGGTCTTCACCATAGTGGAGTTTGGAGTGTGACTGAGGTTGCGGACAGGTGTCTTTTATACTGATAACAAGTTCAAACATGTGCCAGTACTACAGGTAATGAGTGGAGGACAGAGGAGCCAGTACTACAGGTAATGAGTGGAGGACAGAGGAGCCAGTACTACAGGTAATGAGTGGAGGACAGAGGAGCCAGTACTACAGGTAATGAGTGGAGGACAGAGGAGCCAGTACTACAGGTAATGAGTGGAGGACAGAGGAGCCAGTACTACAGGTAATGAGTGGAGGACAGAGGAGCCAGTACTACAGGTAATGAGTGGAGGACAGAGGAGCCAGTACTACAGGTAATGAGTGGAGGACAGAGGAGCCAGTACTACAGGTAATGAGTGGAGGACAGAGGAGCCTCTTAAAGAAGAAGTTACAGGTCTGTGAGAGACAGAAATCTTGCTTGTTTGTAACGGACCAAATACTTATTTTCCACCAAAATTTGAAAAAATTTCTTTCCATATCAGACAATGTGATTTTCAGGATTTGTTTTCTCATTTTGTCTCTCATAGTTGAGGTCGACCTATGATGTCAGTTACAGGCCTCTCTCATCTTTTAAGTGGGAGAACTTGCACAATTGGGGGCTGACTAAATACTTTTTTTCCCCACTGTGTATATATATATATATATATATATATATATATATATATATATATATACCGTATATATATATGTATACAGTACAGACCAAAAGTTTGGACACACCTTCTCATTTAAAGATTTTTATGTATTTTCATGACTATGAAAATTGTACATTCACACTGAAGGCATCAAAACTATGAATTAACACATGTGGAATTATATACTTAACAAAAAAGTGTGAAACAACTGAAAATATGTCTTATATTCTAGGTTCTTCAAAGTAGCCACCTTTTGCTTTGATGACTGCTTTCCACACTCTTGGCATTCTCTTGATGAGCTTCAAGAGGTAGTCACCGGAAATGGTTTTCACTTCACAGGTGTGCCCTGTCAGGTTTAATCAGTGGGATTTCTTGCCTTATAAATGGGGTTGGGACCATCAGTTGTGTTGTGCAGAAGTCTGGTGGATACACAGCTGATAGTCCTACTGAATAGACTGTTAGAATTTGTATTATGACTAGTGTTGATCGAGCACTAAAATGCTCGGGTGCTCGAAGCTCGGGCCGAGCTCGCCGTGATACTCGGCTGCTCGACCCAAGCAACGAGCCCAATGTTAGTCTATGGGAGACCCGAGCATTTTTGCGGTGGTACCTCCAGCAGTCTTTTAAAAGCCTAACAAATGCCCAAAACGATAGTGACAGTGCTCAAATGACATGGGGACAGCATGGGGATCGCCCCAGGAAGCATTTCTGACCCCCAGGTCACTGCTGTCAACAACATGGTCAGAGGTATTAAGCCACTTTTACGGGCTCACAATAAAACGTTCAAAAATGAAACTGAAACTTTTTTCCTGTGAAATATGTTAAGGAATTTCTTTTCCAGGGTAAAGACTTGTGTATAAGGTAAAATAAATAACCAAAAACAAAAATACTCCTCCACACCTTGGGCTATGTTCACAAGTAGCATTTTTTATGCATTTTTGCACTTTTGTATTGCTTTCAACTGTGACAAATGCATTCACCGGGAAATGTCATTTTAACATTTTACAACCTTATCTGGCCGTGTGCTGTGTGACACATGCATAAAGTGCTGAAAAGACATGGGAACAGCATGGGGAAGACCCCTGGAAGCATCTCTGACACCCAGGTCACTGCCTAAAAGTGTGCCCATCATAAGTGATCCTTGCCGCATCAGAAGATGCAGACTTGCAACTATCCCCGTGCAAGTTGTAGTCCCAGGGCAGTGTTCAATTGTACCTCCCCCATTCCTTGCAATACAAGCGCAAGTATGCAGCCTGCCACCCACCCACCCCCAGGCTGCAATACTATACTGCTTGCTTGCTTGCACTTGAAATTGGGCCTTTTAGGCATGTGGAGGCGGAATCTGGCCACCACGTCATGGCTGCGTTGGCGGCCTGGAATCCATACTCAGTCCCCAGCCACCCGGCGGCCGGGTGTCCACACACGGTTCCCAGCCGCCTGGGGGCAGCCGGGTGTCCATAAACGTTCCCCAGCCGCCCCTATTTCTCCTTGGCACATCCCCCCACACACTTTTCTTAGCCCGGCCTGCTTTAGGGCAGCATTGGACGAGCCCACCAGAGAACCAGACTCCTCCGGTGGGCCCTGGCTTCTCCATCAGGGGAGTTGAGAGTGCCAAGGTGAGGAGCATGATGATGATCACAGAAGTTAGCATCTGCTTTGTTTTCTTTTAATGCAAGTGTAAGTGTGCAGCCTGCCACCCACCCCCAGACTGCAATGCCATACTGCTAGCTTGCACTTGAAATGGGGCCTTTTAGTTTGGAGGAGGCCGAAGCTGCCCACTACCTCATGGCTGCTTCGGCAGCGAGATATCCATACTCAGTCCTCAGCCGCCCCTATTTGTCCTGGTGTGCCTTATACATAAGATTAAGCGCATATACCAAAACATTACCTTTGCCCTCCCCAGTGCATTTAGTGGGAAGGAGAGCCTATTCCGCTGTAGTGTGTGCATGCCAAACCCCAGTTCATGGTACATGCGAAGATGCCTCCCACCCTGCACCTGTCGTTGCAGACTTGCAACTATCCCCGTTCAAGTCCTTGTCCCCGGGCAGTGTTCAATTGTACCTCTCCCATTCCTTGCAATGCATGCGCAAGTATGCAGCCTGCCACCCACCCACCCCCAGGCTGCAAAACCATACTGCTAGCTTGCTTGCACTTTAAATTGGGCCTTTTAGGCATGTAGAGGCGGAATCTGGTCACCACGCCATGGCTGCATCGGCGGCCTGGTATCCATACTCAGTCCCCAGCCGCCCGGTGGCCGGATGTCCCCGCTTGCTCCCCAGCCTCCAGGGGGCGGCCGGGTGTCCATACTCGGTCCCCAGCCACCCCTATTTTTCCCGGTAACCTTTCCCACACTTTTCTTAGCCTGGCCTGCTTTAGGGCAGCATTGGCTGAGCCCACCAGACAACCAGACTCCTCCGGTGGGCCCTGGCTTCTCCATCAGGGGAGTTGAGAGTGCCAAGGTGAGGAGCATGATGAGGATGATAGAAGTTAGCATCTGCTATGTTTTGTTGGAATGCAAGCGCATGTATGTAGTAGCGGCTAGGCCTGAGGTGGTCAGCGTTTTGGCGCATATCCTACCTCCTCCGAGGATTGCTGGATGTTTTCCTGCTACTATCCAAGTTCTATGACTCCCGTTAAAACAAAGCTTCAGGTGATAATTGATGGATGAGGTGGTGGCAAAGGAGAAAGAGCAGGAGGAACAGGGACCATTCACATCAATATCAGGCCAGTCAACCAGATATGTCTTGTAGGATATGTTTCTGTAACAAAAGGAGCGGTTCGGCTACACAGTTATAGGGCATACAGTGAGTGCAATGCCTACCAAAAATTTCGAGGCACTCCAATGCCCCTTGGAAATGACATGGAGGTCAGAGGGCCTTAACTAAACATTTTTTTCCATTTATAGCAACTGGGTCTCCTGTGCACTGTTGGCCTAAGCAGTGAATGGAAGGCTTTCCAAAAATTATGAGGAACTGCAATGCCCCTTACAAGAGCCATGCAGTACAGCATATTACAAACATAAGTCCCATTATTGGGGAGTGGGTCTCCCATAGTATTTGCTTATGCCTTCCAAGCAAAAGCTTCCAAAAATTAGGACGGAGCAACTTGCAATGCCCCTTACAAGAGCCATGCAGTACAGCATATTACAAACATAAAGTCCCATTATTGCGGAGTGGGTCTCCCATAGGATTTGATTATGCCTTCCAAGCAAAAGCTTCCAAAAATTAGGACGGAGCAACTTGCAATGCCCCTTACAAGAACCATGCAGTACAGCATATTACAAACATAAGTCCCATTATTGCGGAGTGGGTCTCCCATAGGATTTGCTTATGCCTTCCAAGCAAAAGCTTCCAAAAATTAGGACGGAGCAACTTGCAATGCCCCTTACAAGAACCATGCAGTACAGCATATTACAAACATAAGTCTCATTATTGCGGAGTGGGTGTCCCATAGGATTTGCTTATGCCTTCCAAGCAAAAGCTTCCAAAAATTAGGACGGAGCAACTTGCAATGCCCCTTACAAGAACCATGCAGTACAGCATATTACAAACATAAGTCCCATTATTGCGGAGTGGGTCTCCCATAGGATTTGCTTATGCCTTCCAAGCATAAGCTGACAAAAATAAGGACGGAGGAACTTGCAATGCTGGCACCCTGGTGGTATAGTGGTGTTGGAGGCTGAGGATAAGGAGAAGAACATAAACAGCCGAAATGAGGAAGCGTATACCCATGTGTGGATGTGAAGCGGTGCATGTGAATACACCTCCCGAAATAACACAGTGGATTTGACTTTATGTTACTCTGCTATCATTTGATGGTGATGAGAAGTCTGGCCCAATCCAGTCCTTGTTCATTTTGTTAAGGGTCAGTTTGTCAGCATTGTCAGTTGACAGGCGAGTGCGCTTATCAGTTATAATCCCCCCAGCGGCACTAAAAACACGCTCCGATAACACGCTAGAGGCAGAGCAGGCCTCCAAGGCGTACAGAGCGAGTTCATTCCAAGTGTCCAGCTTGGATACCCAATAATTAAAAGGCACAGAAGAATCACGGAGGACCCTGGTATGGTCGGCATGGTACTCCCTCACCATCTTTTGAAACTTTCCACTCCTTGTGAGAGTACCCCGCGCCTCAGGGCCTGAAACTGGGCGGGTGTCAGAAATCTGTCCCAGAACGTTGACAGTGTTCCCCTGCCTCTGCTGGATTGGAGTTGCATCTCTTTCGCCTGTACGCCTTGGTTGGGCAACGAACTGTGACCTCTGCCGCTAGCGTGTTCAGATGAGAATTTTGCAAGTTCTGCAGCAAGGGCCTTCTGGTACTGCCCCATTTTTGTAGACCTCTCCACCTCAGGAATAAGAGAGTGAAAGTTCCCCTTGTAGCGGGGGTCTAAAAGTGTCACCAACCAGTAATGACTGTCACCCAAGATTTTGACAACGCGAGGGTCACGGTTAAGGCAGCGTAACATAAAGTCAGCTATGCGTGCCAGACTGGTAACGGGCAAGATTTCCGTGTCCTCACCAAGATGACGACTGACCATGCTCTCCTCCTCCTGCTCCTTCTCCTCTCCCCTGTCCTCAGGCCACCCACGCTGAACCGACGGTATGACACTTGTACATGTACTACCGTCTACAGCGCATGATAGCAGCTCCTGTTCTTCCTCCTCCTCCTCCTCCTCCTCTCCCTGATTGTCCCCCAATGCACATTGGGATGAGATGAGGCTGGGCTGTGTGTAATCGCCCACTACGGCTTCTTGATCCATCTCATCATACTCTGGCTGCAATGCCTCCTCTTTAATTCTCTGCAGAGAGCGTTGCAAAAGACAGACAAGTGGGATGTTGACACTAATGATGGCGTCATCGCCACTCACCATCTTGGTGGCTCCTCAAAGTTTGTCAGGATGGTACATATGTCAGACATCCAGGTCCACTCCTGAGGTCTTATGTGTGGAGTCTGACCTGAATATCGGCGGCCTTGTTGCATCTGGTACTCCACAACTGCTGTCTTCTGCTCACAAAGCCTTTGCAACATGTGGAGGGTAGAGTTCCAACGTGTGGGGACATCACACACCAGTCGGTGTGCCGGAAGCTGCAAACGCTGCTGCAACACAGCAAGGGTGACAGAAGCTGTAGCCGACTTGCGAAAATGAGCTGACAGGCGGCGTACTTTCACGAGCAGATCTGGCAACTCGGGGTACGATTTAAGCAACCGCTGAACCACGAGGTTAAGCACATGAGCCAGGCATGGTACGTGTGTGATCTAACCTCGCCTCAGAGCCGCCACCAGGTTACGGCCATTGTCACACACGACCATGCCGGGATGTAGGTTCAGCGGTCTCAGCCACAGATCTGCCTGCTCTTTCACAGCTGTCCACAACTCACAAGCAGTGAGAGGATTATCACCTAAGCTTATGAGTTTCAGCACAGCCTGTTGCCGCTTGGCGGAGGCAGTACTGCAGTGCTTCCAGCTTGTAACTGATGTGGTGATATCTGAGATGGAGGCTGAACATGAGGAGGAGGAGGATGATGCGCAGGAGCTATACACTGTGGGGACAACTATGACTGACATAGGGCCCGCAATCCTCGGTGTGGGGAGGACGTGGTCCGTCCCAAGGTCCGACAGGGTCCCGGCTTCCACTATGTTTACCCAGTGTGCCGTCAGAGAGATGTACCGTCCCTGGCCACAAGCACTTGTCCACGTGTCCGTTGTCAGGTGGACTCTCCCAGTAACTGCGTTGTTGAGGGCACGGCAGATGCTTTGGGACACGTGCTTGTGTAGTGCGGGGATGGCACACCGGGCAAAATAGTGTCGGCTGGGGACCGAGTACCGAGGGACGGCCACCGCCATAAGATTGCGGAAGGATTCTGTCTCCACTAGCCTAAAAGGCAGCATTTCCAATGCAAGCAATCGTGAAATGTGCGAATTTAGGACTGTGGCCTGTGGGGCGTTAGCTGCGAATTTCCGCTTTCGTTCAAAGGTCTGGGATATGGACAATTAAACGCTGCGGTGGGACGTGGACGTGGACGTTGATGCTGTTTCTTGAGAAACTGCCATAACAAGTGAAGACTGAGAGGAGAGGGCATCTTTACATGCAGTATGGACAGGGGATTGCCTTGCACACACAACAGGGGGTTCTATTGCACGCACAACAGTGGAAGAAGCAGTGGTGACACCCGCTGACACTGGTCGTGGACCCTGGGTTTCGCCCCACAAAGTCGGGTGCTTTGCTGTCATGTGCCTGATCATGCTGGTGGTGGTCAGGCTGGTAGTTTTGTCACCCCTGCTGATGCTGGCATGGGGTTATCAGCAGAGTCTTTAAAAAAATTCCAGACTCTGGAAGATCTAGCGCTTGTACTGGCAACGTCCCTCGTGTTGGTGTTACGGGGAACGGTTGCCCGCCTTCTGTCTGCGGCCACCACACTGCTTCTTCCTGCCTGTTGGGGTACTCTGCCTCCCTCCCCCTGTGTGCTGCTGGCCTCACTCTGCATGTCCTCCTGCCATGTTGGGTCAGTTACTAGATCATCCACCACCTCCTCCTCTTCCACTTGCGCACCACGATGCTCCTCCTCACTTGCTGGCAATTGTGTCTCGTCATCGTCCACCTCTTGTGACAAATTGCCAGCGTCGACTTCCTGTGGGCGTGGCTGTTCAAATATTTGGGCATCGCTACATGGGATCTCCTCTTCCACCACTTCAAGCGTATCAGGCGAGGGGCACAAATCTGGAAATGGACCAGTGAACAGCTCTTCAGAGTGTCCAAGTGTGGGATCAATTGCTGTCTGACGACACTCGGCATGGTGGGAGAAAGGAGCATCAGGGTGAGGAGGAGTATGCGGTCGAGACTCACGGCTACTAAGAGTTGACCGTGTGGAAGACAGACCGGAGGTGGTGGTGCCCAGGTAACTGGAAGTATTATCTGCTATCCAATTAATAACCTGTTCACACTGATCAGTTCTCAATACTGGTGTTGTTCTGTGCTTCCCTAGTAATTCGGTCAAGAAGTGGGAGCGAGAAGATGTGGCTGTTGGTTGTGGCACATTTTCACCTTGGCCACGGCCCCGTCCTCTGCACGAACCATCACCAGAATGTCCACTTCCACGTCCCTTGACACGCGCCTTGCCCATTGTAAAGGAAGTAAAATAGCTTACACTTGCACTATCAATGGAAAAAGGGTAATAAAAAGTAGATTAGAACCGTGGAAGAGGAAAACCACAGTTCTATTTCTCTGGCCTACACCCGACTCTTTTAAACAATCTGAACAATCAGGGAGAAACTATTACTGTTTTTCTTTACGTAAAAAATACCAATACCTGAATAATAGAGATTTTTTACCGTGGGAAGGCAAAACCACAGTTATTGCTTTCTGGGGTATACCAGACTTTTTTAAATAGATATAATTGCGGCTGAACAGTGAGCGACGCACTCAAACTGTGTTTTTTTAGATACCAAATGGCCCAAAAGTGGATAATACAGAGGGTTGAACCGTGGAAGTGCAAAACAACACTTTTGTTTCTCTAGCCTACACCTGACTATTTTCAACAGATATATTTGTGTCTGAAAAATCAGAGACACGCTTTTTTTTTGGCGGGGGGACACCAAAAGGTTAATAAGACGGGTATTTGTACAGTGTGAAAGAGGAAAAAAAAAAGAGGATTTAGATGAAAAAAAAAAAGGATTTTTCCTGTCCCCTGAGACCTGGAGCTAAGTCCAGCAATTTCAGCAACAGGAGCACACAGGACTGTAATGCAGCGTTTACTGGTATAACCACTGCGTCTCCTATACCGCCTGCCTGCCTGATATCTGGGATGGATATTAGTCCTGAGAAGGACTGTTTGTTTGATCTGGCAGCCTTTACAGACCCTACACTAACTATTTTGCAGTTTATATCTCTCCCTAAATCAGCAGCGCTGTCCCTACACTGTCTGATCCGGAGCGACTGTGTTCAAGATGGCGGCGCCCGGTTTTAAATACTCGAGGTGACGCTGTGCGGCCAGCCAATCACTGTAATGCTCACAACCAACATGGCTGCGGCATTACAGTGACTGGCTGGCAATCCCTGCATGTTCATTGGCTCTGTAAAGAGCGCCAAACATGCAGGGCAGAGACCCGAGCTCCCGCCCGAGTAACCCGGAAATGCTCGGTGCTCGCCGAACATCCCGAGTAGCGTGATGCTCGGGCGAGTACCGAGCAGTGTTGAGCATGTTCGCTCAACACTAATTATGATAATAAAAAAGCAGCTAAGTAAAGAAAAACGAGTGGCCATCATTACTTTAATAAATGAAGGTCAGTCAGTCCGAAAAATTGGGCAAACTTTGAAAGTGTCCCCAAGTGCAGTTGCAAAAACCATCAAGCGCTACAAAGAAACTGGCTCACATGAGGACCGCCCCAGGAAAGAAAGTGTGGCACCCCAGAGGGTCTGGTTTCCACAGTGGTGTTGCTTCCCTTAAAAGAGGTAATACCATGTCTGGAGGCAAGTGGGGGGTTTCCTGGTCAGGAACCTAATACATGCAACACATCCTGTCTCCAGACCAGAAAGGGGAGGATCCTGCCCTATATAACTGGATCTGGAGGTGGGGTTAGAAGAGTTCAGTGTGAGGAGTCGAGTTGTGGACACGAAGGAGCCAGGGACTGGAGCTGGAGATTAGAGGTGAGCGTTGTTCTACTCGAACTGTTCGCCAATCTCAAATTCGAGCTGTTTTGGGCGGTGTTCGAGCCGTTCGGCGAACACGAACGATTTGAGAAAAATTCGGCTGTTCGAGGTTATGTTCGATAACTGTTCGTGCACCAAAATCATAACTGGATTTTTTCTCAGTAATGATGAAAATTAATGTTAATACGCAGTTTGAGTGTACAGCGGAGTGGGGGGAGGGGCAGGGGATGGATCTCTGCAGGAATAATGAAGATCTCCATTTTTTTTTCTCTTTCCCGCATTTACAGTGGGGAGGTGCAATCTGTCAGCCTATCAGCAGCGCACACACGGAGCGAAGTGCTTTTTTCACACAAGCAAGGGCATGTGTCATTGGCAGTGTATGTCACATGTCCTTGCCCTATAAGACCAAGCCATTTTCCCCGTCGCCACCATTTTCTCACTGCTGCAGCTGCGTGTTAGACGGCACCGCTGTTGCTGTGTGCACTATACCTTGTTAATTTCAAGCCAATTTTCGCACAAATCTACAGATAGCTTGGGAGTAGGGAATAATTGTGATTGCAGTCCTTTTAAGGACTAGGTTACAGCATTTCCTACGACTTTTATCAGGCTGGTCTGTGCTCTTAAATAGATAGATTGTGGGAGTAAAGACTAATTGTAATTGGAGTCCTTTTCAGGACTAGGTTACATCAGTTCCTATCAGTTTTTGCCAGGCAGGTCTGTGCCAGTGCTGTGCAAGTTTTTTTTCACAGCATTTGGCTGAATCTAGCAAAGCTAATCCTTTTTGGCCTATTGCAGAGTGTGTTAGTCAGTGGAGTAGCCTATCTGTGTTGCAAGATATACCACCTGTGTATAGAATACCAATTTTTTTACTGCACCTAGTGAAGTAAAATCTTTTGGGCATAGCATCATTCTATTAGTCCATCTATACTGACCTCCATCAGGTTGCAAATTGAATATAATTTTTTTCTGCATCTAGCTCTGAAAAAATATTTGGGCTTCTAGCAGTGTGTGGGACTTGTTCTATTAGTCCATCTATACTGACCTCCATCAGGTTGCAAACTGAATATAATTTTTTTCTGCATCTACCTCTGAAAAAATATTTGGCCTTCTAGCAGTGTGTGGGACTTGTTCTATTACTCCATCTATACTGACCTCCATCAGGTTGCAAACTGAATATATTTTTTTTCTGCATCTACCTCTGAAAAAATATTGGGCTTCTAGCTGTGTGTGGGACTTGTTCTATTAATTCATCTATACAGACCTCCATCAGGTTGCAAACTGAATATAATTTTTTTCTGCATCTACCTCTGAAAAAATATTTGGGCTTCTAGCTGTGTGTGGGACTTGTTCTATTAGTCCATCTATACTGACCTCCATCAGGTTGCAAACTGAAAATAATTTTTTTTCTGCATCTAGCTCTGAAAAAATATTTGGCCTTCTAGCAGTGTGTGGGACTTTCTCTATTTGTCCATCTATACTGACCTCCATCAGGTTGCAAATTAAAAATAATTTTTATCTGCATCTACCTCTGAAAAAATATTTGAGCTTCTAGCTGTGTGTGGGACTTGTTCTATTAGTCCATCTATACTGACCTCCATCAGGTTGCAAACTAAATATAATTTTTTTCTGCATCTAGCTCTGAAAAAATATTTGGCCTTCTAGCAGTGTGTGGGACTTTCTCTATTAGTCCATCTATACTGACCTCCATCAGGTTGCAAATTAAAAATAATTTTTATCTGCATCCAGCTCTGAAAAAATATTTGGCCTTCTAGCAGTGTGTGGGACTTTCTCTATTAGTCCATCTATACTGACCTCCATCAGGTTGCAAATTAAAAATAATTTTTTGTCTGCATCTAGCTCTGAAAAAATATTTGGCCTTCTAGCAGTGTGTGGGACTTTCTCTATTAGTCCATCTATACTGACCTCCATCAGGTTGCAAACTGAATATATTTTTTTTCTGCATCTAACTCTGAAAAAATATTGGGCTTCTAGCTGTGTGTGGGACTTGTTCTATTAATCCATCTATACAGACCTCCATCAGGTTGCAAACTGAATATAATTTTTTTCTGCATCTACCTCTGAAAAAATATTTGGGCTTCTAGCTGTGTGTGGGACTTGTTCTATTAGTCCATCTATACTGACCTCCATCAGGTTGCAAATTAAAAATAATTTTTATCTGCATCTACCTCTGAAAAAATATTTGGGCTTCTAGCTGTGTGTGGGACTTGTTCTATTAGTCCATCTATACTGACCTCCATCAGGTTGCAAACTGAATATAATTTTTTTCTGCATCTAGCTCTGAAAAAATATTTGGCCTTCTAGCAGTGTGTGGGACTTTCTCTATTAGTCCATCTATACTGACCTCCATCAGGTTGCAAACTGAATATATTTTTTTTCTGCATCTACCTCTGAAAAAATATTGGGCTTCTAGCTGTGTGTGGGACTTGTTCTATTAATCCATCTATACAGACCTCCATCAGGTTGCAAACTGAATATAATTTTTTTCTGCATCTACCTCTGAAAAAATATTTGGGCTTCTAGCAGTGTGTGGGACTTGTTCTATTAGTCCATCTATACTGACCTCCATCAGGTTGCAAACTGAATATATTTTTTTTCTGCATCTACCTCTGAAAAAATATTGGGCTTCTAGCTGTGTGTGGGACTTGTTCTATTAATCCATCTATACTGACCTCCATCAGGTTGCAAACTGAATATATTTTTTTTCTGCATCTAACTCTGAAAAAATATTGGGCTTCTAGCTGTGTGTGGGACTTGTTCTATTAATCCATCTATACAGACCTCCATCAGGTTGCAAACTGAATATAATTTTTTTCTGCATCTACCTCTGAAAAAATATTTGGGCTTCTAGCTGTGTGTGGGACTTGTTCTATTAGTCCATCTATACTGACCTCCATCAGGTTGCAAATTAAAAATAATTTTTATCTGCATCTACCTCTGAAAAAATATTTGGGCTTCTAGCTGTGTGTGGGACTTGTTCTATTAGTCCATCTATACTGACCTCCATCAGGTTGCAAACTGAATATAATTTTTTTCTGCATCTAGCTCTGAAAAAATATTTGGCCTTCTAGCAGTGTGTGGGACTTTCTCTATTAGTCCATCTATACTGACCTCCATCAGGTTGCAAACTGAATATATTTTTTTTCTGCATCTACCTCTGAAAAAATATTGGGCTTCTAGCTGTGTGTGGGACTTGTTCTATTAATCCATCTATACAGACGTCCATCAGGTTGCAAACTGAATATAATTTTTTTCTGCATCTACCTCTGAAAAAATATTTGGGCTTCTAGCAGTGTGTGGGACTTGTTCTATTAGTCCATCTATACTGACCTCCATCAGGTTGCAAACTGAATATATTTTTTTTCTGCATCTACCTCTGAAAAAATATTGGGCTTCTAGCTGTGTGTGGGACTTGTTCTATTAATCCATCTATACAGACCTCCATCAGGTTGCAAACTGAATATAATTTTTTTCTGCATCTACCTCTGAAAAAATATTTGGGCTTCTAGCTGTGTGTGGGACTTGTTCTATTAGTCCATCTATACTGACCTCCATCAGGTTGCAAACTGAAAATAATTTTTTGTCTGCATCTAGCTCTGAAAAAATATTTGGCCTTCTAGCAGTGTGTGGGACTTTCTCTATTAGTCCATCTATACTGACCTCCATCAGGTTGCAAATTAAAAATAATTTTTATCTGCATCCAGCTCTGAAAAAATATTTGGCCTTCTAGCAGTGTGTGGGACTTTCTCTATTAGTCCATCTATACTGACCTCCATCAGGTTGCAAATTAAAAATAATTTTTTGTCTGCATCTAGCTCTGAAAAAATATTTGGCCTTCTAGCAGTGTGTGGGACTTTCTCTATTAGTCCATCTATACTGACCTCCATCAGGTTGCAAATTAAAAATAATTTTTATCTGCATCTACCTCTGAAAAAATATTTGGGCTTCTAGCAGTGTGTGGGACTTGCTCTATTAGTCCATCTATACTGACCTCCATCAGGTTGCAAACTGAATATAATTTTTTTCTGCATCTAGCTCTGAAAAAATATTTGGCCTTCTAGCAGTGTGTGGGACTTTCTCTATTAGTCCATCTATACTGACCTACATCAGGTTGCAAACTGAATATATTTTTTTTCTGCATCTACCTCTGAAAAAATATTGAGCTTCTAGCTGTGTGTGGGACTTGTTCTATTAATCCATCTATACAGACCTCCATCAGGTTGCAAACTGAATATAATTTTTTTCTGCATCTACCTCTGAAAAAATATTTGGCCTTCTAGCAGTGTGTGGGACTTGTTCTATTAGTCCACCTATACTGACCTCCATCAGGTTGCAAACTGAAAATAATTTTTTGTCTGCATCTAGCTCTGAAAAAATATTTGGCCTTCTAGCAGTGTGTGGGACTTTCTCTATTAGTCCATCTATACTGACCTCCATTAGGTTGCAAATGAAAAATAATTTTTATCTGCATCTAGCTCTGAAAAAATATTTGGCCTTCTAGCAGTGTGTGGGACTCATTGTATTAGGCCATCTATACCAAGCTCCACCAGCTTTTAAATTAATAATAATTTTTAGCTGCATCTAGCCCTGAAAATAATTTTTCTTCCCAATAGTGGTAGCAATAGAAATATGGGGCGCGCGCCTGGCTTACAAAAATATACGCTTCATAACAAAAAACACCAGCCTAGCGCACTGCATTAATAAGATGGCATCATCGTCTCCCCCAGTGCTAGGCCTACTACCCAGGCTAGCATTCCTGTGCCTAAAACACAATGTATGGGTCCGCGCTAGCCACTATGCTGAGGGGTCTAAAGCTGCTGCTAACGCTTTATAACAATTCAATTGGCAGATTTTCACAGAGCTCTTCCACAACGCCCACCCATCGGGCAACAGTTGCCCACCTTCCCTATGGGATCTAGTGGCGAATAGTTGATGCCATTAATCAGAGCGTCAGTTGCCCCGTCGACGTGGCAAGCATACGGTAAGGCATGGGAAGAGTGGACACGACTAGTAGCAGGCAGACGGGTTGACCAATGTGAACAAGCCAGATCACAAGTCACCATAGAATTTCTCCACCAGCTAATTATGAGGGGCATATCAGGGGCGTCAGCGCAGCGGTGTCTGACCGGAGTAGCATTTCACTTCCAACTACTGAATTGGGGAGATGTGACAAAGGTTCATCATCAGACAATCCATAAAAGGGTGGAAAAGGGGTCAGCCAAGTCAGGAGTGTAGACGTCCCGTCCCGTGTCACTAAAACTGATTTCTCACATCATATCCCTAACACCATTAACATGACACTCACAATTTGAAGCAACACTACTGTCTACTGCATTTGTGATCGCCTTCTTCGGGGCGCTATGCATAAGCGAATTAGTCCCTCAATCCAAAATTACCACCAGTGGAGGCTTATTACACCAGGACGTAGTCATAGCCAATAATGCAATACGTCTACGCATACACAAATCGAAAACGGTTCCAGCGGGCAGGGGCACTTGGGTACTTCTACAACCCACAAACGGTACACTGAGTTGGGTAACAATAGTAAAAACATATCTAACCATCAGATCACAAAGTAATTTCTTCCTATCACACATTGATGGAATGCCATTATCAAGATACCAGTTCCAAGCTATATTTAATAAATGCATAACATCGGCAGGGAACCACCCCAAAGATTACGGGACACACTCATTCCACATAGGCGCGGCCACGGAAGCAGCAAGAGCAGGACTGTCAGAACCGGAAGTTCAGAGGATAGGGAGATGGCGATCCACGTGTTTGGCAAGATACATAAGACCGGACTTGTTATCCTAACGTGGTTTGTTTCTTTTACAGGTGACGCTAAGCCAACAGTGTGGGTGATAGGCCACTCGTATATGTATTGGGCAGAAAAAAGGGCGAAAGTCTGCCCAGGCGGGAGGAAATTAGAGTTTCATAACACATATTTCAACTAGAGAGGTATTAGAGGCCTGCTATGGCCACAGGTACTAATGGAGGTAATCAAGGTAGGGAGAGAGGTAAGATGTCCGGTCATCTTAGTTATACAGGCCGGGGGAAACAACCTAAGTCATCATAACAGCGCATAACTAATGGCAATAATGAAACTAGACACTGAGCGCTTCAGAGAATTTTTCACAAAACTAGCGATAGTATGGTCAGAGATTGTGCCGATAGCGGTATGGCAAGGTGCGCGAGACATCACGGCCATCGAACGGACAAGGCGGGTAATAAATATTCGGATGGCAAAATTTAGAAGAGACAGAGGCGGTGTAGTGGTACGACACCGACAACTGGAAGGAGATAAAGCAGGCCTCATACGGCCCGACGTTGTTCACTTAATGAATATTGAACTGGACATATTCCTGTCAGGACTCCAGGACGGAGTGGAACAAACGTTAAGAGTGATGGGTGGGGGTCAGAGTCCTGCATACGAGTACGCAGGATCCTCCGTGGCCTGGAAATAGAAAGGACATGTTGGAGAGTTACACTTGTTGGCCAACTTGCCGGAGTGGAGACCCAGGGCATGCTGCAACAAGCTGAATTATTTTAGAAATAAAATGCCTTTCTAATGGAATGAGTATAAAGAGTTAATAAAGCTGTGACCGATCCTCACCCATCCAGTTGTAAGAGTTACATTATTGTATTGTCAAGGAAAGGGGGGCGGTAGGGGGGCTGAGCGTCTGGGTTTGGTTGGGGGTCCCCACAGTCTGCCTAGGCTAGATGCATTTAAAAATTCTTATTAGATACACAGGCGGTGCAGCTTGCTTCGCAGCTGGGCTACTACGCCCAAAGTATTGCCTAGGCTAGATGCAGTTAAAAATTCTACGCTGACTAGCAGACACTGAAGATTTGGAGCAGACCTCTGAGCTCTTCAGACTCAACCATCTGTGTTACCCCAAGCCATAGTGTATCTAGTTTCTTACAGTTAAAAAGGGGGGGGAGCGACCCAACCCACCTGGAATTGACGATGCCAACGTCACGTAAGACACAGCAAGGGGACTCCAAAAAGAGTCTCCATTTTTTCCCAAAATTGTGGCACAGACACCACTTAACCCTAGAACGCATACCTGGGGCCTCGCAGGCCCGCCCTGTTAATTGTTTTCTATTTTCTGCAAGATTACTTTAGTTAGAATTTTGAAACTCTAGGTATTCTTCATGTATATAGTTGTTTGTCATTTGAGTTTGAGTTATTCCATGTTATTTGCACACGAGCCTAAAAGGCCCCAGGTATATGAAAGTGTAGATTTTTATGGTCATGCGTTCTAGGGTTAAGTGGCATCAATTGCCCCACAGTTGCTTAAAACGGTTGGTGAGGTGATTTTACCAAATCCTCAAGGTTTTAGTCTACCAAGGATAACACAGGGGTAGAAAAGTCCTTGCGAATCCATGATTTGTTCATCTTTATGAACGTGAGTCTGTCTACATTCTCAGTGGACAGACGCGTGCACTTATCTGTCAGCACACCACCAGCAGCGCTGAACACACGTTCAGAGAGAACACTGGCTGCAGGGCATGACAAGATCTCCAAGGCGTGAGTGGCGAGCTCCGGCCATTTTTCCAGATTGGAATACCAAAATGAGCAAGGGTCCAGTGACACAGTCATGGCTTCGATGTTCACTTGGAGATACTCCTGCACCATCCTCTCTAGGCGTTGACTATGTGTCAGACTTCTTGTCTCCTGTGGCCTTGCAAAGGATGGTCTAAAAAAGTGGTGAAACGATTCCACAAAATTGCTGTTACCAGCAGATACTGTGTTACTGTTACGGTTTGAGTGATGAAGACTCGACAGTCCCACGGTTGGCAAGTTAGAACTGTGAGATTCACTACGTGCACCACTGGTGTTTTGTGGAAAAGCACATGTAAGATTCTGCAACAGCGTCTGCAGATACTCCTGCATGCGTCAATCCCTTTTTATGGCAGGAATTATTTCGGCAAATTTACTTTTGTACCGGGGATCTAAGAGTGTGGCAACCCAGTAGTCGGGATTACTTCGAATTCTGACAATCTGAGGGTCATGTTGCAGGTAGTGCAGCAAGAACGCACTCATGAGTCTTGCGCATCCAGGAGGAACAAGTCCTTGTTGTGTTGGTAACGAGGTAAGAATCATGCTTCCTTCCTCTGCCCTCTCCCCTCAACCTCGCACAACAGAAATGTGATCAAGGTCTCCCTCATCTGATGAGTCTTCCATGCCCATCGCCAGTTCGTCCTCCACTTCTTCCTCGGCTCCTGCACCTTCCTCAACAGTTTGGCTGCTACCATGCGCCCTGGTTAATCCCTCTCCCCCACCCTCCCATGCCTGCCGCCTTGGTGCTGCCAACCGTCTGGACCTTGGAGATGTTATCCCTTCCGCATACGACTCCTCCTCTACTTCCTCCACCTCCTCTTGTGCCACCACCTGACTCTGAATTCTGTTTAGTGTGTGCTCCAGCATGTAAATCACCGGAATAGTCATGCTGATAATGGCATCGTCGTCAGCACTAAACATCTTCGTCGCCATTTCAAAACTGTGCAGAAAGGTGTGTGGCGCCCCTGAGGGTTCAGTCGCCACAGAGTTACTGCATCTCACCCAGAGGTGTGGTATCTCACCCTCAGGTAAGGAAGGCATATGGCTCGGGACCCTAACACCTGCATCCAACACATACCCGCAGTGGGGGTAGGGCAAGATTGCTCCTAAGGGAGAGCACAGTCCCAGGTCCCTAGCTGGTGGAAGGGTCCTATGTAGTGGGTGCTTAGGGGAGCAGCTTAGCGGAGCACATGACAGGGAGAGTATAAATAGGAAGCCATCTTAGAAAGAGCAAGCCAGTCAGAGGAGGAAAAGTGACAGGAGCAGAGGCTCGGCATGAGCTCTGCTCCAGAGGCGGGCCTAGCCTGGGAGGCCCAGGACTGAAGGAGAGAAGAGAGGAGTGGGAGCAGGAAGGCTCCAGGAACCGAAGGGACCCTAGGGCTATGGGCCGTGCAGAAGGCCACCCGTACTCCTGCTGCTACCAGGAGGTAGAGGGGTCAGACCAGACAAGGGGAACCGGTCCCTCAACTAGCGGAGAAACAGCAAGGCTCAACTAGAAACCGGAGGCTGCAGCATTTCATGTACTGCAGGTAAAAGTCCACACCAGTCTCACTAAGAAGGTAGCCACATAGGACCCAGGGGACGGAACACAAGTCGCCCGCCAAGGCCCGAGGATACCGGATAGAAGTGTCACTGGGTGTGAGGTGCAGGTAGAAGGCCAGAGAAAGGACACACAGAAGGGGGTCCTGCTAAGTACTCCGGAGCTATCTGGGGGTGGACTGAGCCCCTCACTGAGTACGCACAGCACGACGGGTGAGATTGCTCTGGTACCTGTAATCTGGACTGCAACAACTGTGAGTAAAGATCTTGGGACTGCATCACACGGACTCTGTGTTCATTACTGACTCCCTGCACTACAACCACCATCATCCACCCACACTGCCCTCAAGCTACACTCTTCCTGTGGTGAGTAATAATACCATTGCTGCAAAACCACCAGCTTCAGAGGACTGTTCCGCAGCGGCGGCCCCTTTTGCCCCACTCCAGAGGTGGCGTAGTCGGACATTATAAAACCCATATATACAAATTACCCTTGGATTGACCGCCCTGGATCACGGACCGGGTCACCGCCACAGTGACTACAACCCCCAGCGTCTACCGGCCCGGCTCAGGGTACCCCACGGCCCAGGAGGCGCGTCAACTTCATAGGTCCCTGATCTGAGACCACTCCTGCAGCGTGATTTGCCCCACCTCTGGATCTCGTTGGCCCAGGCTATATGTCAGAACGTATTGCACCAGGGCTTGTCAGTGCTGCCACAGTCGCTGCAACATGGTCAGAGTTGAATTCCACCGTGTCGGCACATCGCATTTCAGCCGGTGAACTGGCAGGCCCAACGACTTCTGTAGAGATGTAAGTCATTGAGCTGCGGGATGCGAACGGCGGAAGTGAGCACACAGCGACCGTGCCCCCTGCAGAAGGCCATCTAGTCCGGGATAGTGGGCTAACAATTTATGGACAACCAGGTTCAACACGTGAGCCATACAAGGCACGTGTGTGACATTGCCCCGGCGATGCAGCATTGTCGCACACGGCCTTCCCTGGTTGCAGGTCCAGTGGAGACAACCATTCATGAAACTGGGTCTCCAGAGCTGACCACAACTCCTCAGCTGTGTGACTCACATTTCCCAGACATTTCAAAGTAAACACTGATGCCTTGAGCCCTGCTGCCAGCATAGTAAGGAGGTGTGCAGGATTCCTTCTGCGCAGTTAGAATGCAGGTGGCATTACCAGACAGGCTTTGGGTGCAGGTGGAGGACCGAGAGGAGGTTGAGGAGGCAGAAGCAGTGGAGGAACTTCGAGATAAAGAGGATTAACGCACAACTCGTGGGGACGGTAAGACTTGGACAGCAGCCCCTTGTCCTGCTGTCACCATAGTTACCCAGTGCCCAGTCAGCGACATGTAACGCCCCTGTCCATGCCTACTCGTCCAAGTGTCTGTGGTGAAATGCACCCTGTCACACAGAGAGTTTCTCAAAGAAGCGGTGATGTTGTGTGCGACATGCTGGTGGAGCGCAGGCACACCTTTCTTTGAGAAGTAGTGCCGACTGAGCATCTGGTACTGGGGCACTGAGACGGACATAAGGTCTCGAAAATCCACTGTGTCCTCCAGGCGGAAAGGCAGCATTTCTGTAGCCAAGAGCTTGCAGATGGTGAAATTCAACCTCTTAGCTTTCTCATGGCTAGGAGGAAATGGTCTTTTACTTTTCCACATCTGAGGGACCGAGGGCTGGCTGTTGTGCTTAGACGGGGTTGAGTAGGATGTCCCCGGCAAACTGCCGGTCTGTGAGGAAGATGCAGGCGGACATGTTAGATTGCCTTGATCCAAAGCTGGTGCTCTCGATGTCAGAGAGCGCTCAACACCAGCAGGTGTTTCCACTTCCCAATGAACTGATGACCTGCCAATCACACTGGCTGTTGCAGGTAAAGAGGTGACAGGTCTGCGTCCAAAAACATGTGTGACATGGATGAAGAGGCCGCGGATGCACAAGATGGGGCAGACGGTGGTTGGCCCAGCCTGCTAGGCCGCATTGTAGCACAGTGAGCTTCCCACTGCAACTTATGCTTCATATCCATGTGCCGGTTCATGCATGAAGTACTCAAACTATGGATTTTTTGGCCTCTACTTATGTTTTGGTTACAAATATTACAGATAACACGAGTTGGGTCATCCTTATCATTCTGAATAAATGCCCAGGCTATGCAAGGCTTAGAGCCCATGCGACCTGAAGAGCCACTACGACTTGTGGTCAGAGGCAGAGTTGTGGTTGAGGATGCAGTTGTTGACGTGCTTCCAGTACTCCATCTGTGTCCAGGAAGGCGCAACCTAACCTCGTCGTCAATAGCATCTGTGACGCCCCGCTGTGCTTGGTATCACATATCCTAGAAGAGTGTATTGATGGAATCCTCCACAAGAGGCCCCCATAAACATTCACACATCTCCACCTTCCACCTCAGACCAGCAGAGGGAGCCCGTTAGGGATATAAATAGGGAAGGTGGAGCTAGGCAGTTCAGTTCCTCTGAAGAGTTCCTGCAGTAGAGAAGCCTAAGAGAGGTCAGTCTGCAGTGGAGCTCAGTCTAGTCTAGAGAACTCAGTTAATAGTTCAGCAGTGGAGCACGAGGCTCCTGCTAACTAGATTCAGTAAGGCATAACCGGAATCCCTGGAGAACTACAAGTCCCAGGATGGCTAAGGTGCTGATACGTAACAGAGCCAGGAGACGCTTAGGCCCCGCATAGTGGGAGCGTGAACTCCAAGAGAAGGCCCTACCACAAGGTCAGCCAGCGCAGGACAGAGACAAAGTTAGGCCTAGCTCCAGGCAGGTCAGAAACTTACTACGCAGAGGCAAGAAACAGGAGGCCCTACACCCGCTCATTGGGGAGGATCCTGATATTCACCCTTCACCCTACAGTGCTCCGGGATGTGCCTGAATTTCCTCCAGTAAAAGGTACTGAAGTGACTACCGTGTCCGTTCCCGTTCTTGCTCTGACCCAGCTGGGTCTCGCCTGTCCTGCATTCCCCCTGCATACGCTGCCCTGAGACCTAGCTCCACCTGTCTGGAGCTATACCATCGAGCAGCCTTATCACGGGTCTCAGTGGACTGCTGCAGCGCTGGTGCTTCTCACCAGATACCACAGGTGGCGTCACAAACTCTTATAAAATTAACAATTATCCACTCTTTTAAAGAGTGACCCCAGGGTACGGGCCAGGGAGCCGACCACCGCGACATCCCCAAGGCCAGGCAAAGGCCCGGGTACCGAGTCATCCCCATCCCCTGGGCTAGTCACATCCTCCTCCACCTCCTACGTTGACCTCATCGACTGGCTGACTGTGGGTTGACAGTAAGTGGGATCTCCAACCTCGTCATCATCACCCTGTGTGTTATCACACCCGTCGTCCTCAAAGCCAACCTCTTCCTGCCCTGACCGAAAAGTCAAGTTGTCGCTCCAATCAGGTATTTGAGTCTCATCATCGTCTTCATCATTGTCTCCACCAACAGGAGTGACAGTTTGGGAACGAGGGTCTACATTATGCTCAGAACCTTCTTCATCTGGTCCTGGATCCGACTTATAAAGATTCTGGGCATCAGTGCAGATCATTTCCTCGTCTGGATTAACAGAAGCTCTGGAGCAGACTTACGTTTCCCAGGCTATAGTATGAGTAAACAGCTGGGCAGACTCAACCATCTGTGTTACCCCATACTCAGACGGGCAGCTGGAGACTTGGGAGCTGTGAGGAAGCAAGTGCGATTGGGGTGACACCTCTGAGGACTGGAATATTTGTGATGTTGAAATTGAGGTGGAGGAGAGCCCACTTGAAGGAGCACTTGATATCCGCTGAAGCACCTGCTGTTTTTGTGCCTCATCTGGAATTTGTAGTGATGGGCGTGTCCGTAAGAAAGGGATCGTATCACATTGTCCACGAAAAGAAGTCGACATCTTAGCTTGGCTGGAAGATGGTCTTTCTTCTGCAGATGTTACCCCCCCCCACTGCGGGGGGGCTCGACCCACCAGCGGACAGGCACCAGTATTGGGAGAGGGGGGCTGGCCGTCAGGGTCCACCGCGGCTCTGGCACAAACCCGGCGACACGGAGGTGGCACGGGCAGGAACGAACTGGCCGTGTCGGCTTCTCACTTTTTGGATTTTAGGAGGGGATGACATGCCTATATCTGTGTCTCCCCCTCCTTTTACTCCTCCACCTCTTTTCTTTTCGCATGACTATATGTACTTGTCACTTTTCCATGTGTTAGTTATGTCTTCTGAGCAGTTTGTCAGCTTTTGGACACCTTTGAAGGTGTTTTCTATGTGTTTTTGTTTGCCTGCCATTGGTTTTAACGGTGTTCGAAGGTGTTCGACGAACAGTTCGACGAACAGTTCGGCGAACACACGGGTGTTCGACGAACCGAACTCGAACACTACGGGGGTGGCTCAACACTACTGGAGATAGCTCGTCCTGGCCAGTATACACAGAGTACCGGACACCGGAGTCCGAGGCTGTGGGGATTGCAAACCCAGCAGCAGATACCGCAGGGCAGGAGATTGCAGGTCTCCTGGCCCCATCAGAAGCCCGGAGGCTCAGCAGCACAAAGGGACCAGTACCGCCACAGAGGAGCGAGGAATCCACAAGGCCCGAGTTGCCAGCCATATGGGTGAGCACAGCACGTTACACTCAGGGACGTGGGTTACAACACAGCTATAAGCAGGATAGCCAAAGAGCATAGTAAGAACGGCAGGCCTACAACTCCACCTGGCCAGGGAGACTCTATGCTTGCTCCCAGACCGACCAGACCCTTATTACTAGCCAGTATTCCCGTTGGGGCCTGTATTATTGCCACGAGTAAAGACCCTGGGACTGCACTATCTGACTCCGTGTCATTACTGACTACCTGCACCATAACCACCATCATCTATACACGCTGCCCTGGAGCTACACTCTTCCTGTGGGGAGTTACACTACCTTAGCTGCTATACCACCAGCTTCAGAGGACTGTTCCGCAGCAGCGGTTCCCATTGACCGCATTCCACAGGTGGCATAGTAGGACATTAAACACGCGTCAGAAGCCCAAGAGTCACCTCTGCTTCTGAGGATAAGTTTATCCGAGTCACCAGCCTCAGAAATCGCAGGTTAACAGCAGCTCAGATTAGAGACCAGGTCAATGTCACACAGAGTTCTAGCAGCAGACACATCTCTACAACAACTGTTAAGAGGAGACTTTGTGCAGCAGGCCTTCATGGTAAAATAGCTGCTAGGAAACCACTGCTAAGGACAGGCAACAAGCAGAAGAGACTTGTTTGGGCTAAAGAACACAAGGAATGGACATTAGACCAGTGGAAATCTGTGCTTTGGTCTGATGAGTCCAAATTTGAGATCTTTGGTTCCAACCACCGTGTCTTTGTGCAACGCAGAAAAGGTGAACGGATGGACTCTACATGCCTGGTTCCCACCGTGAAGCATGGAGGAGGAGGTGTGATGGTGTGGGGGTGCTTTGCTGGTGACACTGTTGGGGATTTATTCAAAATTGAAGGCATACTGAACCAGCATGGCTACCACAGCATCTTGCAGTGGCATGCTATTCCATCCGGTTTGCATTTAGTTGGACCATTATTTATTTTTCAACTGGACAATGACCCCAAACACCTCCAGGCTGTGTAAGGGCTATTGACCAAGAAGGAGAGTGATGGGGTGCTACGCCAGATGACCTGGCCTCCACAGTCACCAGACCTGAACCCAATCGAGATGGTTTGGGGTGAGCTGGACCACAGAGTGAAGGCAAAAGGGCCAACAAGTGCTAAGCATCTCTGGGAACTCCTTCAAGATTGTTGGAAGACCATTTCCGGTGACTACCTCTTCAAGCTCATCAAGAGAATGCCAAGAGTGTGCAAAGCAGTCATCAAAACAAAAGGTGGCTACTTTGAAGAACCTAGAATATAAGACATATTTTCAGTTGTTTCACACTTTTTTGTTAAGTATATAATTCCACATGTGTTAATTCATAGTTTTGATGCCTTCAGTGTGAATGTACAATTTTCAAAGTCATGAAAATACAGAAAAATCTATAAATGAGAAGGTGTGTCCAAACTTTTGGTCTGTTCTGTATGTCGTTATATTTATTTGCATTGTCTATTTCACCAGCAACTTTGTTTATTGTCACTTTTAAATATATTTTCATTTGTACCTTTTTCATTTTATTTTTTGTTCATTCTATAGTCACATGGCTGATCGTAATTCATTACATAGTATGTTTTCCCCCTCACACATACATAGAGTGACTTTTATATGCCCAGTGAGGTTATACGGTACTTAGCCCAGGCCTTGCTGCTGTCGCTCCTTATAGGCTTTGTGCTCTCTCTTTTTTATACTCTCACTATACATATTTGTATATGTGCTACTTGTTGTCGGCACATTATTATCATCCTTTGCTGACATGCATTATCACTTTATAATCCTTATTGTTGGAGCTTTCTTTCTGTGCAGGGACATGTGCCCTAACCACCATCCTATGTTTTTGTTTGTGTCTTTCCTCTTGGTAGGTGCATTCTCGCTGTATGTTGCTAAGCTTTATGCCCAGCCTCGGACTGGCCCACAGGAGAGCAGGAGAATCCTCTGGTAGGCCGCCCCTGTGAAGGCGTGCTAATGAGTAGTGCTATTACCATTGATTTACAAATTGTAGAACAAAAATTTAATCTAATCATTCTTTAAACAAGCTAGCCTAGTTAATATTACATAGAAGTAAAAGTAAATTTGTGTACTAGGATCAGGTTATTTTTGCATTTAGCTGAAAAGTGGGCCCCAAAAATCAATGTTATTGTGGGCCTTTACCAACTGGGTCCAACAGTGTATGTGCCCGTATCATTACGAAATGTGTGGGCTGATATTCACGTACCGTGTGTTTGGATATTTGTCTGTCTATATGTGCAGTCTTGATCAGCTTTGCGGTATCTACTCCACATGTTTTAACATCTCATGTGACATTTACATTTTTTTTACATCACATCACTGTCTAGACCTGTCAACACCTCGTTATATTCCTTGTGCCGTTATCAGTTCAGTTGACAGGCGGATGCGCCTATCAGTTATAATGCCCCCGGCGGAACTAAAATTTGCTCAGACAAAATGCTAGCGCAAGGTAGGCCCGGACCTCCAAGGTGAAGAGAGACAGTTCATGCCAGTTTGTTACTCACTGAGGAATCACGGAGGACGCTGGTACGGTCGGCTAGATACTCCTTCACCATCTTCATAAACTTTTCCTTCCTTATCAGAGTACCTCGTGCATCAAGGCCTGGGCGCTGGGAGGGTCTCAGACCTTTGATAGTGTTTCCCTGCCTCTCTTGGACCTGGTTTGTGTCTCCCTCCTCTCTACTCCTTGGTTGTCCAAATAACGCTGACCTATGCCGCCAGCTTTGTCAGATGGGAATTTTTTGACCAGTTCTTCAACTATGGCCTTCTGGTATTGCAGCATTTTAGTAGCCCTCTCTGTCGCAGGAAGGAGAGATGGAAAGTTCTCCTTGTAGCGTGGGTTAAGAAAGGTGACCAACCAGTAACTAGTGGTGGCCAAAATGCATATAATGCAAGGGTCACAGGAAAGGCAGAGGGACATAAACTCAGCCATGTATGCCACACTCCCAACAGGCAAAACTTCCCTGTCCCCACCAGGAGGATGACTGTCCATGCCCTCCTCCTCCTCATCCTCCCTTTCCTCCTCGTCTTCAGCCCATCCATGTTGAGAAGATGAGATAAGACTTGGCTGGGTAGTGTATGAATAACAAGTGGATGGTCGGCACGTGTAGAGAAGCAATGGTGAAAGAATAAACCCCGGGACTCACGTGTTGAATAATGCTCATTTAATCCAAAACATGGAGATCCACACAAGACGTTTCAGCCCATCCCAGGCATTTGTCAACTGCGGCGCAACGTTACAAAAAAAGATTTTCTATACATCAATCCCAAGGAAATTTCATCATAATCAGTAACGTATACATATCATTTTTTTGTGATTTTATATATATATATATATATATATATATATATATGACGCGCCCCTGGGCCTGTGTCGCGCTGCGTTGCGCACGCGGGAGCTTACCCGGAGCCGGATCTCTTGAGGGTTGTAGTCTCGTGGCGGTGACCCGGTCCGTGCCCAGGGAGTCAAACTGAGCGGCGATGTAACAGCGGTAGATGCAGGACGACTACGCCACCCGTTGAATGCAGCTATGGAGCTGCCGCTGCAGGACAGTCCGCTGAGGCCGGTGGATGGATGGTGCAGCGTAGATGGTATAACCCCCAACGGGAGGGGTATGGCCTCAGGGCAGCAGATGTGGATGATGGGGGTAGCAGGAACCACTCAGAGACGGTGCGGTGTAATTCAGGGTCTTTACTGGTAACAACGATAGACCCTCCCGGAGTACTTGCTAGTGAACGGGGCCTGGTCAGTCCTTGAACAGATGGGATCTCCCCTGGCCAGGCGGAGTTGTAGGCCTCCCAAACTGACTGTACTCTTCTGGCTACCTTGCTAGAAGCGGATATAAGTAGCCCACGTCCCTGAGTGTACCGTGTGGTGCTCACCCGTATGGCCGGTGACTCGGGGCCTTCTAATGGCTTCCGCTCCACGATGGCGGTACTGGTCCCACGCGTGTGACCGTGCCTTCGGGTTTCTGGGCCTGAGGACCTGAAATCCCCTGCCGGTCGGCTTCTGCTGCTGGGTAAGAGTTAGTCCCCACAGCCTCGGACGCCGGGTCCGGTAAGAAAGCTTCTCAGTCAGGGCGAGCTCTGCAGCTGCCAGCCCCTGACTCGTAGTAGTATTGCTTCTGCTGTTTCTTGTCTCTACTCTCCTTGACTCCAGGCTCAGGCCCCTGGACAGGGCCTGCCTGTGGAGCAGAGCCCATAGAGCAGCTCTGCTCCCTGTCTTCTCCTCTCAGAACTCCCTACCCTGCCTCAGCCCCAGGTTTATATAGGGGAAGTCCTTCCCCTCCCAAGACTGGGCAGGAGGTGTGGCATGCACAGGATCCCTGACCAAAGGACCTCCCACCTGCTCTCAGACGTAATATCTCTATCACTGTGGCAACCAGACCCCTGGGGTGTCACATTCCCCCCTAGTGAAATTTAGTACTCCGGGACTAAACATATTTTTGTAACATAACAAAGTATAAACAATAACATTACAATAAGGAAACGCATAAAGCTGGTCACGGCGTGTCCGTAACCGGGTGCAGTCTTTGAAGAAAGCAAGGTGTCCATTTCACCAAAACAGGGAGACGTAACCAGGTAGGGGTCTGTCCTACCCCGAGTCCTTAACAGTCTTTTAGTCCATCCTGGGTTACGCTCCACTAACTGTACAAAGGATTCCCGGTAAATCCACCAAGGACTCCTATAAATAACTGGAAACACATAATATTTACAAGATATGGCCGCTCTCAGTCCTCGGCCAGTGGGGATAAGGATTGGCTGCTCACAGTCCTCAGCCTGTGGGGAGATGGGATGGCTGCTCACAGTCCTCAGCCTGGTTAAGGATAGGGGACACACGGGAACAGTTCACTCTTTTGTCCCAACGGGGAACATATTTTAAGCAGCAACAGTTTTTTTGGTACCCCTACGGGCAACTATATACAGTCTCTTCTCTACCGTACTCAACGACGGCGTCCTCCTGCTCCTTCTTGTGTGTAGGCTTCAGACCCGTCCGGGTCCTCTTGGCTTTCCTCGTATTGGTAGTACTGCAGCTCCTCCTTGGTTAACGTGGAGGGCGTACAGTCCTTTTGCACCTGGGGAGTTCAGGCCTTGCGACCAGGCGTGGAGAGGGTCGCCGTTGATGACGCCCGGGGTCAGAGGGTGCAACTTTGGGCCTGGGCGCGGGCTGGTGGTGGTAGTGCCCAGGGCTGGAGGGCTTGGCCGCAGGGCTTGTTGCGGGGGCTGGAGCAGGTTGGTGTCTGCAGCGCCCGGAATCGGCGGCTCCACCAGGGGGCCCGGGAGCAGGCTGACGCTGGCAGCGTCCGGGACAGGGAGACTCCTCTTACCTGCTCCCGCGACCGCTCCTGCGTCACGCGTCTTCTTCCGGCGCTGGTCGGGGCCGGCGACGACTGGGGCACTGCCGATGCTGGGCAGCTTAGTCTGCTGCCGGTCCGCCATCTTGCTGTCCGTTCCTGGTGTCCTCCTCCCCCCTAGTGGACCGTGGCCTACCTTCCGGAGATCCTCTTCCGTAGGCCGCGGCTCCGCAGTCAATCGTCGGGGTAGAGGACCTGGCGTCGCGCTCCTGTGACGTCGGCGTCTGCTGGGCTCCTTCCAGGACCTTACGCAACGTCCGGACGTGAGGCGGGGCTTCAGTTCTCGCGCGCTTTCGGAGTCCACGCTCCTCTTCTTCCCGCGCGGCGTCTCCAAGATGGCGCCGGATGGCGGGAAAACTCCTCGGATGGCGGGAAGAAGGCAGAAGATGGCGCCGGATGGCGGGAAAACTCCTCGGATGGCGGGAAGAAGGCAGAAGATGGCGCCGGATGGCGGGAAAACTCCACGGATGGCGGGAATCTTCACAGATGGCGGGAATCTTCACCACTGGTAAGTTTGAAAAGTCTCTTTT
The DNA here is from genome assembly GCF_046119375.1 of Phyllobates terribilis. Classification (NCBI taxonomy): domain Eukaryota; kingdom Metazoa; phylum Chordata; class Amphibia; order Anura; family Dendrobatidae; genus Phyllobates; species Phyllobates terribilis. Next base: position 138,886,858 of record NW_027362767.1, read on the forward strand.
TCAGGCACGCAGTACCCGGTGGTTGCGGGCACGAAATCCTGCCGACTACGCCAAAGTTGACGCGCCCCTGGGCCTGTGTCGCGCTGCGTTGCGCACGCGGGAGCTTACCCGGAGCCGGATCTCTTGAGGGTTGTAGTCTCGTGGCGGTGACCCGGTCCGTGCCCAGGGAGTCAAACTGAGCGGCGATGTAACAGCGGTAGATGCAGGACGACTACGCCACCCGTTGAATGCAGCTATGGAGCTGCCGCTGCAGGACAGTCTGCTGAGGCCGGTGGATGGATGGTGCAGCGTAGATGGTATAACCCCCAACGGGAGGGGTATGGCCTCAGGGCAGCAGATGTGGATGATGGGGGTAGCAGGAACCACTCAGAGACGGTGCGGTGTAATTCAGGGTCTTTACTGGTAACAACGATAGACCCTCCCGGAGTACTTGCTAGTGAACGGGGCCTGGTCAGTCCTTGAACAGATGGGATCTCCCCTGGCCAGGCGGAGTTGTAGGCCTCCCAAACTGACTGTACTCTTCTGGCTACCTTGCTAGAAGCGGATATAAGTAGCCCACGTCCCTGAGTGTACCGTGTGGTGCTCACCCGTATGGCCGGTGACTCGGGGCCTTCTAATGGCTTCCGCTCCACGATGGCGGTACTGGTCCCACGCGTGTGACCGTGCCTTCGGGTTTCTGGGCCTGAGGACCTGAAATCCCCTGCCGGTCGGCTTCTGCTGCTGGGTAAGAGTTAGTCCCCACAGCCTCGGACGCCGGGTCCGGTAAGAAAGCTTCTCAGTCAGGGCGAGCTCTGCAGCTGCCAGCCCCTGACTCGTAGTAGTATTGCTTCTGCTGTTTCTTGTCTCTACTCTCCTTGACTCCAGGCTCAGGCCCCTGGACAGGGCCTGCCTGTGGAGCAGAGCCCATAGAGCAGCTCTGCTCCCTGTCTTCTCCTCTCAGAACTCCCTACCCTGCCTCAGCCCCAGGTTTATATAGGGGAAGTCCTTCCCCTCCCAAGACTGGGCAGGAGGTGTGGCATGCACAGGATCCCTGACCAAAGGACCTCCCACCTGCTCTCAGACGTAATATCTCTATCACTGTGGCAACCAGACCCCTGGGGTGTCACATATATATATATATATATATATATATATATATATATATATATATATATATATATATATATATATATATATATATATATATATATATATATGTTGTAAATATTTCATATATGGATTTGGGATTTGGTGATGATTTATGTCAATTATATATTTGTTTTATACATATTTGGTTTAATAAATAATTGTTCATTTTATTTTGCTAAATATTTGATTGAAGGCTTTCTCATATGTTAATGATTATGATGTCATTTCCTTGGGATTGATGTATATAAAATCTTTTGTTGGTCCTGAATATCTAAGCATAATGAAATATGTTTTTGGCACATAGCCAAACTTATAAAATTGCAGATATTATGCAGGATAAAACGTGATTTGTGTTTTTTCTGTTCTTTTATAGACCACATACTGTATACATATCATTTCTACCTTCCTGTAGTTGTCTATACAGGAATTCCTGCCTTCCCGTTCTATCCTTGAGTCGGTTGACCCTGTCTGCTCATATCTTTATAGTGTTTTCTCAAGACATCCCCTGATTTATTCATATCTATAATAGTGAATACACAGAATTTTTACAGGATCTGATGACAACCGACTTTATTAGGATTTTGTTATCTATGGTCTTGGGAGTTAAATGGATTTCCATAATCCCGGTTTTGTGATGATCAGGGTCTACCAGGAACCCCATTCTCATACACCTAGGGGGCCAAACTCCGCGTCTTAGGCAGGTGACAGCATTTGTGCAGGTCGTTGCCCCTCTCCTCTCCTTGATATACCTATCTTATAAACTGATTTTCCTGGATCACCTAGTTTTGGGGACATCTTCATATCTGAGAGATGTTCCTGCTCTGTTTTTCTATATTTTCTTGATTTTCGTGTCTATTTTTATGTTTTCACCCATGAGGTGATTTTAAAAATGATTTAATAAAATGTTATTTTAGGGGAACTTATGTTAAACACTTCTGATACACCGACACTAGACTGTTATTGGTGAACTTCAGGACCACCCATCCAGCATCAGCGTCTGACGTCACAAGCTCTTCTGAATGAGGGGCACAAATTCCCACAGACGCCTCCAACATCTTGTAGAAAGGGTCCAACTCCAAATTAACGCCTGGAATGGGATGTTATAAAATCCTGTATCCTTATACTTATGTCCATATGATGTATATGTCTAATAACAATATAAGAAAAACATTGGATAATAAGACGCTTCTGCATATATGTGGTCATGGGTGTATGTGTGGGGGGTCCCATCATTTCTAATAATTTGCTGTATCAGGTCATTTACACATTTATAAACCCCCCATAGACTTTATTACACATGATTAGATTGGATCTCATTGGCTGCAGGGCTTGTTCTAAGCACATTCTAGAATGTTGTGACATCACAGGATCGGCGCCATGGCGACCTCTGCCTGGACATTATGACATCATGAGGAATATATAAGCAGCCGCGCGCCCGGACCTCCTCTGAGGGATATAGTAGGAGATTTACAGTAAGTATACGTGTCTTACACTCCTGTCCCTCCTTATTATTCCCCATTTCCTACCTATAGAAGTGTCTGATTTCTTATGACAAGCTTCCTCTACTTCCCAATTCTCATACCCCGTACATTATTAATGAGAAAACCTTATATTGGTTAATGAGCTCGTTATGGTAATATTTACTATTGATAATATTGGTATTTAATATCAGGCGATTTATAAGGAAACTTCTCTATTTCTCCAATTCAGGATTTACGTTTATTTGCATCAAGCAAAAATGCAAGAAGAAATGCGAGAGCAATTCATGTAAGTCCGAAATAAGACAAGTCATGGATCAGGATAGTGATTGTAATGCCGCCTCTATACGTCTGTATAATAATGAATTTCTGTGTCTGATGTCTGTTCTTTATGTACGGCCAAATGCCCGGACCTTGGGTCAGTACGATTACCACACGACCAAACTTGTATTTTAAGTGGTGAAAAAAAATTACTAAAACCCCAAAAATGATCCTGAGTCGCCATTTTTGAACACTGGTAACATTATTATTTTTGGTGGATGGGGCTGTGTGGGGCTTGTGTATTTTGCGTCGTGACCTGATGTCTTTATTGATACAATTTTGTGGTAGTTACGACGCTTTGTTCGCTTCTTAATACTTTTTTTGTGGAGTTGTTGCAATCAAAAACGCGCAATTTTGCCATTTTGATTTCTTTTTTGCTTTACAGTTTTTACAGATTGGGTCAATTCATTTTATATTTTCGTACATCGGACTTTTCTGAACTCGTTGATACCAAATACGTGTATTTTTTTCCCTTTCTTTAATATTAAACTGGAGAAAAGGGGGGTGATGTGATTTTTTCTTTCCTTTTTTCTCTCTTTTATTAAACCCTCTTGTCACAGTATCATAATGTACAGAACACGTCACAATAGAATATATCACACACTAGCCGAGATAATCAGCCTCAGGTCAGGAGCGGACAGTCGCCTTAAATAGGATTAAAATAGAAAGTTTTTATCTGAAAACACAGATGTTAAAAATTCCCATAACTAAGAATAATGAGGGACTGTCCAATGAGAGCGAGCAGAGATCCTGCAGAGAGTCCAGAAGAATTGCTGGAAGTCTACAGAGGATCCAGTATAAGTGCAGAAGAGGCATTGATGGGGAAGTGCTGATCAGATCAGGGGTTAATCAGATCATTAGCATAATCAGCCCCTTCTCTGGGATGAGAGAATATTCGCACCTGTGACCCCCAGCATTAAAGAGAAGCTATCACCAGGTTTTTGCTTCCCTATCTAAAAGCAACGATTCCAGCGATGTGTCACTTACTGGGCTGCTTGCTGCAGTTTTAATAAAATCCCTGTTTTCTCTGCTGCAGATCAAGCAGTTCCCTGAATGCTGAGCCCTGTATAACCTGCCCTCAGCACTGATTCACAGCTTTTTGTGTGCACTGTGCATAGGCAGAAATCTGACAAACAGAGGTTGGTGCAGAGTTACACAGAGGTCATGAGTGTGGAAGACTACATGGCAGCAGATTTACTAGTCCTCTAGTGATAACATCCTGCTGATAAAACACTGATTTTATTGAACCTATAGCATGCAGCCCAGTGAGTGACATCTTGCTGGAATCAGGGTCTCTGTCCCTGTATCATGATGCTCCTATATTAAATAGCAAACAACCTGCTGACAGATTCCCTTTAACAGTGGAATAAAGTAAATGTAACACTGTTGGCAAAGAAAGTGCCCAGAATGGAGGTAGAAGGGGGGATTTACCCCATGTGTCATGGTCACTAATACTGCTGAACATCTAATAATTCCTGGCGTTTGTAGCTGTCACTATCAGATCTATTCTCCTTGTACAATAGGGAGGAGCGCATCACCTTCCTCACAGAAGACATTCAGGAGAAAACCATCTCCCTGGAGAAGATAGAGCAGACGATGTAAGTGCTGAGATTTATTGCGCTAATGAAAGCAAACGTTCTAGATGATAAATGATCGATGTTCTTACAGTTTCTCCCCTCCCCCCACTGTGGACGTCACTGACTGTGGGGTTATTACACTTTACCCCGAGTTACAGAAGAGCAGATCTCACAACTTTCCAGCCTTTACATCATCATTTTCCTCCTGCTGAACTCCTAGATTCCTCTTTCATTCCCCCATAAAGTATGATGCCAACAAGAGTACCCCCAAACACAGTATGATACCCCCATGGTGAATTCCTCCACATGCACAGTATAATGACACTAATGTACCCCACCTCAACTCCCAAGGCAAAGTATGGTGACCCCAATACAGTATGATCCCCCACCTGTGACCCCACACAGCTCTCCATGCAGTATAATGGGCCTACATACAGTATATGTATGGCCCCCACAGTGCACTATACTGTATAATGGCCCCCACACAGTATAATGGCCCCCACACAGTATGATACCCCCATGGTGAATTCCTCCACATGCACAGTATAATGACCCTACTGTACCCCACCTGAACTCCCAAGGCAAAGTATGGTGATCCCAACACAGTATGATCCCCAAACTGTGATTCCAACACAGTCCTCCATACAGTATAATGGGCCTACATACAGTATATGTATAGCCCCCACACCGCACTATACTGTATAATGGCCCCCACACAGTATAATGGCCCCCACACAGTATGATGGACCCCACACAAACTTTCACACTGTATAATTGCTTCTATATAGTATAATGCGCCCTCCATAATCATCCATGTAGTTTAATACACTCCTCATGGTACTCCATACAATATAATGCACCTCCATCGTCATCCATAGAATATAATGCTCTCCCGATGGTCCTCCATTAAGTATAATGCCCTCCTCATGGTCCTTCATACAATATAATGCACCCCCCATACAATATAATGCACCCCCTCATGGTTCTCCATACAGTATAATGCATCTCCTATGGTTCTCCATACAATATAATGTACCCCTCATGGTCCTCCATACATTATAATGCACCCCCTATGGTCCTCCGTACAATATAATACACCCCCCATGGTCCTTCTTACAATATAATGCACCCACCCATGGTACTCTGTACAATATAATTCACCCCATGGTCCTCCATACAGTATAATACATCCTCCATGTACACCATACATTATAATGCTCCCCTCTTGGTCCACCATACAGTATAATGCACACCCCATGGTCCTCCTTACAGTATAATGCCCCCCCAATGGCTCTCCATACAGTATAATGCACCCCCTTGGTCTTCCATACAGTGTAATGCCTCCCATGGTCCGCCATACAGTATAATGCACTCCATGGTTCTTTATACAGTATAATGCTCCCCCCATGGTCCTCCATACAGTATAATGCCCCCCATGGTTCTCCATACAGTATAATGCACCCCCCATAGTCCTCAATACAGTATAATGCCCCCCATGGTCCTCTATACAGTATAATGCACCTCCCATGGTCCTCCATACAATATAATGCACCCCCCATGCTCCTCCATACAATATAATGCACTCCCCATGGTCCTCCATACAGTATAATTCACCCCCATGGTTCTCCATACAATATAATGCCTCCCCCATGGTCCTCCATACAATATAATGCACCCCCATGGTCCTCCATGCAATATAATGCACCCACCATGGTCCTCAATACAATTTTAATGCACGCCCCATGGTCCTCCATACAATATAATGCTCCCCCTTGGTCCGCTATACAGTGTAATGCCCCCTCCCCTTGGTCCACCATACAATATAATGCACCCCTCATGGTCCTCCATACAATATAATGCACCACCCATGGTCCTAGATACAATATAATGCTCCCCCTTCGTCCGCCATACAGTATAATGCCCCCCCTTGGTCCACCATACAATATAATGCACCCCCCATGGTCCGCCATACAATATAATGATCCCCCGTTGGTCCACCATACAGTACATTTATATGAAAAAAGTTTGGGCACCCCTATTAATCTTAAGCCTAATGTTTTATAAAAATTGGTGTTTTTGCATCAGCTATTTCAGTTTGATATATGTAATAACTGTTGGACACAGTATTGTTTCTGCCTTGAAATGAGGTTTATTGTATTAACAGAAAATGTGCAATCTGCATTCAAACAAAATTTGACAGGTGCATAAGTATGGGCACCTCACCAGAAAAGTGACATTAATATTTAGTAGATCCTCCTTTTGCAAAAATAACAGCCTCTAGTCGCTTCTTGTAGCTTTTAATGATTTCCTAGATCCTGGATGAAGGTATTTTTGACCATTCCTCTTTACAAAACAATTCCAGTTCAGTAAAGTTTGATGGTCGCCGAGCATGGACAGCCCTCTTCAAATGATCCCACAGATGTTCAATGATATTCAGGTCTGGGGACTGGGATGGCCATTCCAGAACATTGTAATTGTTCCTCTGCATGAATGCCTGAGTAGATTTGGAGCGTGTTTTGGATCATTGTCTTGCTGAAAGATCCATCCCCTGCGTAACTTCAACTTTGTCACTGATTCTTGAACATTATTGTCAAGAATCTGCTGATACTGAGTGGAATCCATGCGTCCCTCAACTTTAACAAGATTCTCGGTGCCGGCATTGGCTACATAGCCCCAAAGCATGATGGAACCTCCACCAAATTTTACTGTGGGTAGCAAGTGTTTTTCTTGGAATGCTGTGTTTTTTTGCCGCCATGCATAACGCCTTTTTGTATGACCAAACAACTCAATCTTGGTTTCATCAGTCCACAGGACCTTCTTCCAAAAAGAAATTGGCTTCTCCAAATGTGCTTTTGCATACCTCAGTCGACTCTGTTTGTGGCGTGCTTGCAGAAACGGCTTCTTTCGCATCACTCTCCCATACAGTTTCTCCTTGTGCAAAGTGCGTTGTATAGTTGACCGATGCACAGTGACACCATCTGCAGCAAGTTGATGCTGCAGCTCTCTGGAGGTGGTCTGAGGATTGTCCTTGACTGATCTCACCATTCTTCTTCTCTGCCTCTCTGATGTTTTTCTTGGCCTGCCACTTCTGGCCTTAACAAGAACTGTCCCTGTGTTCTTCCATTTCCTTACTATGTTCCTCACAGTGGAAACTGACAGGTTAAATCTCTGAGACAGCTTTTTGTATCCTTCCCCTGAACAACTATGTTGAATAATCTTGGTTTTCAGATCATTTGACAGTTGTTTTGAGGAGCCCATGATGCCATTCTTCGGAGGAGATTCAAACAGGAGAACAACTTGCAAGTGGCCACTTTAAGTAGCTTTTCTCATGATTGCATACACCTGGCTATGAAGTTCAAAGCTCAATGAGGTTACAAAACCAAAAAAAGTGCTTTAGTAAGTCAGTAAAAAGTAGGTAGGAGTATTTAAAACAAGAAAATGATAAGGGTGCCCATTAGTGTTGAGCATTCCGATACTGAAATATCGGGTATCGGCCGATATTCGCGGTATCGGAATTCCGATACTTAATTCCGATACTATTGCAATATCGTATACCGGAATCGGAAGTTCCCATAATGCAATGAGACATTTTCATTTTATTCAGCCAATGAGGATCCTAAGAAGTGTGGGCACATCCTGTTAGGCATGTAGGCATCTTAACTAATGGCATGGCTGTGATTGGCTGCTGAAATGATGTCATGATGCACTATAAAAGCCACCGCCGCCATTTTGAGCTCACTCTGCTGTGAATTCAGTTAGGGATAGGACGCTGTTGTTCTGAGGGACAGTTTTAGCTACCTATTTGCTCTATACTGCTTTACCCAAGCTACTTTCTAAATCACTGTGCCTTGCAGTGCTAGTGCACAGTTCCCTGTGCTGTTCACCGCTATCTGCAAGGTCTGTGTGTGTGAGTGCAGCTCACCCTGTAGTGTGTGCTTCAGCCAAGTCTGGTTGTAGTGCACTCAGTGTGTGTCACTGCCTCATACATTGTCCTTTTTTGCCAATTCATAATTTTTCCTGATATCTCCTATTAGTGTGGTGGTTCCATCTGTATTCAGCTAAATTGGTTCCAAACACACTATATAGGAGTAGATAGAGAAATTTTTTTCCGTCTTGCAGCACTAGTGCACAGTGCTCTGCATCTGTACTGTTCACCGCTGTCTGCAAGGTCTGGTGTGTGAGTGCAGCTCACCCTGTAGTGTGTGCTTCAACCCCGTCTGGTTGTAGTGCACTCAGTGTGTGTCACTGCCTCATACATTGTCCTTTTTTGCCAATTCATAATTTTTCCTGATATCTCCTATTAGTGTGGTGGTTCCATCTGTATTCAGCTAAATTGGTTCCAAACACACTATATAGGAGTAGATAGAGAAATTTTTTTCCGTCTTGCAGCACTAGTGCACAGTGCTCTGCATCTGTACTGTTCACCGCTGTCTGCAAGGTCTGGTGTGTGAGTGCAGCTCACCCTGTAGTGTGTGCTTCAACCCCGTCTGGTTGTAGTGCACTCAGTGTGTGTCACTGCCTCATACATTGTCCTTTATTGCCAATTCATAATTTTTCCTGATATCTCCTATTAGTGTGGTGGTTCCATCTGTATTCAGCTAAATTGGTTCCAAACACACTATATAGGAGTAGATAGAGAATTTTTTTTCCGTCTTGCAGCACTAGTGCACAGTGCTCTGCATCTGTACTGTTCACCGCTGTCTGCAAGGTCTGGTGTGTGAGTGCAGCTCACCCTGTAGTGTGTGCTTCAACCCCGTCTGGTTGTAGTGCACTCAGTGTGTGTCACTGCCTCATACATTGTCCTTTATTGCCAATTCATAATTTTTCCTGATATCTCCTATTAGTGTGGTGGTTCCATCCATATTCAGCTAAATTGATTCCAAACACACTATATAGGAGTAGATAGAGGAGCCTTTCTGCAGCATTGGGCCCTGCAGCCCCAGCCAGATTAGTATTAGCCTATTTTTTGCAGCCTCATCTATTGCATTGTAGGTTACCTTCCTACATTGTAATAGCTACAAAAAGTTTGTGATACTATCGTTATTACATCTTTAGGCACATCCAGTGTCTTTTTGTGACAAAAAAAACCTAAATAAAGTTCACCAAACACTCCACTTTACAGTTGTGTAGGCCACATTAGCTCATATTAAAGTCTAGTCCACACTTTATAAAATTAGTGTTTCTTATACCTGTTAGCAGCTGTTCAGGAATAAGCACACTAAGCCCTTAGTACTTTTCTGCCTATCTTTATCAGTCTACCAAGATGAAGAAGGCAGGGAGTAAGGCATGTGGTCGTGGTCGTGGGCGTGGGCGTGGAGTTTCTGCAGGGAGAGGACGTGAGGATTCTGTGCCTGCAGGGAGAGGACGTGGGGATTCTGTGCCTGCTGCGGGCACCAGTGACTCAGCATCCCCCAGTTTTACCAGGGAACAGTCCTTTATGCGCAGCTTTGTAGGAGCTAGCCGTACCCCACTGCTGCGCGAGGACCAAATTGAAGCCGTTGTCGGATGGATGGCAGCTAACGCATCGACTTCAATTAGTTCCAGATCCTCTCAGGTCCTGAGCACTGAAGAGCACCCATCTGTCTCTTCACCACCTGCCAAATTGCCCAGGCAGTCAGAGAGCCCTGGACAGGAGCCATCTCTACTTCTGTTCTCTGAATCTCTTGGCTTGGAAAGAGGGGGCCAGCCAAGCAGAATTCGAGAATTTGAAGAAGAGGTAGTATGCAGTGATGCGCAACCGTTTTGTCTCTCTGAATCTGAAGAGGCGGGTGGGCCAGTGCCTATGGTCAGCAGCACACCTCAGTACGCATCTGATGATGAGACTCAGGTGCCACTTTCTGGTGCGTACTGTGCTGTCGAGACTACCCAGGAGAAGCAGTTGTTTGAAGAGGGTGGTGTAGATGATGAGGTCCTTGACCCATCATGGCGTGAGGGACAGGAAGGTGGTGGGAGCAGCTCTGAGGAAGAGATTCCCCGAACGGCCCAAAAAGGAGGGAGAGGGAGGGGGCAGACTTGGTTGCCTGTAGCCTCCACTTCGGCACCCATTAGGAGCATGGCTCTTCCAAAATCCAAAGCGGGCGCTCCCAAGACTTGCAGTGCCTGGTCCTTTTTTGACACAGTTGCAGATGACATTTGCTTTGTCAAATGCAAGCTGTGTAATCAGAAGGTGAAAAGAGGGAAAAGTGTCAGCAACCTCAATACCACAAATATGTGGAAACATGTGCGGACCAAGCACGTGGTGGAGTTACACAAACACACTGAAGACCTAGGCCAACCTACAGCGCCACCTACCACCTCTTCAGCTCGTGTTGTAGCCTCTTCCTCCAGCTCACACACAGCTGGTTCGGCTTCCTCACAGGATCGCCATGGAAGAATCTCTGGCACTGTTGTACAGAGACACAGTGTAATTCCACCCACAGCACCACTTTCCCAGTCATCCTCACACTCCCAGGCCAGTCTACAGCCATCGTTAGCACAGGCATGGGAGAAAAGGCGCCCATACTCGGCAAACCACCCCCGAGCACAGGCTCTGAATGCTGGCATTGCTAAACTACTGGCCCTTGAAATGCTATCATTCAGGCTGGTGGAGACTGACACATTCCGTAACTTTATGGCATTGGCAGTCCCACAATACAACGTGCCCAGCCGCTTTTATTTCAGCAGGCAAGCCGTCCCTGCCCTGCAACATCATGTGGAGGGAAAAATTAAACATGCGCTACAAAACGCCGTCAGTAGCAAGGTCCACCTGACCACTGATGCGTGGACCAGTAAGCATGGACAGGGACGATACCTTTCCCTCACTGCCCATTGGGTAAATGTTGTGGAGCCGGGTACAGATCTTGAGAGTGGCGCTGTACGTGTTCTGCCAACTCCAAGGATTGCAGGAATCCAGTCTGTACACATTGACTCCTCCTCATACTCCAGTTCCTCTGAATCAGCGCTGCAGGAGCCGTCACGGTCTACCTCCACATCGACCCGTGAACGGTTACCTGTTATGATGACCGATATGAGCACAGCCGTGGCCAAACGTCAACAGGCCGTATTAAAATTAATTTCTTTGGGGAATCGAAGCCACACAGCGCAGGAGCTCTGGAATGCCATCAAGCAGCAGAGTGACGTGTGGTTTGTGCCAGCGAATCTCCAGCCAGGCATGGTAGTGTGTGACAATGGCCGAAATCTGGTGGCAGCTCTGGGCCTAGGCAACCTCACTCACATCCCATGTCTGGCACATGTGCTCAACTTGGTCGTGCAGAGTTTTTTGAGGGACTATCCGGATCTTGATGCACTGCTTCACAAGGTCCGCATAGAGTGCGCTCACTTGCGGCGTTCCAGCAATGCAAGATCACGCATTGCAGCTCTGCAGCGCCGATTATGTCTTCCGGAACATCGCATCATATGTGACCTACCCACCAGGTGGAATTCAACGTTACATATGTTGGAGAGGTTGTGTGAGCAGCAGGCAGCAGTAATGGAGTACCAGCTGCAGCAGGCGCAAACAAGTCGCAGTGCGCGCCGTTCACACTTCACCACCACTGAGTGGGCCTCTATGAAGGACATTTGCCACGTTTTGCGTGCCTTCGATTATTCCACGCGGATGGCGAGTGCAGATGATGCACTAGTCAGCATGACTATCCCCCTTATCTGCCTGCTTGAAAAAACACTGCAAGCACTAAGGGACGAGGTTTTGGAAGAGGTGGAGGATGAGGAGTCACAAATGCCATCTGCTTCTCTACAGTCTGCGCAACGTGGTTCCTCACAAAGGCCTAGGCAGGGGACACTTTGTGAGGAGGATGAGGAGGAGTCAATGGATGAGGAAGACATCTGTCCAGAGGAGGGAGGTACACAATGCTCTAGTAGTCAGTATCTAGAGCGAGGGTGGGGTGATGCAGAGCAGGCAGAGATCACGCCTCAAGCAGGGGACAGCGTTTCTTGGCCAGTTGGCAGTCTGCAGCACATGGTTGATTTCATGCTGCAGTGCCTCAGAAACGACCGCCGCATCGCCCACATTCTCAACACGGCTGATTATTGGGTGTCCACCCTCCTAGATCCTCGCTACCGGGACAACTTACAAAGCCTCATAACACCATTGAACCGGGAGCGTAAAATGCGGGAGTACCAAGACGCACTGGTGCATTCCATCATGTTCTCCATTCCAACCGAGAGCAGTGCTGCTAGTGCTTTACAAAGCAGCTCAGTGCGTCGAGGCAGTGGAGGAAGCTCTGCACAAAGAGGGAGCAGAAGCAGCGCCTCAGCACAAGGCAAGACCAGTATGGCCGAAATGTGGCAAAGTTTTGTGTCCCCGCCGCCACAAATGTCTACACCATCACAGACAGCTCCAGTCAGCAGGAGGCAACGTTTCCGTCAGATGGTGACAGACTACATGTCTTGCCCTCTTAGTGTACTCCCAGACGGCTCTTCTCCCTTCAAGTTTTGGGTCTGTAAGCTGGATACATGGCCAGAGCTTAGTCAGTATGCACTGGAGGTGCTAGCTTGCCCTGCTGCTAGTGTATTATCGGAACGCGTCTTTAGTGCCGCAGGTGGTGTACTAACAGACCGTCGCATGCGACTATCCTCCGATAACGTTGACCGGCTTACTTTTCTCAAAATGAACAAGGCCTGGATCTCTCATGAATTTGCCAGTCCTCTTCCAGAATAAATAATTGGTTGGCAACAGTATCCAGGTCTCCTGTTCTGTTCATGTTTCTACCACCTGAACTGTAATCCCTGAGCTCCAACACCGCCAGTTGGCGCTCGGAAGTGCCGTCTGCACAGTCAACACTTGCTGCCGTGTTATTGGGGTTCAGTAACGTCAGCTGTTCTCCTGCTGTGCGGACGGCAATTTCTCCTGATTTGTCCACATCCACTGTACTACACATTTTAAAGTTGCTCCAATTACTCCTCTGGCTCCTCTGTTTTCATTCTTATCCCTGGGCTCCAGCACCGCCAGTTGGCGCTCGGAAGTGCTGTCTGCACAGTCAACACTTGCTACCATGTTATTGGGGTTCAGTAACGTCAGCTGTTCCCCTGCTGTGCGGACGGCAATTTCTCCTGCTCTGTCCACATTCTCACTACTACAGATTTTAAAGTTGCTCGAATTACACCTCTGGCTCCTCTGTTTTCATTCTTATCCCTGGGCTCCAGCACCGCCAGTTGGCGCTCGGAAGTGCCGTCTGCACAGTCAACACTTGCTGCGGTGTTATTGGGGTTCGGTAACGTCAGCTGTTCCCCTGCTGTGTTCACGGCAATTTCTCCTGCTCTGTCCATATTCACTGTGCTACTTATTTAAAACTTGCTCCAATTACACCTCTGGCTCCTCCGTTTTTAGTATTTACCCTGGGCTCCAACACCGCCAGTTGGCGCTCGGAAGTGCTGTCTGCACAGTCAACACTTGCTGCCGTGTTATTGGGGTTCAGTAACGTCAGCTGTTCTCCTGCTGTGCGGACGGCAATTTCTCCTGCTTTGTCCACATCCACTGTACTACACATTTTAAAGTTGCTCGAATTACACCTCTGGCTCCTCTGTTTTCATTCTTATCCCTGGGCTCCAGCACCGCCAGTTGGCGCTCGGAAGTGCCGTCTGCACAGTCAACACTTGCTGCGGTGTTATTGGGGTTCGGTAACGTCAGCTGTTCCCCTGCTGTGTTCACGGCAATTTCTCCTGCTCTGTCCATATTCACTGTGCTACTTATTTAAAACTTGCTCCAATTACACCTCTGGCTCCTCCGTTTTTAGTATTTACCCTGGGCTCCAACACCGCCAGTTGGCGCTCGGAAGTGCTGTCTGCACAGTCAACACTTGCTGCCGTGTTATTGGGGTTCAGTAACGTCAGCTGTTCTCCTGCTGTGCGGACGGCAATTTCTCCTGCTTTGTCCACATCCACTGTACTACACATTTTAAAGTTGCTCGAATTACACCTCTGGCTCCTCTGTTTTCATTCTTATCCCTGGGCTCCAGCACCGCCAGTTGGCGCTCGGAAGTGCTGTCTGCACAGTCAACACTTGCTACCATGTTATTGGGGTTCAGTAACGTCAGCTGTTCCCCTGCTGTGTTCACGGCAATTTCTCCTGCTCTGTCCATATTCACTGTGCTACTTATTTAAAACTTGCTCCAATTACACCTCTGGCTCCTCCGTTTTTAGTATTTACCCTGGGCTCCAATACCGCTAGTTGCTGCTCAGAAGTGCCGTCTGCACAGTCAACGCTTGCTCCAGTGTTATTGGGATTCAGTAACGTCAGCTGATCCCCAGCTGTGTGTCCGGCAAATTCTCCTGCTTTGTCCACATCCACTGTAGTACGGATTTAAAACCTCCTCCAAATACACCTCTGGCTCTTCTGTTTTTAGTATTTACCCTGGGCTCCAGCACCGCCAGCTGGTTCTCGGCAGTTCCATTGGCTCTTGTACCTTCTGCTACCCATCCGGGTTCCAGTACCGTCAGCTGGTTCTCGGCAGTGTCTTTGGCACGGGTACTCCCTCCTGCCCAGCCTGGTTCCAGCACGCCAGCTGTTTCCGGGTAGTGTCAACGTCACTTTGCCTCCAATGCGTTGTCCTGTCGTGTTGCGGTCGGGTTAGCCGACTCTATGGTGCCTGCAGTTTAGGTGACTCCTATGTGGGCTGCGGGATCTGGCAATGAAGGCTGGTTCCATAGTGCCAATAGGACAAGCACCCTCTGTAGGACTGTGGGTTTTGGTAACTGCGGCCGGCTCGCGGCCTTGAACTTTTTTTTTACATGGGTACCTTCTGCTACCCATCCGGGTTCCAGTACCGTCAGCTGGTTCTCGGCAGTGCCTTTGGATTAGGTGCCTCCTTCTCGGTATCCAAGTTCCACCAACGTCTGCTGGTCCTTGGTAGTGCTTTCTGGCACAGGTACCTCCTGCTTAGTAACCGAGTTCCAGTAACATCAGCTGGTCCTCGGTAGTTCCATTGGCTCTTGTACCTTCTGCTACCCATCCGGGTTCCAGTACCGTCAGCTGGTCCTCGGTAGTTCCATTTGCTCTTGTATCTTCTGCTACCCATCCGGGTTCCAGTACCGTCAGCTGGTTCTCGGCAGTGCCTTTGGATTAGGTGCCTCCTTCTCGGTATCCAAGTTCCACCAACGTCTGCTGGTCCTTGGTAGTGCTTTCTGGCACAGGTACCTCCTGCTTAGTAACCGAGTTCCAGTAACATCAGCTGGTCCTCGGTAGTTCCATTGGCTCTTGTACCTTCTGCTACCCATCCGGGTTCCAGTACCGTCAGCTGGTCCTCGGTAGTTCCATTTGCTCTTGTATCTTCTGCTACCCATCCGGGTTCCAGTACCGTCAGCTGGTTCTCGGCAGTGCCTTTGGATTAGGTGCCTCCTTCTCGGTATCCAAGTTCCACCAACGTCTGCTGGTCCTTGGTAGTGCTTTCTGGCACAGGTACCTCCTGCTTAGTAACCGAGTTCCAGTAACATCAGCTGGTCCTCGGTAGTTCCATTGGCTCTTGTACCTTCTGCTACCCATCCGGGTTCCAGTACCGTCAGCTGGTCCTCGGTAGTTCCATTTGCTCTTGTATCTTCTGCTACCCATCCGGGTTCCAGTACCGTCAGCTGGTTCTCGGCAGTGTCTTTGGCACGGGTACTCCCTCCTGCCCAGCCTGGTTCCAGCACGCCAGCTGTTTCCGGGTAGTGTCAACGTCACTTTGCCTCCAATGCGTTGTCCTGTCGTGTTGCGGTCGGGTTAGCCGACTCTATGGTGCCTGCAGTTTAGGTGACTCCTATGTGGGCTGCGGGATCTGGCAATGAAGGCTGGTTCCATAGTGCCAATAGGACAAGCACCCTCTGTAGGACTGTGGGTTTTGGTAACTGCGGCCGGCTCGCGGCCTTGAACTTTTTTTTTACATGGGTACCTTCTGCTACCCATCCGGGTTCCAGTACCGTCAGCTGGTTCTCGGCAGTGCCTTTGGATTAGGTGCCTCCTTCTCGGTATCCAAGTTCCACCAACGTCTGCTGGTCCTTGGTAGTGCTTTCTGGCACAGGTACCTCCTGCTTAGTAACCGAGTTCCAGTAACATCAGCTGGTCCTCGGTAGTTCCATTGGCTCTTGTACCTTCTGCTACCCATCCGGGTTCCAGTACCGTCAGCTGGTCCTCGGTAGTTCCATTTGCTCTTGTATCTTCTGCTACCCATCCGGGTTCCAGTACCGTCAGCTGGTCCTCGGTAGTTCCTCAGCTTTCTTGTACCTTCTGCTACATTTCCAAGTTCAAGCTTTTTGAAATGGTTCTTGGTAATCACTCTGGATCTCCCTGACGAGGACCCTGAAGACGAGGACCCTGAAGACCAACCCTAAGAAGACGAGGACCCCGAAGACAATGACCCTGAAGACGAGGACCCTGAAGACCACCCCGAAGAAGACGAGGACCCTGAAGACCACCCCGAAGAAGACGAGGACCCTGAAGACCACCCCGAAGAAGACGAGGACCCCGAAGACGAGGACCCAGAAGACCAACCCGAAGAAGACGAGGACCCCGAAGACGAGGACCCCCGAAGACGACGACCCTGAAGACCACCCCGAAGAAGACCAAGAAGATGACCCTGAAGAAGTTGACCAAGAAGACAAAGAAGAGAAGACAAGCACCAAGATACAGAAAAACAAGAGACAGAAAACCAAGAAGCAGAAATACAAGAAGCTGCAGAACAAAAAGCGGAAGAACATTAAGCATAAGACTAAAAATCAGAGCAAAAGATAATATCTAAATTATAAGCAGAAGATGACTAAGCAGTGTATGGGGGTGAGTCCGTTCCTCCTCGTGGTGCCCCTGGAAAAGACCTGCTGCTGCAGGCCAAACTGAACGCGGACAAATCCTGTTGTAAATCTTTTGTGACGGGCAGAACGAAAGGTGTAATGTCCAACCTTTTATAGATAACAACTACAGGAATGCCTGTCACAAATAAGAATATGATGAAGAAGAAGAATATGAAGAAGATGAAGAAGTAGAATATGAAGAATGTAAAAAAAAGAATAATACGAAGAAGGTGAAGAAGAAGAAGGTGAAGAAGAAGTGGATGAAAAAGATGCTGAGGATGATGAAGGAGAAAGTGTGGGAGAAGTAAAAAAGAAGGTGAAGAGCATGGAAGTAGTGAAACATAAATATCTGACAAAATATAAAAATACTTAACATAGTTAATATTTCCGTAACTCAGAACATAATAAAAAAATATTAATTCCTGCTATTCCATTTGACTGGGCTAAACCTCTATGCCTTTATTGTCTCCCCCACCTCCCCCAATACATTCTACATTATTCTTAGTTGTTTTCCTTCATGTAGAAATAACCTACAAGGAAAGAAAGGGTTTATTTTAATTCCGATATTTATGTCCCATTGACTTGCATTGGTTTCCGGTATCGGAATCGGCGATATCCGATACTTTTTCGGTATCGGTCCGATCCAATCCGATCCGATATTTCCCGATATCGGAAGGTATCGCTCAACACTAGTGCCCATACTTATGCACCTGTCAAATTTTGTTTGAATGCAGATTGCACATTTTCTGTTAGTACAATAAACCTCATTTCAAGGCAGAAACATTACTGTGTCCAACAGTTATTACATATATCAAACTGAAATAGCTGTTGCAAAAACAATTTTTATAAAACATTAAGCTTAAGATTAAGAGGGGTGGCCAAACTTTTTCATATAACTGTATAATGCCCCCCCACTGGTCCACCATACAATATAATGCACCCCTCATGGTTCTCCATACAGTATAATGCACCCCCATGGTCCTCCATATGATAAATAATGCCCCCCATGGTCCTCCATACAGTATAATGCACCTCCTTTGTTCACCATACAATATAATGCTCCCCCTTGGTCCAACATACAATATAATGCACCCCCCGTGGTCCTCCATACAATATAATGCACCCACCATGGTCCTCCGTACAATATAATGCACCCCCCATGGTCCTCCATACAATATAATGAACCCCCCGTGGTCCTCCGTACAATATAATGCACTCCCCATGGTCCTCCATACAATATAATGCACCCCCATGGTACTTTATATTGTATAATGCACCCCCCATTGTCCTCCTTACAATATAATGCACACCCCATGGTCCTCCATACAGTATAATTCACCCTCCATGGTCCTCCATACAATATAATGCACCCCCCATGGTCCTCCATACAATATAATGATCCCCCCTTGGTCGTGACCTGATGTCTTTATTGATTCTATTTTGTGGTAGTTACGACGCTTTGTTCGCTTCTTAATACTTTTTTTGTGGAGTTGTAGCAATCAAAAACGCGCAATTTTGCCATTTTGATTTCTTTTTTGCTTTACAGTTTTTACAGATTGGGTCAATTCATTTTATATTTTCGTACATCGGACTTTTCTGAACTCGTTGATACCAAATACGTCACAATAGAATATATCACACACTAGCCGAGATAATCTGCCTCAGGTCAGGAGCGGACAGGCGCCTTAAATAGGATTAAAATAGAAAGTTTTTATCTGAAAACACAGATGTTAAAAATTCCCATAACTAAGAATAATGAGGGACTGTCCAATGAGAGCGAGCAGAGATCCTGCAGAGAGTCCAGAAGAATTGCTGGAAGTCTACAGAGGATCCAGTATAAGTGCAGAAGAGGCATTGATGGGGAAGTGCTGATCAGATCAGGGGTTAATCAGATCATTAGCATAATCAGCCCCTTCTCTGGGATGAGAGAATATTCGCACCTGTGACCCCCGGCATTAAAGAGAAGCTATCACCAGGTTTTTGCTTCTCTATCTAAAAGCAACGATTCCAGCGATGTGTCACTTACTGGGCTGCTTGCTGCAGTTTTAATAAAATCCCTGTTTTCTCTAGATTTACTAGTCCGCTAGTGATAACCTCCTGCTGATAAAACACTGATTTTATTGAACCTATAGCATGCAGCCCAGTGAGTGACATCACTGGAATCAGGGTCTCTGTCCATATATCATGCCGCTCCCATATTAAATAGCAAACAACCTGCTGACAGATTCCCTTTAACAGTGGAATATAGTAAATGTAAAACTGTTGGCAAAGAAAGTGCCCAGAATGGAGGGAGAAGGGGGGGATTTACCCCATGTGTCATGGTCACTAATACTGCTGAGCATCTAATAATTCCCGGCGTTTGTAGCTGTCACTATCAGATCTATTCTCCATGTACAATAGGGAGGAGCGCATCACCTTCCTCACAGAAGACATTCAGGAGAAGACCTTCTTCATGGAGAAGATAGAGCAGACGATGTAAGTGCTGAGATTTATTGCGCTAATGAAAGCAAACGTTCTAGATGATAAATGATCGATGTTCTTACAGTTTCTCCCCTCCCCCCACTGTGGACGTCACTGACTGTGGGGTTATTACACTTTACCCTGAGTTACAGAAGAGCAGATCTCACAACTTTCCAGCCTTTACATCATTATTCTCCTCCTGCTGAAGTCCTAGATTCCTCTTTCATTGCCCCCATAAAGTATGATGCCAACAAGAGTACCCCCAAATACAGTATGATACCCCCATGGTGAATTCCTCCACATGCACAGTATAATGACACTAATGTACCCCACCTCAACTCCCAAGGCAAAGTATGGTGACCCCAACACAGTATGATCCCCCACCTGTGACCCCACACAGCTCTCCATGCAGTATAATGGGCCTACGTACAGTATATGTATGGCCCCCACAGTGCACTATACTGTATAATGGCCCCCACACAGTATAATGGCCCCCACACAGTATGATGGACCCCACACAAACTTTCACACTGTATAATTGCTTCTATATAGTATAATGCGCCCCCATAATCATCCATGTAGTTTAATAAACTCCTCATGGTCCTCCATACAATATAATGCACCTCCATGGTCCTCCATAGAATATAATGCTCTCCCAATGGTCCTCCATAAAGTATAATGCCCTCCTCATGGTCCTTCATACAATATAATGCACCCCCCATACAATATAATGTACCCCCTCATGATTCTCCATACAGTATAATGCATCCCCTATGCTTCTCCATACAATATAATGCACCCACCCATGGTCCTCCATACAGTATAATGCTCCCCCCCTTGGACCACCATACAATATAATGCAACCCCCATGGTCCTCCATACAGTATAACGCACCCCCCATGGTCCTCCATACAATATAATTCCCCCCATGGTCCTCCATACAGTATAGTGCCCCCGCTTGGTCCACCATACAATATAATGCACCCCCATGGTCCTCCATACAATATAATGCACCCCCCATCGTCCTCCATACAATATAATGCACCCCCCATGGTCCTCCATACAATGTAATGATCCCCCCTTGGTCCACCATACAGTATAATGCCCCCCATTGGTCCACCATACAATATAATGCTCCCCTCATGTTCGCCCATACAGTATAATGCACCCCCCATGGTCCTCCATACAGTATAATGCCCCCCATGGTCCTCCATATGGTATAATGCAGCCCCCGTGGTACTCCATACAGTATAATGCACCTCCCATGGTCCTCCATACAATATAATGCACTCCCCATTATTCTCCATACAATATAATGCACCCCTCATGGTCCTCCATACAGTATAATTCCCCCCATGGTCCGCCATACAATATAATGCACCCCCATGGTCCTTAATACAATATAATGCACCCCCCATAGTCCTCCATACAATATAATGCTCCCTCCTTGGTCCACCATACAGTATAATGCCCCCCTTCATCCACCATACAATATAATGCACCCCCCATGGTCCTCCAAACAGTATATTGCACCCCCCATGGTCCTCCATACAATATAATGCCCCCCATAGTCCTTCATACAGTATAATGCACCTCCATGTCCACCAAACAATATAATGCTTCTACCTTGGTCCACCATACAATATAATGCTCACCCCATGATCTTCCTACAGTATAATGCACCCCCATGGTCATCCATACAGTATAATGCCCCCCATAGTCCTTCATACAGTATTACCCCTCCATGGTACTCCATACAGTATTATGCCCCTTCCCCCTTGGTCCACCATACAATATAATTCCCTCTCCATGGTCCTCCATACAATATAATGCACTCCCCATGGTCCTCCATTCAGTATAATGCCCCTCCCCCTTGGTCCACCATACAATATAATTCACCTCCCTTGGTCCTCCATACAGTATAATGCACCCCCCATGGTCCTCCATACAGTATAATGCCCCCCATGGTCCTCCATACAGTATAATGCACCACCCCATGGTCCTCCATTCAGTATAATGCCCCTCCCCCTTGGTCCACCATACAATATAACTCACCTCCCGTGGTCCTCCATACAGTATAATGCACACCCCACCTCTCCTGGTTCCCCCCGATGCTCCGGTCTGCTGAGCCTGTGGTGTGAAGCTCCACACATCTCAGAGCAGCGGCCGCCCTGTAATTACGTCATCGCGTCCGCTGCTCTGACTCGTCAGACGCCAAAGCAGAATGATGGGAGATAGGAGATGACAGAGGTGAGGGGCCACTATCATCTCCATAGCAGGTAGAATGATGCATTATGATCAGCTATTGGATACAGAGGCCCAGATATTATTCCTGCATCGGGCCTTTCGCTGTCTGTGTCCACTCCTGGCATCAATGCTCATCAAAAATCCTAATAACTACATTCATAGATGTAACAATTCTTACATTTAGTCCAGAGCTACATGGGACTTGTAGTGCTACCAACTCATCTCTACCTACTGGTGATTGCTGAAGCCAATAACATTGCATGGAACATATTTATTGTAAGGTTGTTGTAGCTTAAAGGGGTTGGTCCCAGCTTAGCTGGGGGTCTGACTGCTGGGTCCTCCACCCATCCAGAGAACATTGTTCTGAAGTTAGGGGGATAATTTGTCAGATGTGTATACATGAGGAATAACACTATTTCTGGCCATTAGATGACTTGTATCCTATATTGTTCACCAGTCTTCTCCTCTTTCATCTTCAGTTGTCTCTGATCTAGAGGGCAGAGACTCACTGTTATCATGTCTCATATGCACAGTACACAGATACAGAGGGATTCCTGATCTTTCTTCTCTGCTTAAGACATGTTTAGAAGTAGCAGCAGCACAGAGGACATTATACAGCAGTACTCAGCAGTCTAGCTGTGCATCCAGCTCTGTACTCAGCAGTCTAGCTGTGCATCCAGCTCTGTACTCAGCAGTCTAGCTGTGCATCCAGCTCTGTACTCAGCAGTCTAGCTGTGCATCCAGCTCTTGGATAAGTTATGCTCCTGTCTGACTGCAGCGCTATGTTTCTGTGTCTCTCTTTCTGTTTTCTCCTTCTGCCCTTCACTCCTCCTCCTCTACAGAGTATAATAGGCCATGTAATCAGACACCGCACTGATCTGACGGCTGTCCTGCTTTCACCAAGATAAATGTAACCTGTGCCTTCAGAGTGGACAGTGAGTTCAGGAGGCGGGGGGAGTAGAAGTGGCTCATAAGTGGAGACGGAAACAGATTCCTCTGATAAAATAGATGACAAAGCTTCTTATATTTGTTCGTACTATTGAGTTTCTGACGATTTATCACAAGTTGATGTATCTTCCTTGTACAATAGTGATGACACCACTGACTATCCAGAATCGGAGATACATGTGGAATTAGCAGAACTGATCTCGAAGAACATCGTGACTATGTAAGTGCAGAGAATTACTGATCTAATAGAAGTAAACCTTCTAGATAACGCCATGATATAGATGTTTCCTTCTCTCCAATGTGTGATTCTCTGTATTCAGGACAGATAATAGAAAACCTATCTGCACGTGATATATATATATATATATATATATATATATATATATATACAGTACAGACCAAAAGTTTGGACACACCTTCTCATTTAAAGATTTTTCTGTATTTTCATGACTATGAAAATTGTACATTCACACTGAAGGCATCAAAACTATGAATTACCACATGTGGAATTATATACTTAACAAAAAAGTGTGAAACAACTGAAATTATGTCTCATATTCTAGGTTCTTCAAAGTAGCCACCTTTTGCTTTGATGACTGATTTGCACACTCTTGGCATTCTCTTGATGAGCTTCAAGAGGTAGTCACCGGAAATGGTCTTCCAACAATCTTGAAGGAGTTCCCAGAGATGCTTAGCAATTGTTGGCCCTTTCGCCTTCTCTCTGCGGTCCAGCTCACCCCAAACCATCTCGATTGGGTTCAGGTCTGGTGACTGTGGAGGCCAGGTCATCTGGCGTAGCCCCCCATCACGCTCCTCCTTGGTCAAATAGCCCTTACACAGCCTGGAGGTATGTTTGGGGTCATTGTCCTGTTGAAAAATAAATGATGGTCCAACTAAACGCAAACCGGATGGAATAGCATGCCGCTGCAAGATGCTGTGGTAGCCATGCTGGTTCAGTATGCCTTCAATTTTGAATAAATCCCCAACAGTGTCACCAGCAAAGCACCCCCACACCATCACACCTCCTCCCCCATGCTTCACGGTGGGAACCAGGCATGTAGAGTCCATCCGTTCACCTTTTCTGCGTCGCACAAAGACACGGTGGTTGGAACCAAAGATCTCAAATTTGGACTCATCAGACCAAAGCACAG
The DNA here is from genome assembly GCF_046119375.1 of Phyllobates terribilis. Lineage (NCBI taxonomy): Eukaryota > Metazoa > Chordata > Amphibia > Anura > Dendrobatidae > Phyllobates > Phyllobates terribilis. The sequence goes on from NW_027362767.1 coordinate 138,910,924, forward strand.
ATTTCCACTGGTCTAATGTCCATTCCTTGTGTTCTTTAGCCCAAACAAGTCTCTTCTGCTTGTTGCCTGTCCTTAGCAGTGGTTTCCTAGCAGCTATTTTACCATGAAAGCCTGCTGCACAAAGTCTCCTCTTAACAGTTGTTGTAGAGATGTGTCTGCTGCTAGAACTCTGTGTGGCATTGACCTGGTCTCTAATCTGAGCTGCTGTTAACCTGCGATTTCTGAGGCTGGTGACTCGGATAAACTTATTCTCAGAAGCAGAGGTGACTCTTGGTCTTCCTTTCCTGGGGCGGTCCTCATGTGAGCCAGTTTCTTTGTAGCGCTTGATGGTTTTTGCAACTGCACTAGGGGACACTTTCAAAGTTTTCCCAATTTTTCGGACTGACTAACCTTCATTTCTTAAGGTAATGATGGCCACTCGTTTTTCTTTACTTACAATTTGTATTATGGCAAGAAAAAAGCAGCTAACAGTCTATTCAGTAGGACTATCAGCTGTGTATCCACCAGACTTCTGCACAACACAACTGATGGTCCCAACCCCATTTATAAGGCAAGAAATCCCACTTATTAAACCTGACAGGGCACACCTGTGAAGTGAAAACCATTTCCGGTGACTACCTCTTGAAGCTCATCAAGAGAATGCCAACAGTGTGCAAAGCAGTTATCAAAGCAAAAGGTGGCTACTTTGAAGAACCTAGAATATGAGACATATTTTCAGTTGTTTCACACTTTTTTGTTAAGTATATAATTCCACATGTGATAATTCATAGTTTTGATGCCTTCAGTGTGAATGTACAATTTTCATAGTCATGAAAATACAGAAAAATCTTTAAATGAGAAGGTGTGTCCAAACTTTTGGTCTGTACTGTATACACAGATAGCTGCCATTACTGGGGGCCACTCGTGTGTCATATCTTATTATAAAGATGCCAAAGTGTTTTTTATGGGTTACAAACTAAGGAATTGTTGTTTCACTTATTGAATACAAGTGAGAAAAAAAGAAAAATGAGCCAAGATCTTAAAGGGAACCGGTCACCTGAAAAAAACGCTATTAGCAGCAGATATGGGGTTAATCGGCAGGTTTATAGCGCTAAAAACCTGCCTGGTGCCGGCACTTGGAGCCCCGCTGCTGGGAAGAAATGAGCATTATTCCACCCGGCAGCGTTCGGCTTCCAGTCATAGTGGTGCCGGCGGGGGATCAGTCACCGTTGTGTATAGAGAGAGGCGGCTGTGACTGAAAGCCCTGACTGACAGCCAGTCACGATCCTGAGCCAGTGTCAGTCAGTACAGGAGCGGATACAGCCGGCGCTCTTTATACACAGCAGTGACTGATCCCCGCCGCTGCTGCCCATCACTGGAAGCTGCCGGGGGAATAACGTTCATTTCCTTTCGGCAGCGGGGCTCTCAGTGCCGACACGGGGCAGGTTTAGGACACTATTAACCTGCAGATTAACCCCATATTTGCAGGTTAATATTGCTTTTTCAGGTGACAGGTTCCCTTTAATGTGACTTCTGTAGAAATATATAGAAACATATACAAAAAGTCATCTGAGCGCAGGTGTGCTGAGGACCCCAGACTGCACGGACATCTGCCGGGAGACACAGACTTTACAATCCAAGATTTCAGTCCAGCAAAGCAAAGATAATCCCATAAAGTGTAATATTTATTCCACCATAGACAAAATATGATAATGATAAAGAATCCAGGAGATAAAGGGTTATTCCAGGAGATCGGTGATGACGTCTCAGTGCCCCGGACCCTCGCTGATGTACAGCCCGTATACACAGGGATACCAGAGATTAGAAAATAAATAAAAATATATTTTCCACCTGTGGGAACAATTTTTTTGTTACATTTTTTACATGAATATATTTAGTTGCTAAACACTATTTTTCTAATTTGGTTTCATTACAAATTTTGCTCCATTTGGCTTTTACCGGATGTTTCCTTGTACAGTACAGACCAAAAGTTTGGACACACCTTCTCATTTAAAGATTTTTCTGTATTTTCTTGACTATGAAAATTGTACATTCACACTGAAGGCATCAAAACTATGAATTAACACATGTGGAATTATATACTTAACAAAAAAGTGTGAAACAACTGAAAATATGTCTTATATTCTAGGTTCTTCAAAGTAGCCACCTTTTGCTTTGATGACTGCTTTGCACACTCTTGGCATTCTCTTGATGAGCTTCAAGAGGTAGTCACTGGAAATGGTCTTCCAACAATCTTGAAGGAGTTCCCAGAGATGCTTAGCACTTGTTGGCCCTTTTGCCTTCACTTTGCGGTCCAGCTCACCCCAAACCATCTCGATTGGGTTCAGGTCTGGTGACTGTGGAGACCAGGTCATCTGGCGTAGCACCCCATCACTCTCCTTCTTGGTCAAATAGCCCTTACACAGCCTGTAGGTGTGTTTGGGGTCATTGTCCTGTTGAAAAATAAATGATGGTCCAACGAAACGCAAACTGGATGGAATAGCATGCCGCTGCAAGATGCTGTGGTAGCCATGCTGGTTCAGTATGCCTTCAATTTTGAATAAATCCCCAACAGTGTCACCAGCGAAGCACCCCCACACCATCACACCTCCTCCTCCTTGCTTCACGGTGGGAACCAGACATGTAGAGTCCATCCGTTCACCTTTTCTGCGTCGCACAAAGACACGGTGGTTGGAACCAAAGATCTCAAATTTGGACTCATAAAACCAAAGCACAGATTTCCACTGGTCTAATATCCATTCCTTGTGTTGTTTAGCCCAAACAAGTCTCTTCTGCTTGTTGCCTGTCCTTAGCAGTGGTTTCCTAGCAGCTATTTTACCATGAAGGCCTGCTGCACAAAGTCTCCTCTTAACAGTTATTGAAGAGATGTGTCTGCTGCTAGAACTCTGTGTTGCATTGACCTGGTCTCTAATCTGAGCTGCTGTTAACCTGCGATTTCTGAGGCTGGTGACTTGGATAAACTTATCCTCAGGAGCAGAGGTGACTCTCGGTCTTCCTTTCCTGGGGCGGTCCTCATGTGAGCCAGTTTCTTTGTAGCGCTTGATGGTTTTTGCAACTGCACTTGGGGACACTTTCAAAGTTTGCCCAATTTTTAGGATCGACTGACCTTCATTTCTTAAAGTAATGATGGCCACTCATTTTTCTTTACTTAGCAGCTTTTTTCTTGCCATAATACAAATTCTAACAGTCTATTCAGTAGGACTATCAGCTGTGTATCCACCTGTCTTCTGCACAACACAACTGATGGTCCCAACCCCATTTATAAGGCAAGAAATCCCACTTATTAAACCTGACAGGGCACACCTGTGAAGTGAAGACCATTTCCGGTGACTACCTCTTGAAGCTCATCAAGAGAATGCCAAGAGTGTGCAAAGCAGTCATCAAAGCAAAAGGTGGCTACTTTGAAGAACCTAGAATATAAGACATATTTTCAGTTGTTTCACACTTTTTTGTTAAGTATATAATTCCACATGTGTTAATTCATAGTTTTGATGCCTTCAGTGTGATTGTACAGTTTTCATAGTCATGAAAATACAGAAAAATCTTTAAATGAGAAGGTGTGTCCAAACTTTTGGTCTATACTGTATATTCACAAATTTGGAGAAAAAAAAATTTCCTCTTGTCGCCGCTTTCGAAGAGTCGTTATTAAAAATATTTATGTATAAAACATAAAACGTTTCAATCATCCTCCTTTTCATATTTTAAAAAAAATTAAGAAAACCCATTTGATATCATCGAATCACTAAAAGTCCGATCTATCAAGATATAAAATTATTTTAACCAGCCGTAAAACTCCAAAAAGAAAAGAGTCGAGACACGAGAATATCGTTTTTTTCAGTTGCTGTACGACCCATAAGAAATACAGTAAGAATAAACTGAAACGTCGTATCTGCGCCACCAAAATGGTATCAATGAAAAAGAAAGCTCCGTCTACAGTTACAGGGCTCAGAAAACGGGGTCAGAAAACCCATCCATTACTTACAAAGATTTACATTATTATTAACCACTAAATCCGAAAATAAACCCTTATAACTTTACTGTCACTGTATTCTAACCGCCCTAAAGAGTAATACCGCCCTAAAGAGTAATACCGCCCTAAAGAGTAATGCCCCTCTAAAGAATAATACCGCCCTAAAGAGTAATACCGCCCTAAAGAGTAATACCGCCCTACAGAATAATACCGCCCTAAAGAGTAATACCGCCCTACAGAATAATACCGCCCTACAGAATAATACCGCCCTAAAGAGTAATACCGCCCTAAAGAGTAATACTGCCCTAAAGAGTAATACCGCCCTACAGAATAATACCGCCCTAAAGAGTAATACTGCCCTAAAGAGTAATACCGCCCTACAGAATAGTACCACCCTAAAGAGTAATACTGCCCTAAAGGGTAATACCGCCCTACAGAATAATACCGCCCTAAAGAGTAATACCGACCTAAAGAATAATGCCACTCTAAAGAAAAATACCGCCCTAAAGAGTAATACCGCCCTAAAGAGTAATACTGCCCTAAAGAATAATACCGCCCTAAAGAGTAATACTGCCCTAAAGAATAATACCGCCCTAAAGAGTAATACTGCCCTAAAGAATAATATAGCCCTAAAGAGTAATACCGCCCTAAAGAATAATATCGCCCTAAAGAATAATATAGCCCTAAACAGTAATACTGCCCTAAAGAATAATACCGCCCTAAAGAGTAATACCGACCTAAACAGTAATACTGCCCTAAAGAATAATATAGCCCTAAAGAATAATACCGCCCTAAAGAGTAATACCGACCTAAAGAATAATATCGCCCTAAAGAATAATACCGCCCTAAAGAGTAATACCGCCCTAAAGAATAATACCGCCCTAAAGAGTAATACCGCCCTAAAGAATAATATCGCCCTAAAGAATAATACCGCCCTAAAGAGTAATACCGACCTAAAGAGTAATACCACCCTAAAGAGTAATACCGCCCTAAAGAGTAATACCGCCCTAAAGAATAATATTGCCCTAAAGAATAATGTTGCCCTTCAGAATAATACCGCCCTAGAGAGTAATACCAGCCTACAGAATAATACAGCCTTACAGGATAATACCGCCCTAAAGAGTAATACCGCCCTACAGAATAATACCGCCCTATAGAGTAATACCGCCCTACAGAATAATACCGCCCTAAAGAATAATACCGCCCTAAAGAGTAATACCGACCTAAAGAATAATATCGCCCTAAAGAATAATGTTGCCCTTCAGAATAATACCGCCCTAGAGAGTAATACCAGCCTACAGAATAATACAGCCTTACAGGATAATACCACCCTAAAGAGTAATACCGCCCTACAGAATAATACCGCCCTAAAGAGTAATACCGCCCTAAAGAGTAATACCACCCTAAAGAGTAATACCGCCCTAAAGAGTAATACCGCCCTAAAGAATAATATTGCCCTAAAGAATAATGTTGCCCTTCAGAATAATACCGCCCTAGAGAGTAATACCAGCCTACAGAATAATACAGCCTTACAGGATAATACCGCCCTAAAGAGTAATAACACCCTACAGAATAATACCGCCCTAAAGAATAATACCATCCTAAAGAGTAATACCACCCTAAAGAGTAATACCACCCTAAAGAATAATACCGCCCTACAGAATAATACCACCCTAAAGAGTAATACCGCCCTAAAGATTAATACCACCCTAAAGAATAAAACCGTCCTAAAGAGTAATACCGCCCTAAGGAATAATACTGCCTTAAAGAATAATACCGCCCTAAAGAGTAATACCGCCCTAAAGAGTAATACCACCCTAAAGAATAATACCGCCCTAAAGAGTAATACCGCCCTAAAGAGTAATACCACCCTAAAGAATAATACCGCCCTAAAGAATAATACCGCCCTAAAGAATAAAACCGTCCTAAAGAGTAATACCACCCTAAAGAATAATACCGCCCTAAAGAATAATACCGCCCTAAAGAATAAAACCGCCCTAAAGAGTAATACCACCCTAAAGAATAATACTGCCCTAAAGAATGATACCGCCCTAAAGAGTAATACCGCTCTAAAGAGTAATACCGCCCTAAAGAGTAATACCGCTCTAAAGAGTAATACCGCCCTAAAGAATAATACCACCCTAAAGAATAATACCGCCCTAAAGAATAATACCGTCAGGCCATTTTACCAAATAATGAATGCTGGAATAAGTTACTTTTTTTTCACCATTTTGCCACTTTTGGAATTTTTTCCCGTTTTCAGCACATTGTATGGTAAAGTGATTGGTGTAATTCAAGACTACAACTCGATCCGCAAAAAATCAAGTTCTCAAATGACTATGGAGACCAAAAAATAGAAGGACACGGCTCCTGGAAGACGGGGAGTAAAAGTGAAGGAAAAATGAAGGCTCAAAAATGGAAAATTCCCCGCTCATTATATCATTAAATAAGTCTGGGATAGACGTATATGAAAAGCACATAATTCGGCAGATGGACCATGAGGTCTATTTATGCCGCCAGCATTCTAGGTTTCTTCTGTCCCTATACAGTGAGCGCCCTCTAGTGTTGACTCCACATAGACCAAATTGTATCATTTGTGTGATCTAGATGGAAAATGTTGGCAAAGTATTGTGGATGGAGGCGAAGGGGCGGAATTTGTTCCTAATGATCTTCATATTGCTGCTATTTCTACATTTACATATGATGATGATGATGATATATGTTCCATGTACCACAGATGGGAACTATTAGCAGAAAAAATAGAAAAGGAAAAGAAAGAACTGAAGATCATGGAGGAATCTCTGTAAGTGCTTTTATCTCAGGTAGAGATGATATAAAACCCGTCTGCACACACTATATACCTGTCTACACTGATAGTTGTCATTAGAGAGTGGCGCCCCCTGCAGTCACAGTACACCCTGGGTGGTGCGATCGCCCCGATATGTCACCTTTGTCGGATCATTGTGGCTCTGAGGTCGCTGTGATACATTCGCTGTTGTGAAATCTTTGTTACTACTTTTCTTTTCTTCACTTTTTCTAAAGATGGATCCACAAAATCAGGAGCACTCCACCGACTTTCATTCCCGATAGGTTTCCAAAGCCTCTCTGGCGTCCGACCCTTGGATCCATCGAGTACGTATGTTATTTCTGGGAATATAATACTATCTGACCCGCCTGATGTACAGTGGGTACGAAAAGTATTCAGACCCTTTTACATTTTTCACTCTTTGTTTCATTGCAGCCATTTAGTAAATTCTAAAAAGTTCATTTTTTCCTCATTAAAGTACACGCTGCACCCCATCTTGACTGCAAAAAACAGAAATGTAGAAATTTTTGCAAATTTATTAAAAAAGAAAAACTGAAATATCACATGGTCACAAGTATTCAGACCCTTTGCTCAGTATTGAGTAGAAGCACCTTTTGAGCTAGTACAGCCATGAGTCTTCATGGGAATGATGCCACAAGTTTTTCACTCCTGGATTTGGGGAGCCTCTGCCATTCTTCCTTACAGATCCTCTCCAGCTCCGTCAGGTTGGATGGTGAACGTTGTTGGACAGATATTTTCTCCCATCTCCCTACTGCATCTCTGGAGCTCAGCCACAGTGATCTTGGGGTTCTTCTTTACCTCTCTCACCAAGGCTCTTCTCCCACGATTGCTCAGTTTGGCTGGACAGCCAGGTCTAGGAGGACTTCTTGTGTTCCCAAACTTCTTCCATTTAAGGATTATGGAGGCCACTGTGCTCTTAGGAACCTCGAGTAATGCAGAAATTCTTTTGTAACCTTGGCCAGATCTGTGCCTTGCCACAATTCTGTCTCTGAGCTCCTTGGGCAGTTCCTTTGAGCTCATGATTCTCATTTGGTCTGCCATGCACTGTGAGCTGTGAGGTCTTATATAGACAGGTGTGTGTGACGTGCCCCCTGGGCCGCGGGGTACTCAGTGCCGGGCCGGTCGTTGTTAGGGGAGATGTCACAGTGGCGGTGACCCGGTCCGTGACCCAGGGCGGTCAATCAAAAGGGGTTATTTACAGGGGATTGATAAAGTTTTTATATATAGTTCGTGACGCCACCTGTGGTATGCGGCTAAGGGAGCCGCCGCTGCGGAGCAGGTCCTCTGGAGCTGATGTTACTGCAGCAGGGATGGTGTGGCTCTCCACAGGTAGAGCTTAGCTCCAGGGCAGTGTAGATGTTATAGGTTGTGCTGGGTGTTGTAGTGCAGGGGGTGATGGCGCAGATAATAACCACAGAGACAGTGGGGTGCAGTCTTCCAAGTTTACTCACAGTTATTAAGTTCCTCAGGTTACAGGTTCCGGACTGCAACGTGCTGCGTTCACCAAGCAGGGGTTCAGCAATCCCCCAGGTAGTTCAAGAGTGCCTGACAGGACCCCTTTCTATGTGCCTTCCTCAGTCGTCTTCCTGCGCTGGCTCTCGCCCTCCTGCCCTGCGCCTCGCAATCAGTGTCCCAATCCGGTAACCTCAGGTCTTGTCGGGTGACCTGCAGTCCCCTGGACCCTCTGTTGCCACCTTTTCTCGGCAATATTTTTGCGGTTTCGGCTACTGCACCTTGCAAGTACAGCAGCCTCCGGTTCCTAGCTGAGCCTTGTAGTTCTCCACTAGTTTAGGGGCCGGTCCCCTCTGCGGCTCGATCCCTCCACTGCCTGGCAGATTCGGGCATATGGGTGGCCTCCAGCACTTCCCGTACCCCTGGGATCCCTTTTGGTCCTGGAGCCTTTCTCCTGCTCCCTCTCCTCTCTCAGTCCTGGGCCTCTCACTAGGCCCGCCTCCGGAGCAGAACTCCTGCAGAGCCTCTGCTCCACACACTTTCCTCCTCTGACTGAACACTCTCTCTCAAGATGGTTCTCTCTTTTATACACCTCCTTCACAAGTCCTCCCCTGAACTACGTCATCCACCCACACCCACTACATGATTCCCCCTCACTTGGTGACTGTGGACTGTGCTCTCCCTTAGGAGCAATCTCGCCCTGCCCTACTGAAGTGGATGTGTTGGATGCAGGTGGGTCCTGGGCAGCACTCTATCCTTACCTGAGAGTGGGATACCACACCTCTGGGTGAGATGCAGTACCTCTGTGGCGACTGAACCCGCAGGGGCGCCACATGTGCCTTTCCAAATCAAGTCCTATCAGTTTACTTAAACACAGCTGGACTCCAATGAAGGAGTAGAACCATCTCAAGGAGGATCACAAGGAAATGGACAGCATGTGACTTAGATATGAGTGTCTGAGAAAAGGGTCTGAATACTTATGACCATGTGATATTTCAGTTTTTCTTTTTTAATAAATTTGCAAAAATTTCTACATTTCTGTTTCAGTCAAGATGGGGTGCAGCGTGTACTTTAATGAGAAAAAAATGAACTTTTTAGAATTTACCAAATGGCTGTAATGAAACAAATGTGAAAAATGTAAAGGGGTGTGAATACTTTCCGTACCCACTGTATTATACAAGGTTGTGTTTTCTGTGACCCGCTGGTGGAGGACAGTATTTGTAGCCATTTATTGCTCTCGCCTAGCTCATAGGATGATCTCTGTTTCATGTCCTATAGGGAGGAGACCCCAGAACAAATGATGGAGGATGAGAAGATCGCAGTTCTGTAAGTGCAGATATTCACTGTTAATAGAAGCTATAGATGTGCTCCTATAAGAGGAATGGAACGTAGCTGCAACATCACTTACTCTCATCCCTCCCATAACTCATATCCATCACATTTATGAGGTTTTCCAATATATAAAAAAAATTGTCCAAAAATGGGAAATGGCACAAGGACAGCGATTGGCTGCAGCGGTCACATGAGTCGCTAACTTCATTGCTGCAGCACAGGATTTATCATGTGACAATGGATCTTTTATTATTTTACACCATTTTCTCCGTTTTGGTCCAATTATACAAATCCCGATAATGTCGCTGTCTCACAGTCTCCTGTTGGCTTATGGGGCGGTCAGGTTTGGGCGGTCAGTGATCGGGGTCTGTACTCGGACCGCGCTCCACAGACATATGAACCCGGCATTAATGTATTCTATTAAATTGTAGACCCTGCAGCCCCCGATCTGCACAGCCGCTACCAGGTAACAGTCAGGGTCCACTAATCAGGGGGGTCTCCATCTGGATCCAGACATCTGCTTCCCTCGTATTGGGGGCAGATCCTAACGAGTGGTCATTTTACTCCTGGAGAGCCCTTTATCTGTGATGGAGGAAATGGACAAATTTTGCTAAGAAAGTATTTGGGTTGGAGTGAGAAGCTGGGGAATTTCCTCTGTCTGTCGCGTCCTGAGAACGAACCTTTACAGATCCTAATCCCCCATTACTGCACATTTACATGAGATGATATAGGTTTCATGTACTGTAGGGAGAAGACCACCAACATCAACAGGATGAAGAAGAAGAAGACCACCATCATCAGCAGGTAAGAGCAGAGATTACTGAGCGAACCTTCTACATGGGATAATGATAGAGATGATTCCTGACCACCGTATATACCTGACTGTACAGACAGCGGCCATTTATTATCACCACTCACACATCTTATATACCTGACTGTACAGACAGCGGCCATTTATTATCACCACTCACACATCTTATATACCTGACTGTACAGACAGAAGCCATTTATTGTCACCACTCACACATCTTATATACCTGACTGTACAGACAGCGGCCATTTATTATCACCACTCACACATCTTATATACCTGACTGTACAGACAGCGGCCATTTATTATCACCACTCACACATCTTATATACCTGACTGTACAGACAGCAGCCATTTATTATCACCGCTCACACATCTTATATACCTGACTGCACAGACAGCGGCCATTTATTGTCACCACTCACACATCTTATATACCTGACTGCACAGACAGCGGCCATTTATTGTCACCACTCACACATCTTATATACCTGACTGCACAGACAGCGGCCATTTATTATCACCACTCACACATCTTATATACCTGACTGCACAGACAGCGGCCATTTATTATCACCACTCACACATCTTATATACCTGACTGCACAGACAGCGGCCATTTATTGTCACCACTCACACATCTTATATACCTGACTGCACAGACAGCGGCCATTTATTGTCACCACTCACACATCTTATATACCTGACTGTACAGACAGCGGCCATTTATTATCACCGCTCACACATCTTATATACCTGACTGCACAGACAGCGGCCATTTATTGTCACCACTCACACATCTTATATACCTGACTGCACAGACAGCGGCCATTTATTATCACCACTCACACATCTTATATACCTGACTGCACAGACAGCGGCCATTTATTATCACCACTCACACATCTTATATACCTGACTGCACAGACAGCGGCCATTTATTGTCACCACTCACACATCTTATATACCTGACTGCACAGACAGCGGCCATTTATTGTCACCACTCACACATCTTATATACCTGACTGCACAGACAGCGGCCATTTATTGTCACCACTCACACATCTTATATACCTGACTGTACAGACAGCGGCCATTTATTATCACCACTCACACATCTTATATACCTGACTGTACAGACAGCGGCCATTTATTATCACCACTCACACATCTTATATACCTGACTGCACAGACAGCGGCCATTTATTGTCACCACTCACACATCTTATATACCTGACTGCACAGACAGCGGCCATTTATTATCACCACTCACACATCTTATATACCTGACTGCACAGACAGCGGCCATTTATTGTCACCACTCACACATCTTATATACCTGACTGCACAGACAGCGGCCATTTATTATCACCACTCACACATCTTATATACCTGACTGCACAGACAGCGGCCATTTATTATCACCGCTCACACACCTTATATACCTGACTGTACAGACAGCGGCCATTTATTGTCACCACTCACACATCCTATATACCTGACTGCACAGACAGCGGCCATTTATTGTCACCACTCACACATCTTATATACCTGACTGCACAGACAGCGGCCATTTATTGTCACCACTCACACATCTTATATACCTGACTGCACAGACAGCGGCCATTTATTGTCACCACTCACACATCTTATATACCTGACTGTACAGACAGCGGCCATTTATTATCACCACTCACACATCTTATATACCTGACTGCACAGACAGCGGCCATTTATTATCACCGCTCACACATCTTATATACCTGACTGCACAGACAGCGGCCATTTATTATCACCACTCACACATCTTATATACCTGACTGCACAGACAGTGGCCATTTATTATCACCACTCACACATCTTATATACCTGACTGCACAGACAGCGGCCATTTATTGTCACCACTCACACATCTTATATACCTGACTGTACAGACAGCGGCCATTTATTGTCACCACTCACACATCTTATATACCTGACTGCACAGACAGTGGCCATTTATTATCACCACTCACACATCTTATATACCTGACTGCACAGACAGCGGCCATTTATTATCACCGCTCACACATCTTATATACCTGACTGCACAGACAGCGGCCATTTATTATCACCACTCACACATCTTATATACCTGACTGCACAGACAGTGGCCATTTATTATCACCACTCACACATCTTATATACCTGACTGCACAGACAGCGGCCATTTATTGTCACCACTCACACATCTTATATACCTGACTGTACAGACAGCGGCCATTTATTGTCACCACTCACACATCTTATATACCTGACTGTACAGACAGCGGCCATTTATTGTCACCACTCAAACATCTTATATACCTGACTGTACAGACAGCGGCCATTTATTGTCACCACTCACACATCTTATATACCTGACTGCACAGACAGCGGCCATTTATTGTCACCACTCAAACATCTTATATACCTGACTGCACAGACAGCGGCCATTTATTATCACCACTCACACATCTTATATACCTGACTACACAGACAGCGGCCATTTATTGTCACCACTCACACATCTTATATACCTGACTGCACAGACAGCGGCCATTTATTATCACCACTCACACATCTTATATACCTGACTGCACAGACAGCGGCCATTTATTGTCACCACTCACACATCTTATATACCTGACTGCACAGACAGCGGCCATTTATTATCACCACTCACACATCTTATATACCTGACTGCACAGACAGCAGCCATTTATTATCACCACTCACACATCTTATATACCTGACTGTACAGACAGCGGCCATTTATTATCACCACTCACACATCTTATATACCTGACTGTACAGACAGCGGCCATTTATTATCACCACTCACACATCTTATATACCTGACTGCACAGACAGCGGCCATTTATTGTCACCACTCACACATCTTATATACCTGACTACACAGACAGCGGCCATTTATTGTCACCACTCACACATCTTATATACCTGACTGTACAGACAGCGGCCATTTATTATCACCACTCACACATCTTATATACCTGACTGCACAGACAGCGGCCATTTATTATCACCACTCACCCATCTTATATACCTGACTGCACAGACAGCGGCCATTTATTGTCACCGCTCACACATCTTATATACCTGACTGCACAGACAGCGGCCATTTATTGTCACCGCTCATGTAGCACCCTGAGGATTCGGCTGCTACAGGAGTATTGCACCTCAACCCAGAGGTGTGATATTCCACTCCCGGGTAAGGATGGAGTGTGGAACTGAGCTCGGTAGGCTGCATGCACTACACACATCCCATTTCCGGGAACAGACCAACGGTACTCCCACTTAGAAATGTGCAGGTACGACCGAGTCTGTTCCTGGCTGGAGTGGGAGGGGGGTGGTACATCCCATGTAGTGTAGGGGCAGATAGGGGGAGCAGCCTGGGTAAAGATAGGAGCTCATTGGGTGCTGGTCACCTGAGCTCACACATAGAGGGTGTATATAAGGTGGGCACCAACAAAGATCAGGGTCAGATGCAGAGGATCAGATGCGGAGAGTCAGCTGCAGAGAACAAGTCAGGAGCAGAGGAGAGAAGAAAGACCAAGACCCAGAGTGAGAGAGGAGAAAAGAGAGAGACCCAGAGCACAGCAGTGAAGGACTCTGAGATCCCAACTAAAAGCACCGGGTGAAGAGTCGGCATCAGGGTACCGGAACCCAAGCTGGTGGGGGTAAAAACATTCCCCAGCCAGAGACCGGAGACCGTGGGCAGCGTTTGCCACGGTCACCCATCACATCCACCCCGAAGGCACACCACATGAAGGGTCAGGGAACCCAGGGCCAAGGGTGTCCCAACAGAAGGCCCGAGGGAGCTGGACCTAGGTGGATTACTGGTGGGGACGGCCAGAGAACGGGACAGAAAGAGAGCTCAGGGCCACGCTCCGGACTTGTTTGGGGGTTGGCTGGATCCAGGACCTGGTGGACGCAGCACGGCTCGGGTGGTCACTAGCAGCTGGAGTGACCAGTACAACATCTGCAGTAAGTAAACACCCTTAACTGCACAACCCGACTCTGTCTTCACTGCCTTCTGCACTACACCACCACAACCCCCATCCTCTGCGCCTGTCCCCTCTGAGGCTATACCCCTCCCGTTGGGGGTTATCCCACCAAGCTGCGCACCCACCATCAGCCTCAGCGGACCCTGCTGCAGCGGCGGCCACAGTGACCGCATCTCAACGGGTGGCGTAGTCGACACAAAAGAACTCTTAATAACATCTGTAGGACTGCCACATAACACTGAGCTTGACGCCCTGGGCACGGGCCGGGTCACAGCCGCTCGGAGACTACAACCCCCCCATCTGATCCGGTGCCGGGTATTCCCCTCAAAAAGGAATATGTCCCAGGGGGCGCGTCAACTTTGGCGTAGTCGGCAGGATTACGTGCCCACAACAACCGGGTACTGCGTGCCTGAAGAAAAGTGCAAGTTTACCTCAGAAAGAAGTCTCCCGCCGGTTCCGGAGGGTCCACGCCATCGGACTCCATCACCAGTCGTTTCCCGCCGATTGTCCGCCATTTCCAGCTTGTTCCCGCCATCTGCAGAGTTTCCCGCCACTGGGCGACGCTTCCCGCCAAAACCGCAGATTTCCCGCCTTGGAAGAGCAGCGGACGCCATTATGGGCGTGCCAAAGGAGGGCAGGAGGCCACCTCCCATCGTGGGCCGGGACAGAAAATGGCGCCAAAAGTGGAAACCGCCCCCACCAACAGAGACTGTGATGCTAGAGGTGTCTGTCAGCGTGAAAGAACTACCCCTGGAGCTGACAGTCACCGAGTTGCCCCGGGACCGCCCTCGAAGTGGGAGGAGACGAAAGAAAAGAACGAAGATGGGTGCCGCCTGGAGTAGTCTGGAGCGAGCGCACCCGGAGACAAGAAGTCTGGAGAGGAGTAGCAGAGAAGCTTACCCGGAGATGTCCAGAGAGCAGAGCAGCACCGGCCCGCTGGCCAGGAGCCTGCTGGAAGAAGAGCAGAGCAGCACCGACCCGTTGGTCAGGAGCCTGCTGGACACCACGACCCCACTAGGCCTAGTGGAGGTCCTTGCACAGCTCCCCCGAGACCGGGAGTGTGCACAGACTGCCCTGGAGGGCCTCGCACGGAGGATGGCCCGGGTACAGCGCGAGATATTGGCGGAATGGAGCCGGGAGATGGCCCAGCAAGTTGAAACCAAGACCCGGAGCACGCCAGCCGAGACGAGGAAGGATTACGCCTCTGAGGATGGCGCGGGAGGACCCAAGGCCGGAGACGGCGCCGAGGAGGGAGCCGAACGCATGGAGGCAGGTAAAGGGGACGCCTATACCCCAAGCCGTGACACCGCTTACCTGCCCCAGCTCCCCGTCGCAGAGCCCGAAAGTCCCCCTGCTGTGCCCGAAAACGCCATGTCACCGACGCAGACTAGGCCCCAACCGGAAGCCGCCGCCGCGACCCCTGTGACGTCACACGTCTCGACCCCGAGCGTGACCAAGCAGGAAGTACCACCAGCCTGGTCGCAGGGCCTAGAATTCCCGGGCGTCGCATCACCAACAGCGCCCCCTACCTCCGCGGAGCCTCCGGCCTGGTCGCAAGGCCAGGTAGCCCAGGGCGCCGCCGTATTAACGGTGCCCTTCACCTTCCAGGTGCCCCAGGCCTGGCCGCAAGGCCTGGGCAACCCGGGCGCCACCACCACCGCGCCCGCACCCGTAAAACCAAGGGTGCCGCGTCTGGGAGAGGACTTGTTTGCCCAGCACACGTGGCCGGACGGGCAGCCTTTCATCTGGCCCCAGAAGTATTACGAACTGGAGCACCAGAGGAGGGTTGGGGCCATGTGTGCACCCCTGATTCCGGCTCCGAAGCCCGTGGCACGGATCTCGCCCCCGCAAGCGGAAGCACAGTTTGAGTGGGACCCCACCGGAGAAGATCTAATGGGGTTCACTCAGGAAACCAGGGCAGCTGCAGCAGAGCGCGCTGAGTGTTGCCGACAGCAGCTCGAAGAGTTCGCGAGGGAGCGGAGAGAGAGGCGGGTCCGGGAACAACAGGCCCAAATAAGGAGCGCCGAGCAAAAGAGCCGGACCAGGAGGGACCCCCGTGCAGCGCAAGGTCCCCGTACCACCGGGACTGTAATAAAGTTTAATCTGCAGCATGGGTGGGGCTTCATTCGAGACAACAACACCCACGGCGACGTCTTTGTCACGCGCAGAGACGTGGAGTCCCATCTGCCGGAGGGGCACAGAGGTCGTGACCTCTACATCGGAGACGAGGTCACCTTCACCCGGCACAAGTGTGCCAAAGGACCTTACGCCCTCCACGTACACCGCCTGACGGAGGAGGAGTTGCGGTGCGAGGAGGAGGAGCAAGAGGACCCGGACGGGTCTGAAGTAACAACCAGCTGTAAGCAAAGAGCAGGAGGAAGACGCCGTTGAGTGCGGCAGAGAAGTGATGTAAATAGTTACCCGACCGGGTACCAAAGAAACTGTTGATACATATATATAGTCCCCGTTGGGACCAGCTGAGTGAACTGTTTACCCGTTAACCCCTTCATCCCACAGGCTGAGGACTGTGAGCAGCCATTCCCTTCCCTTTACCTGGCCGAGGACTGAGAGCGGCCAACTTCCCCTGTATATAGTTGCGCTTCCTAAAGCGCCCCCTACCGGTTTTATAGGAAAACCAGTTTTTCTAAGAGACTGTCGCACTTTTCCCGGACACACGTTGCACAGTGTCCGGAGGAGGAACCTGAAACAAGAGACGACGAGAATGTTTATATGAAAAGTTTTATATATATAATGTTTTATATGTTTTATATGTTTATGAAAAAAAAAAAATGTATGTTTTTGGTGTTATTTATGTCTTACAGCCCGAGGACGTGCTGTGATTTACCAGGGGGGAATGTAGCACCCTGAGGATTCGGCTGCTACAGGAGTATTGCACCTCAACCCAGAGGTGTGATATTCCACTCCCGGGTAAGGATGGAGTGTGGAACTGAGCTCGGTAGGCTGCATGCACTACACACATCCCATTTCCGGGGAACAGACCAACGGTACTCCCACTTAGAAATGTGCAGGTACGACCGAGTCTGTTCCTGGCTGGAGTGGGAGGGGGGTGGTACATCCCATGTAGTGTAGGGGCAGATAGGGGGAGCAGCCTGGGTAAAGATAGGAGCTCATTGGGTGCTGGTCACCTGAGCTCACACATAGAGGGTGTATATAAGGTGGGCACCAACAAAGATCAGGGTCAGATGCAGAGGATCAGATGCGGAGAGTCAGCTGCAGAGAACAAGTCAGGAGCAGAGGAGAGAAGAAAGACCAAGACCCAGAGTGAGAGAGGAGAAAAGAGAGAGACCCAGAGCACAGCAGTGAAGGACTCTGAGATCCCAACTAAAAGCACCGGGTGAAGAGTCGGCATCAGGGTACCGGAACCCAAGCTGGTGGGGGTAAAAACATTCCCCAGCCAGAGACCGGAGACCGTGGGCAGCGTTTGCCACGGTCACCCATCACATCCACCCCGAAGGCACACCACATGAAGGGTCAGGGAACCCAGGGCCAAGGGTGTCCCAACAGAAGGCCCGAGGGAGCTGGACCTAGGTGGATTACTGGTGGGGACGGCCAGAGAACGGGACAGAAAGAGAGCTCAGGGCCACGCTCCGGACTTGTTTGGGGGTTGGCTGGATCCAGGACCTGGTGGACGCAGCACGGCTCGGGTGGTCACTAGCAGCTGGAGTGACCAGTACAACATCTGCAGTAAGTAAACACCCTTAACTGCACAACCCGACTCTGTCTTCACTGCCGTCTGCACTACACCACCACAACCCCCATCCTCTGCGCCTGTCCCCTCTGAGGTTATACCCCTCCCGTTGGGGGTTATCCCACCAAGCTGCGCACCCACCATCAGCCTCAGCGGACCCTGCTGCAGCGGCGGCCACAGTGACCGCATCTCAACGGGTGGCGTAGTCGACACAAAAGAACTCTTAATAACATCTGTAGGACTGCCACATAACACTGAGCTTGACGCCCTGGGCACGGGCCGGGTCACAGCCGCTCGGAGACTACAACCCCCCCATCTGATCCGGTGCCGGGTATTCCCCTCAAAAAGGAATATGTCCCAGGGGGCGCGTCACTCACACATCTTATATACCTGACTGCACAGACAGCGGCCATTTATTGTCACCGCTCACACATCTTATATACCTGACTGCACAGACAGCGGCCATTTATTGTCACCACTCACACATCTTATATACCTGACTGCACAGACAGCGGCCATTTATTGTCACCACTCACACATCTTATATACCTGACTGCACAGACAGCGGCCATTTATTATCACCGCTCACACATCTTATATACCTGACTGCACAGACAGCGGCCATTTATTGTCACCGCTCACACATCTTATATACCTGACTGCACAGACAGCGGCCATTTATTATCACCGCTCACACACCTTATATACCTGACTGCACAGACAGCGGCCATTTATTGTCACCACTCACACATCTTATATACCTGACTGCACAGACAGCGGCCATTTATTGTCACCACTCACACATCTTATATACCTGACTGCACAGACAGCGGCCATTTATTGTCACCACTCACACATCTTATATACCTGACTGTACAGACAGCGGCCATTTATTATCACCACTCACACATCTTATATACCTGACTGCACAGACAGCGGCCATTTATTGTCACCACTCACACATCCTATATACCTGACTGCACAGACAGCGGCCATTTATTATCACCACTCACACACCTTATATACCTGACTGTACAGACAGCGGCCATTTATTGTCACCACTCACACATCCTATATACCTGACTGCACAGACAGCGGCCATTTATTGTCACCACTCACACATCTTATATACCTGACTGCACAGACAGCGGCCATTTATTGTCACCACTCACACATCTTATATACCTGACTGCACAGACAGCGGCCATTTATTGTCACCACTCACACATCTTATATACCTGACTGTACAGACAGCGGCCATTTATTATCACCACTCACACATCTTATATACCTGACTGCACAGACAGCGGCCATTTATTATCACCACTCACACATCTTATATACCTGACTGCACAGACAGCGGCCATTTATTATCACCACTCACACATCTTATATACCTGACTGCACAGACAGCGGCCATTTATTGTCACCACTCACACATCTTATATACCTGACTGCACAGACAGCGGCCATTTATTATCACCACTCACACATCTTATATACCTGACTGCACAGACAGCGGCCATTTATTATCACCACTCACACATCCTATATACCTGACTGCACAGACAGCGGCCATTTATTGTCACCACTCACACATCTTATATACCTGACTGCACAGACAGCGGCCATTTATTGTCACCACTCACACATCTTATATACCTGACTGCACAGACAGCGGCCATTTATTGTCACCACTCACACATCTTATATACCTGACTGTACAGACAGCGGCCATTTATTATCACCACTCACACATCTTATATACCTGACTGTACAGACAGCGGCCATTTATTATCACCACTCACACATCTTATATACCTGACTGTACAGACAGCGGCCATTTATTATCACCACTCACACATCTTATATACCTGACTGCACAGACAGCGGCCATTTATTGTCACCACTCACACATCTTATATACCTGACTGCACAGACAGCGGCCATTTATTATCACCACTCACACATCTTATATACCTGACTGTACAGACAGCGGCCATTTATTGTCACCACTCACACATCTTATATACCTGACTGTACAGACAGCAGCCATTTATTATCACCACTCACACATCTTATATACCTGACTGTACAGACAGCGGCCATTTATTATCACCACTCACACATCTTATATACCTGACTGCACAGACAGCGGCCATTTATTGTCACCGCTCACACATCTTATATACCTGACTGTACAGACAGCGGCCATTTATTGTCACCACTCAAACATCTTATATACCTGACTGTACAGACAGCGGCCATTTATTGTCACCACTCAAACATCTTATATACCTGACTGTACAGACAGCGGCCATTTATTATCACCACTCACACATCTTATATACCTGACTGCACAGACAGCGGCCATTTATTATCACCGCTCACACATCTTATATACCTGACTGCACAGACAGCGGCCATTTATTGTCACCACTCACACTTCTTATATACCTGACTACACAGACAGCGGCCATTTATTGTCACCGCTCACACATCTTATATACCTGACTGCACAGACAGCGGCCATTTATTGTCACCACTCACACATCTTATATACCTGACTGCACAGACAGCGGCCATTTATTATCACCACTCACACATCTTATATACCTGACTGTACAGACAGCGGCCATTTATTATCACCACTCACACATCTTATATACCTGACTGCAGAGACAGCGGCCATTTCTTGTCACCACTCACACATCTTATATACCTGACTGTACAGACAGCGGCCATTTATTGTCACCACTCACACATCTTATATACCTGACTGCACAGACAGCGGCCATTTATTATCACCACTCACACATCTTATATACCTGACTGCACAGACAGTGGCCATTTATTATCACCACTCACACATCTTATATACCTGACTGCACAGACAGTGGCCATTTATTGTCACCACTCACACATCTTATATACCTGACTACACAGACAGCGGCCATTTATTATCACCGCTCACACATCTTATATACCTGACTGCACAGACAGCGGCCATTTATTATCACCACTCACACATCTTATATACCTGACTGTACAGACAGCGGCCATTTATTATCACCGCTCACACATCTTATATACCTGACTGCACAGACAGCGGCCATTTATTGTCACCACTCACACATCTTATATACCTGACTGCACAGACAGCGGCCATTTATTATCACCACTCACACATCTTATATACCTGACTGCACAGACAGCGGCCATTTATTATCACCGCTCACACATCTTATATACCTGACTGCACAGACAGCGGCCATTTATTATCACCACTCACACATCTTATATACCTGACTGCACAGACAGCGGCCATTTATTATCACCACTCACACATCTTATATACCTGACTGCACAGACAGCGGCCATTTATTATCACCACTCACACATCTTATATACCTGACTGCACAGACAGCGGCCATTTATTATCACCACTCACACATCTTATATACCTGACTGCACAGACAGCGACCATTTATTGTCACCACTCACACATCTTATATACCTGACTACACAGACAGCGGCCATTTATTGTCACCACTCACACATCTTATATACCTGACTGCACAGACAGCGACCATTTATTGTCACCACTCACACATCTTATATACCTGACTACACAGACAGCGGCCATTTATTGTCACCACTCACACATCTTATATACCTGACTACACAGACAGCGGCCATTTATTGTCACCACTCACACATCTTGTATACCTGACTGTACAGACAGCGGCCATTTATTGTCACCACTCAAACATCTTATATACCTGACTGTACAGACAGCGGCCATTTATTGTCACCACTCACACATCTTATATACCTGACTGTACAGACAGCGGCCATTTATTGTCACCACTCAAACATCTTATATACCTGACTGTACAGACAGCGGCCATTTATTATCACCACTCACACATCTTATATACCTGACTGCACAGACAGCGGCCATTTATTGTCACCACTCAAACATCTTATATACCTGACTGCACAGACAGCGGCCATTTATTATCACCACTCACACATCTTATATACCTGACTGCACAGACAGCAGCCATTTATTATCACCACTCACACATCTTATATACCTGACTGCACAGACAGCAGCCATTTATTATCACCACTCACACATCTTATATACCTGACTGTACAGACAGCGGCCATTTATTATCACCACTCACACATCTTATATACCTGACTGTACAGACAGCGGCCATTTTTTATCACCACTCACACATCTTATATACCTGACTGCACAGACAGCGGCCATTTATTGTCACCACTCACACATCTTATATACCTGACTACACAGACAGCGGCCATTTATTGTCACCACTCACACATCTTATATACCTGACTGCACAGACAGTGGCTATTTATTATCACCACTCACACATCTTATATACCTGACTGCACAGACAGTGGCCATTTATTGTCACCACTCACACATCTTATATACCTGACTACACAGACAGCGGCCATTTATTATCACCGCTCACACATCTTATATACCTGACTGCACAGACAGCGGCCATTTATTATCACCACTCACACATCTTATATACCTGACTGTACAGACAGCGGCCATTTATTATCACCGCTCACACATCTTATATACCTGACTGCACAGACAGCGGCCATTTATTGTCACCACTCACACATCTTATATACCTGACTGCACAGACAGCGGCCATTTATTATCACCACTCACACATCTTATATACCTGACTGCACAGACAGCGGCCATTTATTATCACCGCTCACACATCTTATATACCTGACTGCACAGACAGCGGCCATTTATTATCACCACTCACACATCTTATATACCTGACTGCACAGACAGCGGCCATTTATTATCACCACTCACACATCTTATATACCTGACTGCACAGACAGCGGCCATTTATTATCACCACTCACACATCTTATATACCTGACTGCACAGACAGCGGCCATTTATTGTCACCGCTCACACATCTTATATACCTGACTGCACAGACAGCGGCCATTTATTGTCACCACTCACACATCTTATATACCTGACTGTACAGACAGCGGCCATTTATTGTCACCACTCACACATCTTATATACGTGACTGTACAGACAGCGGCCATTTATTGTCACCACTCACACATCTTATATACCTGACTGCACAGACAGCGGCCATTTATTATCACCGCTCACACATCTTATATACCTGACTGCACAGACAGCGGACATTTATTATCACCGCTCACACATCTTATATACCTGACTGCACAGACAGCGGCCATTTATTGTCACCACTCACACATCTTATATACCTGACTGCACAGACAGTGGCCATTTATTATCACCACTCACACATCTTATATACCTGACTGTACAGACAGCAGCCATTTATTGTCACCACTCACACATCTTATATACCTGACTACACAGACAGCGGCCATTTATTATCACCACTCACACATCTTATATACCTGACTGCACAGACAGCGGCCATTTATTGTCACCACTCACACATCTTATATACCTGACTGCACAGACAGCGACCATTTATTGTCACCACTCACACATCTTATATACCTGACTACACAGACAGCGGCCATTTATTGTCACCACTCACACATCTTATATACCTGACTGCACAGACAGCGGCCATTTATTGTCACCACTCACACATCTTATATACCTGACTACACAGACAGCGGCCATTTATTGTCACCACTCACACATCTTATATACCTGACTGCACAGACAGCGGCCATTTATTGTCACCACTCACACATCTTATATACCTGACTGTACAGACAGCGGCCATTTATTGTCACCACTCAAACATCTTATATACCTGACTGTACAGACAGCGGCCATTTATTGTCACCACTCACACATCTTATATACCTGACTGCACAGACAGCGGCCATTTATTATCACCACTCACACATCTTATATACCTGACTGCACAGACAGCGGCCATTTATTATCACCACTCACACATCTTATATACCTGACTGTACAGACAGCGACCATTTATTATCACCACTCACACATCTTATATACCTGACTGTACAGACAGCGGCCATTTATTATCACCACTCACACATCTTATATACCTGAATGCACAGACAGCGGCCATTTATTATCACCACTCACACATCTTATATACCTGACTGCACAGACAGCGGCCATTTATTGTCACCACTCACACATCTTATATACCTGACTGCACAGACAGTGGCCATTTATTATCACCACTCACACATCTTATATACCTGACTGCACAGACAGCGGCCATTTATTGTCACCACTCACACATCTTATATACCTGACTGTACAGACAGCGGCCATTTATTGTCACCACTCAAACATCTTATATACCTGACTGTACAGACAGCGGCCATTTATTGTCACCACTCACACATCTTATATACCTGACTGCACAGACAGTGGCCATTTATTATCACCACTCACACATCTTATATACCTGACTGCACAGACAGTGGCCATTTATTATCACCACTCACACATCTTATATACCTGACTGTACAGACAGCGGCCATTTATTGTCACCACTCAAACATCTTATATACCTGACTGTACAGACAGCGGCCATTTATTGTCACCACTCACACATCTTATATACCTGACTGCACAGACAGCGGCCATTTATTGTCACCACTCAAACATCTTATATACCTGACTGCACAGACAGCGGCCATTTATTATCACCACTCACACATCTTATATACCTGACTGCACAGACAGCGGCCATTTATTATCACCACTCACACATCTTATATACCTGACTGCACAGACAGCAGCCATTTATTATCACCACTCACACATCTTATATACCTGACTGCACAGACAGCAGCCATTTATTATCACCACTCACACATCTTATATACCTGACTGCACAGACAGCAGCCATTTATTATCACCACTCACACATCTTATATACCTGACTGTACAGACAGCGGCCATTTATTATCACCACTCACACATCTTATATACCTGACTGCACAGACAGCGGCCATTTATTGTCACCACTCACACATCTTATATACCTGACTGCACAGACAGCGGCCATTTATTATCACCACTCACACATCTTATATACCTGACTGCACAGACAGCGGCCATTTATTGTCACCACTCACACATCTTATATACCTGACTGCACAGACAGCGGCCATTTATTATCACCACTCACACATCTTATATACCTGACTGCACAGACAGCGGCCATTTATTATCACCACTCACACATCTTATATACCTGACTGTACAGACAGCGGCCATTTATTGTCACCACTCACACATCTTATGTACCTGACTGCACAGACAGCGGCCATTTATTATCACCACTCACACATCTTATATACCTGACTGCACAGACAGCGGCCATTTATTGTCACCACTCACACATCTTATATACCTGACTGCACAGACAGCGGCCATTTATTATCACCACTCACACATCTTATATACCTGACTGCACAGACAGCGGCCATTTATTGTCACCACTCACACATCTTATATACCTGACTGCACAGACAGCAGCCATTTATTATCACCACTCACACATCTTATGTACCTGACTGCACAGACAGCGGCCATTTATTATCACCACTCACACATCTTATATACCTGACTGCACAGACAGCGGCCATTTATTGTCACCACTCACACTTCTTATATACCTGACTACACAGACAGCGGCCATTTATTGTCACCGCTCACACATCTTATATACCTGACTGCACAGACAGCGGCCATTTATTGTCACCACTCACACATCTTATATACCTGACTGCACAGACAGTGGCCATTTATTGTCACCACTCACACATCTTATATACCTGACTACACAGACAGCGGCCATTTATTGTCACCGCTCACACATCTTATATACCTGACTGCACAGACAGCGGCCATTTATTATCACCACTCACACATCTTATATACCTGACTGCAGAGACAGCGGCCATTTATTGTCACCACTCACACATCTTATATACCTGACTGTACAGACAGCGGCCATTTATTGTCACCACTCACACATCTTATATACCTGACTGCACAGACAGCGGCCATTTATTGTCACCACTCACACATCTTATATACCTGACTGCACAGACAGCGTCCATTTATTGTCACCACTCACACATCTTATATACCTGACTGCACAGACAGCGGCCATTTATTGTCACCACTCACACATCTTATATACCTGACTGCACAGACAGCGGCCATTTATTGTCACCACTCACACATCTTATATACCTGACTGCACAGACAGCGGCCATTTATTGTCACCACTCACACATCTTATATACCTGACTGCACAGACAGCGGCCATTTATTGTCACCACTCACACATCTTATATACCTGACTGTACAGACAGCGGCCATTTATTGTCACCACTCACACATCTTATATACCTGACTGCACAGACAGCGGCCATTTATTGTCACCACTCACACATCTTATATACCTGACTGCACAGACAGCGGCCATTTATTATCACCACTCACACATCTTATATACCTGACTGTACAGACAGCGGCCATTTATTGTCACCACTCACACATCTTATATACCTGACTGCACAGACAGCGGCCATTTATTATCACCACTCACACATCTTATATACCTGACTGTACAGACAGCGGCCATTTATTGTCACCACTCACACATCTTATATACCTGACTGTACAGACAGCGGCCATTTATTATCACCACTCACACATCTTATATACCTGACTGCACAGACAGCGGCCATTTATTATCACCACTCACACATCTTATATACCTGACTGCACAGACAGCGGCCATTTATTATCACCACTCACACATCTTATATACCTGACTGTACAGACAGCGGCCATTTATTATCACCACTCACACATCTTATATACCTGACTGCACAGACAGTGCCCATTTATTGTCACCACTCACACATCTTATATACCTGACTGCACAGACAGCGGCCATTTATTATCACTACTCACACATCTTATATACCTGACTGCACAGACAGCGGCCATTTATTGTCACCACTCACACATCTTATATACCTGACTGCACAGACAGCGGCCATTTATTATCACCACTCACACATCTTATATACCTGACTGCACAGACAGCGTCCATTTATTATCACCACTCACACATCTTATATACCTGACTGCACAGACAGCGGCCATTTATTGTCACCACTCACACATCTTATATACCTGACTGCACAGACAGTGGCCATTTATTATCACCACTCACACATCTTATATACCTGACTGTACAGACAGCGGCCATTTATTGTCACCACTCACACATCTTATATACCTGACTGCACAGACAGCTGCCATTTATTATCACCACTCACACATCTTATATACCTGACTGCACAGACAGCGGCCATTTATTGTCACCACTCACACATCTTATATACCTGACTGCACAGACAGCGGCCATTTATTATCACCATTCACACATCTTATATACCTGACTGCACAGACAGCGGCCATTTATTGTCACCACTCACACATCTTATATACCTGACTGCACAGACAGCGGTCATTTATTGTCACCACTCACACATCTTATATACCTGACTGTACAGACAGCGGCCATTTATTATCACCACTCACACATCTTATATACCTGACTGCACAGACAGCGGCCATTTATTGTCACCACTCAAACATCTTATATACCTGACTGTACAGACAGCGGCCATTTATTGTCACCACTCACACATCTTATATACCTGACTGTACAGACAGCGGCCATTTATTGTCACCACTCAAACATCTTATATACCTGACTGTACAGACAGCGGCCATTTATTGTCACCACTCACACATCTTATATACCTGACTGCACAGACAGCGGCCATTTATTATCACCACTCACACATCTTATATACCTGACTGCACAGACAGCGGCCATTTATTGTCACCACTCACACATCTTATATACCTGACTGCACAGACAGCTGCCATTTATTGTCACCACTCACACATCTTATATACCTGACTGCACAGACAGCGGCCATTTATTATCACCACTCACACATCTTATATACCTGACTGTACAGACAGTGGCCATTTATTGTCACCACTCACACATCTTATATACCTGACTGCACAGATAGTGGCCATTTATTATCACCACTCACACATCTTATATACCTGACTGCACAGATAGTGGCCATTTATTATCACCACTCACACATCTTATATACCTGACTACACAGACAGCGGCCATTTATTGTCACCACTCACACATCTTATATACCTGACTGCACAGACAGCGGCCATTTATTGTCACCACTCACACATCTTATATACCTGACTGCACAGACAGCGGCCATTTATTATCACCACTCACACATCTTATATACCTGACTGTACAGACAGCGGCCATTTATTGTCACCACTCACACATCTTATATACCTGACTGCACAGATAGTGGCCATTTATTGTCACCGCTCACACATCTTATATACCTGACTGCACAGACAGCGGCCATTTATTGTCACCGCTCACACATCTTATATACCTGACTGCACAGACAGCGGCCATTTATTGTCACCGCTCACACATCTTATATAGCTGACTGTACAGACAGCGGCCATTTATTGTCACCACTCACACATCTTATATACCTGACTGCACAGACAGCGGCCATTTATTATCACCACTCACACATCTTATATACCTGACTGTACAGACAGTGGCCATTTATTGTCACCACTCACACATCTTATATACCTGACTGCACAGACAGCGGCCATTTATTATCACCACTCACACATCTTATATACCTGACTGTACAGACAGCGGCCATTTATTGTCACGACTCACACATCTTATATACCTGACTGCACAGACAGCGGCCATTTATTATCACCACTCACACATCTTATATACCTGACTGCACAGACAGTGGCCATTTATTGTCACCACTCACACATCTTATATACCTGACTACACAGACAGCGGCCATTTATTGTCACCGCTCACACATCTTATATACCTGACTGCACAAACAGCGGCCATTTATTGTCACCACTCACACATCTTATATACCTGACTGTACAGACAGCGGCCATTTATTATCACCACTCACACATCTTATATACCTGACTGCACAGACAGCGGCCATTTATTGTCACCACTCACATATCTTATATACCTGACTGCACAGACAGCGGCCATTTATTATCACCACTCACACATCTTATATACCTGACTGCACAGACAGTGGCCATTTATTGTCACCACTCACACATCTTATATACCTGACTGTACAGACAGCGGCCATTTATTATCACCACTCACACATCTTATATACCTGACTGCACAGACAGCGGCCATTTATTATCACCACTCACACATCTTATATACCTGACTGCACAGACAGCGGCCATTTATTATCACCACTCACACATCTTATATACCTGACTGTACAGACAGCGGCCATTTATTATCACCACTCACACATCTTATATACCTGACTGCACAGACAGCGGCCATTTATTGTCACCGCTCACACATCTTATATACCTGACTGCACAGACAGCGGCCATTTATTGTCACCACTCACACATCTTATATACCTGACTGCACAGACAGCGGCCATTTATTATCACCACTCACACATCTTATATACCTGACTGCACAGACAGCGGCCATTTATTATCACCGCTCACACACCTTATATACCTGACTGCACAGACAGCATCCATTTATTATCACCACTCACACATCTTATATACCTGACTGCACAGACAGCGGCCATTTATTGTCACCACTCACACATCTTATATACCTGACTGCACAGACAGCGGCCATTTATTATCACCACTCACACATCTTATATACCTGACTGCACAGACAGCGGCCATTTATTGTCACCACTCAAACATCTTATATACCTGACTGTACAGACAGCGGCCATTTATTGTCACCACTCACACATCTTATATACCTGACTGTACAGACAGCGGCCATTTATTGTCACCACTCAAACATCTTATATACCTGACTGTACAGACAGCGGCCATTTATTGTCACCACTCACACATCTTATATACCTGACTGCACAGACAGCGGCCATTTATTGTCACCACTCAAACATCTTATATACCTGACTGTACAGACAGCGGCCATTTATTATCACCACTCACACATCTTATATACCTGACTGCACAGACAGCGGCCATTTATTGTCACCACTCACACATCTTATATACCTGACTGTACAGACAGCGGCCATTTATTGTCACCACTCACACATCTTATATACCTGACTGCACAGACAGCGGCCATTTATTGTCACCGCTCACACATCTTATATACCTGACTGCACAGACAGCAGCCATTTATTATCACCACTCACACATCTTAT
Source organism: Phyllobates terribilis (assembly GCF_046119375.1). Classification (NCBI taxonomy): domain Eukaryota; kingdom Metazoa; phylum Chordata; class Amphibia; order Anura; family Dendrobatidae; genus Phyllobates; species Phyllobates terribilis. The sequence goes on from NW_027362767.1 coordinate 138,941,491, forward strand.
ATACCTGACTGTACAGACAGCGGCCATTTATTATCACCACTCACACATCTTATATACCTGACTGTACAGACAGCGGCCATTTATTATCACCACTCACACATCTTATATACCTGACTGCACAGACAGCGGCCATTTATTGTCACCACTCACACATCTTATATACCTGACTGCACAGACAGCTGCCATTTATTGTCACCACTCACACATCTTATATACCTGACTGTACAGACAGCGGCCATTTATTATCACCACTCACACATCTTATATACCTGACTGCACAGACAGCGGCCATTTATTATCACCACTCACACACCTTATATACCTGACTGTACAGACAGCGGCCATTTATTATCACCACTCACACATCCTATATACCTGACTGCACAGACAGCGGCCATTTATTGTCACCACTCACACATCTTATATACCTGACTGCACAGACAGCGGCCATTTATTGTCACCACTCACACATCTTATATACCTGACTGCACAGACAGCGGCCATTTATTGTCACCACTCACACATCTTATATACCTGACTGTACAGACAGCGGCCATTTATTATCACCACTCACACATCTTATATACCTGACTGCACAGACAGCGGCCATTTATTATCACCACTCACACATCTTATATACCTGACTGCACAGACAGCGGCCATTTATTATCACCACTCACACATCTTATATACCTGACTGCACAGACAGCGGCCATTTATTGTCACCGCTCACACATCTTATATACCTGACTACACAGACAGCGGCCATTTATTATCACCACTCACACATCTTATATACCTGACTGCACAGACAGCGGCCATTTATTATCACCACTCACACATCTTATATACCTGACTGCACAGACAGCGGCCATTTATTATCACCACTCACACATCTTATATACCTGACTGCACAGACAGCGGCCATTTATTATCACCGCTCACACACCTTATATACCTGACTGTACAGACAGCGGCCATTTATTGTCACCACTCACACATCTTATATACCTGACTGCACAAACAGCGGCCATTTATTATCACCACTCACACATCTTATATACCTGACTGCACAGACAGCGGCCATTTATTGTCACCACTCACACATCTTATATACCTGACTGCACAGACAGCTGCCATTTATTGTCACCACTCACACATCTTATATACCTGACTGCACAGACAGCGGCCATTTATTATCACCACTCACACATCTTATATACCTGACTGTACAGACAGTGGCCATTTATTGTCACCACTCACACATCTTATATACCTGACTGCACAGATAGTGGCCATTTATTATCACCACTCACACATCTTATATACCTGACTGCACAGATAGTGGCCATTTATTATCACCACTCACACATCTTATATACCTGACTACACAGACAGCGGCCATTTATTGTCACCACTCACACATCTTATATACCTGACTGCACAGACAGCGGCCATTTATTGTCACCACTCACACATCTTATATACCTGACTGCACAGACAGCGGCCATTTATTATCACCACTCACACATCTTATATACCTGACTGTACAGACAGCGGCCATTTATTGTCACCACTCACACATCTTATATACCTGACTGCACAGATAGTGGCCATTTATTGTCACCGCTCACACATCTTATATACCTGACTGCACAGACAGCGGCCATTTATTGTCACCGCTCACACATCTTATATACCTGACTGCACAGACAGCGGCCATTTATTGTCACCGCTCACACATCTTATATAGCTGACTGTACAGACAGCGGCCATTTATTGTCACCACTCACACATCTTATATACCTGACTGCACAGACAGCGGCCATTTATTATCACCACTCACACATCTTATATACCTGACTGTACAGACAGTGGCCATTTATTGTCACCACTCACACATCTTATATACCTGACTGCACAGACAGCGGCCATTTATTATCACCACTCACACATCTTATATACCTGACTGTACAGACAGCGGCCATTTATTGTCACGACTCACACATCTTATATACCTGACTGCACAGACAGCGGCCATTTATTATCACCACTCACACATCTTATATACCTGACTGCACAGACAGTGGCCATTTATTATCACCACTCACACATCTTATATACCTGACTGCACAGACAGTGGCCATTTATTGTCACCACTCACACATCTTATATACCTGACTACACAGACAGCGGCCATTTATTGTCACCGCTCACACATCTTATATACCTGACTGCACAAACAGCGGCCATTTATTGTCACCACTCACACATCTTATATACCTGACTGTACAGACAGCGGCCATTTATTATCACCACTCACACATCTTATATACCTGACTGCACAGACAGCGGCCATTTATTGTCACCACTCACATATCTTATATACCTGACTGCACAGACAGCGGCCATTTATTATCACCACTCACACATCTTATATACCTGACTGCACAGACAGTGGCCATTTATTGTCACCACTCACACATCTTATATACCTGACTGTACAGACAGCGGCCATTTATTATCACCACTCACACATCTTATATACCTGACTGCACAGACAGCGGCCATTTATTATCACCACTCACACATCTTATATACCTGACTGCACAGACAGCGGCCATTTATTGTCACCACTCACACATCTTATATACCTGACTGCACAGACAGCGGCCATTTATTATCACCACTCACACATCTTATATACCTGACTGCACAGACAGCGGCCATTTATTATCACCGCTCACACACCTTATATACCTGACTGCACAGACAGCATCCATTTATTATCACCACTCACACATCTTATATACCTGACTGCACAGACAGCGGCCATTTATTGTCACCACTCACACATCTTATATACCTGACTGCACAGACAGTGGCCATTTATTATCACCACTCACACATCTTATATACCTGACTGTACAGACAGCGGCCATTTATTGTCACCACTCACACATCTTATATACCTGACTGCACAGACAGCTGCCATTTATTATCACCACTCACACATCTTATATACCTGACTGCACAGACAGCGGCCATTTATTGTCACCACTCACACATCTTATATACCTGACTGCACAGACAGCGGCCATTTATTATCACCACTCACACATCTTATATACCTGACTGCACAGACAGCGGCCATTTATTGTCACCACTCACACATCTTATATACCTGACTGCACAGACAGCGGCCATTTATTGTCACCACTCAAACATCTTATATACCTGACTGTACAGACAGCGGCCATTTATTATCACCACTCACACATCTTATATACCTGACTGCACAGACAGCGGCCATTTATTGTCACCACTCACACATCTTATATACCTGACTGTACAGACAGCGGCCATTTATTGTCACCACTCACACATCTTATATACCTGACTGCACAGACAGCGGCCATTTATTGTCACCGCTCACACATCTTATATACCTGACTGCACAGACAGCAGCCATTTATTATCACCACTCACACATCTTATATACCTGACTGTACAGACAGCGGCCATTTATTATCACCACTCACACATCTTATATACCTGACTGTACAGACAGCGGCCATTTATTATCACCACTCACACATCTTATATACCTGACTGCACAGACAGCGGCCATTTATTGTCACCACTCACACATCTTATATACCTGACTGCACAGACAGCTGCCATTTATTGTCACCACTCACACATCTTATATACCTGACTGTACAGACAGCGGCCATTTATTATCACCACTCACACATCTTATATACCTGACTGCACAGACAGCGGCCATTTATTATCACCACTCACACACCTTATATACCTGACTGTACAGACAGCGGCCATTTATTATCACCACTCACACATCCTATATACCTGACTGCACAGACAGCGGCCATTTATTGTCACCACTCACACATCTTATATACCTGACTGCACAGACAGCGGCCATTTATTGTCACCACTCACACATCTTATATACCTGACTGCACAGACAGCAGCCATTTATTGTCACCACTCACACATCTTATATACCTGACTGTACAGACAGCGGCCATTTATTATCACCACTCACACATCTTATATACCTGACTGCACAGACAGCGGCCATTTATTATCACCACTCACACATCTTATATACCTGACTGCACAGACAGCGGCCATTTATTATCACCACTCACACATCTTATATACCTGACTGCACAGACAGCGGCCATTTATTGTCACCGCTCACACATCTTATATACCTGACTACACAGACAGCGGCCATTTATTATCACCACTCACACATCTTATATACCTGACTGCACAGACAGCGGCCATTTATTATCACCACTCACACATCTTATATACCTGACTGCACAGACAGCGGCCATTTATTATCACCACTCACACATCTTATATACCTGACTGCACAGACAGCGGCCATTTATTATCACCGCTCACACACCTTATATACCTGACTGTACAGACAGCGGCCATTTATTGTCACCACTCACACATCTTATATACCTGACTGCACAAACAGCGGCCATTTATTATCACCACTCACACATCTTATATACCTGAGTGCACAGACAGCGGCCATTTATTATCACCGCTCACACACCTTATATACCTGACTGTACAGACAGCGGCCATTTATTGTCACCACTCACACATCCTATATACCTGACTGCACAGACAGCGGCCATTTATTGTCACCACTCACACATCTTATATACCTGACTGCACAGACAGCGGCCATTTATTGTCAACACTCACACATCTTATATACCTGACTGCACAGACAGCGGCCATTTATTGTCACCACTCACACATCTTATATACCTGACTGTACAGACAGCGGCCATTTATTATCACCACTCACACATCTTATATACCTGACTGTACAGACAGCGGCCATTTATTATCACCGCTCACACATCTTATATACCTGACTGTACAGACAGCGGCCATTTATTATCACCACTCACACATCTTATATACCTGACTGCACAGACAGCGGCCATTTATTATCACCACTCACACATCTTATATACCTGACTGCACAGACAGTGGCCATTTATTGTCACCACTCACACATCTTATATACCTGACTGCACAGACAGCGGCCATTTATTGTCACCACTCACACATCTTATATACCTGACTACACAGACAGCGGCCATTTATTGTCACCACTCACACATCTTATATACCTGACTGCACAGACAGCGGCCATTTATTGTCACCACTCACACATCTTATATACCTGACTGTACAGACAGCGGCCATTTATTGTCACCACTCACACATCTTATATACCTGACTGCACAGACAGCGGCCATTTATTGTCACCACTCACACATCTTATATACCTGACTGCACAGACAGCGGCCATTTATTATCACCACTCACACATCTTATATACCTGACTGTACAGACAGCGGCCATTTATTGTCACCACTCACACATCTTATATACCTGACTGCACAGACAGCGGCCATTTATTGTCACCACTCACACATCTTATATACCTGACTGTACAGACAGCGGCCATTTATTGTCACCACTCACACATCTTATATACCTGACTGCACAGACAGCGGCCATTTATTATCACCACTCACACATCTTATATACCTGACTGTACAGACAGTGGCCATTTATTGTCACCACTCACACATCTTATATACCTGACTGTACAGACAGCGGCCATTTATTGTCACCACTCACACATCTTATATACCTGACTGCACAGACAGCGGCCATTTATTATCACCACTCACACATCTTATATACCTGACTGTACAGACAGCGGCCATTTATTGTCACGACTCACACATCTTATATACCTGACTGTACAGACAGCGGCCATTTATTGTCACCACTCACACATCTTATATACCTGACTACACAGACAGCGGCCATTTATTATCACCGCTCACACATCTTATATACCTGACTGCACAGACAGCGGCCATTTATTATCACCGCTCACACATCTTATATACCTGACTGCACAGACAGCGGCCATTTATTATCACCACTCACACATCTTATATACCTGACTGTACAGACAGCGGCCATTTATTATCACCACTCACACATCTTATATACCTGACTGCACAGACAGCGGCCATTTATTGTCACCGCTCACACATCTTATATACCTGACTGCACAGACAGCGGCCATTTATTATCAGCACTCACACATCTTATATACCTGACTGCACAGACAGCGGCCATTTATTATCACCGCTCACACATCTTATATACCTGACTGCACAGACAGCGGCCATTTATTGTCACCACTCACACTTCTTATATACCTGACTACACAGACAGCGGCCATTTATTGTCACCGCTCACACATCTTATATACCTGACTGCACAGACAGCGGCCATTTATTGTCACCACTCACACATCTTATATACCTGACTGCACAGACAGTGGCCATTTATTGTCACCACTCACACATCTTATATACCTGACTACACAGACAGCGGCCATTTATTGTCACCACTCACACATCTTATATACCTGACTGTACAGACAGCGGCCATTTATTGTCACCACTCACACATCTTATATCCCTGACTGCACAGACAGCGGCCATTTATTGTCACCACTCACACATCTTATATACCTGACTGCACAGACAGCGGCCATTTATTGTCACCACTCGCACATCTTATATACCTGACTGTACAGACAGCGGCCATTTATTATCACCACTCACACATCTTATATACCTGACTGTACAGACAGCGGCCATTTATTATCACCACTCACACATCTTATATACCTGACTGCAGAGACAGCGGACATTTATTGTCACCACTCACACATCTTATATACCTGACTGTACAGACAGCGGCCATTTATTGTCACCACTCACACATCTTATATACCTGACTGCACAGACAGCGGCCATTTATTGTCACCACTCACACATCTTATATACCTGACTGCACAGACAGCGGCCATTTATTATCACCACTCACACATCTTATATACCTGACTGTACAGACAGCGGCCATTTATTATCACCACTCACACATCTTATATACCTGACTGCACAGACAGCGGCCATTTATTGTCACCACTCACACATCTTATATACCTGACTGTACAGACAGCGGCCATTTATTGTCACCACTCACACATCTTATATACCTGACTGCACAGACAGCGGCCATTTATTATCACCACTCACACATCTTATATACCTGACTGTACAGACAGCGGCCATTTATTGTCACCACTCACACATCTTATATACCTGACTACACAGACAGCGGCCATTTATTATCACCGCTCACACATCTTATATACCTGACTGCACAGACAGCGGCCATTTATTATCACCACTCACACATCTTATATACCTGACTGTACAGACAGCGGCCATTTATTGTCACCACTCACACATCTTATATACCTGACTGCACAGACAGCCGCCATTTATTATCACCACTCACACATCTTATATACCTGACTGCACAGACAGCGGCCATTTATTATCACCACTCACACATCTTATATACCTGACTGCACAGACAGCGGCCATTTATTATCACCACTCACACATCTTATATACCTGACTACACAGACAGCGGCCATTTATTGTCACCGCTCACACATCTTATATACCTGACTGCACAGACAGCTGCCATTTATTATCACCACTCACACATCTTATATACCTGACTGCACAGACAGCGGCCATTTATTGTCACCACTCACACATCTTATATACCTGACTGCACAGACAGCGGCCATTTATTATCACCACTCACACATCTTATATACCTGACTGTACAGACAGCGGCCATTTATTGTCACCACTCACACATCTTATATACCTGACTGCACAGACAGCGGCCATTTATTATCACCACTCACACATCTTATATACCTGACTGTACAGACAGCGGCCATTTATTATCACCACTCACACATCTTATATACCTGACTGCACAGACAGTGGCCATTTATTATCACCACTCACACATCTTATATACCTGACTGTACAGACAGCGGCCATTTATTATCACCACTCACACATCTTATATACCTGACTGCACAGACAGCGGCCATTTATTATCACCGCTCACACATCTTATATACCTGACTGTACAGACAGCGGCCATTTATTATCACCACTCACACATCTTATATACCTGACTGCACAGACAGCGGCCATTTATTATCACCACTCACACATCTTATATACCTGACTGCACAGACAGTGGCCATTTATTGTCACCACTCACACATCTTATATACCTGACTGCACAGACAGCGGCCATTTATTGTCACCACTCACACATCTTATATACCTGACTGCACAGACAGTGGCCATTTATTGTCACCACTCACACATCTTATATACCTGACTGCACAGACAGCGGCCATTTATTATCACCGCTCACACATCTTATATACCTGACTGCACAGACAGCGGCCATTTATTGTCACCACTCACACATCTTATATACCTGACTGTACAGACAGCGGCCATTTATTATCACCACTCACACATCTTATATACCTGACTGTACAGACAGCAGCCATTTATTGTCACCACTCACACATCTTATATACCTGACTACACAGACAGTGGCCATTTATTATCACCACTCACACATCTTATATACCTGACTGCACAGACAGCGGCCATTTATTATCACCACTCACACATCTTATATACCTGACTGTACAGACAGCAGCCATTTATTGTCACCACTCACACATCTTATATACCTGACTACACAGACAGTGGCCATTTATTGTCACCACTCACACATCTTATATACCTGACTGCACAGACAGCGGCCATTTATTGTCACCACTCACACATCTTATATACCTGACTACACAGACAGCGGCCATTTATTATCACCACTCACACATCTTATATACCTGACTGCACAGACAGCGGCCATTTATTGTCACCACTCACACATCTTATATACCTGACTACACAGACAGCGGCCATTTATTGTCACCACTCACACATCTTATATACCTGACTGCACAGACAGCGGCCATTTATTGTCACCACTCACACATCTTATATACCTGACTGTACAGACAGCGGCCATTTATTGTCACCACTCAAACATCTTATATACCTGACTGTACAGACAGCGGCCATTTATTGTCACCACTCACACATCTTATATACCTGACTGCACAGACAGCGGCCATTTATTATCACCACTCACACATCTTATATACCTGACTGCACAGACAGCGGCCATTTATTATCACCACTCACACATCTTATATACCTGACTGTACAGACAGCGGCCATTTATTATCACCACTCACACATCTTATATACCTGAATGCACAGACAGCGGCCATTTATTATCACCACTCACACATCTTATATACCTGACTGCACAGACAGCGGCCATTTATTGTCACCACTCACACATCTTATATACCTGACTGCACAGACAGTGGCCATTTATTATCACCACTCACACATCTTATATACCTGACTGCACAGACAGCGGCCATTTATTGTCACCACTCACACATCTTATATACCTGACTACACAGACAGCGGCCATTTATTGTCACCACTCACACATCTTATATACCTGACTGCACAGACAGCGGCCATTTATTATCACCACTCACACATCTTATATACCTGACTGTACAGACAGCGGCCATTTATTATCACCACTCACACATCTTATATACCTGACTGTACAGACAGTGGCCATTTATTGTCACCACTCACACATCTTATATACCTGACTGTACAGACAGCGGCCATTTATTGTCACCACTCACACATCTTATATACCTGACTGCACAGACAGCGGCCATTTATTATCACCACTCACACATCTTATATACCTGACTGTACAGACAGCGGCCATTTATTGTCACGACTCACACATCTTATATACCTGACTGTACAGACAGCGGCCATTTATTGTCACCACTCACACATCTTATATACCTGACTGCACAGACAGCGGCCATTTATTATCACCACTCACACATCTTATATACCTGACTGCACAGACAGCGGCCATTTATTGTCACCGCTCACACATCTTATATACCTGACTGCACAGACAGCGGCCATTTATTATCAGCACTCACACATCTTATATACCTGACTGCACAGACAGCGGCCATTTATTATCACCGCTCACACATCTTATATACCTGACTGCACAGACAGCGGCCATTTATTGTCACCACTCACACTTCTTATATACCTGACTACACAGACAGCGGCCATTTATTGTCACCGCTCACACATCTTATATACCTGACTGCACAGACAGCGGCCATTTATTGTCACCACTCACACATCTTATATACCTGACTGCACAGACAGTGGCCATTTATTGTCACCACTCACACATCTTATATACCTGACTACACAGACAGCGGCCATTTATTGTCACCACTCACACATCTTATATACCTGACTGCACAGACAGCGGCCATTTATTATCACCACTCACACATCTTATATACCTGACTGCAGAGACAGCGGCCATTTATTGTCACCACTCACACATCTTATATACCTGACTGTACAGACAGCGGCCATTTATTGTCACCACTCACACATCTTATATCCCTGACTGCACAGACAGCGGCCATTTATTGTCACCACTCACACATCTTATATACCTGACTGCACAGACAGCGGCCATTTATTGTCACCACTCGCACATCTTATATACCTGACTGTACAGACAGCGGCCATTTATTATCACCACTCACACATCTTATATACCTGACTGTACAGACAGCGGCCATTTATTATCACCACTCACACATCTTATATACCTGACTGCAGAGACAGCGGACATTTATTGTCACCACTCACACATCTTATATACCTGACTGTACAGACAGCGGCCATTTATTGTCACCACTCACACATCTTATATACCTGACTGCACAGACAGCGGCCATTTATTGTCACCACTCACACATCTTATATACCTGACTGCACAGACAGCGGCCATTTATTATCACCACTCACACATCTTATATACCTGACTGTACAGACAGCGGCCATTTATTATCACCACTCACACATCTTATATACCTGACTGCACAGACAGCGGCCATTTATTGTCACCACTCACACATCTTATATACCTGACTGTACAGACAGCGGCCATTTATTGTCACCACTCACACATCTTATATACCTGACTGCACAGACAGCGGCCATTTATTATCACCACTCACACATCTTATATACCTGACTGTACAGACAGCGGCCATTTATTGTCACCACTCACACATCTTATATACCTGACTGCACAGACAGCGGCCATTTATTATCACCACTCACACATCTTATATACCTGACTGTACAGACAGCGGCCATTTATTGTCACCACTCACACATCTTATATACCTGACTGCACAGACAGCGGCCATTTATTATCACCACTCACACATCTTATATACCTGACTGCACAGACAGCGGCCATTTATTATCACCACTCACACATCTTATATACCTGACTGTACAGACAGCGGACATTTATTATCACCACTCACACATCTTATATACCTGACTGCACAGACAGTGGCCATTTATTATCACCACTCACACATCTTATATACCTGACTGCACAGACAGTGGCCATTTATTGTCACCACTCACACATCTTATATACCTGACTACACAGACAGCGGCCATTTATTATCACCGCTCACACATCTTATATACCTGACTGCACAGACAGCGGCCATTTATTATCACCACTCACACATCTTATATACCTGACTGCACGGACAGCGGCCATTTATTGTCACCGCTCACACATCTTATATACCTGACTGCACAGACAGCGGCCATTTATTATCACCACTCACACATCTTATATACCTGACTGCACAGACAGCGGCCATTTATTATCACCGCTCACACATCTTATATACCTGACTGCACAGACAGCGGCCATTTATTATCACCACTCACACATCTTATATACCTGACTGCACAGACAGCGGCCATTTATTGTCACCGCTCACACATCTTATATACCTGACTGCACAGACAGCGGCCATTTATTATCACCACTCACACATCTTATATACCTGACTGTACAGACAGCGGCCATTTATTGTCACCACTCACACATCTTATATACCTGACTGCACAGACAGCGGCCATTTATTATCACCACTCACACATCTTATATACCTGACTGCACAGACAGCGGCCATTTATTATCACCACTCAAACATCTTATATACCTGACTGCACAGACAGCGGCCATTTATTGTCACCGCTCACACATCTTATATACCTGACTGCACAGACAGCGGCCATTTATTGTCACCACTCACACATCTTATATACCTGACTGCACAGACAGCGGCCATTTATTGTCACCACTCATACATCTTATATACCTGACTACACAGACAGTGGCCATTTATTGTCACCACTCACACATCTTATATACCTGACTACACAGACAGTGGCCATTTATTGTCACCACTCACACATCTTATATACCTGACTGCACAGACAGCGGCCATTTATTATCACCACTCACACATCTTATATACCTGACTGCACAGACAGCGGCCATTTATTATCACCACTCACACATCTTATATACCTGACTGCACAGACAGCGGCCATTTATTATCACCACTCACACATCTTATATACCTGACTACACAGACAGCGGCCTTTTATTGTCACCACTCACACATCTTATATACCTGACTGCACAGACAGCGGCCATTTATTGTCACCACTCACACATCTTATATACCTGACTGCACAGACAGCGGCCATTTATTGTCACCACTCACACATCTTATATACCTGACTGCACAGACAGCTGCCATTTATTATCACCACTCACACATCTTATATACCTGACTCCACAGACAGCGGCCATTTATTGTCACCACTCACACATCTTATATACCTGACTGCACAGACAGCGGCCATTTATTATCACCACTCACACATCTTATATACCTGACTGCACAGACAGCGGCCATTTATTGTCACCGCTCACACATCTTATATACCTGACTGCACAGACAGCAGCCATTTATTGTCACCACTCACACATCTTATATACCTGACTGCACAGACAGCGGCCATTTATTATCACCACTCACACATCTTATATACCTGACTGCACAGACAGCGGCCATTTATTGTCACCACTCACACATCTTATATACCTGACTGCACAGACAGCGGCCATTTATTATCACCACTCAAACATCTTATATACCTGACTGCACAGACAGCGGCCATTTATTGTCACCGCTCACACATCTTATATACCTGACTGCACAGACAGCGGCCATTTATTGTCACCACTCACACATCTTATATACCTGACTGCACAGACAGTGGCCATTTATTGTCACCACTCACACATCTTATATACCTGACTACACAGACAGCGGCCATTTATTGTCACCGCTCACACATCTTATATACCTGACTGCACAGACAGCGGCCATTTATTATCACCACTCACACATCTTATATACCTGACTGCAGAGACAGCGGCCATTTATTGTCACCACTCACACATCTTATATACCTGACTGTACAGACAGCGGCCATTTATTGTCACCACTCACACATCTTATATACCTGACTGCACAGACAGCGGCCATTTATTGTCACCACTCACACATCTTATATACCTGACTGCACAGACAGCGTCCATTTATTGTCACCACTCACACATCTTATATACCTGACTGTACAGACAGCGGCCATTTATTGTCACCGCTCACACATCTTATATACCTGACTGTACAGACAGCGGCCATTTATTGTCACCACTCACACATCTTATATACCTGACTGCACAGACAGCGGCCATTTATTGTCACCACTCACACATCTTATATACCTGACTGTACAGACAGCGGCCATTTATTGTCACCACTCACACATCTTATATACCTGACTGCACAGACAGCGGCCATTTATTGTCACCGCTCACACATCTTATATACCTGACTGTACAGACAGCGGCCATTTATTGTCACCACTCAAACATCTTATATACCTGACTGTACAGACAGCGGCCATTTATTGTCACCACTCAAACATCTTATATACCTGACTGTACAGACAGCGGCCATTTATTGTCACCACTCACACATCTTATATACCTGACTGCACAGACAGCGGCCATTTATTGTCACCACTCACACATCTTATATACCTGACTGCACAGACAGCGGCCATTTATTGTCACCACTCACACATCTTATATACCTGACTACACAGACAGCGGCCATTTATTGTCACCGCTCACACATCTTATATACCTGACTGCACAGACAGCGGCCATTTATTGTCACCACTCACACATCTTATATACCTGACTACACAGACAGCGGCCATTTATTGTCACCGCTCACACATCTTATATACCTGACTGCACAGACAGTGGCCATTTATTATCACCACTCACACATCTTATATACCTGACTACACAGACAGCGGCCATTTATTGTCACCGCTCACACATCTTATATACCTGACTGCACAGACAGCGGCCATTTATTATCACCACTCACACATCTTATATACCTGACTGCAGAGACATCGGCCATTTATTGTCACCACTCACACATCTTATATACCTGACTGTACAGACAGCGGCCATTTATTGTCACCACTCACACATCTTATATACCTGACTGCACAGACAGCGGCCATTTATTGTCACCACTCACACATCTTATATACCTGACTGCACAGACAGCGTCCATTTATTGTCACCACTCACACATCTTATATACCTGACTGCACAGACAGCGGCCATTTATTGTCACCACTCACACATCTTATATACCTGACTGCACAGACAGCGGCCATTTATTGTCACCACTCACACATCTTATATACCTGACTGCACAGACAGCGGCCATTTATTATCACCACTCACACATCTTATATACCTGACTGTACAGACAGCGGCCATTTATTGTCACCACTCACACATCTTATATACCTGACTGCACAGACAGCGGCCATTTATTGTCACCACTCACACATCTTATATACCTGACTGTACAGACAGCGGCCATTTATTATCACCACTCACACATCTTATATACCTGACTGCACAGACAGCGGCCATTTATTATCACCACTCACACATCTTATATACCTGACTGTACAGACAGCGGCCATTTATTGTCACCACTCACACATCTTATATACCTGACTGCACAGACAGCGGCCATTTATTGTCACCGCTCACACATCTTATATACCTGACTGTACAGACAGCGGCCATTTATTGTCACCACTCACACATCTTATATACCTGACTGCACAGACAGCGGCCATTTATTATCACCACTCACACATCTTATATACCTGACTGTACAGACAGCGGCCATTTATTGTCACCACTCACACATCTTATATACCTGACTGCACAGACAGCGGCCATTTATTATCACCACTCACACATCTTATATACCTGACTGCACAGACAGCGGCCATTTATTGTCACCACTCACACATCTTATATACCTGACTGTAAAGACAGCGGCCATTTATTGTCACCACTCACACATCTTATATACCTGACTGTACAGACAGCGGCCATTTATTATCACCGCTCACACATCTTATATACCTGACTGTACAGACAGCGGCCATTTATTGTCACCACTCACACATCTTATATACCTGACTGTAAAGACAGCGGCCATTTATTATCACCACTCACACATCTTATATACCTGACTGCACAGACAGCGGCCATTTATTATCACCACTCACACATCTTATATACCTGACTGCACAGACAGCGGCCATTTATTGTCACCACTCACACATCTTATATACCTGACTGTAAAGACAGCGGCCATTTATTATCACCACTCACACATCTTATATACCTGACTGCACAGACAGCGGCCATTTATTATCACCACTCACACATCTTATATACCTGACTGCACAGACAGCGGCCATTTATTATCACCACTCACACATCTTATATACCTGACTGTACAGACAGCGGCCATTTATTATCACCACTCACACATCTTATATACCTGACTGCACAGACAGTGGCCATTTATTATCACCACTCACACATCTTATATACCTGACTGTACAGACAGCGGCCATTTATTGTCACCACTCACACATCTTATATACCTGACTGCACAGACAGCGGCCATTTATTATCACCACTCACACATCTTATATACCTGACTGCACAGACAGCGGCCATTTATTATCACTACTCACACATCTTATATACCTGACTGTACAGACAGCGGCCATTTATTATCACTACTCACACATCTTATATACCTGACTGCACAGACAGCGGCCATTTATTGTCACCACTCACACATCTTATATACCTGACTGTACAGACAGCGGCCATTTATTATCACCACTCACACATCTTATATACCTGACTGCACAGACAGCGGCCATTTATTATCACCACTCACACATCTTATATACCTGACTGCACAGACAGCGGCCATTTATTATCACCACTCACACATCTTATATACCTGACTGCACAGACAGCGGCCATTTATTGTCACCACTCACACATCTTATATACCTGACTGCACAGACAGCGGCCATTTATTGTCACCACTCACACATCTTATATACCTGACTGCACAGACAGCAGCCATTTATTGTCACCACTCACCCATCTTATATACCTGACTGCACAGACAGCGGCAATTTATTATCACCACTCACACATCTTATATACCTGACTGCACAGACAGCGGCCATTTATTATCACCACTCACACATCTTATATACCTGACTGCAGAGACAGCGGCCATTTATTATCACCACTCACACATCTTATATACCTGACTGCACAGACAGCGGCCATTTATTATCACCACTCACACATCTTATATACCTGACTGCACAGACAGTGGCCATTTATTATCACTACTCACACATCTTATATACCTGACTGCACAGACAGCGGCCATTTATTGTCACCACTCACACATCTTATATACCTGACTGCACAGACAGCAGCCATTTATTATCACCGCTCACACATCTTATATACCTGACTGTACAGACAGCAGCCATTTATTGTCACCACTCACACATCTTATATACCTGACTGCACAGACAGCGGCCATTTATTGTCACCACTCACACATCTTATATACCTGACTGCACAGACAGCGGCCATTTATTGTCACCACTCGCACATCTTATATACCTGTCTGTACAGACAGCGGCCATTTATTATCACCACTCACACATCTTATATACCTGACTGTACAGACAGCAGCCATTTATTGTCACCACTCACACATCTTATATACCTGACTGCACAGACAGCGGCCATTTATTGTCACCACTCACACATCTTATATACCTGACTGTACAGACAGCAGCCATTTATTGTCACCACTCACACATCTTATATACCTGACTGCACAGACAGCGGCCATTTATTATCACCGCTCACACATCTTATATACCTGACTGTACAGACAGCAGCCATTTATTGTCACCACTCACACATCTTATATACCTGACTGCACAGACAGCGGCCATTTATTGTCACCACTCACACATCTTATATACCTGACTGCACAGACAGCGGCCATTTATTGTCACCACTCGCACATCTTATATACCTGTCTGTACAGACAGCGGCCATTTATTATCACCACTCACACATCTTATATACCTGACTGTACAGACAGCAGCCATTTATTGTCACCACTCACACATCTTATATACCTGACTGCACAGACAGCGGCCATTTATTGTCACCACTCGCACATCTTATATACCTGTCTGTACAGACAGCGGCCATTTATTATCACCACTCACACATCTTATATACCTGACTGCACAGACAGCGGCCATTTATTATCACCACTCACACATCTTATATACCTGACTGCACAGACAGTGGCCATTTATTATCACTACTCACACATCTTATATACCTGACTGCACAGACAGCAGCCATTTATTATCACCGCTCACACATCTTATATACCTGACTGTACAGACAGCAGCCATTTATTGTCACCACTCACACATCTTATATACCTGACTGCACAGACAGCGGCCATTTATTGTCACCACTCACACATCTTATATACCTGACTGCACAGACAGCGGCCATTTATTGTCACCACTCGCACATCTTATATACCTGTCTGTACAGACAGCGGCCATTTATTATCACCACTCACACATCTTATATACCTGACTGTACAGACAGCAGCCATTTATTGTCACCACTCACACATCTTATATACCTGACTGCACAGACAGCGGCCATTTATTGTCACCACTCACACATCTTATATACCTGACTGTACAGACAGCAGCCATTTATTGTCACCACTCACACATCTTATATACCTGACTGCACAGACAGCGGCCATTTATTGTCACCACTCACACATCTTATATACCTGACTGCACAGACAGCGGCCATTTATTGTCACCACTCGCACATCTTATATACCTGTCTGTACAGACAGCGGCCATTTATTATCACCACTCACACATCTTATATACCTGACTGTACAGACAGCAGCCATTTATTGTCACCACTCACACATCTTATATACCTGACTGCACAGACAGCGGCCATTTATTGTCACCACTCGCACATCTTATATACCTGTCTGTACAGACAGCGGCCATTTATTATCACCACTCACACATCTTATATACCTGACTGCACAGACAGCGGCCATTTATTGTCACCACTCACACATCTTATATACCTGACTGCACAGACAGCGGCCATTTATTGTCACCACTCACACATCTTATATACCTGACTGCACAGACAGCGGCCATTTATTTTTTGCACCCAATATCATGGGAGCTCTGGAAACGAAGGATGTTTTCTTAACAATCATGTTACCTTGTTTCTATTTTTTAGGCTTCGATGCTTCTTCTCTTGTTTCTTTTGTTTCAATTTCTAAAACAGTGAGTATACAAGATCCTTTCTGTACATGTCACCCCCAGGTCTCACCGTCATCCTGTAATATTTCCACCCTCAGGTCTATATAGTGTGAACAAGTTGTCAAGCACTTTTCCAAGTGATGTTAAAATCACTTGGAAAAGCGCTTGATCACCCGCATGCAGAAATGCATGTGAAGAACACTTGACAAACGCTTCTACCTGGCGAGAAAAACGCATGTAAAAACCGCATGCTTTTTTCCTGCCGGGGAGAAGCATAAAAAATATGCAGCATTTCTGCATCGTGGGCACATAGCCTAATGAGCCACATGACACTGGGGAGGAAAAATGCCTAATTGAGCACAATTTGGTCATTTACACTTAGGGGTGTACTCACTTTTGTGATATACTGTAGGTCCTTAGGATAGCTCATCAATATCTTGTGACTGAAAAGCGTTTTAACAATATTGTTTGTTATATCTCCACTCTATATAGTAAAATGCCACTTACCACCTTGGCAGCAACAACAACCACCTTTTACCACCTCGGCAGCAATGACAACCACCTTTTACCACCTCGGCAACAACAAAAATCACCTTTTACCACCTCGGCAGCACCAACAACCACCTTTTACAACCTCGGCAGCAAAGACAACCACCCTTTACCAACCTCGGCAGCAATGACAACCACCTTTTACCACCTCAGCAGCAGCAACAACCACCTTTTACCACCTCGGCAGCAACGACAACCACCTTTTACCACCTCAGCAGCAGCAACAACCACCTTTTACCACCTCGGCAGCAACGACAACCACTTTTTACCACCTCGGCAGCAATGACAACCACCTTTTACCACCTCGGCAGCAATGACAACCACCTTTTACCACCTCGGCAACAACAACCACGTTTTAACACCTCGGCAGCAACAACAACCACATTTTACCACCTCGGCAACAACAACCACTTTTTACCACCTGGGCAGCAACAACAACCACCTTGACAGCAGCAACAACCACCTTTTACCACCTCGGCAGCAACAAAAACAACCACCTTCTACCACCTTGGCAGCAACAACAACCATCTTTTACCACCTTGGCAGCAACAACAACCGCCTTTTACCACCTTGGCAGCAGCAACAACCACCTTTCACCACCTCGGCATCAACAACAACCACCTTTTACCATCTTGGCAGCAACGACAACACCCTTTTACCACCTCGGCAGCAGCAACAACCACCTTTTTCTACCTCGGCAGCAACAACAACCACCTTTTACCACCTTGGCAGCAGCAGCAACCACATTTTACCACCTCAGCAGCAACAACAACATTCTTGGCAGCAACAACAACCACCTTTTACCACCTCAGCAGCAACAACAACAACAACAACCTTTTACAAACTCAGCAGCAACAACAATCTTCTACCACCTCGACAGCAAACCAAGGCTGTCCAACAAATTTTATTTTTTCTTTATGTATGACAACTCAATAAATTGTATTGGACTCTACCTTTCGTTCCTCTTTAATTTCACTTCATTTCCTGGCCCCTTTTGTTCACATGCTGCTCTCCAGACTGGGAAACTCCCTGTGCCCTTTTTTCTAATCTCACAACCAGAACTGGCACTGTCTGGCTCAATTGTGCAGCACTGCCTTCTGCCCGCCCCATACACAGCATTGGCTGTTAGTAATCTGCTCCATCACTGACCGCATTCATTCCAGCATTGGCGCTGACTGAGCAGTGATCCTGTGCCTTCATCTGTGGCAGTGCAGCGCCGATCACTACATCTCACACCACATCCACAATGGTGATAGTCATCACATGTCCCCAGGGGTATAATGTTTGCAGTTGCAGAAAGTGTGACTGGGCCCATACTGACGCCATTGCCTACTTCAGTTGGATATGCACGCGGATGCACAATCAGCTGAAGTGTGTTACGGCGCAGAGACACGTTGGGTCCCTGCACTGCAAAACAGACCGCCGCCAAGAGACCAGCAGCTGAGGTTGGCGTGCGAGGCATGGACGTCGCACGGCAGTGACATTACCCTACACACACAGACTGGCCTATGCTGGGGCTACACCATGTTTGGTCACAACACAGGTCAAGCTGCCAAACTTCGTTCTATGCCGCTGCTACATGGTAACGCGATGCCGGCGAGTAGGGTCACATTGCGGACCCTGCGGTGATGGGACAAGTTCTGATTTTTTAATCTGCTTGTTGCGGGACGTAGGGGACATAATGTGACCCTATTCACTTTATTTCTGCCACTAAGTCATGTAGCAGCAGCTTACAGTGATTGTGCTGCACAACCTGCGCCATGACCAAATCACTGTGCAACCAGCATCATATATAATAGTGTAATGTAGAGCTGAATAATGAGATTCACAGGACTCCATGGGAATCGGATCAGGGTCATGCAAAGTAATTCAGCCGGTCATGAAATAGTCGCATTGTATTAAGTGCCACATACATCCAAGATACTTGAGTCTGAATACCGGCCGAAGAAGTGTGCAAGTTTTACAATAGATCCTGCTGATGGATTGGTCGAGTTTGTATAATATATGACGCATATGACGCTTGTATGCAGTTATTGTTTTACATATAAAAAATGTAACCATATGTATCGAGATGGATATAGATACATATTTATTTATAGTCATATACGGCAATAAAATGGCAGCACTCCAGACGTATGATAGTGAAAAAACTGATCTTTATTCCGCCATGTATGTGCAACATTTCCTCTCTTCAAACTGTGAGTCTTTCTGAAGCCATGAACATTATATATAGGGTACACTCCATAATCAGAGGCCGGCAGCTGACATCAGCGTGCGCGTTACTGGGGGCACGCCCTCTGTTGGTATGTACAGTGCTGTCCCATTATTATGTGGCGCCCCTGCGGGTCCAGTAGCCACAGAGGTGCTGCATCTCACCCAGAGGTGTGGTACCCCACTCTCAGGTAAGGACGGAGTACTACCCGGGACCCACACACCCACATCCAACACACTCCACTTCAGGAGGGAAGGGCGAGATTGCTCACAAGGGAGAGCACAGTCCCTGGTCCCTAGCTGGAGGGTGGAACTAGGTAGAGGAGGTGGGTGGAGGAAGTAGATCAGGGGAGCACAGACAGAAAGAGTATAAAAGACAGGGAGAAATATCTAGAAAGAGTGGAGAGGGGAGTCCTGCTCAGGAGAGCAGTGGAGAAGGGTTCATTCTCCTGGCTCCAGTGCTTGGAGCAGGAGTTCAGTGGAGAGAGAGGAGTGGGGCCTAGTGAGAGAGGCCCAGGAGGAGGAAAGTGAGGAAAGAAGAGAGGAGCAGTGAGGAGGGCTCCAGGGAGACAGAAGGGATCCCAGGGGCACGGCGAGTGCGGATGCCACCCGTACGCCCAAAATCACGCTGACGTGGAGGGATCAAGCCGCAGAAGGGGATGGCCCCAGACTAGTGGAGAACAACCAGGCTCAGCTAGCCAACCGGAAGCTGCAGCATTTTCAAGGTGTTGCAGTCAAAATCCACAATTACATCGCTGAAAATTTGGCCACATAGGGTCCAGGGGACTGAGAGAAGTCGCCCGACAAGGCCCGAGGTCACTGGCTTGGGTCACTGATTGTGAGGCGCAGGGCAGGAGGACAAGTCAAGAGCCAGCGCAGTGAGACGACCGGTAAAGGTACATAGAACGGGGTCCTGTCCAAGTGCTCCTGAGATACCTGACAGTTTGCTGGATCACTACCCCGGAGGACACAGGACGACGTGGGTGGTCGCACACCGGTGACTGTAACCTGAAAAACTTAACAACTGTGAGTAAAACCTGAAGACTGCACCCCACTGTGTCCTTGAATAATTGCTGCGCCATCATCTGCATTACACCGCACCAACAACATCTACATCCACAATTCTTCATATACTGCCCTGGAGCTAAGCTCTGCCTGTGGAGAGCTGAACCAACTCTGCTGCGTCACCATCAGCTCCAGAGGATCTGCACCGCAGCGGTGGCCCCATATAGCCGCATACCACAGGTGACGTCACGAACATTATCTCTAAAAACTTTATTCCCCTTTCACTTCCCCTTTAATTATTTGACCGCCCTGGGTCAACGACCAGGTCACTTCCACTGTGACATCCCCAGCACCGATTGGCCCGGCACCGAGTACCCCATGACCCCAGGGGGCGCATCAACTACATAGTATTAAATTATATTATTTTATAAATATATATATATATATATATATATATACAGTGGGGGAAAAAAGTATTTAGTCAGCCACCAATTGTGCAAGTTCTCCCACTTAAAAAGATGAGAGAGGCCTGTAATTGACATCATAGGTCGACCTCAACTATGAGAGACAAAATGAGAAAACAAATCCTGAAAATCACATTCTTTGATTTGGAAAGAAATTTTTTTCAAATTTTGGTGGAAAATAAGTATTTGGTCAATTACAAAAGTTCATCTCAATACTTTGTTATATATCCTTTGCTGGCAATGACAGAGGTGAAACGTTTTCTGTAAGTCTTCAAAAGGTTGGCACACACTGTTTCTGGTATGTTGGCCCATTCCTCCATGCAGATCTCCTCTAGAGCAGTGATGTTTTGGGGCTGTCGCTGGGCAACACGGACTTTCAACTCCCTCCAAAGGTTTTCTATAGGGTTTAGATCTGGAGACTGGCTAGGCCACTCCAGGACCTTGAAATGCTTCTTACGAAGCCACTCCTTCGTTGCCCTGGCGGGCGGTGTGCTTGGGATCATTGTCATGCTGAAAGACCCAGCCATGTTTCATCTTCAATGCCTTTGCTGATGGAATGAGGTCTGCACTCAAAATCTCACGATACATGGCCCCATTCATTCTTTCATGTACACGGATCAGTCGCCTGGTCCCTTGATAGAGAAACAGCCCCAAAGCATGATGTCGCCACCCCCATGCTTCACAGTAGGTATGGTGTTCTTCAGATGCAACTCAGCATTCTTTTTCCTCCAAACACGACGAGTTGTGTTTCTACCAAACAGTTCTACTTTGGTTTCATCTGACCATATGACATTCTCCCAGTACTCTTCTGGATCATCCAAATGATCTCTAGCAAACTTCAGATGGGCCCAGACATGTAATGGCTTAAGCAGGGGGACACATCTGGCACTGAAGGATCTGAGTCCCTAGTGGCGTAGTGTGTTACTGATGGTAGCCTGTGTAACGTTAGTCCCAGATCTCTGCAGGTATTTTACTAGGTCCCCCCGTGTGGTTCTGGGATTTTTGCTCACCGTTCTTGAGATCATTTTGACCCCACTGGGTGAGATCTTGTGTGGAGCCCCAGATCGAGGGAGATTATCAGTGGTCTTGTATGTCTTCCATTTTCTAATGATTGCTCCCACAGTTGATTTCTTCACACCAAGCTGCTTGCCTATTGCAGATTCAGTCTTCCCAGCCTGGTGCAGGGCTGCAGTTTTGTTTCTGGTGTCCTTTGACAGCTCTTTGGTCTTCACCATAGTGGAGTTTGGAGTGTGACTGAGGTTGCGGACAGGTGTCTTTTATACTTATAACAAGTTCAAACATGTGCCAGTACTACAGGTAATGAGTGGAGGACAGAGGAGCCAGTACTACAGGTAATGAGTGGAGGACAGAGGAGCCAGTACTACAGGTAATGAGTGGAGGACAGAGGAGCCAGTACTACAGGTAATGAGTGGAGGACAGAGGAGCCAGTACTACAGGTAATGAGTGGAGGACAGAGGAGCCTCTTTAAGAAGAAGTTACAGGTCTGTGAGAGACAGAAATCTTGCTTGTTTGTAACGGACCAAATACTTATTTTCCACCAAAATTTGAAAAAGTTTCTTTCCATATCAGACAATGTGATTTTCAGGATTTGTTTTCTCATTTTGTCTCTCATAGTTGAGGTCGACCTATGATGTCAGTTACAGGCCTCTCTCATCTTTTAAGTGGGAGAACTTGCACAATTGAGGGCTGACTAAATACTTTTTTTCCCCATTGTGTATATATATATATATATATATATATATATATATATATATATACCGTATATATATATGTATACAGTACAGACCAAAAGTTTGGACACACCTTCTCATTTAAAGATTTTTATGTATTTTCATGACTATGAAAATTGTACATTCACACTGAAGGCATCAAAACTATGAATTAACACATGTGGAATTATATACTTAACAAAAAAGTGTGAAACAACTGAAAATATGTCTTATATTCTAGGTTCTTCAAAGTAGCCACCTTTTGCTTTGATGACTGCTTTGCACACTCTTGGCATTCTCTTGATGAGCTTCAAGAGGTAGTTACTGGAAATGGTTTTCACTTCACAGGTGTGCCCTGTCAGGTTTAATCAGTGGGATTTCTTGCCTTATAAATGGGTTTGGGACCATCAGTTGTGTTGTGCAGAAGTCTGGTGGATACACAGCTGATAGTCCTACTGAATACACTGTTAGAATTTGTATTATGACTAGTGTTGATCGAGCACTAAAATGCTCGGGTGCTCGAAGCTCGGGCCGAGCTCGCCGTGATACTCGGGTGCTCGACCCAAGCAACGAGCCCAATGTTAGTCTATGGGAGACCCGAGCATTTTTGCGGTGGCACCTCCGGCAGTCTTTTAAAAGCCTAACAAATGCCCAAGACGATAGTGACAGTGCTCAAATGACATGGGGACAGCATGGTGATCGCCCCAGGAAGCATTTCTGACCCCCAGGTCACTGCTGTCAACAACATGGTCAGAGGTATTAAGCCACTTTTACGGGCTCACAATAAAACGTTCAAAAACGAAACTGAAACTTTTTTCCTGCGAAATATGTTAAGGAATTTCTTTTCCAGGGTAAAGACTTGTGTATAAGGTAAAATAAATAACCAAAAACAAAAATACTCCTCCACACCTTGGCTATGTTCACAAGCAGCATTTTTTATGCATTTTTGCACTTTTGTATTGCTTTCAACTGTGACAAATGCATTCACCGGGAAATGTCATTTTAACATTTTACAACCTTATCTGGCCATGTGCTGTGTGACACATGCATACAGTGCTGAAAAGACATGGGAACAGCATGGGGAAGACCCCTGGAAGCATCTCTGACACCCAGGTCACTGTCTAAAAGTGTGCCCATCATAAGTGATCCTTGCCGCATCAGAAGATGCAGACTTGCAACTATCCCCGTGCAAGTTGTAGTCCCAGGGCAGTGTTCAATTGTACCTCCCCCATTCCTTGCAATACAAGCGCAAGTATGCAGCCTGCCACCCACCCACCCCCAGGCTGCAATACTATACTGCTTGCTTGCACTTGAAATTGGGCCTTTTAGGCATGTGGAGGCGGAATCTGGCCACCACGTCATGGCTGCGTTGGTGGCCTGGAATCCATACTCAGTCCCCAGCCGCCCGGCGGCCGGGTGTCCACACACGGTTCCCAGCCGCCTGGGGGCAGCCGGGTGTCCATAAACGGTCCCCAGCTGCCCCTATTTCTCCTTGGCACATCCCCCCACACACTTTTCTTAGCCCGGCCTGCTTTAGGGCAGCATTGGACGAGCCCACCAGAGAACCGGACTCCTCCGGTGGGCCCTGGCTTCTCCATCAGGGGAGTTGAGAGTGCCAAGGTGAGGAGCATGATGATGATGACAGAAGTTAGCATCTGCTTTGTTTTCTTTTAATGCAAGTGTAAGTGTGCAGCCTGCCACCCACCCCCAGACTGCAATGCCATACTGCTAGCTTGCACTTGAAATGGGGCCTTTTAGTTTGGAGGAGGCCGAAGCTGGCCACTACCTCATGGCTGCTTCGGCAGCGAGGTATCCATACTCAGTCCCCAGCCGCCCCTATTTGTCCTGGTGTGCCTTATACATAAGATTAAGCGCATATACCAAAACATTACCTTTGCCCTCCCCAGAGCATTTAGTGGGAAGGAGAGCCTATTCCGTTGTAGTGTGTGCATGCCAACCCCCTGCTCATGGCACATGCGAAGATACCTCCCACCCTGCACCTGTCGTTGCAGACTTGCAACTATCCCCGTTCAAGTCCTTGTCCCCGGGCAGTGTTCAATTGTACCTCTCCCATTCCTTGCAATGCATGCGCAAGTATGCAGCCTGCCACCCACCCACCCCCAGGCTGCAAAACCATACTGCTAGCTTGCTTGCACTTTAAATTGGGCCTTTTAGGCATGTGGAGGCGGAATCTGGCCACCACGCCATGGCTGCGTTGGCGGCCTGGTATCCAAACTCAGTCCCCAGCCGCCCGGTGGCCAGATGTCCCCGCTTGCTCCCCAGCCTCCAGGGGGCGGCCGGGTGTCCATACTCGGTCCCCAGCCACCCCTATTTTTCCCGGTAACCTTTCCCACACTTTTCTTAGCCTGGCCTGCTTTAGGGCAGCATTGGCTGAGCCCACCAGACAACCAGACTCCTCCGGTGGGCCCTGGCTTCTCCATCAGGGGAGTTGAGAGTGCCAAGGTGAGGAGCATGATGAGGATGATAGAAGTTAGCATCTGCTTTGTTTTGTTGGAATGCAAGCGCATGTATGTAGTAGCGGCTAGGCCTGAGGTGGTCAGCGTTTTGGCGCATATCCTACCTCCTCCGAGGATTGCTGGATGTTTTCCTGCTACTATCCAAGTTCTATGACTCCCGTTAAAACAAAGCTTCAGGTGATAAATGATGGATGAGGTGGTGGCAAAGGAGAAAGAGCAGGAGGAACAGGGACCATTCACATCAATATCAGACCAGTCAACCAGATATGTCTTGTAGGATATGTTTCTGTAACAAAAGGAGCGGTTCGGCTACACAGTTATAGGGCATACAGTGAGTGCAATACCTACCAAAAATTTCGAGGCACTCCAATGCCCCTTGGAAATGACATGGAGGTCAGAGGGCCTTAACTAAACCTTTTTGTTCCATTTATAGCAACTGGGTCTCCTGTGCTCTGTTGGCCTAAGCAGTGAATGGAAGGCTTTCCAAAAATTATGAGGAACTGCAATGCCCCTTACAAGAGCCATGCAGTACAGCATATTACAAACATAAGTCCCATTATTGCGGAGTGGGTCTCCCATAGTATTTGCTTATGCCTTCCAAGCAAAAGCTTCCAAAAATTAGGACGGAGCAACTTGCAATGCCCCTTACAAGAACCATGCAGTACAGCATATTACAAACATAAGTCCCATTATTGCGGAGTGGGTCTCCCATAGGATTTGCTTATGCCTTCCAAGCAAAAGCTTCCAAAAATTAGGACGGAGCAACTTGCAATGCCCCTTACAAGAACCATGCAGTACAGCATATTACAAACATAAGTCCCATTATTGCGGAGTGGGTCTCCCATAGGATTTGCTTATGCCTTCCAAGCATAAGCTTCCAAAAATAAGGACGGAGGAACTTGCAATGCTGGCACCCTGGTGGTATAGTGGTGTTGGAGGCTGAGGATAAGGAGAAGAACATAAAACAGCCGAAATGAGGAAGCGTATACCCATGTGTGGATGTGAAGCGGTGCATGTGAATACACCTCCCGAAATAACACAGTGGATTTGACTTTATGTTACTCTGCTATTATTTGGTGGTGATGAGAAGTCTGGCCCAATCCAGCCCTTGTTCATTTTGTTAAGGGTCAGTTTGTCAGCATTGTCAGTTGACAGGCGAGTGCACTTATCAGTTATAATCCCCCCAGCGGCACTAAAAACACGCTCCGATAACACGCTAGAGGCAGAGCAGGCCTCCAAGGCGTACAGAGCGAGTTCATTCCAAGTGTCCAGCTTGGATACCCAATAATTAAAAGGCACAGAAGAATCACGGAGGACCCTGGTACGGTCGGCATGGTACTCCCTCACCATCTTTTGAAACTTTCCACTCCTTGTGAGAGTACCCCGCGCCTCAGGGCCTGTAAACTGGGCGGGTGTCAGAAATCTGTCCCAGAACGTTGACAGTGTTCCCCTGCCTCTGCTGGATTGGAGTTGCATCTCTTTCGCCTGTACGCCTTGGTTGGGCAACGAACTGTGACCTCTGCCGCTAGCGTGTTCAGATGAGAATTTTGCAAGTTCTGCAGCAAGGGCCTTCTGGTACTGCCCCATTTTTGTAGACCTCTCCACTTCAGGAATAAGAGAGTGAAAGTTCTCCTTGTAGCGGGGGTCTAAAAGTGTCACCAACCAGTAATGACTGTCACCCAACATTTTGACAACGCGAGGGTCACGGTTAAGGCAGCGTAACATAAAGTCAGCTATGCGTGCCAGACTGGTAACGGGCAAGATTTCCGTGTCCTCACCAAGATGACGACTGACCATGCT
The DNA here is from genome assembly GCF_046119375.1 of Phyllobates terribilis. NCBI lineage: Eukaryota > Metazoa > Chordata > Amphibia > Anura > Dendrobatidae > Phyllobates > Phyllobates terribilis. The sequence goes on from NW_027362767.1 coordinate 138,970,677, forward strand.
CTCCTCCTCCTCCTCCTCTCCCCTGTCCTCAGGCCACCCACGCTGAACCGACGGTATGACACTTGTACATGTACTACCGTCTACAGCGCATGATAGCAGCTCCTGTTCTTCCTCCTCCTCCTCCTCTCCCTCATTGTCCCCCAATGCACATTGGGTTGAGATGAGGCTGGGCTGTGTGTAATCGCCCACTACGGCTTCTTGATCCATCTCATCATACTCTGGCTGCAATGCCTCCTCTTTAATTCTCTGCAGAGAGCGTTGCAAAAGACAGACAAGTGGGATGTTGACACTAATGATGGCGTCATCGCCACTCACCATCTTGGTGGCTCCTCAAAGTTTGTCAGGATGGTACATATGTCAGACATCCAGGTCCACTCCTGAGGTCTTATGTGTGGAGTCTGACCTGAATATCGACGGCCTTGTTGCATCTGGTACTCCACAACTGCTCTCTTCTGCTCACAAAGCCTTTGCAACATGTGGAGGGTAGAGTTCCAACGTGTGGGGACATCACACACCAGTCGGTGTGCCGGAAGCTGCAAACGCTGCTGCAACACAGCAAGGGCGGCGGAAGCTGTAGCCGACTTGCGAAAATGAGCTGACAGGCGGCGTACTTTCACGAGCAGATCTGGCAACTCGGGGTACGATTTAAGAAACCGCTGAACCACGAGGTTAAGCACATGAGCCAGGCATGGTACGTGTGTGATCTAACCTCGCCTCAGAGCCGCCACCAGGTTACGGCCATTGTCACACACGACCATGCCGGGATGTAGGTCCAGCGGTCTCAGACACAGATCTGCCTGCTCTTTCACAGCTGTCCACAACTCACAAGCAGTGAGAGGTTTATCATCTAAGCTTATGAGTTTCAGCACAGCCTGTTGCCGCTTGGCGGAGGCAGTACTGCAGTGCTTCCAGCTTGTAACTGATGTGGTGATATCTGAGATGGAGGCTGAACATGAGGAGGAGGAGGAGGAGGAGGATGATGCGCAGGAGCTATACACTGTGGGGACAACTATGACTGACATAGGGCCCGCAATCCTCGGTGTGGGGAGGACGTGTTCTGTCCCAAGGTCCGACTGGGTCCCGGCTTCCACTATGTTTACCCAGTGTGCCGTCAGAGAGATGTACCGTCTCTGGCCACAAGCACTTGTCCACGTGTCCGTTGTCAGGTGGACTCTCCCAGTAACTGCGTTGTTGAGGGCACGGCAGATGCTTTGGGACACGTGCTTGTGTAGTGCGGGGATGGCACACCGGGCAAAATAGTGTCGGCTGGGGACCGAGTACCGAGGGACGGCCACCGCCATAAGATTGCGGAAGGATTCTGTCTCCACTAGCCTAAAAGGCAGCATTTCCAATGCAAGCAGTCGTGAAATGTGCGAATTTAGGACTGTGGCCTGTGGGGCGTTAGCTGCGAATTTCCGCTTTCGTTCAAAGGTCTGGGATATGGACAATTGAACGCTGCGGTGGGACGTGGACGTGGACGTTGATGCTGTTTCTTGAGAAACTGCCATAACAAGTGAAGACTGAGAGGAGAGGGCATCTTTACATGCAGTATGGACAGGGGATTGCCTTGCACACACAACAGGGGGTTCTATTGCACGCACAACAGTGGAAGAAGCACTGGTGACACCCGCTGACACTGGTCGTGGACCCTGGGTTTCGCCCCACAAAGTCGGGTGCTTTGCTGTCATGTGCCTGATCATGCTGGTGGTGGTCAGGCTGGTAGTTTTGTCACCCCTGCTGATGCTGGCATGGGGTTATCAGCAGAGTCTTTAAAAAAATTCCAGACTCTGGAAGATCTAGCGCTTGTACTGGCAACGTCCCTCGTGTTGGTGTTACGGGGAACGGTTGCCCGCCTTCTGTCTGCGGCCACCACACTGCTTCTTCCTGCCTGTTGGGGTACTCTGCCTCCCTCCCCCTGTGTGCTGCTGGCCTCACTCTGCATGTCCTCCTGCCATGTTGGGTCAGTTACTAGATCATCCACCACCTCCTCCTCTTCCACTTGCGCACCACGATGCTCCTCCTCACTTGCTGGCAATTATGTCTCGTCATCGTCCACCTCTTGTGACAAATTGCCAGTGACGCGCCCCCTGGGACATATTCCTTTTTGAGGGGAATACCCGGCACCGGATCAGATGGGGGTGTTGTAGTCTCCGAGCGGCTGTGACCCGGCCCGTGCCCAGGGCGTCAAGCTCAGTGTTATGTGGCAGTCCTACAGATGTTATTAAGAGTTCTTTTGTGTCGACTACGCCACCCGTTGTGATGCGGTCACTGTGGCCGCCGCTGCAGCAGGGTCCGCTGAGGCTGATGGTGGGTGCGCAGCTTGGTGGGATAACCCCCAACGGGAGGGGTATAGCCTCAGAGGGGACAGGTGCAGAGGATGGGGGTTGTGGTGGTGTAGTGCAGACGGCAGTGAAGACAGAGTCGGGTTGTGCAGTTAAGGGTGTTTACTTACTGCAGATGTTGTGCTGGTCACTCCAGCTTCGAATGACCACCCGAGCCGTGCTGCGTCCACCAGGTCCTGGATCCAGCCAACCCCCAAACAAGTCCGGAGCGTGGCCCTGAGCTCTCTTTCTGTCCCGTTCTCTGGCCGTCCCCACCAGTAATCCACCTAGGTCCAGCTCCCTCGGGCCTTCTGTTGGGACACCCTTGGCCCTGGGTTCCCTGACCCTTCATGTGGTGTGCCTTCAGGGTGGATGTGGTGGGTGACCGTGGCAAACGCTGCCCACGGTCTCCGGTCTCTGGCTGGGGAATGTTTTTACCCCCACCAGCTTGGGTTCCGGTACCCTGATGCCGACTCTTCACCCGGGGATTTTAGTTGGGATCTCGGAGTCCTTTTCTTCTGTGCCTCTGGGTCTCTCTTCTCTCCTCTGCTCCTGACTTGTTCTCTGCAACTGACTGACCCTGTTCTTAGTTGGTGCCCACCTTATATACACCCTCTATGTGTGAGCTCAGGTGACCAGCACCCAATGAGCTCCTAACTTTACCCAGGCTGCTCCCCCTATCTGCCCCTACACTACTTGGGATGTACCACCCCCCTCCCACTCCAGCCAGGAACAGACTCGGTCGTACCTGCACATTTCTAAGTGGGAGTACCGTCGGTCTGCTCCTCGGAAATGGGATGTGTGTAGTGCATGCAGCCTACCGAGCTCAGTTCCACACTCCTTCCTTACCCGGGAGTGGAATATCACACCTCTGGGTTGAGGTGCAATACCCCTGTAGCAGCCGAATCCTCAGGGTGCTACATTCCCCCCTGGTAAATCACAGCACGTCCTCGGGCTGTAAGACATAAATAACACCAAAAACATACATTTTTTTTTTTTCATAAACATATAAAACATATAAAACATTATATATATAAAACTTTTCATATCAACATTCTCGTCGTCTCTTGTTTCAGGTTCCTCCTCCGGACACTGTACAACGTGTGTCCGGGAAAAGTGCGACAGTCTCTTAGAAAAACTGGTTTTCCTATAAAACCGGTAGGGGGCGCTTTAGGAAGCGCAACTATATACAGGGGAAGTTGGCCGCTCTCAGTCCTCGGCCAGGTAGAGGGAAGGGAATGGCTGCTCACAGTCCTCAGCCTGTGGGATTAAGGGGTTAGCGGGTAAACAGTTCACTCAGCTGGTCCCAACGGGGACTATATATATGTAGCTACAGTTTCTTTATACCCCGATCGGGTAACTATTTACATCACCGCTCTGCCGCACTCAACGGCGTCTTCCTCCTGCTCTTTGCTTATAACTGGTTGTAACTTCAGACCCGTCCGGGTCCTCTTGCTCCTCCTCCTCGCACCGCAACTCCTCCTCCGTCAGGCGGTGTACGTGGAGGGCGTAAGGTCCTTTGGCACACTTGTGCCGGGTAAAGGTGACCTCGTCTCCGATGTAGAGGTCACGACCTCTGTGCCCCTCCGGCAGATGGGACTCCACGTCTCTGCGCGTGACAAAGACGTCGCCGGGGGTGTTGTTGTCTCTGATGAAGCCCCACCCGTGCTGCTGGTTAAACTTTATTACAGTCCCGGTGGTACGGGGACTGTGCGCTGCACGGGGGTCCCTCCTGGTCCGGCTCTTTTGCTCGGCGCTCCTTATTTGGGCCTGTTGTTCCCGGACCCGCCTCTCTCTCCGCTCCCTCGCAAACTCCTCGAGCTGTTGGCGGCAGCACTCAGCACGCTCCGCTGCAGCTGCCCTGGTTTCCTGAGTGAACCCCATTAGATCTTCTCCGGTGGGGTCCCACTCAAACTGCGCTTCCGCTAGCGGGGGCGAGATCCTTATTACGGGCTTCGGAGCCGGAATCAGGGGTGCACACATGGCCCCAACCCTCCTCTGGTGCTCCAGTTCGTAATACTTCTGGGGCCAGATGAAAGGCTGCCCGTCCGGCCACGTGTGCTGGGCAAACAAGTCCTCTCCCAGACGCGGCACCCTTGGTTTTACGGGTGCGGGCGCGGTGGTGGTGGCGCCCGGGTTGCCCAGGCCTTGCGGCCAGGCCTGGGGCACCTGGAAGGTGAAGGGCACCGTTAATACGGCGGCGCCCTGGGCTACCTGGCCTTGCGACCAGGCCGGAGGCTCCGCGGAGGTAGGGGGCGCTGTTGGTGATGCGACGCCCGGGAATTCTAGGCCCTGCGACCAGGCTGGTGGTACTTCCTGCTTGGTCACGCTCGGGGTCGAGGCGTGTGACGTCACAGGGGTCGCGGCGGCGGCTTCCGGTTGGGGCCTAGTCTGCGTCGGTGACATGGCGTTTTCGGGCACAGCAGGGGGACTTTCGGGCTCTGCGACGGGGAGCTGGGGCAGGTAAGCGGTGTCACGGCTTGGGGTATAGGCGTCCCCTTTACCTGCCTCCATGCGTTCGGCTCCCTCCTCGGCGCCGTCTCCGGCCTTGGGTCCTCCCGCGCCATCCTCAGAGGCGGTCTACTTCCTCATCTCGGCTGGCGTGCTCCGGGTCTTGGTTTGCTGGGCCATCTCCCGGCTCCACTCCGCCAATGTCTCTCGCTGTACCCGGGCCATCCTCCGTGCGAGGCCCTCCAGGGCAGTCTGTGCACACTCCCGGTCTCGGGGGAGCTGTGCAAGGACCTCCACTAGGCCTAGTGGGGTCGTGGTGTCCAGCAGGCTCCTGACCAACGGGTCGGTGCTGCTCTGCTCTTCTTCCAGCAGGCTCCTGGCCAGCGGGCCGGTGCTGCTCTGCTCTCTGGACATCTCCGGGTGAGCTTCTCTGCTACTCCTCTCCAGACTTCTTGCCTCCGGGTGCGCTCGCTCCAGACTGCTCCAGGCGGCACCCATCTTCGTTCTTTTCTTTCGTCTCCTCCCACTTCGAGGGCGGTCCCGGGGCCACTGGGTGACTGTCAGCTCCAGGGGCGGTTCTTTCACGCTGACAGACACCTCTAGCATCAAAGTCTCTGTTGGTGGGGGCGGTTTTCACTTTTGGCGCCATTTTCTGTCCTGGCCCACGATGGGAGGCGGCCTCCTGCCCTCCTTTGGCACGCCCATAATGGCGTCCGCTGCTCTTCCAAGGCGGGAAATCTGCGGATTTGGCGGGAAGCGTCGCCCAGTGGCGGGAAACTCTGCAGATGGCGGGAACAAGCTGGAAATGGCGGACAATCGGCGGGAAACGACCTGTGATGGGGTCCGATGGCATGGACCCTCCGGAACCGGCGGGAGACTTCTTTCTGAGGTAAACTTGCACTTTTCTTCAGGCACGCAGTACCCGGGTGTTGCGGGCACGTAATCCTGCCGACTACGCCAAAGTTGACGCGCCCCCTGGGACATATTCCTTTTTGAGGGGAATACCCGGCACCGGATCAGATGGGGGTGTTGTAGTCTCCGAGCGGCTGTGACCCGGCCCGTGCCCAGGGCGTCAAGCTCAGTGTTATGTGGCAGTCCTACAGATGTTATTAAGAGTTCTTTTGTGTCGACTACGCCACCCGTTGTGATGCGGTCACTGTGGCCGCCGCTGCAGCAGGGTCCGCTGAGGCTGATGGTGGGTGCGCAGCTTGGTGGGATAACCCCCAACGGGAGGGGTATAGCCTCAGAGGGGACAGGTGCAGAGGATGGGGGTTGTGGTGGTGTAGTGCAGACGGCAGTGAAGACAGAGTCGGGTTGTGCAGTTAAGGGTGTTTACTTACTGCAGATGTTGTGCTGGTCACTCCAGCTTCGAGTGACCACCCGAGCCGTGCTGCGTCCACCAGGTCCTGGATCCAGCCAACCCCCAAACAAGTCTGGAGCGTGGCCCTGAGCTCTCTTTCTGTCCCGTTCTCTGGCCGTCCCCACCAGTAATCCACCTAGGTCCAGCTCCCTCGGGCCTTCTGTTGGGACACCCTTGGCCCTGGGTTCCCTGACCCTTCATGTGGTGTGCCTTCAGGGTGGATGTGGTGGGTGACCGTGGCAAACGCTGCCCACGGTCTCCGGTCTCTGGCTGGGGAATGTTTTTACCCCCACCAGCTTGGGTTCCGGTACCCTGATGCCGACTCTTCACCCGGGGATTTTAGTTGGGATCTCGGAGTCCTTTTCTTCTGTGCCTCTGGGTCTCTCTTCTCTCCTCTGCTCCTGACTTGTTCTCTGCAACTGACTGACCCTGTTCTTAGTTGGTGCCCACCTTATATACACCCTCTATGTGTGAGCTCAGGTGACCAGCACCCAATGAGCTCCTAACTTTACCCAGGCTGCTCCCCCTATCTGCCCCTACACTACTTGGGATGTACCACCCCCCTCCCACTCCAGCCAGGAACAGACTCGGTCGTACCTGCACATTTCTAAGTGGGAGTACCGTCGGTCTGCTCCTCGGAAATGGGATGTGTGTAGTGCATGCAGCCTACCGAGCTCAGTTCCACACTCCTTCCTTACCCGGGAGTGGAATATCACACCTCTGGGTTGAGGTGCAATACCCCTGTAGCAGCCGAATCCTCAGGGTGCTACACCAGCGTCGACTTCCTGTGGCCGTGGCTGTTCAAATATTTGGGCATCGCTACATGGGATCTCCTCTTCCACCACTTCAAGCGTATCAGGCGAGGGGCACAAATCTGGAAATGGACCAGTGAACAGCTCTTCAGAGTGTCCAAGTGTGGGATCAATTGCTGTCTGACGACACTCGGCATGGTGGGAGAAAGGAGCATCAGGGTGAGGAGGAGTATGCGGTGGAGACTCACGGCTACTAAGAGTTGACCGTGTGGAAGACAGACCGGAGGTGGCGGTGCCCAGGTAACTGGAAGTATTATCTGCTATCCAATTAATAACCTGTTCACACTGATCAGTTCTCAATACTGGTGTTGTTCTGTGCTTCCCTAGTAATTCGGTCAAGAAGTGGGAGCGAGAAGATGTGGCTGTTGGTTGTGGCACATTTTCACCTTGGCCACGGCCCCGTCCTCTGCACGAACCATCACCAGAATGTCCACTTCCACGTCCCTTGACACGTGCCTTGCCCATTGTAAATGAAGTAAAATAGCTTACACTTGCACTATCAATGGAAAAAGGGTAATAAAAAGTAGATTAGAACCGTGGAAGAGGATAACCAGAGTTCTATTTCTCTGGCCTACACCCGACTCTTTTAAACAATCTGAACAATCAGGGAGAAACTATTACTGTTTTTCTTTACGTAAAAAATACCAAACCTGAATAATAGAGATTTTTTACCGTGGGATGGTAAAACCACAGTTATTGTTTACTGGGGTATACCAGACTTTTTTAAATATATAGATTTGCGGCTGAACAGTGAGCGACACACTCAAACTGTGTTTTTTTTAGATACCAAAGGCCCAAAACTGGATAGTACAGAGATTTGACCCATGGAACTGCAAAACCACACTGGGATTTGTCGGGCCTACACAAGACTATTTTCAACAGATATATTTTTGTGTCACAACAGTCAGGAGACACTACCGTTTTTCTTTACGGAAAATATACCAAAACCTGAATAATAGAGATTTTTTACCGTGGGAAGGCAAAACCACAGTTATTGTTTACTGGGGTATACCAGACTTTTTTAAATAGATATAATTGCGGCTGAACAGTGAGCGACGCACTCAAACTGTGTTTTTTTAGATACCAAATGGCCCAAAAGTGGATAATACAGAGGTTTGAACTGTGGAAGTGCAAAACAACACTTTTGTTTCTCTAGCCTACACCTGACTATTTTCAACAGATATATTTGTGTCTGAAAAATAAAAAACAAAAGGTTAATAAGACGGGTATTTGTACAGTGTGAAAGAGGAAAAAAAAAGAGGATTTAGATGAAAAAAAAAAGGATTTTTCCTGTCCCCTGAGACCTGGAGCTAAGTCCAGCAATTTCAGCAACAGGAGCACACAGGACTGTAATGCTGCGTTTGCTGGTATAACCACTGCGTCTCCTATACCGCCTGCCTGCCTGATATCTGGGATGGATATTAGTCCTGAGAAGGACTGTTTGTTTGATCTGGCAGCCTTTACAGACCCTACACTAACTATTTTGCAGTTTATATCTCTCCCTAAATCAGCAGCGCTGTCCCTACACTGTCTGATCCGGAGCGACTGTGTCCAAGATGGCGGCGCCTGGTTTTAAATACTCGAGGTGACGCTGTGCGGCCAGCCAATCACTGTAATGCTCACAACCAACATGGCTGCGGCATTACAGTGACTGGCTGGCAATCCCTGCATGTTCATTGGCTCTGTAAAGAGCGCCAAACATGCAGGGCAGAGACCCGAGCTCCCGCCCGAGTAACCCGGAAATGTTCGGTGCTCGCCGAACATCCCGAGTAGCGTGATGCTCGGGCGAGTACCGAGCAGTGTCGAGCATGTTCGCTCAACACTTATTATGACAAGAAAAAAGCAGCTAAGTAAAGAAAAACGAGTGGCCATCATTACTTTAATAAATGAAGGTCAGTCAGTCCGAAAAATTGGGCAAACTTTGAAAGTGTCCCCAAGTGCAGTTGCAAAAACCATCAAGCGCTACAAAGAAACTGGCTCACATGAGGACCGCCCCAGGAAAGGAAGTGTGGCACCCCAGAGGGTCTGTTTTCCACAGTGGTGTTGCTTCCCTTAAAAGAGGTAATACCATGTCTGGAGGCAAGTGGGGGGTTTCCTGGTCAGGAACCTAATACATGCAACACATCCTGTCTCCAGACCAGAAAGGGGAGGATCCTGCCCTATATAACTGGATCTGGAGGCGGGGTTAGAAGAGTTCAGTGTGAGGAGTCGAGTTGTGGACACGAAGGAGCCAGGGACTGGAGCTGGAGATAGCTCGTCCTGGCCAGTATACACAGAGTACTGGACACCGGAGTCCGAGGCTGTGGGGATTGCAAACCCAGCAGCAGATACCGCAGGGCAGGAGATTGCAGGTCTCCTGGCCCCATCAGAAGCCCGGAGGCTCAGCAGCACAAAGGGACGAGTACCGCCACAGAGGAGCGAGGAATCCACAAGGCCCGAGTTGCCAGCCATACGGGTGAGCACAGCACGTTACACTCAGGGACGTGGGCTACAACACAGCTATAAACAGGATAGCCAAAGAGCATAGTAAGAACGGCAGGCCTACAACTCCACCTGGCCAGGGGGACTCTATGCTTGCTCCCAGACCGACCAGACCCTTATTACTAGCCAGTACTCCCGTTGGGGCCTGTATTATTGCCACGAGTAAAGACCCTGGGACTGCACTATCTGACTCCGTGTCATTACTGACTACCTGCACCATAACCACCATCATCTATACACGCTGCCCTGGAGCTACACTCTTCCTGTGGGGAGTTACACTACCTTAGCTGCTATACCACCAGCTTCAGAGGACTGTTCCGCAGCAGCGGTTCCCATTGACCGCATTCCACAGGTGGCATAGTAGGACATTAAACACTTTTACACATAGACTACCCTTGGTTTGACCGCCCTGGGTCACGGGCTGGGTCGCCGCCACGGTGACTACAACCCCCAGCGTCTACAGGCTCAGATTCGATACCCCACGGCCCAGGGGGCGCGTCAGAAGCCCAAGAGTCACCTCTGCTTCTGAGGATAAGTTTATCCGAGTCACCTGCCTCAGAAATCGCAGGTTAACAGCAGCTCAGATTAGAGACCAGGTCAATGCCACACAGAGTTCTAGCAGCAGACACATCTCTACAACAACTGTTAAGAGGAGACTTTGTGCAGCAGGCCTTCATGGTAAAATAGCTGCTAGGAAACCACTGCTAAGGACAGGCAACAAGCAGAAGAGACTTGTTTGGGCTAAAGAACACAAGGAATGGACATTAGACCAGTGGAAATCTGTGCTTTGGTCTGATGAGTCCAAATTTGAGATCTTTAGTTCCAACCACCGTGTCTTTATGCGACGCAGAAAAGGTGAATGGATGGACTCTACATGCCTGGTTCCCACCGTGAAGCATGGAGGAGGAGGTGTGATGGTGCTGGGGTGCTTTGCTGGTGACACTGTTTGGGATTTATTCAAAATTGAAGGCATACTGAACCAGCATGGCTACCACAGCATCTTGCAGCGGCATGCTATTCCATCCGGTTTGCATTTAGTTGGACCATTATTTATTTTTCAACAGGACAATGACCCCAAACACACCTCCAGGCTGTGTAAGGGCTACTTGACCAAGAAGGAGAGCGATGGGGTGCTACGCCAGATGACCTGGCCTCCACAGTCACCAGACCTGAACCCAATCGAGATGGTTTGGGGTGAGCTGGACCGCAGAGTGAAGGCAAAAGGGCCAACAAGTGCTAAGCATCTCTGGGAACTCCTTCAAGATTGTTGGAAAACCATTTCCGGTGACTACCTCTTGAAGCTCATCAAGAGAATGCCGAGAGTGTGCAAAGCAAAGCAAAAGGTGGCTACTATGAAGAACCTAGAATATAAGACATATTTTCAGTTGTTTCACACTTTTTTGTTAAGTATATAATTCCACATGTGTTAATTCATAGTTTTGATGCCTTCAGTGTGAATGTACAATTTTCAAAGTCATGAAAATACAGAAAAATCTATAAATGAGAAGGTGTGTCCAAACTTTTGGTCTGTTCTGTATGTTGTTATATTTATTTGCATTGTCTATTTCACCAGCAACTTTCTTTATTGTCACTTTTAAATATATTTTCATTTGTACCTTTTTCATTTTATTTTTTGTTCATTCTATAGTCACATGGCTGATCGTAATTCATTACATAGTATGTTTTCCCCCTCACACATACATAGAGTGACTTTTATATGCCCAGTGAGGTTATACGGTAGTTATGACGCGCCCCTGGGCCTGCTGTGTCGCGCAGCGTCTCGCGCACGGGGGCTTACCCGGAACCGGATCAGATGAGGGTTGTAGTCTCCGAGTGGCGGGGACCCGGTCCGTGCCCAGGGAGTCAAACTCAGTGTGTGGCAGTCTTGATAGATGTTATTTGAGTGTCGACTACGCCACCCGTTGACTTGCAGCTATGGAGCTGCCGCTGCAGGGCAGACCGCTGAGGCCGGTGTAGAATTGTGCAGCGTGATAGTATAACCCCCAACGGGAGGGGTATGGCCTCAGGGCAGCCGACGTGGAAGATGGGGGTAGCAGGAACCACTCAGAGACGGTGCGGTGTAATTCAGGGTCTTTACTGGTAACAACGATAGACCCTCCCGGAGTACTTGCTAGCGAACGGGGCCTGGTCAGTCCTTGAGCAGATGGGATCTCCCCTGGCCAGGCGGAGTTGTAGGCCTCCCAAACTGACTGTACTCTTCTGGCTACCTTGCTAGAAGCGGATATAAGTAGCCCACGTCCCTGAGTGTACCGTGTGGTGCTCACCCGTATGGCCGGTGACTCGGGGCCTTCTAATGGCTTCCGCTCCACGATGGCGGTGCTGGTCCCACGCGTGTGACCGTGCCTTCGGGTTTCTGGGCCTGAGGACCTGAAATCCCCTGCCGGTCGGCTTCTGCTGCTGGGTAAGAGTTAGTCCCCACAGCCTCGGACGCCGGGTCCGGTAAGAAAGCTTCTCAGTCAGGGCGAGCTCTGCAGCTGCCAGCCCCTGACTCGTAGTAGTATTGCTCCCACTGAGCTTCTGCTGTTTCTTCCTATGACTGTTTCTTGTCTCTACTCTCCTTGACTCCTAACCCTGCTTCAGCCCCGGGTTTATATAGGGGAAGTTCTTCCCCTCCCAAGACTGGGCAGGAGGTGTGGCATGCACAGGATCCCTGACCAAAGGACCTCCCACGTGCTCTCAGACGTAATATCTCTATCACTGTGGCAACCAGACCCCTGGGGTGTCACATTCCCCCCTAGAGAAATTTAGTACTCCGGGACTAAACATATTTTTAGAAAAACATAACAAGGTATAACAATAACAATACAATAAGAAAAACACATAAGATGGTTACGGCGTGTCCGCAACCGGGTGCAGTCTTTGAAGAAAAGCAAGGTGTCCATTTCACCAAAACAGGGAGACGTAACCAGGTAGGGGGTCTGTCCTACCCCGAGTCCTTAACAGTCTTTAGTCCGTCCTGGGTTACGCTCCAACTATGTACACAGGATTCCCGGTAAATCCACCAAGGACTCCTACAAATAACTAGAAACACAAAATTATACACAAGCAACAATACACAGGTAAACATAAATAAAACAATTTATACACTTCAAATCCTCCACCGTGCGGGTAACTGGCCTCTAGTGGCCCTAGTGGACCTACGGAGCAGACTGCCTAGCCCTGAACTACAGGGTGTAGGAGCTGTCAAGGGTAAACTGGGCAGCTGTCTACCGGCTCTTTGGCTCACTAGGGATATGGCAGGCTCACTGCAAGCAGAGGGTTGATCCTCCTGGTCTGCGGGTGTGGGGTCTTCTGCCTCCTGGACCGGCTGTTCTTCCAGCTCTACCTGTTGCTCCGTAGGTGCTTGGGATGCTGGTTGGAGGAAGGTGAGTACGGGTACCACAACTGCACCATTGACTTGAGTCCAAGACCGAGGGAAGTCCCCGAGCACAGTACTAACCATATCTTCCCTTTCCTCTACGGGTCGATGGTCTTCTTGTTCCTCTTCAGGGTTCCTCAGTTGTTCGGGACACTTCTTCAGGTGGTCCCGGGATACAATAGCTGTGGTTTCCCCTCCGTCTTTACTGATGGTACAAACCTTCGGGTTCTCGTGGCTTGAGGGCAGTACGGTGTACGGGTCCTTTTCCCACTGGTCGTCCAACTTGTGGAGCCGTCTCTTCCTCTTCAAGACCTGCTCTCCGGGTACCAGGGGAACAGCGGGAGCATACTGGTTGTAAGTTTTCTCTTGTCTTTCCCTAGCCTGACAGAGACTTCGCTCCACGCTCTCCTGTATTCTCCGGTACTGCTGCTGCCTCTCTGTGTCCCAGTCTGTTTCTGGTGAAGTGTCCTCGGGTGTCAGGACTCCCATTTCCAGGTCAACAGGTAACTTACCAGGTCTTGCCCTCATTAGGTAAGCCGGGGTACAGTTGGTGGAACCTACCGGGATGTGGTTGTATAGGTCCACCAGATCGGGCAACTTCTCAGGCCACAGACTGCGTTCTTCCAGGGGCAACGTTTTTAAAAGATCCATTACCACCTGGTTCATTTTCTCACAAAGTCCATTAGTTTGCGGATGGTAGGGTGTCGTCCTTATCTTCCGGCAGCCATACAGATTGCAGAATTCCTGGAAGACCTCCGCTTCAAAGGCAGGTCCCTGGTCCGTCAGCACTTGGTCCGGGTACCCGTGTGGACGGCAAAAGTGCTGCTGGAAGGCTCTAGCTGCTGTTTGAGCCGTTAAGTCCTTGACGGGGACGACAACCAAGAACCGGGAGTAATGATCCACGATGGTTAACGCGTAGACGTAGCCACTTCTGCTTGGGGTCAGTTTTACATGATCCAAGGCTACCAGTTCCAACGGTTGCCGGGTGACGATGGACTGCAGGGGAGTCTTCTGGCTGGCACGGTCCTTCCTTCTCAGGTTGCACGGGCCACAGTCTCTGCACCACTTCTCAATGGTTCCCCTCATGCCTACCCAGTGGAATCGCTCGCGCAGCAGGAACTCCAGCTTCTTCCACCCGAAGTGTCCAGCTCCGTCGTGGTATGCCTCCATCACCATGGCTGCGTCTCTTCGTGGCACCACTACTTGCCAGAGTAGTTCATGCGTCCGGGAGTTAACCATTCTGCGGCACAACTTCCCCTTGTAAAGGAACAGTCGACTCTTCTCTGCCCATACTTGTTTGGCTTCCTCTGGAGCGTCTGGTTCAAGGCAAGCCTTCGGGTGAGTCAGCATCTCCTTCACCAGTCGGACGGCAGGGTCGCTGTCTTGCGTTTCCGCCCAGTTGTAGTGAGGTAAGGGGTTCAACGTAGCAGTCTGCTTACTCCTTACCCGGTGGGAATACTGGATAGTCCCATGACGGTGGAACGCAGGGAGTTCAACTTCTTCCAGTCCCTCCGGATCTTCTCCTTCGTCCGGCAGGTTGGGCATCCTGGACAGGGCATCCGCGTTGGTATTGGAGCGTCCGGCCCGGTATTTGATTGTGAACTCGTAGTTGGACAGACGGGCCATCCACCTCTGCTCCAGGGCACCGAGTCTTGCCGTGTCCAGGTGTGTCAACGGGTTGTTATCCGTGTACACGGTGAACCGGGAAGAAGCGAGGTAATGCTTAAAGCGCTCGGTGACTGCCCATACTACGGCCAGGAACTCTAGCTTAAATGAGCTGTAATTCTCGGGGTTCCTTTCGGTGGGTCGCAGTTTTCGGCTGGCGTAGGCGATTACTCGTTCCTTCCCCTGCTGGATCTGGGACAGTACGGCTCCTAGCCCGATGTTACTGGCGTCGGTGTAGAGGATAAAGGGCTGGCTATAATCCGGGTACGCCAGGATTTCGTCCCCCGTGAGGGCCATCTTCAGCTGGCGGAAGGACTCTTCTTCCAGCTCCTCCCATTTGAAGGGCGGCTTCTGGTTCTTGGCCTTCCGGGACTGGCCTATCAGGAGGTCCTGCATAGGTGCTGCCTTTTTGGTGAAACCGGGAATAAACCTTCGGTAGTAGCCTACCAACCCGAGGAACTGCCGCACTTCTTTTACGCTGGAGGGGCTTGGCCATTCCTTAATTGCGGTGATCTTATCAGGGTCGGGAGCCACTCCGTCAGCGCTCACCACGTGTCCCAGGTACTGCACCTTTGGTTTCAGGAGGTGACACTTGGAGGGTTTCACCTTTAGGCCGTAACTCGCCAGAGCTTCGAACACTTCCGCCAGGTGTTTCAGGTGGTCCTCATACGTCTTGGAATATACGATGACATCGTCCAGGTACAACAAGACCGTCTCGAAGTTTCTGTGGCCCAGACAACACTCCATTAGTCGTTGGAAGGTTCCCGGTGCGTTGCAGAGTCCGAACGGCATGCAGGTGAACTCGCTAAGTCCCATCGGGGTGGTGAATGCGGTCTTCTCCCGGTCCGCCTCTGCTACAGGAACCTGCCAGTACCCGCTAGTGAGATCCAAGGTAGAGAAGAAGTTAGCAGATCTTAAAGCAGCCAATGACTCCTCTATCCTTGGTAAGGGGTACGCATCCTTGTGTGTGATACGGTTGATTTTCCGGTAATCTACACACATCCTCATGGTGTTGTCTTTTTTTCTGACTAAGACTAGTGGAGCTGCCCAGGGGCTACAGCTATCCCTGATCACCCCAGCCTCCTTCATGTCTCTAAGCATCCCCTTGGCGTGTTGGTAGTGGGCAGGGGGTACGGGTCGATACCTCTCTTTTATAGGAGGATGGTCTCCCGTGGGGATGTGGTGTTCTACCCCCTTGACTCGCCCGAAGTCTAACGGGTGTTTACTGAACACTCTCTCGTACTCCTGAACCACCCGATAGACTCCTTGTTTCTGGTGTGAGGGAGTGGAGTCAGTACCCAGATGTAGTTGCTGACACCAGTCCTCCATGTTTTTCTTAGAGCCGTTACCTTCCTCCGGGTGAGATGGAGGCAAGGGTTCCACAGATTGTATAGAATTTTGGTTAATGGTATATAATTTGGCTAGCGTGGCATACCGGGGCAGGTACACTTCCCTCTCCCCGATATTTATTATGCGAACGGGCACCCTCCCATGGCGTACATCAACCACCCCCCGTGCTGTCAAAATGGTGGGCCTACTGTCTGAGTAAACTGGTTCTACCATTGCCTGGTAATCCCTACCTCTCAGACCAATAGCTGCCCGGCACCAAATCATCATTTCACTTTTTGGGGGCATGGCAATAGGAAAAGGGTCACACATTCTTACGCTACCAATCTCACCGCCGGAGAGTTCCACCTGTTGCCGTCGCATCAGTGCCCGGATCTCTTTCTGGAGCACCCGCTGCTCGCCGGAGCTGGCATTCTTGGCAACCTGCTGTAAAAGGAAAATCACCTCTGCAAGACAATTTTCAATTACATTAGTTCCTAGAGTTATTTTTGGGTGACTCTCATGTTTGTCAATATCTACAATGATCAGTCCCTGTGCTGCCAGTTCGACTCTACCGATTTTGATGGTCACCTCTTTAAATCCGATCTGTGGCACGGGCTGGCCATTGCTGGCGATGATACTCAAGTCGTCGTCAGGGTAGCGGGTAATATCCGAGTCATTCCAGTACTGCTTAAAGAGCACGTACGGGATGGTGGTGACCTGCGACCCGGTGTCCAGTAGGGCACTCATGGGAATGCCATCCAGTACCACCGGCAAGACTGGACGTCCTCCCACATATCTGTCGCGCCAGTTCGATGGGCCTGGTGATCTTTTTCCTGGGGGTTGTCCCTCTACCCCAGGTTGTGCCCGTTTAAAGAACAGTACCTTGCCATATGTCCGGGTTGATTGCAGCGGCGGCAGATGGGTCGTCCGTCCTCGCTGTATCGGTCACTGGGTCTTCCTCTGGCCGGTGGGGTCCTCCTTGGTCGACGCCACGGGATGTCCTCCGGTCCGGATGCCAGCTGGATCTTCCCTGGGGTGGAAACCTGTAAAGACTGCACAGTTCGGGTTAGCGCAGCAACGCTCTTAGCTAGCTCTTGGACCTGATGGTGTAGGTCTGGAGCCGGGTCATTGTCCAAAGCCTGCGCATCAGCTCCCACAGGCCCTGCCGACAAGGGCGCCGCCTCCTGGTGGTAAGTAATAGCTGGGCGCCTGTGGGTCATAACGCCACCCGGTGCCGGTTCTCGGAGCACCCGGATGGCTCTGTCCTTGAACTGTGCAAAGCCCAGATGGGGATCCTGTAAGGCCATCGCCCGCAACTGGGTTCGGTGGGCATTACAATACAGTCCCTCTATAAATTGTTCAGTCAACAGCCTGTCCTCGTTTCCCACTCCATCAGGGTCGGTCTGCTTAATGGCCCTCAGGGTCTCTTGTAGGTTTAGTGCATAGTCCCTTATACTCTCATGCGCTCGCTGCTTGCACCCGTAGAATCTAAGCTTAATCTCGGCTGAGGTGCGGGTATCAAAGGTATCCTTCAGCCGGGTTAGTATCCCTGCGACAGTCTTCCTCCCAGGTGGCCAGGATTTTACTTCCCTTTTAGCTGCCCCGGTTAGTTGGGCCACCAGGATGCTCACTTTTTGCTCTTCTGTGAGGGGGTACACCTGGAAGAGGCTATCCAGCTTTTCTCTAAAGTCATGCAGGGTATGTGACTCCCCTGAGTACTGGGGTAGCCAAGCTGCTCCCGGGATATAGGGCATGGTGAAGGGCATAAATGCAGCAGCGGTGGCGCTGGCGGGGGTTGAGGCAGTGAAGCTCTCCTCCGTATCCGACATCTTCCTCCCCCCTAGTGGACCGTGGCCTACCTTGCGATGATCCTGTTCCGTAGGCCGCGGCTCCGCAGTAGATCGTCAGGGTTGAGGACCTTCCGTCGCGCTCCGGTGACGTCGGCGTCTGCTGGGCTCCTTCCAGGACCTTACGCAACGTCCGGACGTGAGGCGGGGCTTCAGTTCTCGCGCGCTTTCGAAGTCCACGCCCCTCTTCTTCCCGCGCGGCGTCCTCAAGATGGCGTCCAATGGCGGGAAAACTCCACGGATGGCGGGAAGAAGGCCGAAGATGGCGCCGGATGGCGGGAAAACTTCGCGGATGGCGGGAAGAAGGCAGAAGATGGCGCCGGATGGCGGGAAACCTCACCACTGGTAAGTTTGAACAGTCTTTGCTTTTCAGGCACGCAGTACCCGGTGGTTGCGGGCACGAAATCCTGCCGACTACGCCAAAGTTGACGCACCCCTGGGCCTGCTGTGTCGCGCAGCGTCTCGCGCACGGGGGCTTACCCGGAACCGGATCAGATGAGGGTTGTAGTCTCCGAGTGGCGGGGACCCGGTCCGTGCCCAGGGAGTCAAACTCAGTGTGTGGCAGTCTTGATAGATGTTATTTGAGTGTCGACTACGCCACCCGTTGACTTGCAGCTATGGAGCTGCCGCTGCAGGGCAGACCGCTGAGGCCGGTGTAGAATTGTGCAGCGTGATAGTATAACCCCCAACGGGAGGGGTATGGCCTCAGGGCAGCCGACGTGGAAGATAGGGGTAGCAGGAACCACTCAGAGACGGTGCGGTGTAATTCAGGGTCTTTACTGGTAACAACGATAGACCCTCCCGGAGTACTTGCTAGCGAACGGGGCCTGGTCAGTCCTTGAGCAGATGGGATCTCCCCTGGCCAGGCGGAGTTGTAGGCCTCCCAAACTGACTGTACTCTTCTGGCTACCTTGCTAGAAGCGGATATAAGTAGCCCACGTCCCTGAGTGTACCGTGTGGTGCTCACCCGTATGGCCGGTGACTCGGGGCCTTCTAATGGCTTCCGCTCCACGATGGCGGTGCTGGTCCCACGCGTGTGACCGTGCCTTCGGGTTTCTGGGCCTGAGGACCTGAAATCCCCTGCCGGTCGGCTTCTGCTGCTGGGTAAGAGTTAGTCCCCACAGCCTCGGACGCCGGGTCCGGTAAGAAAGCTTCTCAGTCAGGGCGAGCTCTGCAGCTGCCAGCCCCTGACTCGTAGTAGTATTGCTCCCACTGAGCTTCTGCTGTTTCTTCCTATGACTGTTTCTTGTCTCTACTCTCCTTGACTCCTAACCCTGCTTCAGCCCCGGGTTTATATAGGGGAAGTTCTTCCCCTCCCAAGACTGGGCAGGAGGTGTGGCATGCACAGGATCCCTGACCAAAGGACCTCCCACCTGCTCTCAGACGTAATATCTCTATCACTGTGGCAACCAGACCCCTGGGGTGTCACAGTTAGCCCAGGCCTTGCTGCTGTCGCTCCTTATAGGCTTTGTGCTCTCTCTTTTTTATACTCTCACTATACATATTTGTATATGTGCTACTTGTTGTCAGCACATTATTATCATCCTTTGCTGACATGCATTATCACTTTATAATCCTTATTGTTGGAGCTTTCTTTCTGTGCAGGGACATGTGCCCTAACCACCATCCTATGTTTTTGTTTGGGTCTTTCCTCTTGTGTAGGTGCATTCTCGCTGTATGTTGCTAAGCTTTATGCCCAGCCTCGGACTGGCCCACAGGAGAGCAGGAGAATCCTCCGGTAGGCCGCCCCTGTGAAGGTGTGCTAATGAGTAGTGCTATTACCGTTGATTTACAAATTGTAGAAAAAAATTTAATCTAATCATTCTTTAAACAAGCTAGCCTAGTTAATATTACATAGAAGTAAAAGTAAATTTGTGTACTAGGATCAGGTTATTTTTGCATTTAGCTGAAAAGTGGGCCCCAAAAATCAATGTTATTGTGGGCCTTTACCAACTGGGTCCAACAGTGTATGTGCCCGTATCATTACGAAACGTGTGGGCTGATATTCACGTACCGTGTGTTTGGATATTTGTCTGTCTATATGTGCAGTCTTGATCAGCTTTGCGGTATCTACTCCACATGTTTTAACATCTCATGTGACATTTACAGTTTTTTTATATCACATCACTGTCTAGACCTGTCAACACCTCGTTATATTCCTTGTGCCGTTATCAGTTCAGTTGACAGGCGGATGCGCCTATCAGTTATAATGCCCCCGGCGGAACTAAAATTCGCTCAGACAAAATGCTAGCGCAAGGTAGGCCCGGACCTCCAAGGCGAAGAGAGACAGTTCATGCCAGTTTGTTACTCACTGAGGAATCACGGAGGACGCTGGTACGGTCGGCTAGATCCTCCTTCACCATCTTCATAAACTTTTCCTTCCTTATCAGAGTACCTCGCGCATCAAGGCCTGGGCGCTGGGAGGGTCTGAGACCTTTGATAGTGTTTCCCTGCCTCTGTTGGACCTGGTTTGTGTCTCCCTCCTCTCTACTCCTTGGTTGTCCAAATAACGCTGACCTATGCCGCCAGCTTTGTCAGATGGGAATTTTTTGACCAGTTCTTCAACTATGGCCTTCTGGTATTGCAGCATTTTAGTAGCCATCTCTGTCACAGGAAAGAGAGATGGAAAGTTCTCCTTGTAGCGTGGGTTACGAAAGGTGACCAACCAGTAACTAGTGGTGGCCAAAATGCATATAATGCAAGGGTCACAGGAAAGGCAGAGGGACATAAACTCAGCCATGTATGCCACACTCCCAACAGGCAAAACTTCCCTGTCCCCACCAGGAGGATGACTGTCCATGCCCTCCTCCTCCTCATCCTCCCTTTCTTCCTCGTCTTCAGCCCATCCATGTTGAGAAGATGAGATAAGACTTGGCTGGGTAGTGTATGAATAACAAGTGGATGGTCGGCACGTGAAGAGAAGCAATGGTGAAAGAATAAACCCCGGCACTCACGTGTTGAATAATGCTCCTTTAATCCAAACCATGGAGATCCACACAAGACGTTTCAGCCCATCGCAGGCATTTGTCAACTGCGGCGCAACATTACAAAACAAGATTTTCTATACATCAATCCCAAGGAAATTACATCATAATCAGTAACGTATACATATCATTTTTTTGTGATTTTTTATATATATATATATATATATATATATATATTGTATATGTTGTAAATATTTCATATATGGATTTGGTGATGATTTATGTCAATTATATATTTGTTTTATACATATTTGGTTTAATAAATAATTGTTCATTTTATTTTGCTAATTATTTGATTGAAGGCTTTCTCATATGTTAATGATTATGATGTCATTTCCTTGGGATTGATGTATATAAAATCTTGTGTTGGTCCTGAATATCTAAGCATAATGAAATATGTTTTTGGCACATAGCCAAACTTATAAAATTGCAGATATTATGCAGGATAAAACGTGATTTGTGTTTTTTCTGTTCTTTTATAGACCACATACTGTATACATATCATTTCTACCTTCCTGTAGTTGTCTATACAGGAATTCCTGCCTTCCCGTTCTTTCCTTGAGTTGGTTGACCCTGTCTGCTCATATCTTTATAGTGTTTTCTCAAGACATCCCCTGATTTATTCATATCTATAATAGTGAATACACAGAATTTTTACAGGATCTGATGACAACCGACTTTATTAGGATTTTGTTATCTATGGTCTTGGGAGTTAAATGGATTTCCATAATCCCGGTTTTGTGATGATCAGGGTCTACCAGGAACCCCATTCTCATACACCTAGGGGGCCAAACTCCGCGTCTTAGGCAGGTGACAGCATTTGTGCAGGTCGTTGCCCCTCTCCTCTCCTTGATATACCTATCTTATAAACTGATTTTCCTGGATCACCTAGTTTTGGGGACATCTTCATATCTGAGAGATGTTCCTGCTCTGTTTTTTTATATTTTCTTGATTTTCGTGTCTATTTTTATGTTTTCACCCATGAGGTGATTTTAAAAATGATTTAATAAAATGTTATTTTAGGGGAACTTATGTTAAACACTTCTGATACACCGACACTAGACTGTTATTGGTGAACTTCAGGACCACCCATCCAGCATCAGCGTCTGACGTCACAAGCTCTTCTGAATGAGGGGCACAAATTCCCACAGACGCCTCCAACATCTTGTAGAAAGGGTCCAACTCCAAATTAACACCTGGAATGGGATGTTATAAAATCCTGTATCCTTATACTTATGTCCATATGGTGTATATGTCTAATAACAATATAAGAAAAACATTGGATAATAAGACGCTTCTGCATATATGTGGTCATGGGTGTATGTGTGGGGGGTCCTATCATTTCTAATAATTAGCTGTATCAGGTCATTTACACATTTATAAACCCCCCATAGACTTTATTACACATGATTAGATTGGATCTCATTGGCTGCAGGGCTTGTTCTAAGCACATTCTAGAATGTTGTGACATCACAGGATCGGCGCCATGGCGACCTCTGCCTGGACATTATGACATCATGAGGAATATATAAGCAGCCGCGCACCCGGACCTCCTCTGAGGGATATAGTAGGAGCTTTACAGTAAGTATACGTGTCTTACACTCCTGTCCCTCCTTATTATTCCCCATTTCCTACCTATAGAAGTGTCTGATTTCTTATGACAAGCTTCCTCTACTTCCCAATTCTCATACCCCGTACATTATTAATGAGAAAACCTTATATTGGTTAATGAGCTCGTTATGGTAATATTTACTATTGATAATATTGGTATTTAATATCAGGCGATTTATAAGGAAACTTCTCTATTTCTCCAATTCAGGATTTACGTTTATTTGCATCAAGCAAAAATGCAAGAAGAAATGCGAGAGCAATTCATGTAAGTCCGAAATAAGACAAGTCATGGATCAGGATAGTGATTGTAATGCCGCCTCTATACGTCTGTATAATAATGAATTTCTGTGTCTGATGTCTGTTCTTTATGTACGGCCAAATGCCCGGACCTTGGGTCAGTACGATTACCACACGACCAAAATAGTATTTTAAGTGGTGAAAAAAAATTACTAAAACCCCAAAAATGATCCTGAGTCGCCATTTTTGAACACTGGTAACATTATTATTTTTGGTGGATGGGGCTGTGTGGGGCTTGTGTAGTTTGCGTCGTGACCTGATGTCTTTATTGATACAATTTTGTGGTAGTTACGACGCTTTTTTCGCTTCTTAATACTTTTTTTGTGGAGTTGTAGCAATCAAAAACGCGCAATTTTGCCATTTTGATTTCTTTTTTGCTTTACAGTTTTTACAGATTGGGTCAATTCATTTTATATTTTCGTACATCGGACTTTTCTGAACTCGTTGATACCAAATACGTGTATTTTTTTCCCTTTCTTTAATATTAAACTGGAGAAAAGGGGGGTGATGTGATTTTTTCTTTCCTTTTTTCTCTCTTTTATTAAACCCTCTTGTCACAGTATCATAATGTACAGAACACGTCACAATAGAATATATCACACACTAGCCGAGATAATCTGCCTCAGGTCAGGAGCGGACAGTCGCCTTAAATAGGATTAAAATAGAAAGTTTTTATCTGAAAACACAGATGTTAAAAATTCCCATAACTAAGAATAATGAGGGACTGTCCAATGAGAGCGAGCAGAGATCCTGCAGAGAGTCCAGAAGAATTGCTGGAAGTCTACAGAGGATCCAGTATAAGTGCAGAAGAGGCATTGATGGGGAAGTGCTGATCAGATCAGGGGTTAATCAGATCATTAGCATAATCAGCCCCTTCTCTGGGATGAGAGAATATTCGCACCTGTGACCCCCAGCATTAAAGAGAAGCTATCACCAGGTTTTTGCTTCCCTATCTAAAAGCAACGATTCCAGCGATGTGTCACTTACTGGGCTGCTTGCTGCAGTTTTAATAAAATCCCTGTTTTCTCTGCTGCAGATCTAGCAGTTCCCTGAATGCTGAGCCCTGTATAACCTGCCCTCAGCACTGATTCACAGCTTTTTGTGTGCACTGTGCATAGGCAGAAATCTGACAAACAGAGGTTGGTGCAGAGTTACACAGAGGTCATGAGTGTGGAAGACTACATGGCAGCAGATTTACTAGTCCTCTAGTGATAACATCCTGCTGATAAAACACTGATTTTATTGAACCTATAGCATGCAGCCCAGTGAGTGACATCTTGCTGGAATCAGGGTCTCTGTCCCTGTATCATGATGCTCCTATATTAAATAGCAAACAACCTGCTGACAGATTCCCTTTAACAGTGGAATAAAGTAAATGTAAAACTGTTGGCAAAGAAAGTGCCCAGAATGGAGGGAGAAGGGGGAATTTACCCCATGTGTCATGGTCACTAATACTGCTGAACATCTAATAATTCCTGGCGTTTGTAGCTGTCACTATCAGATCTATTCTCCATGTACAATAGGGAGGAGCGCATCACCTTCCTCACAGAAGACATTCAGGAGAAGACCATCTTCATGGAGAAGATAGAGCAGACGATGTAAGTGCTGAGATTTATTGCGCTAATGAAAGCAAACGTTCTAGATGATAAATGATTGATGTTCTTACAGTTTCTCCCCTCTCCCCACTGTGGACGTCACTGACTGTGGGGTTATTACACTTTACCCCGAGTTACAGAAGAGCAGATCTCACAACTTTCCAGCCTTTACATCATCATTTTCCTCCTGCTGAAGTCCTAGATTCCTCTTTCATTGCCCCCATAAAGTATGATGCCAACAAGAGTACCCCCAAACACAGTATGATACCCCCATGGTGAATTCCTCCACATGCACAGTATAATGACACTAATGTACCCCACCTCAACTCCCAAGGCAAAGTATGGTGACCCCAACACAGTATGATCCCCCACCTGTGACCCCACACAGCTCTCCATGCAGTATAATGGGCCTACATACAGTATATGTATGGCCCCCACAGTGCACTATACTGTATAATGGCCCCCACACAGTATAATGGCCCCCACACAGTATGATACCCCCATGGTGAATTCCTCCACATGCACAGTATAATGACCCTACTGTACCCCACCTGAACTCCCAAGGCAAAGTATGGTGATCCCAACACAGTATGATCCCCAAACTGTGATTCCAACACAGTCCTCCATACAGTATAATGGGCCTACATACAGTATATGTATAGCCCCCACACCGCACTATACTGTATAATGGCCCCCACACAGTATAATGGCCCCCACACAGTATGATGGACCCCACACAAACTTTCACACTGTATAATTGCTTCTATATAGTATAATGCGCCCTCCATAATCATCCATGTAGTTTAATACACTCCTCATGGTCCTCCATACAATATAATGCACCTCCATCGTCATCCATAGAATATAATGCTCTCCCGATGGTCCTCCATTAAGTATAATGCCCTCCTCATGGTCCTTCATACAATATAATGCACCCCCCATACAATATAATGCACCCCCTCATGGTTCTCCATACAGTATAATGCATCTCCTATGGTTCTCCATACAATATAATGTACCCCTCATGGTCCTCCATACATTATAATGCACCCCCTATGGTCCTCCGTACAATATAATACACCCCCCATGGTCCTTCATACAATATAATGCACCCACCCATGGTACTCTGTACAATATAATTCACCCCATGGTCCTCCATACAGTATAATACATCCTCCATGTACACCATACATTATAATGCTCCCCTCTTGGTCCACCATACAGTATAATGCACACCCCATGGTCCTCCTTACAGTATAATGCCCCCCCAATGGCTCTCCATACAGTATAATGCACCCCCCTTGGTCTTCCATACAGTGTAATGCCTCCCATGGTCCTCCATACAGTATAATGCACTCCATGGTTCTTTATACAGTATAATGCTCCCCCCATGGTCCTCCATACAGTATAATGCCCCCCATGGTCCTCCATACAGTATAATGCACCCCCCATAGTCCTCAATACAGTATAATGCCCCCCATGGTCCTCTATACAGTATAATGCACCTCCCATGGTCCTCCATACAATATAATGCACCCCCCATGCTCCTCCATACAATATAATGCACTCCCCATGGTCCTCCATACAATATAATTCACCCCCATGGTTCTCCATACAATATAATGCCTCCCCCATGGTCCTCCATACAATATAATGCACCCCCATGGTCCTCCATGCAATATAATGCACCCACCATGGTCCTCAATACAATTTTAATGCACGCCCCATGGTCCTCCATACAATATAATGCTCCCCCTTGGTCCGCTATACAGTGTAATGCCCCCTCCCCTTGGTCCACCATACAATATAATGCACCCCTCATGGTCCTCCATACAATATAATGCACCACCCATGGTCCTAGATACAATATAATGCTCCCCCTTCGTCCGCCATACAGTATAATGCCCCCCCTTGGTCCACCATACAATATAATGCACCCCCCATGGTCCTCCATACAATATAATGATCCCCCGTTGGTCCACCATACAGTACATTTATATGAAAAAAGTTTGGGCACCCCTATTAATCTTAAGCCTAATGTTTTATAAAAATTGGTGTTTTTGCATCAGCTATTTCAGTTTGATATATGTAATAACTGTTGGACACAGTAATGTTTCTGCCTTGAAATGAGGTTTATTGTATTAACAGAAAATGTGCAATCTGCATTCAAACAAAATTTGACAGGTGCATAAGTATGGGCACCTCACCAGAAAAGTGACATTAATATTTAGTAGATCCTCCTTTTGCAAAAATAACAGCCTCTAGTCGCTTCTTGTAGCTTTTAATGATTTCCTAGATCCTGGATGAAGGTATTTTTGACCATTCCTCTTTACAAAACAATTCCAGTTCAGTAAAGTTTGATGGTCGCCGAGCATGGACAGCCCTCTTCAAATGATCCCACAGATGTTCAATGATATTCAGGTCTGGGGACTGGGATGGCCATTCCAGAACATTGTAATTGTTCCTCTGCATGAATGCCTGAGTAGATTTGGAGCGTGTTTTGGATCATTGTCTTGCTGAAAGATCCATCCCCTGCGTAACTTCAACTTTGTCACTGATTCTTGAACATTATTGTCAAGAATCTGCTGATACTGAGTGGAATCCATGCGTCCCTCAACTTTAACAAGATTCTCGGTGCCGGCATTGGCTACATAGCCCCAAAGCATGATGGAACCTCCACCAAATTTTACTGTGGGTAGCAAGTGTTTTTCTTGGAATGCTGTGTTTTTTTGCCGCCATGCATAACGCCTTTTTGTATGACCAAACAACTCAATCTTGGTTTCATCAGTCCACAGGACCTTCTTCCAAAAAGAAATTGGCTTCTCCAAATGTGCTTTTGCATACCTCAGTCGACTCTGTTTGTGGCGTGCTTGCAGAAACGGCTTCTTTCGCATCACTCTCCCATACAGCTTCTCCTTGTGCAAAGTGCGTTGTATAGTTGACCAATGCACAGTGACACCATCTGCAGCAAATTGATGCTGCAGCTCTCTGGAGGTGGTCTGAGGATTGTCCTTGACTGATCTCACCATTCTTCTTCTCTGCCTCTCTGATGTTTTTCTTGGCCTGCCACTTCTGGCCTTAACAAGAACTGTCCCTGTGTTCTTCCATTTCCTTACTATGTTCCTCACAGTGGAAACTGACAGGTTAAATCTCTGAGACAGCTTTTTGTATCCTTCCCCTGAACAACTATGTTGAATAATCTTGGTTTTCAGATCATTTGACAGTTGTTTTGAGGAGCCCATGATGCCATTCTTCGGAGGAGATTCAAACAGGAGAACAACTTGCAAGTGGCCACTTTAACCCCTTAATAACATCTGACGTACTAATACGCGTCTGTGCCCTGGGACTTAAGAGCCAGACCCGTATTAGTACGTCATCGCGATCGCGCGCGCACACAGGCTGTGCGGGCGCGATCGCCGCCGGGTGTCAGCTGATTGTCACAGCTGACACCCGGTACTATGTGCAGGGAGCGGTCACGCACCGCTCCCAGCACATTAACCCCCGCGATGCTGCGATCGAAGTCGATCGCGGCATTGCGGGGGCAAGGGGAGGTGATCGGCGATACTCACCTCCTCTTCCGGCTTCCAGCGCAGTCTGCAAAGGCTTCCCGGGTGTTGCCATGACGACCCGATGTCGTCATGACAACATCCGGGTTACCAGAGAGCAGGAAGATTGCTTGGACATGCGCAGTGCATCTCCAAGCAATCTTCACACTGTGCACTTCTGACAGCCTTCATGGCATAGGGATGGTGCTCCATTCCTGTGCCATGCAGGCGATCAGAAAAAAAAAAGTGAAAGTCCCAGAGTGGGACAAAGTAATAAAGAGTATAAACTGTGTGAAAGTGGAAAAAAAAAAAAAAAAAAATGTGCAAAAATATTATAAAAAAATAAAAAAAATAATACACCAAAAATAAAAATATAATGTACCCATCAATAAATATTATTATAAAAAAAATAAAAAAAAAACAATAAAAGTACACATATTTGGTATCGCTGCGTCCGGAACAACCTGACCTATAAAACTGTCCCACTAGTTAACCCCTTCAGTGAACACGGTAAAAAAAAAAAAAAAAAAAACAAGCAAAAAACAATGCTTTATCACCATACCGCCAAACAAAAAGTGGAATAACACGCGATCAAAAAGACGCATATAAATAAAAATGATACCGCTGAAAACGTCATCTCGTCCCGCAAAAAACAAGCCACCATATAGCTCCATCAGCCGTAAAATAAAAAAGTTATAGCTCTCAGAATAAAGCGATACTAAAAAATATTTTTTTCTATAAAATAGCTTTTATTGTGTATAAGCGCCAAAACATAGAAAAATGATACAAATGTGGTACCGCTGTAAACGTACTGACCCGAAGAGTAAAGCTGCCTCATCAATTTTACCACACGCGGAACAGAATTAAAAAAAAAAAAAAAAACAATTCCTGAATTGTTGCTTTTTGTTTATTCTGCCTCCCAAAAATCGGAATAGAAAGCGATCAAAAAATGTCACGTGCCTGAAAATGGCACCAATAACAACGTCAAGTCATCCCGCAAAAAACGAGCCGTCACATGACTGTCTGCCAAAATCTGGAAAAATTATAGCTCTCAAAATATGGCGATGCAAAAACTAGATTTTACAAAAAATGCGTCTTTTAGTGTGTGACAGCTGTCAGTCATAAAAACCCCATATGATTCTGGCATTGCTGTAATCACACCGACCCGAAGAATAAAGTCGTCTAATCACTTATACCGCACAAGGAACGGCGTCAAAAATAAACTCTTGAGTTAGGATTGGGCTAGGGTTAGGGCTGGGTTTGGGGCTAGGGTTGTGCTGGGCCTAGGGTTGTGCTGGGGCTAGGGTTGTGCTGGGGCTAGGGTTGTGCTGGGGCTAGGGTTGTGCTGGGGCTAGGGTTGTGCTAGGGTTAGGGCTGGGGTTGGGATTTTTTTCAAAAGTAAGAAAAAAAGATGACGATATGGCGACTAGTGTTGAGAGCAAGTGCTCGCTACTTGAGTTTGCATCGGGTGCTCTGGTATGCATTTAGTATCGTGGGTATTTGAGTGACATGCTCGAGTCTCTGCCCCATATGCTTCGCGGCCAAAAAACTTTACGGGGATTGCCTGCCATGCACGAGCGATCCCCGCATGTTTTTTTTTGGGTGTCTAATAACCGTGAAACATGCGGAGCAGGGACTCGAGCATGTCACTCGAGCACACGCTGTACATGGTGCATACCTGAGTACCCGATGCAAACTCAAGTAGCGAGCACTTGCGCTCAAGAATAATGAAAACTTATTCAATATGATGACCTAACGTAAACAAATAATGTGCCGTACCTCTGGGTTCAAAATGTTCACTATACACCTTAATAAAATCTTTGAGGGGTATAGTTTCCAAAATGGGGACACTTGTGGTGGAGCTCCACTGTTTAGGCACATCACGGGCTCTCCAAACGCGACATGGTGTCCGCTAACAAATTGAATGGAAAATCGGCTCAAATTGTTAGCGGACGCCATGTTGCGTTTGGAGAGCCCCTGTGTGTCCAAACATTGGAGCTCCCCCACAACTGACCCCATTTTGGAAACTAGACCCCCCAAGGCACCTATCTAGATGCATAGTGAGCACTTAGAACCCCCAGGTGCTTCACAAATTGATTCGTAAAAATGAAAAAGTGAAAATAAAACACTTTTTCATTTTTATGAATCAATTTGTGAAGCACCTGGGGTTCCAAGTGCTCACTATGAATCTAGATAGGTGCCTTGGGGGGTCTAGTTTCCAAAATGGGGTCACTTGTGGGGGAGCTCCAATGTTTGAGCACACAGGGACTCTCTAAATGCAACATGGTATCCGCTAACAAATTGAATGGAAAATCGGCTCAAATTGTTAGCGGACGCCATGTTGCGTTTGGAGAGCCCCTGTGTGTCCAAACATTGGAGCTCCCCCACAACTGACCCCATTTTGGAAACTAGACCCCCCAAGGCACCTATCTAGATGCATAGTGAGCACTTAGAACCCCCAGGTGCTTCACAAATTGATTCGTAAAAATGAAAAAGTGAAAATAAAACACTTTTTCATTTTTATGAATCAATTTGTGAAGCACCTGGGGTTCCAAGTGCTCACTATGAATCTAGATAGGTGCCTTGGGGGGTCTAGTTTCCAAAATGGGGTCACTTGTGGGGGAGCTCCAATGTTTGGGCACACAGGGACTCTCTAAATGCAACATGGTATCCGCTAACAAATTGAATGGAAAATCGGCTCAAATTGTTAGCGGACACCACATTGCGTTTGGAGAGCCCCTCTGTGCCCAAACTTTGGAGCTCCCCCACAAGTGACCCCATTTTGGAAACTAGACCCCCCAAGGCACCTTTCTAGATGCATAGTGAGCACTTGGAACCCCCAGGTGCTTCACAAATTGATTCGTAAAAATGAAAAAGTGAAAAAAAAAAAAACTTTTTCATTTTTATGAATCAATTTGTGAAGCACCTGGGGTTCCAAGTGCTCACTATGAATCTAGATAGGTGCCTTGGGGGGTCTAGTTTCCAAAATGGGGTCACTTGTGGGGGAGCTCCAATGTTTGGGCACACAGGGACTCTCCAAATGCAACATGATATCCGCTAACAAATTGAATGGAAAATCGGCTCAAATTGTTAGCGGATATCATGTTGCATTTGGAGAGTCCCTGTGTGCCCAAACATTGGAGCTCCTCCACAAGTGACCCCATTTTGGAAACTAGACCCCCCAAGGCACCTATCTAGATGCATAGTGAGCACTTGGAACCCCTAGGTGCTTCACAAATTAATTCGTAAAAATTAAAAGGTGTTTTTTTTTTCACTTTTTCATTATTACGAATCAATTTGTGAAGCACCTGGGGGTTCCAAGTGCTCACTATGCATCTAGAAAGGTGCCTTGGGGGGTCTAGTTTCCAAAATGGGGTCACTTGTGGGGGAGCTCCAAAGTTTGGGCACAGAGGGGCTCTCCAAACGCAATGTGGCGTCCGCTAACAATTTGAGCCGATTTTCCATTCAATTTGTTAGCGGATACCATGTTGCATTTAGAGAGTCCCTGTGTGCCCAAACATTGGAGCTCCCCCACAAGTGACCCCATTTTGGAAACTAGACCCCCCAAGGCACCTATCTAGATGCATAGTGAGCACTTGGAACCCCTAGGTGCTTCACAAATTGATTCGTAAAAATGAAAAAGTGTTTTTTTTTTCACTTTTTCATTATTACGAATCAATTTGTGAAGCACCTGGGGGTTCCAAGTGCTCACTATGCATCTAGAAAGGTGCCTTGGGGGGTCTAGTTTCCAAAATGGGGTCACTTGTGGGGGAGCTCCAAAGTTTGGGCACAGAGAAGCTCTCCAAACGCAATGTGGTGTCCGCTAACAATTTGAGCCGATTTTCCATTCAATTTGTTAGCGGATACCATGTTGCATTTAGAGAGTCCCTGTGTGCCCAAACATTGGAGCTCTCCCACAAGTGACCCCATTTTGGAAACTAGACCCCCCAAGGCACCTATCTAGATGCATAGTGAGCAGTTGGAACCCCCAGGTGCTTCACAAATTGATTCATAAAAATGAAAAAGTGTTTTTTTTTTTCACTTTTTCATTGTTACGAATCAATTTGTGAAGCACCTGGGGGTTCCAAGTGCTCACTATGCATCTAGAAAGGTGCCTTGGGGGGTCTAGTTTCCAAAATGGGGTCACTTGTGGGGGAGCTCCAAAGTTTGGGCACACATGGGCTCTCCAAACACAACATGGCGTCCGCTAATTATTCAAGCAAATTTTACAATCAAAAAGTCAAATAGCGCTCCTTCCCTTCCGAGCCCTGCCGTGCGCCCAAACAGTATTTTTTCCCCAAATATTGGGTATCTGCGTGCCCAGGGGAAATTGCACAACAAATTTTGGGGTCCATTTTTTCTTGTTACCCCTGTGAAAATAAAAAAAATTGGGTCTAAATTAACATTTTTGTGAAAAAAGTTAAATGTTCATTTTTTTCTTCCACATTCAAAAAATTCCTGTGAAGCACCTGAAGGGTTAATAAAGTTCTTGAATGTGGTTTTGAGCACCTTGAGGGGTGCAGTTTTTAGAATGGTGTCACTTTTGGGTATTTTCTGTCATAAAGACCTCTCAAAGTGACTTCAAATGTGATGTGGTCCCTAAAAAAATGGTTTTGTAAATTTTGTTGGAAAAATGAGAAATCGCTGGTCAACTTTTAACCCTTATAGCTCCCTAACAAAAAAAAATTTTGGTTCCAAAATTGTGCTGATGTAAAGTAGACATGTGGGAAATGTTATTTATTAACTCTTTTGTGTGACATATCGCTCTGATTTCAGGGCTTAAAAATTCAAATTTTGAAAATTGCAAAATTTTCAAAATTTTCGCCAAATTTCCGTTTTTTTCACAAATAAACGCAAGTGATATCGAAGAAATTTTTCCACAATCATGAAGTACAATATGTCACGAAAAAACAATCTCAGAATCAGGGGGATCCGTTGAAGCGTTCGAGAGTAATTACCTCATAAAGTGACAGTGGTCAGAATTGTAAAAATTGGCCCGGTCATTAACGTGCAAACCACCCGCGGGGCTTAAGGGGTTAAGTAGCTTTTCTCATGATTGCATACACCTGGCTATGAAGTTCAAAGCTCAATGAGGTTACAAAACCAAAAAAAGTGCTTTAGTAAGTCAGTAAAAAGTAGGTAGGAGTATTTAAAACAAGAAAATGATAAGGGTGCCCATACTTATGCACCTGTCAAATTTTGTTTGAATGCAGATTGCACATTTTCTGTTAGTACAATAAACCTCATTTCAAGGCAGAAACATTACTGTGTCCAACAGTTATTACATATATCAAACTGAAATAGCTGTTGCAAAAACACCAATTTTTATAAAACATTAAGCTTAAGATTAAGAGGGGTGCCCAAACTTTTTCATATAACTGTATAATGCCCCCCCACTGGTCCACCATACAATATAATGCACCCCTCATGGTTCTCCATACAGTATAATGCACCCCCATGGTCCTCCATATGTTAAATAATGCCCCCCATGGTCCTCCATACAGTATAATGCACCTCCTTTGTTCACCATACAATATAATGCTCCCCCTTGGTCCAACATACAATATAATGCACCCCCCGTGGTCCTCCATACAATATAATGCACCCACCATGGTCCTCCGTACAATATAATGCACCCCCCATGGTCCTCCATACAATATAATGAACCCCCCGTGGTCCTCCGTACAATATAATGCACTCCCCATGGTCCTCCATACAATATAATGCACCCCCATGGTACTTTATATTGTATAATGCACCCCCCATTGTCCTCCTTACAATATAATGCACCCCCCATGGTCATCCATACAGTATAATGCCCCCCATAGTCCTTCATACAGTATTACCCCTCCATGGTACTCCATACAGTATTATGCCCCTTCCCCCTTGGTCCACCATACAATATAATTCCCTCTCCATGGTCCTCCATACAATATAATGCACTCCCCATGGTCCTCCATTCAGTATAATGCCCCTCCCCCTTGGTCCACCATACAATATAATTCACCTCCCTTGGTCCTCCATACAGTATAATGCACCCCCCATGGTCCTCCGTACAGTATAATGCCCCCCATGGTCCTCCATACAGTATAATGCACCACCCCATGGTCCTCCATTCAGTATAATGCCCCTCCCCCTTGGTCCACCATACAATATAACTCACCTCCCGTGGTCCTCCATACAGTATAATGCACACCCCACCTCTCCTGGTTCCCCCCGATGCTCCGGTCTGCTGAGCCTGTGGTGTGAAGCTCCACACATCTCAGAGCAGCGGCCGCCCTGTAATTACGTCATCGCGTCCGCTGCTCTGACTCGTCAGACGCCAAAGCAGAATGATGGGAGATAGGAGATGACAGAGGTGAGGGGCCACTTTTATCTCCATAGCAGGTAGAATGATGCATTATGATGAGCTATTGGATACAGAGGCCCAGATATTATTCCTGCATCGGGCCTTTCGCTGTCTGTGTCCACTCCTGGCATCAATGCTCATCAAAAATCCTAATAACTACATTCATAGATGTAACAATTCTTACATTTAGTCCAGAGCTACATGGGACTTGTAGTTCTACTAACTCATCTCTACCTACTGGTGATTGCTGAAGCCAATAACATTGCATGGAACATATTTATTGTAAGGTTGTTGTAGCTTAAAGGGGTTGGTCCCAGCTTAGCTGGGGGTCTGACTGCTGGGTCCTCCACCCATCCAGAGAACATTGTTCTGAAGTTAGGGGGATAATTTGTCAGATGTGTATACATGAGGAATAACACTATTTCTGGCCATTAGTTGACTTGTATCCTATATTGTTCACCAGTCTTCTCCTCTCTCATCTTCAGTTGTCTCTGATCTAGAGGGCAGAGACTCACTGTTATCATGTCTCATATGCACAGTACACAGATACAGAGGGATTCCTGATCTTTCTTCTCTGCTTAAGACATGTTGAGAAGTAGCAGCAGCACAGAGGACATTATACAGCAGTACTCAGCAGTCTAGCTGTGCATCCAGCTCTGTACTCAGCAGTCTAGCTGTGCATCCAGCTCTGTACTCAGCAGTCTAGCTGTGCATCCAGCTCTGTACTCAGCAGTCTAGCTGTGCATCCAGCTCTGTACTCAGCAGTCTAGCTGTGCATCCAGCTCTTGGATAAGTTATGCTCCTGTCTGACTGCAGCGCTATGTTTCTGTGTCTCTCTTTCTGTTTTCTCCTTCTGCCCTTCACTCCTCCTCCTCTACAGAGTATAATAGGCCATGTAATCAGACACCGCACTGATCTGACGGCTGTCCTGCTTTCACCAAGATAAATGTAACCTGTGCCTTCAGAGTGGACAGTGAGTTCAGGAGGTGGGGGGAGTAGAAGTGGCTCATAAGTGGAGACGGAAACAGATTCCTCTGATAAAATAGATGACAAAGCTTCTTATATTTGTTCGTACTATTGAGTTTCTGACGATTTATCACAAGTTGATGTATCTTCCTTGTACGATAGTGATGACACCACTGACGATCCAGAATCGGAGATACATGTGGAATTAGCAGAACTGATCTCGAAGAACATCGTGACTATGTAAGTGCAGAGAATTACTGATCTAATAGAAGTAAACCTTCTAGATGACGCCATGATATAGATGTTTCCTTCTCTCCAATGTGTGATTCTCTGTATTCAGGACAGATAATAGAAAACCTATCTGCACGTGATATATATATATATATATATATATATATATATATATACACAGATAGCTGCCATTACTGGGGGCCACTCGTGTGTCATATCTTATTATAAAGATGCCAAAGTGTTTTTTATGGGTTACAAACTAAGGAATTGTTGTTTCACTTATTGAATACAAGTGAGAAAAAAAGAAAAATGAGCCAAGATCTTAAAGGGAACCGGTCACCTGAAAAAAAACGCTATTAGCAGCAGATATGGGGTTAATCGGCAGGTTTATAGCGCTAAAAACCTGCCTGGTGCCGGCACTTGGAGCCCCGCTGCTGGGAAGAAATGAGCATTATTCCACCCGGCAGCGTTCGGCTTCCAGTCATAGTGGTGCCGGCGGGGGATCAGTCACCGTTGTGTATAGAGAGAGGCGGCTGTGACTGAAAGCCCTGACTGACAGCCAGTCCCGATCCTGAGCCAGTGTCAGTCAGTACAGGAGCGGATACAGCCGGCGCTCTTTATACACAGCAGTGACTGATCCCCGCCGCTGCTGCCCATCACTGGAAGCTGCCGGGGGAATAACGTTCATTTCCTCTCGGCAGCAGGGCTCTCAGTGCCGACACGGGGCAGGTTTAGGACACTATTAACCTGCAGATTAACCCCATATTTGCAGGTTAATATTGCTTTTTCAGGTGACAGATTCCCTTTAATGTGACTTCTGTAGAAATATATAGAAACATATACAAAAAGTCATCTGAGCGCAGGTGTGCTGAGGACCCCAGACTGCACGGACATCTGCCGGGAGACACAGACTTTACAATCCAAGATTTCAGTCCAGCAAAGCAAAGATAATCCCATAAAGTGTAATATTTATTCCACCATAGACAAAATATGATAATGATAAAGAATCCAGGAGATAAAGGGTTATTCCAGGAGATCGGTGATGACGTCTCAGTGCCCCGGACCCTCGCTGATGTACAGCCCGTATACACAGGGATACCAGAGATTAGAAAATAAATAAAAATATATTTTCCACCTGTGGGAACAATTTTTTTGTTACATTTTTTACATGAATATATTTAGTTGCTAAACACTATTTTTCTAATTTGGTTTCATTACATATTTTGCTCCATTTGGCTTTTACCGGATGTTTCCTTGTATATTCACAAATTTGGAGAAAAAAAAATTTCCTCTTGTCGCCGCTTTCGAAGAGTCGTTATTAAAAATATTTATGTATAAAAAATAAAACGTTTCAATCATCCTCCTTTTCATATTTTAAAAAAAATTAAGAAAACCCATTTGATATCATCGAATCACTAAAAGTCCGATCTATCAAGATATAAAATTATTTTAACCAGACATAAAACTCCAAAAAGAAAAGAGTCAAGACACGAGAATATCGTTTTTTTCAGTTGCTGTACGACCCATAAGAAATACAGTAAGAATAAACTGAAACGTCGTATCTGCGCCACCAAAATGGTATCAATGAAAAAGAAAGCTCCGTCTACAGTTACAGGGCTCAGAAAACGGGGTCAGAAAACCCATCCATTACTTACAAAGATTTACATTATTATTAACCACTAAATCCGAAAAGAAACCCTTATAACTTTACTGTCACTGTATTCTAACCGCCCTAAAGAGTAATACCGCCCTACAGAATAATACCGCCCTACAGAATAATAACGCCCTAAAGAGTAATACCGCCCTACAGAATAATACCGCCCTAAAGAGTAATACCGCCCTAAAGAGTAATACCGCCCTAAAGAGTAATGCCCCTCTAAAGAATAATACCGCCCTAAAGAGTAATACCGCCCTAAAGAGTAATACCGCCCTACAGAATAATACCGCCCTAAAGAGTAATACCGCCCTACAGAATAATACCGCCCTACAGAATAATACCGCCCTAAAGAGTAATACCGCCCTAAAGAGTAATACCGCCCTAAAGAGTAATACTGCCCTAAAGAGTAATACCGCCCTACAGAATAATACCGCCCTAAAGAGTAATACTGCCCTAAAGAGTAATACCGCCCTACAGAATAGTACCACCCTAAAGAGTAATACTGCCCTAAAGAGTAATACCGCCCTACAGAATAATACCGCCCTAAAGAGTAATACCGACCTAAAGAATAATGCCACTCTAAAGAAAAATACCGCCCTAAAGAGTAATACCGCCCTAAAGAGTAATACTGCCCTAAAGAATAATACCGCCCTAAAGAGTAATTCTGCCCTAAAGAATAATACCGCCCTAAAGAGTAATACTGCCCTAAACAGTAATACTGCCCTAAAGAATAATATAGCCTTAAAGAATAATACCGCCCTAAAGAGTAATACTGCCCTAAAGAATAATATAGCCCTAAAGAGTAATTCCGCCCTAAAGAATAATATCGCCCTAAAGAATAGTATAGCCCTAAACAGTAATACTGCCCTAAAGAATAATACCGCCCTAAAGAGTAATACCGACCTAAACAGTAATACTGCCCTAAAGAATAATATAGCCCTAAAGAATAATACCGCCCTAAAGAGTAATACCGACCTAAAGAATAATATCGCCCTAAAGAATAATACCGCCCTAAAGAGTAATACCGCCCTAAAGAATAATACCGCCCTAAAGAGTAATACCGCCCTAAAGAATAATATCGCCCTAAAGAATAATGTTGCCCTTCAGAATAATACCGCCCTAGAGAGTAATACCAGCCTACAGAATAATACAGCCTTACAGGATAATACCGCCCTAAAGAGTAATACCGCCCTACAGAATAATACCGCCCTATAGAGTAATACCGCCCTACAGAATAATACCGCCCTAAAGAATAATACCGCCCTAAAGAGTAATACCGACCTAAAGAATAATATCGCCCTAAAGAATAATGTTGCCCTTCAGAATAATACCGCCCTAGAGAGTAATATCAGCCTACAGAATAATACAGCCTTACAGGATAATACCACCCTAAAGAGTAATACCGCCCTACAGAATAATACCGCCCTAAAGAGTAATACCGCCCTAAAGAGTAATACCACCCTAAAGAGTAATACCGCCCTAAAGAGTAATACCGCCCTAAAGAATAATACCGCCCTAAAGAGTACTACCGCCCTAAAGAATAATATTGCCCTAAAGAATAATGTTGCCCTTCAGAATAATACCGCCCTAGAGCGTAATACCAGCCTACAGAATAATACAGCCTTACAGGATAATACCGCCCTATAGAGTAATAACACCCTACAGAATAATACCGCCCTAAAGAATAATACCGCCCTACAGAATAATACCGCCCTACAGAGTAATACCATCCTAAAGAGTAATACCACCCTAAAGAATAATACTGCCCTAAAGAATAATACTGCCCTAAAGAATAATACCACCCTAAAGAATAATACCGCCCTAAAGAATAATACCGCCCTAAAGAGTAATACCGCCCTAAAGAGTAATACCACCCTAAAGAATAATACCGCCCTAAAGAATAAAACCGTCCTAAAGAGTAATACCGCCCTAAAGAATAATACCGCCCTAAAGAGTAATACCGCCCTAAAGAGTAATACCACCCTAAAGAATAATACCGCCCTAAAGAATGATACCGCCCTAAAGAGTAATACCGCTCTAAAGAGTAATACCGCCCTAAAGAATAATACCACCCTAAAGAATGATACCGCCCTAAAGAGTAATACCGCTCTAAAGAGTAATACCGCCCTAAAGAATAATACCGCCCTAAAGAATGATACCGCCCTAAAGAGTAATACCGCTCTAAAGAGTAATACCGCCCTAAAGAATAATACCGCCCTAAAGAATAATACCGTCAGGCCATTTTACCAAATAATGAATGCTGGAATAAGTTACTTTTTTTTCACCATTTTGCCACTTTTGGAATTTTTTCCCGTTTTCATTACATTGTATGGTAAAGTGATTGGTGTAATTCAAGACTACAACTCGATCCGCAAAAAATCAAGTTCTCAAATGACTATGGAGACCAAAAAATATAAGGACACGGCTCCTGGAAGACGGGGAGTAAAAGTGAAGGAAAAATGAAGGCTCAAAAATGGAAAATTCCCCGCTCATTATATCATTAAATAAGTCTGGGATAGACGTATATGAAAAGCACATAATTCGGCAGATGGACCATGAGGTCTTTTTATGCCGCCAGCATTCTAGGTTTCTTCTGTCCCTATACAGTGAGCGCCCTCTAGTGTTGACTCCACATAGACCAAATTGTATCATTTGTGTGATCTAGATGGAAAATGTTGGCAAAGTATTGTGGATGGAGGCGAAGGGGCGGAATTTGTTCCTAATGATCTTCATATTGCTGCTATTTCTACATTTACATATGATGATGATGATGATATATGTTCCATGTACCACAGATGGGAACTATTAGCAGAAAAAATAGAAAAGGAAAAGAAAGAACTGAAGATCATGGAGGAATCTCTGTAAGTGCTTTTATCTCAGGTAGAGATGATATAAAACCCGTCTGCACACACTATATACCTGTCTACACTGATAGTTGTCATTAGAGAGTGGCGCCCCCTGCAGTCACAGTACACCCTGAGTGGTGCGATCGCCCCGATATGTCACCTTTGTCGGATCATTGTGGGTCTGAGGTCGCTGTGATACATTCGCTGTTGTGAAATCTTTGTTACTACTTTTCTTTTCTTCACTTTTACTAAAGATGGATCCACAAAATCAGGAGCACTTCACCGACTTTCATTCCTGATAGGTTTCCAAAGCCTCTCTGGCGTCCGACCCTTGGATCCATCGAGTACGTATGTTATTTCTGGGAATATAATACTATCTGACCCGCCTGATGTACAGTGGGTACGAAAAGTATTCAGACCCTTTTACATTTTTCACTCTTTGTTTCATTGCAGCCATTTAGTAAATTCTAAAAAGTTCATTTTTTCCTCATTAAAGTGCACGCTGCACCCCATCTTGACTGAAAAAAACAGAAATGTAGAAATTTTTGCAAATTTATTAAAAAAGAAAAACTGAAATATCACATGGTCACAAGTATTCAGACCCTTTGCTCAGTATTGAGTAGAAGCACCTTTTGAGCTAGTACAGCCATGAGTCTTCATGGGAATGATGCCACAAGTTTTTCACACCTGGATTTGGGGAGCCTCTGCCATTCTTCCTTACAGACCCTCTCCAGCTCCGTCAGGTTGGATGGTGAACGTTGTTGGACAGATATTTTCTCCCATCTCCCTACTGCATCTCTGGAGCTCAGCCACAGTGATCTTGGGGTTCTTCTTTACCTCTCTCACCAAGGCTCTTCTCCCACGATTGCTCAGTTTGGCTGGACAGCCAGGTCTAGGAGGACTTCTTGTGTTCCCAAACTTCTTCCATTTAAGGATTATGGAGGCCACTGTGCTCTTAGGAACCTCGAGTAATGCAGAAATTCTTTTGTAACCTTGGCCAGATCTGTGCCTTGCCACAATTCTGTCTCTGAGCTCCTTGGGCAGTTCCTTTGAGCTCATGATTCTCATTTGGTCTGCCATGCACTGTGAGCTGTGAGGTCTTATATAGACAGGTGTGTGTGACGTGCCCCCTGGGCCGCGGGGTACTCAGTGCCGGGCCGGTCGTTGTTAGGGGAGATGTCACAGTGGCGGTGACCCGGTTCGTGACCCAGGGCGGTCAATCAAAAGGGGTTATTTACAGGGGATTGATAAAGTTTTTATATATAGTTCGTGACGCCACCTGTGGTATGCGGCTAAGGGAGCCGCCGCTGCGGAGCAGGTCCTCTGGAGCTGATGTTACTGCAGCAGGGATGGTGTGGCTCTCCACAGGTAGAGCTTAGCTCCAGGGCAGTGTAGATGTTATAGGTTGTGCTGGGTGTTGTAGTGCAGGGGGTGATGGCGCAGATAATAACCACAGAGACAGTGGGGTGCAGTCTTCCAAGTTTACTCACAGTTATTAAGTTCCTCAGGTTACAGGTTCCGGACTGCAACGTGCTGCGTTCACCAAGCAGGGGTTCAGCAATCCCCCAGGTAGTTCAAGAGTGCCTGACAGGACCCCTTTCTATGTGCCTTCCTCAGTCGTCTTCCTGCGCTGGCTCTCGCCCTCCTGCCCTGCGCCTTGCAATCAGTGTCCCAATCCGGTAACCTCAGGTCTTGTCGGGTGACCTGCAGTCCCCTGGACCCTCTGTTGCCACCTTTTCTCGGCAATATTTTTGCGGTTTCGGCTACTGCACCTTGCAAGTACAGCAGCCTCCGGTTCCTAGCTGAGCCTTGTAGTTCTCCACTAGTTTAGGGGCCGGTCCCCTCTGCGGCTCGATCCCTCCACTGCCTGGCAGATTCGGGCATATGGGTGGCCTCCAGCACTTCCCGTACCCCTGGGATCCCTTTTGGTCCTGGAGCCTTTCTCCTGCTCCCTCTCCTCTCTCAGTCCTGGGCCTCTCACTAGGCCCGCCTCCGGAGCAGAACTCCTGCAGAGCCTCTGCTCCACACACTTTCCTCCTCTGACTGAACACTCTCTCTCAAGATGGTTCTCTCTTTTATACACCTCCTTTACAAGTGCTCCCCTGAACTACGTCATCCACCCACACCCACTACATGATTCCCCCTCACTTGGTGACTGTGGACTGTGCTCTTCCTTAGGAGCAATCTCGCCCTGCCCTACTGAAGTGGATGTGTTGGATGCAGGTGGGTCCTGGGCAGCACTCTATCCTTACCTGAGAGTGGGATACCACACCTCTGGGTGAGATGCAGTACCTCTGTGGCGACTGAACCCGCAGGGGCGCCACATGTGCCTTTCCAAATCAAGTCCTATCAGTTTACTTAAACACAGCTGGACTCCAATGAAGGAGTAGAACCATCTCAAGGAGGATCACAAGAAAATGGACAGCATGTGACTTAGATATGAGTGTCTGAGAAAAGGGTCTGAATACTTATGACCATGTGATATTTCAGTTTTTCTTTTTTAATAAATTTGCAAAAATTTCTACATTTCTGTTTCAGTCAAGATGGGGTGCAGCGTGTACTTTAATGAGAAAAAAATGAACTTTTTAGAATTTACCAAATGGCTGTAATGAAACAAATGTGAAAAATGTAAAGGGGTGTGAATACTTTCCGTACCCACTGTATTATACAAGGTTGTGTTTTCTGTGACCCGCTGGTGGAGGACAGTATTTGTAGCCATTTATTGCTCTCGCCTAGCTCATAGGATGATCTCTGTTTCATGTCCTATAGGGAGGAGACCCCAGAACAAATGATGGAGGAAGAGAAGATTGCAGTTCTGTAAGTGCAGAAATTCACTGTTAATAGAAGCTATAGATGTGCTCCTATAAGAGGAATGGAACGTAGCTGCAACATCACTTACTCTCATCCCTCCCATAACTCATATCCATCACATTTATGAGGTTTTCCAATATATAAAAAAAATTGTCCAAAAATGGGAAATGGCACAAGGACAGCGATTGGCTGCAGCGGTCACATGAGTCGCTAACTTCATTGCTGCAGCACAGGATTTATCATGTGACAATGGATCTTTTATTATTTTACACCATTTTCTCCGTTTTGGTCCAATTATACAAATCCCGATAATGTCGCTGTCTCACAGTCTCCTGTTGACTTATGGGGAGGTCAGGTTTGGGCGGTCAGTGATCGGGGTCTGTACTCGGACCGCGCTCCACAGACATA
This sequence comes from Phyllobates terribilis, assembly GCF_046119375.1. NCBI lineage: Eukaryota > Metazoa > Chordata > Amphibia > Anura > Dendrobatidae > Phyllobates > Phyllobates terribilis. The sequence goes on from NW_027362767.1 coordinate 139,013,622, forward strand.
TGAACCCGGCATTAATGTATTCTATTAAATTGTAGAACCTGCAGCCCCCGATCTGCACAGCCGCTACCAGGTAACAGTCAGGGTCCACTAATCAGGGGGGTCTCCATCTGGATCCAGACATCTGCTTCCCTCGTATTGGGGGCAGATCCTAACGAGCGGTCATTTTACTCCTGGAGAGCCCTTTATCTGTGATGGAGGAAATGGACAAATTTTGCTAAGAAAGTATTTGGGTTGGAGTGAGAAGCTGGGGAATTTCCTCTGTCTGTCGCGTCCTGAGAACGAACCTTTACAGATCCTAATCCCCCATTACTGCACATTTACATGAGATGATATAGGTTTCATGTACTGTAGGGAGAAGACCACCAACATCAACAGGATGAAGAAGAAGAAGACCACCATCATCAGCAGGTAAGAGCAGAGATTACTGAGCGAACCTTCTACATGGGATAATGATAGAGATGATTCCTGACCACCGTATATACCTGACTGTACAGACAGAGGCCATTTATTGTCACCACTCACACATCTTATATACCTGACTGCACAGACAGTGGCCATTTATTATCACCACTCACACATCTTATATACCTGACTGTACAGACAGCGGCCATTTATTATCACCACTCACACATCTTATATACCTGACTGTACAGACAGCGGCCATTTATTGTCACCACTCACACATCTTATATACCTGACTGCACAGACAGCGGCCATTTATTATCACCACTCACACATCTTATATACCTGACTGCACAGACAGCGGCCATTTATTATCACCACTCACACATCTTATATACCTGACTGTACAGACAGCGGCCATTTATTGTCACCACTCACACATCTTATATACCTGACTGCACAGACAGCGGCCATTTATTATCACCACTCACACATCTTATATACCTGACTGCACAGACAGCGGCCATTTATTGTCACCACTCACACATCTTATATACCTGACTGCACAGACAGCGGCCATTTATTATCACCACTCACACATCTTATATACCTGACTGTACAGACAGCGGCCATTTATTGTCACCACTCACACATCTTATATACCTGACTGTACAGACAGCGGCCATTTATTATCACCACTCACACATCTTATATACCTGACTGTACAGACAGCGGCCATTTATTGTCACCACTCACACATCTTATATACCTGACTGCACAGACAGCGGCCATTTATTGTCACCACTCACACATCTTATATACCTGACTACACAGACAGCGGCCATTTATTATCACCACTCACACATCTTATATACCTGACTGTACAGACAGCGGCCATTTATTATCACCACTCACACATCTTATATACCTGACTGTACAGACAGCGGCCATTTATTATCACCACTCACACATCTTATATACCTGACTGTACAGACAGCGGCCATTTATTATCACCACTCACACATCTTATATACCTGACTGTACAGACAGCGGCCATTTATTATCACCACTCACACATCTTATATACCTGACTGTACAGACAGCGGCCATTTATTATCACCACTCACACATCTTATATACCTGACTGTACAGACAGCGGCCATTTATTGTCACCACTCACACATCTTATATACCTGACTGCACAGACAGCGGCCATTTATTATCACCACTCACACATCTTATATACCTGACTGTACAGACAGCGGCCATTTATTATCACCACTCACACATCTTATATACCTGACTGTACAGACAGCGGCCATTTATTATCACCACTCACACATCTTATATACCTGACTGCACAGACAGCGGCCATTTATTATCACCGCTCACACATCTTATATACCTGACTGTACAGACAGCGGCCATTTATTATCACCACTCACACATCTTATATACCTGACTGTACAGACAGCGGCCATTTATTATCACCACTCACACATCTTATATACCTGACTGCACAGACAGCGGCCATTTATTGTCATCACTCACACATCTTATATACCTGACTGTACAGACAGCGGCCATTTATTATCACCACTCACACATCTTATATACCTGACTGCACAGACAGTGGCCATTTATTATCACCACTCACACATCTTATATACCTGACTGTACAGACAGCGGCCATTTATTATCACCACTCACACATCTTATATACCTGACTGCACAGACAGTGGCCATTTATTATCACCACTCACACATCTTATATACCTGACTGTACAGACAGCGGCCATTTATTGTCACCACTCACACATCTTATATACCTGACTGCACAGACAGCGGCCATTTATTGTCACCACTCACACATCTTATATACCTGACTGCACAGACAGTGGCCATTTATTGTCACCACTCACACATCTTATATACCTGACTACACAGACAGCGGCCATTTATTGTCACCGCTCACACATCTTATATACCTGACTGCACAGACAGCGGCCATTTATTATCACCACTCACACATCTTATATACCTGACTGCACAGACAGCGGCCATTTATTATCACCACTCACACATCTTATATACCTGACTGTACAGACAGCGGCCATTTATTATCACCACTCACACATCTTATATACCTGACTGCACAGACAGCGGCCATTTATTGTCACCACTCACACATCTTATATACCTGACTACACAAACAGCGGCCATTTATTGTCACCGCTCACACATCTTATATACCTGACTGCACAGACAGCGGCCATTTATTGTCACCACTCACACATCTTATATACCTGACTGCACAGACAGCGGCCATTTATTGTCACCACTCACACATCTTATATACCTGACTGCACAGACAGCGGCCATTTATTGTCACCACTCACACATCTTATATACCTGACTGCACAGACAGCGGCCATTTATTGTCACCACTCACACATCTTATATACCTGACTGCACAGACAGTGGCCATTTATTATCACCACTCACACATCTTATATACCTGACTGCACAGACAGTGGCCATTTATTGTCACCACTCACACATCTTATATACCTGACTACACAGACAGCGGCCATTTATTGTCACCGCTCACACATCTTATATACCTGACTGCACAGACAGCGGCCATTTATTGTCACCGCTCACACATCTTATATACCTGACTGCACAGACAGCGGCCATTTATTATCACCACTCACACATCTTATATACCTGACTGCACAGACAGCGGCCATTTATTGTCACCACTCACACATCTTATATACCTGACTACACAGACAGCGGCCATTTATTGTCACCGCTCACACATCTTATATACCTGACTACACAGACAGCGGCCATTTATTGTCACCACTCACACATCTTATATACCTGACTACACAGACAGCGGCCATTTATTGTCACCACTCACACATCTTATATACCTGACTGCACAGACAGCGGCCATTTATTATCACCACTCACACATCTTATATACCTGACTGCACAGACAGCGGCCATTTATTGTCACCACTCACACATCTTATATACCTGACTGCACAGACAGCGGCCATTTATTGTCACCGCTCACACATCTTATATACCTGACTGCACAGACAGCGGCCATTTATTGTCACCACTCACACATCTTATATACCTGACTGCACAGACAGCGGCCATTTATTGTCACCACTCACACATCTTATATACCTGACTGTACAGACAGCGGCCATTTATTATCACCACTCACACATCTTATATACCTGACTGCACAAACAGCGGCCATTTATTATCACCGCTCACACATCTTATATACCTGACTGCACAGACAGCGGCCATTTATTATCACCGCTCACACATCTTATATACCTGACTGTACAGACAGCGGCCATTTATTATCACCGCTCACACATCTTATATACCTGACTGTACAGACAGCGGCCATTTATTATCACCGCTCACACATCTTATATACCTGACTGTACAGACAGCGGCCATTTATTATCACCACTCACACATCTTATATACCTGACTGTACAGACAGCGGCCATTTATTATCACCGCTCACACATCTTATATACCTGACTGTACAGACAGCGGCCATTTATTATCACCGCTCACACATCTTATATACCTGACTGCACAGACAGTGGCCATTTATTGTCACCACTCACACATCTTATATACCTGACTACACAGACACCGGCCATTTATTGTCACCGCTCACACATCTTATATACCTGACTGCACAGACAGCGGCCATTTATTATCACCACTCACACATCTTATATACCTGACTGCACAGACAGCGGCCATTTATTGTCACCACTCACACATCTTATATACCTGACTGTACAGACAGCGGCCATTTATTGTCACCACTCACACATCTTATATACCTGACTGCACAGACAGCGGCCATTTATTGTCACCACTCACACATCTTATATACCTGACTGCACAGACAACGTCCATTTATTGTCACCACTCACACATCTTATATACCTGACTGCACAGACAGCGGCCATTTATTGTCACCACTCACACATCTTATATACCTGACTGTACAGACAGCGGCCATTTATTGTCACCACTCAAACATCTTATATACCTGACTGTAGAGACAGCGGCCATTTATTGTCACCACTCACACATCTTATATACCTGACTGCACAGACAGCGGCCATTTATTGTCACCACTCACATATCTTATATACCTGACTGCACAGACAGCGGCCATTTATTATCACCACTCACACATCTTATATACCTGACTGCACAGACAGCAGCCATTTATTATCACCACTCACACATCTTATATACCTGACTGTACAGACAGCGGCCATTTATTGTCACCACTCACACATCTTATATACCTGACTGCACAGACAGCGGCCATTTATTATCACCGCTCACACATCTTATATACCTGACTGCACAGACAGCGGCCATTTATTGTCACCGCTCACACATCTTATATACCTGACTGCACAGACAGCAGCCATTTATTGTCACCACTCACACATCTTATATACCTGACTGCACAGACAGCGGCCATTTATTGTCATCGCTCACACATCTTATATACCTGACTGTACAGACAGCGGCCATTTATTGTCACCACTCACACATCTTATATACCTGACTGCACAGACAGCGGCCATTTATTGTCACCACTCACACATCTTATATACCTGACTGTACAGACAGCGGCCATTTATTGTCACCACTCACACATCTTATATACCTGACTGCACAGACAGCGGCCATTTATTGTCACCACTCACACATCTTATATACCTGACTGCACAGACAGCGGCCATTTATTGTCACCACTCACACATCTTATATACCTGACTGCACAGACAGAGTCCATTTATTGTCACCACTCACACATCTTATATACCTGACTGCACAGACAGCGGCCATTTATTGTCACCACTCACACATCTTATATACCTGACTGCACAGACAGCGGCCATTTATTATCACCACTCACACATCTTATATACCTGACTGCACAGACAGCGGCCATTTATTGTCACCACTCACACATCTTATATACCTGACTGCACAGACAGCGGCCATTTATTATCACCACTCACACATCTTATATACCTGACTGTACAGACAGCGGCCATTTATTGTCACCACTCACACATCTTATATACCTGACTGCACAGACAGCGGCCATTTATTATCACCACTCACACATCTTATATACCTGACTGCACAGACAGCGGCCATTTATTATCACCACTCACACATCTTATATACCTGACTGTACAGACAGCGGCCATTTATTATCACCACTCACACATCTTATATACCTGACTGCACAGACAGCGGCCATTTATTGTCACCACTCACACATCTTATATACCTGACTGTACAGACAGCGGCCATTTATTGTCACCACTCACACATCTTATATACCTGACTGCACAGACAGCGGCCATTTATTGTCACCACTCACACATCTTATATACCTGACTGCACAGACAGCGGCCATTTATTGTCACCACTCACACATCTTATATACCTGACTGTACAGATAGCGGCCATTTATTATCACCACTCACACATCCTATATACCTGACTGCACAGACAGCGGCCATTTATTATCACCACTCACACATCTTATATACCTGACTGTACAGACAGCGGCCATTTATTGTCACCACTCACACATCTTATATACCTGACTGCACAGACAGCGGCCATTTATTGTCACCACTCACACATCTTATATACCTGACTGCACAGACAGCGGCCATTTATTGTCACCACTCACACATCTTATATACCTGACTGTACAGATAGCGGCCATTTATTATCACCACTCACACATCCTATATACCTGACTGCACAGACAGCGGCCATTTATTATCACCACTCACACATCCTATATACCTGACTGCACAGACAGCGGCCATTTATTATCACCACTCACACATCTTATATACCTGACTGTACAGACAGCGGCCATTCATTGTCACCACTCACACATCTTATATAACTGACTGCACAGACAGCGGCCATTTATTATCACTACTCACACATCTTATATACCTGACTGTACAGACAGCGGCCATTTATTATCACCACTCACACATCTTATATACCTGACTGCACAGACAGCGGCCATTTATTATCACCACTCACACATTTTATATACCTGACTGTACAGACAGCGGCCATTTATTATCACCGCTCACACATCTTATATACCTGACTGCACAGACAGCGGCCATTTATTGTCACCACTCACACATCTTATATACCTGACTGCACAGACAGCGGCCATTTATTATCACCACTCACACATCTTATATACCTGACTACACAGACAGCGGCCATTTATTGTCACCACTCACACATCTTATATACCTGACTGCACAGACAGCGGCCATTTATTGTCACCACTCACACATCTTATATACCTGACTGCACAGACAGCGGCCATTTATTATCACCACTCACACATCTTATATACCTGACTGCACAGACAGCGGCCATTTATTGTCACCACTCACACATCTTATATACCTGACTGCACAGACAGCGGCCATTTATTATCACCACTCACACATCTTATATACCTGACTACACAGACAGCGGCCATTTATTGTCACCACTCACACATCTTATATACCTGACTGCACAGACAGCGGCCATTTATTATCACCGCTCACACATCTTATATACCTGACTGCACAGACAGCGGCCATTTATTGTCACCACTCACACATCTTATATACCTGACTGCACAGACAGCGGCCATTTATTATCACCACTCACACATCTTATATACCTGACTACACAGACAGCGGCCATTTATTGTCACCACTCACACATCTTATATACCTGACTGCACAGACAGCGGCCATTTATTGTCACCACTCACACATCTTATATACCTGACTGCACAGACAGCGGCCATTTATTATCACCACTCACACATCTTATATACCTGACTGCACAGACAGCGGCCATTTATTGTCACCACTCACACATCTTATATACCTGACTGCACAGACAGCGGCCATTTATTATCACCACTCACACATCTTATATACCTGACTACACAGACAGCGGCCATTTATTGTCACCACTCACACATCTTATATACCTGACTGCACAGACAGCGGCCATTTATTGTCACCACTCACACATCTTATATACCTGACTGCACAGACAGCGGCCATTTATTATCACCACTCACACATCTTATATACCTGACTGTACAGACAGCGGCCATTTATTATCACCACTCACACATCTTATATACCTGACTGTACAGACAGCGGCCATTTATTATCACCACTCACACATCTTATATACCTGACTGCACAGACAGCGGCCATTTATTATCACCACTCACACATCTTATATACCTGACTGTACAGACAGCGGCCATTTATTGTCACCACTCACACATCCTATATACCTGACTGCACAGACAGCGGCCATTTATTATCACCACTCACACATCTTATATACCTGACTGCACAGACAGCGGCCATTTATTATCACCGCTCACACATCTTATATACCTGACTGTACAGACAGCGGCCATTTATTGTCACCACTCACACATCTTATATACCTGACTGCACAGACAGTGGCCATTTATTATCACCACTCACACATCTTATATACCTGACTGTACAGACAGCGGCCATTTATTATCACCGCTCACACATCTTATATACCTGACTGCACAGACAGTGGCCATTTATTATCACCACTCACACATCTTATATACCTGACTGTACAGCCAGCGGCCATTTATTATCACCACTCACACATCTTATATACCTGACTGTACAGACAGCGGCCATTTATTATCACCGCTCACACATCTTATATACCTGACTGTACAGACAGCGGCCATTTATTGTCACCACTCACACATCTTATATACCTGACTGCACAGACAGTGGCCATTTATTATCACCACTCACACATCTTATATACCTGACTGTACAGACAGCGGCCATTTATTATCACCGCTCACACATCTTATATACCTGACTGTACAGACAGCGGCCATTTATTGTCACCACTCACACATCTTATATACCTGACTGCACAGACAGCGGCCATTTATTGTCACCACTCACACATCTTATATACCTGACTGTACAGACAGCGGCCATTTATTGTCACCACTCACACATCTTATATACCTGACTGCACAGACAGCGGCCATTTATTGTCACCACTCACACATCTTATATACCTGACTGCACAGACAGCGGCCATTTATTTTTTGCACCCAATATCATGGGATCTCTGGAAACGAAGGATGTTTTCTTAACAATCATGTTACCTTGTTTCTATTTTTTAGGCTTCGATGCTTCTTCTCTTGTTTCTTTTGTTTCAATTTCTAAAACAGTGAGTATACAAGATCCTTTCTGTACATGTCACCCCCAGGTCTCACCGTCATCCTGTAATATTTCCACCCTCAGGTCTATATATTGTGAACAAGTTGTCAAGCACTTTTCCAAGTGATGTTAAAATCACTTGGAAAGTGCTTGATCACCCGCATGCAGAAATGCATGTGAAGAACACTTGACAAACGCTTCTACCTGGCGAGAAAAACGCATGTAAAAACCGCATGCTTTTTTCCTGCCGGTGAGAAGCATAAAAAATATGCAGCATTTCTGCATCGTGGGCACATAGCCTAATGAGCCACATGACACTGGGGAGGAAAAATGCCTAATTGAGCACAATTTGGTCATTTACACTTAGGGGTGTACTCACTTTTGTGATATACTGTAGGTCCTTAGGATAGCTCATCAATATCTTGTGACTGAAAAGCGTTTTAACAATATTGTTTGTTATATCTCCACTCTATATAGTAAAATGCCACTTACCACCTTGGCAGCAACAACAACCACCTTTTACCACCTCGGCAGCAACAACAACCACCTTTTACCACCTTGGCAGCAACAACAACCACCTTTTACCACCTCGGCAGCAATGACAACCACCTTTTACCACCTCGGCAACAACAAAAATCACCTTTTACCACCTCGGCAGCACCAACAACCACCTTTTACAACCTCGGCAGCAAAGACAACCACCCTTTACCAACCTCGGCAGCAATGACAACCACCTTTTACCACCTCAGCAGCAGCAACAACCACCTTTTACCACCTCGGCAGCAACGACAACCACCTTTTACCACCTCAGCAGCAGCAACAACCACCTTTTACCACCTCGGCAGCAACGACAACCATTTTTTACCACCTCGGCAGCAATGACAACCACCTTTTACCACCTCGGCAGCAATGACAACCACCTTTTACCACCTCGGCAACAACAACCACGTTTTAACACCTCGGCAGCAACAACAACCACATTTTACCACCTCGGCAACAACAACCACTTTTTACCACCTGGGCAGCAACAACAACCACCTTGACAGCAGCAACAACCACCCTTTACCACCTCGGCAGCAACAAAAACAACCACCTTCTACCACCTTGGCAGCAACAACAACCGTCTTTTACCACCTTGGCAGCAACAACAACCGCCTTTTACCACCTTGGCAGCAGCAACAACCACCTTTCACCACCTCGGCATCAACAACAACCACCTTTTACCATCTTGGCAGCAACGACAACACCCTTTTACCACCTTGGCAGCAGCAACAACCACCTTTTTCTACCTCGGCAGCAACAACAACCACCTTTTACCACCTTGGCAGCAGCAGCAACCACATTTTACCACCTCAGCAGCAACAACAACATTCTTGGCAGCAACAGCAACCACCTTTTACCACCTCAGCAGCAACAACAACAACAACAACCTTTTACAAACTCAGCAGCAACAACAATCTTCTACCACCTCGACAGCAAACCAAGGCTGTCCAACAAATTTTATTTTTTCTTTATGTATGACAACTCAATAAATTGTATTGGACTCTACCTTTCGTTCCTCTTTAATTTCACTTCATTTCCTGGCCCCTTTTGTTCACATGCTGCTCTCCAGACTGGGAAACTCCCTGTGCCCTTTTTTCTAATCTCACAACCAGAACTGGCACTGTCTGGCTCAATTGTGCAGCACTGCCTTCTGCCCGCCCCATACACAGCATTGGCTGTTAGTAATCTGCTCCATCACTGACCGCATTCATTCCAGCATTGGCGCTGACTGAGCAGTGATCCTGTGCCTTCATCTGTGGCAGTGCAGCGCCGATCACTACATCTCACACCACATCCACAATGGTGATAGTCATCACATGTCCCCAGGGGTATAATGTTTGCAGTTGCAGAAAGTGTGACTGGGCCCATACTGACGCCATTGCCTACTTCAGTTGGATATGCACGCGGATGCACAATCAGCTGAAGTGTGTTACGGCGCAGAGACACGCTGGGTCCCTGCACTGCAAAACAGATCGCCGCCAAGAGACCAGCAGCTGAGGTTGGCGTGCGAGACATGGACGTCGCACGGCAGTGACATTACCCTACACACACAGACTGGCCTATGCTGGGGCTACCCCATGTTTGGTCACAACACAGGTCAAGCTGCCAAACTTCGTTCTATGCCGCTGCTACATGGTAACGCGATGCCGGCGAGTAGGGTCACATTGCGGACCCTGCGGTGATGGGACAAGTTCTGATTTTTTAATCTGCTTGTTGCGGGACGTAGGGGACATAATGTGACCCTATTCACTTTATTTCTGCCACTAAGTCATGTAGCAGCAGCTTACAGTGATTGTGCTGCACAACCTGCGCCATGACCAAATCACTGTGCAACCAGCATCATATATAATAGTGTAATGTAGAGCTGAATAATGAGATTCACAGGACTCCATGGGAATCGGATCAGGGTCATGCAAAGTAATTCAGCCGGTCATGAAATAGTCGCATTGTATTAAGTGCCACATACATCCAAGATACTTGAGTCTGAATACCGGCCGAAGAAGTGTGCAAGTTTTACAATAGATCCTGCTGATGGATTGGTCGAGTTTGTATAATATATGACGCATATGACGCTTGTATGCAGTTATTGTTTTACATATAAAAAATGTAACCATATGTATCGAGATGGATATAGATACATATTTATTTATAGTCATATACGGCAATAAAATGGCAGCACTCCAGACGTATGATAGTGAAAAAACTGATCTTTATTCCGCCATGTATGTGCAACATTTCCTCTCTTCAAACTGTGAGTCTTTCTGAAGCCATGAACATTATATATAGGGTACACTCCATAATCAGAGGCCGGCAGCTGACATCAGCGTGCGCGTTACTGGGGGCACGCCCTCTGTTGGTATGTACAGTGCTGTCCCATTATTATGTGGCGCCCCTGCGGGTCCAGTAGCCACAGAGGTGCTGCATCTCACCCAGAGGTGTGGTACCCCACTCTCAGGTAAGGACGGAGTACTACCCGGGACCCACACACCCACATCCAACACACTCCACTTCAGGAGGGAAGGGCGAGATTGCTCACAAGGGAGAGCACAGTCCCTGGTCCCTAGCTGGAGGGTGGAACTAGGTAGAGGAGGTGGGTGGAGGAAGTAGATCAGGGGAGCACAGACAGAAAGAGTATAAAAGACAGGGAGAAATATCTAGAAAGAGTGGAGAGGGGAGTCCTGCTCAGGAGAGCAGTGGAGAAGGGTTCATTCTCCTGGCTCCAGTGCTTGGAGCAGGAGTTCAGTGGAGAGAGAGGAGTGGGGCCTAGTGAGAGAGGCCCAGGAGGAGGAAAGTGAGGAAAGAAGAGAGGAGCAGTGAGGAGGGCTCCAGGGAGACAGAAGGGATCCCAGGGGCACGGCGAGTGCGGATGCCACCCGTACGCCCAAAATCACGCTGACGTGGAGGGATCAAGCCGCAGAAGGGGATGGCCCCAGACTAGTGGAGAACAACCAGGCTCAGCTAGCCAACCGGAAGCTGCAGCATTTTCAAGGTGTTGCAGTCAAAATCCACAATTACATCGCTGAAAATTTGGCCACATAGGGTCCAGGGGACTGAGAGAAGTCGCCCGACAAGGCCCGAGGTCACTGGCTTGGGTCACTGATTGTGAGGCGCAGGGCAGGAGGACAAGTCAAGAGCCAGCGCAGTGAGACGACCGGTAAAGGTACATAGAACGGGGTCCTGTCCAAGTGCTCCTGAGATACCTGACAGTTTGCTGGATCACTACCCCGGAGGACACAGGACGACGTGGGTGGTCGCACACCAGTGACTGTAACCTGAAAAACTTAACAACTGTGAGTAAAACCTGAAGACTGCACCCCACTGTGTCCTTGAATAATTGCTGCGCCATCATCTGCATTACACCGCACCAACAACATCTACATCCACAATTCTTCATATACTGCCCTGGAGCTAAGCTCTGCCTGTGGAGAGCTGAACCAACTCTGCTGTGTCACCATCAGCTCCAGAGGATCTGCACCGCAGCGGTGGCCCCATATAGCCGCATACCACAGGTGACGTCACGAACATTATCTCTAAAAACTTTATTCCCCTTTCACTTCCCCTTTAATTATTTGACCGCCCTGGGTCAACGACCAGGTCACTTCCACTGTGACATCCCCAGCACCGATTGGCCCGGCACCGAGTACCCCATGACCCCAGGGGGCGCATCAACTACATAGTATTAAATTATATTATTTTATAAATATAAATATATATATATATATATATATATATATATATATATACACAGTGGGGGAAAAAAGTATTTAGTCAGCCACCAATTGTGCAAGTTCTCCCACTTAAAAAGATGAGAGAGGCCTGTAATTGACATCATAGGTCGACCTCAACTATGAGAGACAAAATGAGAAAACAAATCCTGAAAATCACATTCTTTGATTTGGAAAGAAATTTTTTTCAAATTTTGGTGGAAAATAAGTATTTGGTCAATTACAAAAGTTCATCTCAATACTTTGTTATATATCCTTTGCTGGCAATGACAGAGGTGAAACGTTTTCTGTAAGTCTTCACAAGGTTGGCACACACTGTTTCTGGTATGTTGGCCCATTCCTCCATGCAGATCTCCTCTAGAGCAGTGATGTTTTGGGGCTGTCGCTGGGCAACACGGACTTTCAACTCCCTCCAAAGGTTTTCTATAGGGTTTAGATCTGGAGACTGGCTAGGCCACTCCAGGACCTTGAAATGCTTCTTACGAAGCCACTCCTTCGTTGCCCTGGCGGGCGGTGTGCTTGGGATCATTGTCATGCTGAAAGACCCAGCCATGTTTCATCTTCAATGCCTTTGCTGATGGAATGAGGTCTGCACTCAAAATCTCACGATACATGGCCCCATTCATTCTTTCATGTACACGGATCAGTCGCCTGGTCCCTTGATAGAGAAACAGCCCCAAAGCATGATGTCGCCACCCCCATGCTTCACAGTAGGTATGGTGTTCTTCAGATGCAACTCAGCATTCTTTTTCCTCCAAACACGACGAGTTGTGTTTCTACCAAACAGTTCTACTTTGGTTTCATCTGACCATATGACATTCTCCCAGTACTCTTCTGGATCATCCAAATGATCTCTAGCAAACTTCAGATGGGCCCAGACATGTAATGGCTTAAGCAGGGGGACACATCTGGCACTGAAGGATCTGAGTCCCTAGTGGCGTAGTGTGTTACTGATGGTAGCCTGTGTAACGTTAGTCCCAGATCTCTGCAGGTATTTTACTAGGTCCCCCCGTGTGGTTCTGGGATTTTTGCTCACCGTTCTTGAGATCATTTTGACCCCACTGGGTGAGATCTTGTGTGGAGCCCCAGATCGAGGGAGATTATCAGTGGTCTTGTATGTCTTCCATTTTCTAATTATTGCTCCCACAGTTGATTTCTTCACACCAAGCTGCTTGCCTATTGCAGATTCAGTCTTCCCAGCCTGGTGCAGGGCTGCAATTTTGTTTCTGGTGTCCTTTGACAGCTCTTTGGTCTTCACCATAGTGGAGTTTGGAGTGTGACTGAGGTTGCGGACAGGTGTCTTTTATACTTATAACAAGTTCAAACATGTGCCAGTACTACAGGTAATGAGTGGAGGACAGAGGAGCCAGTACTACAGGTAATGAGTGGAGGACAGAGGAGCCAGTACTACAGGTAATGAGTGGAGGACAGAGGAGCCAGTACTACAGGTAATGAGTGGAGGACAGAGGAGCCAGTACTACAGGTAATGAGTGGAGGACAGAGGAGCCAGTACTACAGGTAATGAGTGGAGGACAGAGGAGCCAGTACTACAGGTAATGAGTGGAGGACAGAGGAGCCAGTACTACAGGTAATGAGTGGAGGACAGAGGAGCCAGTACTACAGGTAATGAGTGGAGGACAGAGGAGACAGTACTACAGGTAATGAGTGGAGGACAGAGGAGCCTCTTTAAGAAGAAGTTACAGGTCTGTGAGAGACAGAAATCTTGCTTGTTTGTAACGGACCAAATACTTATTTTCCACCAAAATTTGAAAAAATTTCTTTCCATATCAGACAATGTGATTTTCAGGATTTGTTTTCTCATTTTGTCTCTCATAGTTGAGGTCGACCTATGATGTCAGTTACAGGCCTCTCTCATCTTTTAAGTGGGAGAACTTACACAATTGAGGCTGACTAAATACTTTTTTTCCCCATTGTGTATATATATATATATATATATATATATATATATATATATATATATATATATATATATATACCGTATATATATATGTATACAGTACAGACCAAAAGTTTGGACACACCTTCTCATTTAAAGATTTTTATGTATTTTCATGACTATGAAAATTGTACATTCACACTGAAGGCATCAAAACTATGAATTACCACATGTGGAATTATATACTTAACAAAAAAGTGTGAAACAACTGAAAATATGTCTTATATTCTAGGTTCTTCAAAGTAGCCACCTTTTGCTTTGATGACTGCTTTGCACACTCTTGGCATTCTCTTGATGAGCTTCAAGAGGTAGTCACCGGAAATGGTCTTCACTTCACAGGTGTGCCCTGTCAGGTTTAATCAGTGGGATTTCTTGCCTTATAAATGGGGTTGGGACCATCAGTTGTGTTGTGCAGAAGTCTGGTGGATACACAGCTGATAGTCCTACTGAATACACTGTTAGAATTTGTATTATGACTAGTGTTGATCGAGCACTAAAATGCTCGGGTGCTCGAAGCTCGGGCCGAGCTCGCCGTGATACTCGGGTGCTCGACCCAAGCAACGAGCCCAATGTTAGTCTATGGGAGACCCGAGCATTTTTGCGGTGGCACCTCCGGCAGTCTTTTAAAAGCCTAACAAATGCCCAAGACGATAGTGACAGTGCTCAAATGACATGGGGACAGCATGGTGATCGCCCCAGGAAGCATTTCTGACCCCCAGGTCACTGCTGTCAACAACATGGTCAGAGGTATTAAGCCACTTTTACGGGCTCACAATAAAACGTTCAAAAACGAAACTGAAACTTTTTTCCTGTGAAATATGTTAAGGAATTTCTTTTCCAGGGTAAAGACTTGTGTATAAGGTAAAATAAATAACCAAAAACAAAAATACTCCTCCACACCTTGGGCTATGTTCACAAGCAGCATTTTTTATGCATTTTTGCACTTTTGTATTGCTTTCAACTGTGACAAATGCATTCACCGGGAAATGTCATTTTAACATTTTACAACCTTATCTGGCCATGTGCTGTGTGACACATGCATACAGTGCTGAAAAGACATGGGAACAGCATGGGGAAGACCCCTGGAAGCATCTCTGACACCCAGGTCACTGTCTAAAAGTGTGCCCATCATAAGTGATCCTTGCCGCATCAGAAGATGCAGACTTGCAACTATCCCCGTGCAAGTTGTAGTCCCAAGGCAGTGTTCAATTGTACCTCCCCCATTCCTTGCAATACAAGCGCAAGTATGCAGCCTGCCACCCACCCACCCCCAGGCTGCAATACTATACTGCTTGCTTGCTTGCACTTGAAATTGGGCCTTTTAGGCATGTGGAGGCGGAATCTGGCCACCACGTCATGGCTGCGTTGGCGGCCTGGAATCCATACTCAGTCCCCAGCCGCCCGGCGGCCGGGTGTCCACACACGGTTCCCAGCCGCCTGGGGGCAGCCGGGTGTCCATAAACGGTCCCCAGCTGCCCCTATTTCTCCTTGGCACATCCCCCCACACACTTTTCTTAGCCCGGCCTGCTTTAGGGCAGCATTGGACGAGCCCACCAGAGAACCGGACTCCTCCGGTGGGCCCTGGCTTCTCCATCAGGGGAGTTGAGAGTGCCAAGGTGAGGAGCATGATGATGATGACAGAAGTTAGCATCTGCTTTGTTTTCTTTTAATGCAAGTGTAAGTGTGCAGCCTGCCACCCACCCCCAGACTGCAATGCCATACTGCTAGCTTGCACTTGAAATGGGGCCTTTTAGTTTGGAGGAGGCCGAAGCTGGCCACTACCTCATGGCTGCTTCGGCAGCGAGGTATCCATACTCAGTCCTCAGCCGCTCCTATTTGTCCTGGTGTGCCTTATACATAAGATTAAGCGCATATACCAAAACATTACCTTTGCCCTCCCCAGAGCATTTAGTGGGAAGGAGAGCCTATTCCGTTGTAGTGTGTGCATGCCAACCCCCTGCTCATGGCACATGCGAAGATACCTCCCACCCTGCACCTGTCGTTGCAGACTTGCAACTATCCCCGTTCAAGTCCTTGTCCCCGGGCAGTGTTCAATTGTACCTCTCCCATTCCTTGCAATGCATGCGCAAGTATGCAGCCTGCCACCCACCCACCCCCAGGCTGCAAAACCATACTGCTAGCTTGCTTGCACTTTAAATTGGGCCTTTTAGGCATGTGGAGGCGGAATCTGGCCACCACGCCATGGCTGCGTCGGCGGCCTGGTATCCAAACTCAGTCCCCAGCCGCCCGGTGGCCAGATGTCCCCGCTTGCTCCCCAGCCTCCAGGGGGCGGCCGGGTGTCCATACTCGGTCCCCAGCCACCCCTATTTTTCCCGGTAACCTTTCCCACACTTTTCTTAGCCTGGCCTGCTTTAGGGCAGCATTGGCTGAGCCCACCAGACAACCAGACTCCTCCGGTGGGCCCTGGCTTCTCCATCAGGGGAGTTGAGAGTGCTAAGGTGAGGAGCATGATGAGGATGATAGAAGTTAGCATCTGCTTTGTTTTGTTGGAATGCAAGCGCATGTATGTAGTAGCGGCTAGGCCTGAGGTGGTCAGCGTTTTGGCGCATATCCTACCTCCTCCGAGGATTGCTGGATGTTTTCCTGCTACTATCCAAGTTCTATGACTCCCGTTAAAACAAAGCTTCAGGTGATAAATGATGGATGAGGTGGTGGCAAAGGAGAAAGAGCAGGAGGAACAGGGACCATTCACATCAATATCAGGCCAGTCAACCAGATATGTCTTGTAGGATATGTTTCTGTAACAAAAGGAGCGGTTCGGCTACACAGTTATAGGGCATACAGTGAGTGCAATGCCTACCAAAAATTTCGAGGCACTCCAATGCCCCTTGGAAATGACATGGAGGTCAGAGGGCCTTAACTAAACCTTTTTTTCCATTTATAGCAACTGGGTCTCCTGTGCACTGTTGGCCTAAGCAGTGAATGGAAGGCTTTCCAAAAATTATGAGGAACTGCAATGCCCCTTACAAGAGCCATGCAGTACAGCATATTACAAACATAAGTCCCATTATTGGGGAGTGGGTCTCCCATAGTATTTGCTTATGCCTTCCAAGCAAAAGCTTCCAAAAATTAGGACGGAGCAACTTGCAATGCCCCTTACAAGAACCATGCAGTACAGCATATTACAAACATAAGTCCCATTATTGGGGAGTGGGTCTCCCATAGTATTTGCTTATGCCTTCCAAGCAAAAGCTTCCAAAAATTAGGACGGAGCAACTTGCAATGCCCCTTACAAGAACCATGCAGTACAGCATATTACAAACATAAGTCCCATTATTGCGGAGTGGGTCTCCCATAGGATTTGCTTATGCCTTCCAAGCAAAAGCTTCCAAAAATTAGGACGGAGCAACTTGCAATGCCCCTTACAAGAACCATGCAGTACAGCATATTACAAACATAAGTCCCATTATTGCGAAGTTGGTCTCCCATAGTATTTGCTTATGCCTTCCAAGCAAAAATTAGCACGGAGCAACTTGCAATGCCCCTTACAAGAGCCATGCAGTACAGCATATTACAAACATAAGTCCCATTATTGCGGAGTGGGTCTCCCATAGGATTTGCTTATGCCTTCCAAGCAAAAGCTTCCAAAAATTAGGACAGAGCAACTTGCAATGCCCCTTACAAGAACCATGCAGTACAGCATATTACAAACATAAGTCCCATTATTGCGGAGTGGGTCTCCCATAGTATTTGCTTATGCCTTCCAAGCAAAAGCTTCCAAAAATTAGGACGGAGCAACTTGCAATGCCCCTTACAAGAACCATGCAGTACAGCATATTACAAACATAAGCCCCATTATTGCGGAGTGGGTCTCCCATAGGATTTGCTTATGCCTTCCAAGCAAAAGCTTCCAAAAATTAGGACGGAGCAACTTGCAATGCCCCTTACAAGAACCATGCAGTACAGCATATTACAAACATAAGTCCCATTATTGCGGAGTGGGTCTCCCATAGGATTTGCTTATGCCTTCCAAGCATAAGCTTCCAAAAATAAGGACGGAGGAACTTGCAATGCTGGCACCCTGGTGGTATAGTGGTGTTGGAGGCTGAGGATAAGGAGAAGAACATAAAACAGCCGAAATGAGGAAGCGTATACCCATGTGTGGATGTGAAGCGGTGCATGTGAATACACCTCCCGAAATAACACAGTGGATTTGACTTTATGTTACTCTGCTATTATTTGGTGGTGATGAGAAGTCTGGCCCAATCCAGCCCTTGTTCATTTTGTTAAGGGTCAGTTTGTCAGCATTGCCAGTTGACAGGCGAGTGCACTTATCAGTTATAATCCCCCCAGCGGCACTAAAAACACGCTCCGATAACACGCTAGAGGCAGAGCAGGCCTCCAAGGCGTACAGAGCGAGTTCATTCCAAGTGTCCAGCTTGGATACCCAATAATTAAAAGGCACAGAAGAATCACGGAGGACCCTGGTACGGTCGGCATGGTACTCCCTCACCATCTTTTGAAACTTTCCACTCCTTGTGAGAGTACCCCGCGCCTCAGGGCCTGTAAACTGGGCGGGTGTCAGAAATCTGTCCCAGAACGTTGACAGTGTTCCCCTGCCTCTGCTGGATTGGAGTTGCATCTCTTTCGCCTGTACGCCTTGGTTGGGCAACGAACTGTGACCTCTGCCGCTAGCGTGTTCAGATGAGAATTTTGCAAGTTCTGCAGCAAGGGCCTTCTGGTACTGCCCCATTTTTGTAGACCTCTCCACTTCAGGAATAAGAGAGTGAAAGTTCTCCTTGTAGCGGGGGTCTAAAAGTGTCACCAACCAGTAATGACTGTCACCCAACATTTTGACAACGCGAGGGTCACGGTTAAGGCAGCGTAACATAAAGTCAGCTATGCGTGCCAGACTGGTAACGGGCAAGATTTCCGTGTCCTCACCAAGATGACGACTGACCATGCTCTCCTCCTCCTCCTCCTCTCCCCTGTCCTCAGGCCACCCACGCTGAACCGACGGTATGACACTTGTACATGTACTACTGTCTACAGCGCATGATAGCAGCTCCTGTTCTTCCTCCTCCTCCTCCTCTCCCTCATTGTCCCCCAATGCACATTGGGATGAGATGAGGCTGGGCTGTGTGTAATCGCCCACTACGGCTTCTTGATCCATCTCATCATACTCTGGCTGCAATGCCTCCTCTTTAATTCTCTGCAGAGAGCGTTGCAAAAGACAGACAAGTGGGATGTTGACACTAATGATGGCGTCATCGCCACTCACCATCTTGGTGGCTCCTCAAAGTTTGTCAGGATGGTACATATGTCAGACATCCAGGTCCACTCCTGAGGTCTTATGTGTGGAGTCTGACCTGAATATCGACGGCCTTGTTGCATCTGGTACTCCACAACTGCTCTCTTCTGCTCACAAAGCCTTTGCAACATGTGGAGGGTAGAGTTCCAACGTGTGGGGACATCACACACCAGTCGGTGTGCCGGAAGCTGCAAACGCTGCTGCAACACAGCAAGGGCGGCGGAAGCTGTAGCCGACTTGCGAAAATGAGCTGACAGGCGGCGTACTTTCACGAGCAGATCTGGCAACTCGGGGTACGATTTAAGAAACCGCTGAACCACGAGGTTAAGCACATGAGCCAGGCATGGTACGTGTGTGATCTAACCTCGCCTCAGAGCCGCCACCAGGTTACGGCCATTGTCACACACGACCATGCCGGGATGTAGGTTCAGCGGTCTCAGCCACAGATCTGCCTGCTCTTTCACAGCTGTCCACAACTCACAAGCAGTGAGAGGTTTATCATCTAAGCTTATGAGTTTCAGCACAGCCTGTTGCCGCTTGGCGGAGGCAGTACTGCAGTGCTTCCAGCTTGTAACTGATGTGGTGATATCTGAGATGGAGGCTGAACATAAGGAGGAGGAGGAGGAGGATGATGCGCAGGAGCTATACACTGTGGGGACAATTATGACTGACATAGGGCCCGCAATCCTCGGTGTGGGGAGGACGTGTTCTGTCCCAAGGTCCGACTGGGTCCCGGCTTCCACTATGTTTACCCAGTGTGCCGTCAGAGAGATGTACCGTCTCTGGCCACAAGCACTTGTCCACGTGTCCGTTGTCAGGTGGACTCTCCCAGTAACTGCGTTGTTGAGGGCACGGCAGATGCTTTGGGACACGTGCTTGTGTAGTGCGGGGATGGCACACCGGGCAAAATAGTGTCGGCTGGGGACCGAGTACCGAGGGACGGCCACCGCCATAAGATTGCGGAAGGATTCTGTCTCCACTAGCCTAAAAGGCAGCATTTCCAATGCAAGCAGTCGTGAAATGTGCGAATTTAGGACTGTGGCCTGTGGGGCGTTAGCTGCGAATTTCCGCTTTCGTTCAAAGGTCTGGGATATGGACAATTGAACGCTGCGGTGGGACGTGGACGTGGACGTTGATGCTGTTTCTTGAGAAACTGCCATAACAAGTGAAGACTGAGAGGAGAGGGCATCTTTACATGCAGTATGGACAGGGGATTGCCTTGCACACACAACAGGGGGTTCTATTGCACGCACAACAGTGGAAGAAGCAGTGGTGACACCCGCTGACACTGGTCGTGGACCCTGGGTTTCGCCCCACAAAGTCGGGTGCTTTGCTGTCATGTGCCTGATCATGCTGGTGGTGGTCAGGCTGGTAGTTTTGTCACCCCTGCTGATGCTGGCATGGGGTTATCAGCAGAGTCTTTAAAAAAATTCCAGACTCTGGAAGATCTAGCGCTTGTACTGGCAACGTCCCTCGTGTTGGTGTTACGGGGAACGGTTGCCCGCCTTCTGTCTGCGGCCACCACACTGCTTCTTCCTGCCTGTTGGGGTACTCTGCCTCCCTCCCCCTGTGTGCTGCTGGCCTCACTCTGCATGTCCTCCTGCCATGTTGGGTCAGTTACTAGATCATCCACCACCTCCTCCTCTTCCACTTGCGCACCACGATGCTCCTCCTCACTTGCTGGCAATTATGTCTCGTCATCGTCCACCTCTTGTGACAAATTGCCAGCGTCGACTTCCTGTGGCCGTGGCTGTTCAAATATTTGGGCATCGCTACATGGGATCTCCTCTTCCACCACTTCAAGCGTATCAGGCGAGGGGCACAAATCTGGAAATGGACCAGTGAACAGCTCTTCAGAGTGTCCAAGTGTGGGATCAATTGCTGTCTGACGACACTCGGCATGGTGGGAGAAAGGAGCATCAGGGTGAGGAGGAGTATGCGGTCGAGACTCACGGCTACTAAGAGTTGACCGTGTGGAAGACAGACCGGAGGTGGTGGTGCCCAGGTAACTGGAAGTATTATCTGCTATCCAATTAATAACCTGTTCACACTGATCAGTTCTCAATACTGGTGTTGTTCTGTGCTTCCCTAGTAATTCAGTCAAGAAGTGGGAGCGAGAAGATGTGGCTGTTGGTTGTGGCACATTTTCACCTTGGCCACGGCCCCGTCCTCTGCACGAACCATCACCAGAATGTCCACTTCCACGTCCCTTGACACGCGCCTTGCCCATTGTAAATGAAGTAAAATAGCTTACACTTGCACTATCAATGGAAAAAGGGTAATAAAAAGTAGATTAGAACCGTGGAAGAGGATAACCAGAGTTCTATTTCTCTGGCCTACACCCGACTCTTTTAAACAATCTGAACAATCAGGGAGAAACTATTACTGTTTTTCTTTACGTAAAAAATACCAAACCTGAATAATAGAGATTTTTTACCGTGGGATGGTAAAACCACAGTTATTGTTTACTGGGGTATACCAGACTTTTTTAAATATATAGATTTGCGGCTGAACAGTGAGCGACACACTCAAACTGTGTTTTTTTTAGATACCAAAGGCCCAAAACTGGATAGTACAGAGATTTGACCCATGGAACTGCAAAACCACACTGGGATTTGTCGGGCCTACACAAGACTATTTTCAACAGATATATTTTTGTGTCACAACAGTCAGGAGACACTACCGTTTTTCTTTACGGAAAATATACCAAAACCTGAATAATAGAGATTTTTTACCGTGGGAAGGCAAAACCACAGTTATTGTTTACTGGGGTATACCAGACTTTTTTAAATAGATATAATTGCGGCTGAGCAGTGAGCGACGCACTCAAACTGTGTTTTTTTAGATACCAAATGGCCCAAAAGTGGATAATACAGAGGTTTGAATTGTGGAAGTGCAAAACAACAGTTTTGTTTCTCTAGCCTACACCTGACTATTTTCAACAGATATATTTGTGTCTGAAAAATAAAAACCAAAAGGTTAATAAGACGGGTATTTGTACAGTGTGAAAGAGGAAAAAAAAAGAGGATTTAGATGAAAAAAAAAAGGATTTTTCCTGTCCCCTGAGACCTGGAGCTAAGTCCAGCAATTTCAGCAACAGGAGCACACAGGACTGTAATGCTGCGTTTGCTGGTATAACCACTGCGTCTCCTATACCGCCTGCCTGCCTGATATCTGGGATGGATATTAGTCCTGAGAAGGACTGTTTGTTTGATCTGGCAGCCTTTACAGACCCTACACTAACTATTTTGCAGTTTATATCTCTCCCTAAATCAGCAGCGCTGTCCCTACACTGTCTGATCCGGAGCGACTGTGTCCAAGATGGCGGCGCCTGGTTTTAAATACTCGAGGTGACGCTGTGCGGCCAGCCAATCACTGTAATGCTCACAACCAACATGGCTGCGGCATTACAGTGACTGGCTGGCAATCCCTGCATGTTCATTGGCTCTGTAAAGAGCGCCAAACATGCAGGGCAGAGACCCGAGCTCCCGCCCGAGTAACCCGGAAATGTTCGGTGCTCGCCGAACATCCCGAGTAGCGTGATGCTCGGGCGAGTACCGAGCAGTGTCGAGCATGTTCGCTCAACACTTATTATGACAAGAAAAAAGCAGCTAAGTAAAGAAAAACGAGTGGCCATCATTACTTTAATAAATGAAGGTCAGTCAGTCCGAAAAATTGGGCAAACTTTGAAAGTGTCCCCAAGTGCAGTTGCAAAAACCATCAAGCCAGGGGCGGAACTACCGCCCGTGCAGCCGGTTCATTGAACGGGGGCCCCGAGGGAGAGGGGGCCCCTCCAGCCTCCAGCAGGGCCGCCATCAGGGCATGACTGCCCTGACTCCAGTATGGGGCCCGGCCGGTAGGGGCCCCCTCGGGGGCCCCCCTCTTGTGCGTCTCTCTCCTCATGGGGCCCCCGGCCCCATGCTATGCGCCGGGTCCGGGACATTTCAGCGCTGAGCTGCGCTGTTGCAGCAGCGCCTTCATGATTCCCCTGACTTCCGGTCATGTGACGGTGCCGTCACATGGCCGGAAGTCAGGAGAACCTGCTGTCAGTGATTTGGACGAGCGCCAGGATTCTGCAGGGATCGCATGGGGGTAAGTATAACAAGTTTTATTTTTTTTAAAATACAATTAACTAGGAGTGGAGAGATGGGAGATGAACATGTGTGTGTGTGTGTGTGGGGGGGAGATGGGAGATGCACATGTGTGTGGGGGGGAGATGGGAGATGCACATGTGTGTGGGGGGGAGATGGGAGATGCACATGTGTGTGGGGGGGAGATGGGAGATGCACATGTGTGGGGGGGGGGATGGGAGATGCACATGTGTGGGGGGGGAGATGGGAGATGCACATCTGTGGGGGGGGATGGGAGATGCACATGTGTGGGGGGGGAGATGGGAGATGCACATGTGTGGGGGGGGAGATGGGAGATGCACATGTGTGGGGGGGGATGGGAGATGCACATGTGTGGGGGGGGAGATGGGAGATGCACATGTGTGGGGGGGGAGATGGGAGATGCACATGTGTGGGGGGGGAGATGGGAGATGCACATGTGTGGGGGGGGGATGGGAGATGCACATGTGGGGGGGGATGAGAGAGGTGCACATGTGGTGGAGGGGGATGAGAGAGGTGCACATGTGGTGGAGGGGGATGAGAGAGGGGCACATGTGGGGGAGGGGGATGAGAGAGGGGCACATGTGGGGGAGGGGGATGAGAGAGGGGCACATGTGGGGGAGGGGGACGAGAGGGGCACATGTGGGGGAGGGGGATGAGAGAGGGGCACATGTGGGGGAGGGGGTGAGAGATGTGCACATGGGGGGGGATGAGAGCTGCACATGGGGGGGTTTGAGAGCTGCACATGGGGGAATTGGGAGTAGGGGGATAATGAGCTGCACATAACGAATGTGGGGTGGGGGAGAGTAAATGATAAATGATGATGGGGTGGGGAGAGCACGGACATGATATAATGAATTGGGGCAGGGGGTGCATGTAAATATTGAATGCGGGGAGCAGGAAGTATAGAGTAGGGGGCGTTGCGGATGCAGGAGTGTGACTGGTAACAAATTGGCGGAAAGAGTAGAGGTTCTAATTAAATTATATATTAAGTGCCTATTTACAGTTAATGGGGGCACAGTGGTGGATTACAATTTATATTTGGAATGGTAGGTTGCATAATAACTAACCATATATTGATGGTGGATGCACGTCTGTATTCAGCTGCGTAATGTAGAAGTTGGGGAATGTGCTCTAGATAACTGTGTTATTTTATGCAGAGACGAGTCCTGGCTGGAAGACGTGATGGCGGTCTGTGCTGGATGAAGGAGAAAAGCGAAGATGAAGGACTTCACCTAGAGATGTCACCGGTGAGTCAGTCTATTACATGTACACTGTGTATAATGTCACTGGTGATCACTGTATTACCTGTACACTGACACTATATACAGAGCTCCTGTGTATAATGTCACTGGTGATCACTGTATTACCTGTACACTGACACTATATACAGAGCTCCTGTGTATAATGTCACTGATGATCACTGTATTACCTGTACACTATATACAGAGCTCCTGTGTATAATTTCACTGGTGATCACTGTATTACCTGTACACTGACACTATATACAGAGCTCCTGTGTATAATGTCACTGGTGATCCCTGTATTACCTGTACACTGACACTATATACAGAGCTCCTGTGTATAATGTCACTGATGATCACTGTATTACCTGTACACTATATACAGAGCTCCTGTGTATAATGTCACTGGTGATCACTGTATTACCTGTACACTGACACTATATACAGAGCTCCTGTGTATAATTTCACTGGTGATCACTAGATTACCTGGACACTTACGTTATACATACCATGTATAGAGCTCCCGTGTATAA
Source organism: Phyllobates terribilis (assembly GCF_046119375.1). Classification (NCBI taxonomy): domain Eukaryota; kingdom Metazoa; phylum Chordata; class Amphibia; order Anura; family Dendrobatidae; genus Phyllobates; species Phyllobates terribilis. The sequence goes on from NW_027362767.1 coordinate 139,039,794, forward strand.
TGACACTTATGGTAATATTAGTAATGTGGTGGTAATATTAGTAATGTAGTGGTAATATGTGGTCTGGTCATGGTGTGGCAGTTTTTCTCCCTTCTGTGTGGTATTATTCGGTCACTATGTTGTGGTAATATGTGGTCTGGTCATGGTGTGGCGGTATTCCCTGTATGTGGTATTATTGGTCATTTAAAAAAAAAATGTATATGACACATTCCCTTAAAGAAAACTAAATAAAAATATATCTAAAAAGAGTATTGGATATTTTAAGAAAATTTTAATAGGTTAGAGTAGGGCCCGCCCAGAAGAGTCTACCTTATCGTGGTGGCGGCTTTAAAAATCTTTTGGCCAAAACAAAAGCTGATGGCTATGTATGTGGTGCCGTCACATGGCCGAACGTCAGGAGAACCTGGTGGCAGCGACGTGGACGAGCGCCAGGATTCTGCAGGGATTGCATGGGGGTAAGTATAACAAGTTTTATTTTTTTTAAATACAATTAATTAACTAGGAGTGGGGGGGATGAGAGATGCACATGGTGGGGGTGAGAGATGCACATGGGGGGGTGAGAGATGCACATGGGGGGGTGAGAGATGCACATGGGGGGGTGAGAGATGCACATGGGGGGTGAGAGATGCACATGGGGGGGTGAGAGATGCACATGGGGGGGATGAGAGATGCACATGGGGGGGATGAGAGATGCACATGGGGGGGTGAGAGATGCACATGGGGGGGATGAGAGATGCACATGGGGGGGATGAGAGATGCACATGGGGGGATGGGAGATGCACATGGGGGGGATGAGAGATGCACGGGGGGTGAGAGCTGCACATGGGTGGGATGAGAGCTGCACATGGGGGGGTGAGAAATGCACATGGGGGGTTATGTTTACATAACTTTGTTGCCTTATGAAGGGCAGGGGGGGCCCCCCAAAATTTCTTGCACAGGGGCCCACTACAGTCTGTGTCCGCCCCTGCATCAAGCGCTACAAAGAAACTGGCTCACATGAGGACCGCCCCAGGAAAGGAAGTGTGGCACCCCAGAGGGTCTGTTTTCCACAGTGGTGTTGCTTCCCTTAAAAGAGGTAATACCATGTCTGGAGGCAAGTGGGGGGTTTCCTGGTCAGGAACCTAATACATGCAACACATCCTGTCTCCAGACCAGAAAGGGGAGGATCCTGCCCTATATAACTGGATCTGGAGGCGGGGTTAGAAGAGTTCAGTGTGAGGAGTCGAGTTGTGGACACGAAGGAGCCAGGGACTGGAGCTGGAGATAGCTCGTCCTGGCCAGTATACACAGAGTACTGGACACCGGAGTCCGAGGCTGTGGGGATTGCAAACCCAGCAGCAGATACCACAGGGCAGGAGATTGCAGGTCTCCTGGCCCCATCAGAAGCCCGGAGGCTCAGCAGCACAAAGGGACGAGTACCGCCACAGAGGAGCGAGGAATCCACAAGGCCCGAGTTGCCAGCCATACGGGTGAGCACAGCACGTTACACTCAGGGACGTGGGCTACAACACAGCTATAAACAGGATAGCCAAAGAGCATAGTAAGAACGGCAGGCCTACAACTCCACCTGGCCAGGGGGACTCTATGCTTGCTCCCAGACCGACCAGACCCTTATTACTAGCCAGTACTCCCGTTGGGGCCTGTATTATTGCCACGAGTAAAGACCCTGGGACTGCACTATCTGACTCCGTGTCATTACTGACTACCTGCACCATAACCACCATCATCTATACACGCTGCCCTGGAGCTACACTCTTCCTGTGGGGAGTTACACTACCTTAGCTGCTATACCACCAGCTTCAGAGGACTGTTCCGCAGCAGCGGTTCCCATTGACCGCATTCCACAGGTGGCATAGTAGGACATTAAACACTTTTACACATAGACTACCCTTGGTTTGACCGCCCTGGGTCACGGGCTGGGTCGCCGCCACGGTGACTACAACCCCCAGCGTCTACAGGCTCAGATTCGATACCCCACGGCCCAGGGGGCGCGTCAGAAGCCCAAGAGTCACCTCTGCTTCTGAGGATAAGTTTATCCGAGTCACCTGCCTCAGAAATCGCAGGTTAACAGCAGCTCAGATTAGAGACCAGGTCAATGCCACACAGAGTTCTAGCAGCAGACACATCTCTACAACAACTGTTAAGAGGAGACTTTGTGCAGCAGGCCTTCATGGTAAAATAGCTGCTAGGAAACCACTGCTAAGGACAGGCAACAAGCAGAAGAGACTTGTTTGGGCTAAAGAACACAAGGAATGGACATTAGACCAGTGGAAATCTGTGCTTTGGTCTGATGAGTCCAAATTTGAGATCTTTAGTTCCAACCACCGTGTCTTTATGCGACGCAGAAAAGGTGAACGGATGGACTCTACATGCCTGGTTCCCACCGTGAAGCATGGAGGAGGAGGTGTGATGGTGTGGGGGTGCTTTGCTGGTGACACTGTTTGGGATTTATTCAAAATTGAAGGCATACTGAACCAGCATGGCTACCACAGCATCTTGCAGCGGCATGCTATTCCATCCGGTTTCCATTTAGTTGGACCATTATTTATTTTTCAACAGGACAATGACCCCAAACACACCTCCAGGCTGTGTAAGGGCTACTTGACCAAGAAGGAGAGCGATGGGGTGCTACGCCAGATGACCTGGCCTCCACAGTCACCAGACCTGAACCCAATCGAGATGGTTTGGGGTGAGCTGGACCGCAGAGTGAAGGCAAAAGGGCCAACAAGTGCTAAGCATCTCTGGGAACTCCTTCAAGATTGTTGGAAGACCATTTCCGGTGACTACCTCTTGAAGCTCATCAAGAGAATGCCGAGAGTGTGCAAAGCAAAGCAAAAGGTGGCTACTATGAAGAACCTAGAATATAAGACATATTTTCAGTTGTTTCACACTTTTTTGTTAAGTATATAATTCCACATGTGTTAATTCATAGTTTTGATGCCTTCAGTGTGAATGTACAATTTTCAAAGTCATGAAAATACAGAAAAATCTATAAATGAGAAGGTGTGTCCAAACTTTTGGTCTGTTCTGTATGTTGTTATATTTATTTGCATTGTCTATTTCACCAGCAACTTTCTTTATTGTCACTTTTAAATATATTTTCATTTGTACCTTTTTCATTTTATTTTTTGTTCATTCTATAGTCACATGGCTGATCGTAATTCATTACATAGTATGTTTTCCCCCTCACACATACATAGAGTGACTTTTATATGCCCAGTGAGGTTATACGGTACTTAGCCCAGGCCTTGCTGCTGTCGCTCCTTATAGGCTTTGTGCTCTCTCTTTTTTATACTCTCACTATACATATTTGTATATGTGCTACTTGTTGTCAGCACATTATTATCATCCTTTGCTGACATGCAATATCACTTTATAATCCTTATTGTTGGAGCTTTCTTTCTGTGCAGGGACATGTGCCCTAACCACCATCCTATGTTTTTGTTTGGGTCTTTCCTCTTGTGTAGGTGCATTCTCGCTGTATGTTGCTAAGCTTTATGCCCAGCCTCGGACTGGCCCACAGGAGAGCAGGAGAATCCTCCGGTAGGCCGCCCCTGTGAAGGCGTGCTAATGAGTAGTGCTATTACCGTTGATTTACAAATTGTAGAAAAAAATTTAATCTAATCATTCTTTAAACAAGCTAGCCTAGTTAATATTACATAGAAGTAAAAGTAAATTTGTGTACTAGGATCAGGTTATTTTTGCATTTAGCTGAAAAGTGGGCCCCAAAAATCAATGTTATTGTGGGCCTTTACCAACTGGGTCCAACAGTGTATGTGCCCGTATCATTACGAAACGTGTGGGCTGATATTCACGTACCGTGTGTTTGGATATTTGTCTGTCTATATGTGCAGTCTTGATCAGCTTTGCGGTATCTACTCCACATGTTTTAAAATCTCATGTGACATTTACAGTTTTTTTATATCACATCACTGTCTAGACCTGTCAACACCTCGTTATATTCCTTGTGCCGTTATCAGTTCAGTTGACAGGCGGATGCGCCTATCAGTTATAATGCCCCCGGCGGAACTAAAATTCGCTCAGACAAAATGCTAGCGCAAGGTAGGCCCGGACCTCCAAGGCGAAGAGAGACAGTTCATGCCAGTTTGTTACTCACTGAGGAATCACGGAGGACGCTGGTACGGTCGGCTAGATCCTCCTTCACCATCTTCATAAACTTTTCCTTCCTTATCAGAGTACCTCGCGCATCAAGGCCTGGGCGCTGGGAGGGTCTCAGACCTTTGATAGTGTTTCCCTGCCTCTGTTGGACCTGGTTTGTGTCTCCCTCCTCTCTACTCCTTGGTTGTCCAAATAACGCTGACCTATGCCGCCAGCTTTGTCAGATGGGAATTTTTTGACCAGTTCTTCAACTATGGCCTTCTGGTATTGCAGCATTTTAGTAACCCTCTCTGTCGCAGGAAAGAGAGATGGAAAGTTCTCCTTGTAGCGTGGGTTAAGAAAGGTGACCAACCAGTAACTAGTGGTGGCCAAAATGCATATAATGCAAGGGTCACAGGAAAGGCAGAGGGACATAAACTCAGCCATGTATGCCACACTCCCAACAGGCAAAACTTCCCTGTCCCCACCAGGAGGATGACTGTCCATGCCCTCCTCCTCCTCATCCTCCCTTTCTTCCTCGTCTTCAGCCCATCCATGTTGAGAAGATGAGATAAGACTTGGCTGGGTAGTGTATGAATAACAAGTGGATGGTCGGCACGTGAAGAGAAGCAATGGTGAAAGAATAAACCCCGGCACTCACGTGTTGAATAATGCTCCTTTAATCCAAACCATGGAGATCCACACAAGACGTTTCAGCCCATCCCAGGCATTTGTCAACTGCGGCGCAACATTACAAAAAAAGATTTTCTATACATCAATCCCAAGGAAATTACATCATAATCAGTAACGTATACATATCATTTTTTTGTGATTTTTTATATATATATATATATATATATATATATATATATATATATTGTATATGTTGTAAATATTTCATATATGGATTTGGTGATGATTTATGTCAATTATATATTTGTTTTATACATATTTGGTTTAATAAATAATTGTTCATTTTATTTAGCTAATTATTTGATTGAAGGCTTTCTCATATGTTAATGATTATGATGTCATTTCCTTGGGATTGATGTATATAAAATCTTTTGTTGGTCCTGAATATCTAAGCATAATGAAATATGTTTTTGGCACATAGCCAAACTTATAAAATTGCAGATATTATGCAGGATAAAACGTGATTTGTGTTTTTTCTGTCCTTTTATAGACCACATACTGTATACATATCATTTCTACCTTCCTGTAGTTGTCTATACAGGAATTCCTGCCTTCCCGTTCTATCCTTGCGTCGGTTGACCCTGTCTGCTCATATCTTTATAGTGTTTTCTCAAGACATCCCCTGATTTATTCATATCTATAATAGTGAATACACAGAATTTTTACAGGATCTGATGACAACCGACTTTATTAGGATTTTGTTATCTATGGTCTTGGGAGTTAAATGGATTTCCATAATCCCGGTTTTGTGATGATCAGGGTCTACCAGGAACCCCATTCTCATACACCTAGGGGGCCAAACTCCGCGTCTTAGGCAGGTGACAGCATTTGTGCAGGTCGTTGCCCCTCTCCTCTCCTTGATATACCTATCTTATAAACTGATTTTCCTGGATCATCTAGTTTTGGGGACATCTTCATATCTGAGAGATGTTCCTGCTCTGTTTTTTTATATTTTCTTGATTTTCGTGTCTATTTTTATGTTTTCACCCATGAGGTGATTTTAAAAATGATTTAATAAAATGTTATTTTAGGGGAACTTATGTTAAACACTTCTGATACACCGACACTAGACTGTTATTGGTGAACTTCAGGACCACCCATCCAGCATCAGCGTCTGACGTCACAAGCTCTTCTGAATGAGGGGCACAAATTCCCACAGACGCCTCCAACATCTTGTAGAAAGGGTCCAACTCCAAATTAACGCCTGGAATGGGATGTTATAAAATCCTGTATCCTTATACTTATGTCCATATGGTGTATATGTCTAATAACAATATAAGAAAAACATTGGATAATAAGACGCTTCTGCATATATGTGGTCATGGGTGTATGTGTGGGGGGTCCCATCATTTCTAATAATTTGCTGTATCAGGTCATTTACACATTTATAAACCCCCCCATAGACTTTATTACACATGATTAGATTGGATCTCATTGGCTGCAGGGCTTGTTCTAAGCACATTCTAGAATGTTGTGACATCACAGGATCGGCGCCATGGCGACCTCTGCCTGGACATTATGACATCATGAGGAATATATAAGCAGCCGCGCGCCCGGACCTCCTCTGAGGGATATAGTAGGCGATTTACAGTAAGTATACGTGTCTTACACTCCTGTCCCTCCTTATTATTCCCCATTTCCTACCTATAGAAGTGTCTGATTTCTTATGACAAGCTTCCTCTACTTCCCAATTCTCATACCCCGTACATTATTAATGAGAAAACCTTATATTGGTTAATGAGCTCGTTATGGTAATATTTACTATTGATAATATTGGTATTTAATATCAGGCGATTTATAAGGAAACTTCTCTATTTCTCCAATTCAGGATTTACGTTTATTTGCATCAAGCAAAAATGCAAGAAGAAATGCGAGAGCAATTCATGTAAGTCCGAAATAAGACAAGTCATGGATCAGGATAGTGATTGTAATGCCGCCTCTATACGTCTGTATAATAATGAATTTCTGTGTCTGATGTCTGTTCTTTATGTACGGCCAAATGCCCGGACCTTGGGTCAGTACGATTACCACAAGACCAAAATAGTATTTTAAGTGGTGAAAAAAAATTACTAAAACCCCAAAAATGATCCTGAGTCGCCATTTTTGAACACTGGTAACATTATTATTTTTGGTGGATGGGGCTGTGTGGGGCTTGTGTATTTTGCGTCGTGACCTGATGTCTTTATTGATACTATTTTGTGGTAGTTACGACGCTTTGTTCGCTTCTTAATACTTTTTTTGTGGAGTTGTTGTAATCAAAAACGCGCAATTTTGCCATTTTGATTTCTTTTTTGCTTTACAGTTTTTACAGATTGGGTCAATTCATTTTATATTTTCGTACATCGGACTTTTCTGAACTCGTTGATACCAAATACGTGTATTTTTTTCCCTTTCTTTAATATTAAACTGGAGAAAAGGGGGGTGATGTGATTTTTTCTTTCCTTTTTTCTCTCTTTTATTAAACCCTCTTGTCACAGTATCATAATGTACAGAACACGTCACAATAGAATATATCACACACGAGCCGAGATAATCAGCCTCAGGTCAGGAGCGGACAGTCGCCTTAAATAGGATTAAAATAGAAAGTTTTTATCTGAAAACACAGATGTTAAAAATTCCCATAACTAAGAATAATGAGGGACTGTCCAATGAGAGCGAGCAGAGATCCTGCAGAGAGTCCAGAAGAATTGCTGGAAGTCTACAGAGGATCCAGTATAAGTGCAGAAGAGGCATTGATGGGGAAGTGCTGATCAGATCAGGGGTTAATCAGATCATTAGCATAATCAGCCCCTTCTCTGGGATGAGAGAATATTCGCACCTGTGACCCCCAGCATTAAAGAGAAGCTATCACCAGGTTTTTGCTTCCCTATCTAAAAGCAACGATTCCAGCGATGTGTCACTTACTGGGCTGCTTGCTGCAGTTTTAATAAAATCCCTGTTTTCTCTGCTGCAGATCTAGCAGTTCCCTGAATGCTGAGCCCTGTATAACCTGCCCTCAGCACTGATTCACAGCTTTTTGTGTGCACTGTGCATAGGCAGAAATCTGACAAACAGAGGTTGGTGCAGTTACACAGAGGTCATGAGTGTGGAAGACTACATGGCAGCAGATTTACTAGTCCTCTAGTGATAACATCCTGCTGATAAAACACTGATTTTATTGAACCTATAGCATGCAGCCCAGTGAGTGACATCTTGCTGGAATCAGGGTCTCTGTCCCTGTATCATGATGCTCCTATATTAAATAGCAAACAACCTGCTGACAGATTCCCTTTAACAGTGGAATAAAGTAAATGTAAAACTGTTGGCAAAGAAAGTGCCCAGAATGGAGGGAGAAGGGGGAATTTACCCCATGTGTCATGGTCACTAATACTGCTGAACATCTAATAATTCCCGGCGTTTGTAGCTGTCACTATCAGATCTATTCTCCATGTACAATAGGGAGGAGCGCATCACCTTCCTCAAAGAAGACATTCAGGAGAAAACCATCTCCCTGGAGAAGATAGAGCAGACGATGTAAGTGCTGAGATTTATTGCGCTAATGAAAGCAAACGTTCTAGATGATAAATGATCGATGTTCTTACAGTTTCTCCCCTCCCCCCACTGTGGACGTCACTGACTGTGGGGTTATTACACTTTACCCCGAGTTACAGAAGAGCAGATCTCACAACTTTCCAGCCTTTACATCATCATTTTCCTCCTGCTGAACTCCTAGATTCCTCTTTCATTGCCCCCATAAAGTATGATGCCAACAAGAGTACCCCCAAACACAGTATGATACCCCCATGGAGAATTCCTCCACATGCACAGTATAATGACACTAATGTACCCCACCTCAACTCCCAAGGCAAAGTATGGTGACCCCAACACAGTATGATCCCCCACCTGTGACCCCACACAGCTCTCCATGCAGTATAATGGGCCTACATACAGTATATGTATGGCCCCCACAGTGCACTATACTGTATAATGGCCCCCACACAGTATAATGGCCCCCACACAGTATGATACCCCCATGGTGAATTCCTCCACATGCACAGTATAATGACCCTACTGTACCCCACCTGAACTCCCAAGGCAAAGTATGGTGATCCCAACACAGTATGATCCCCAAACTGTGATTCCAACACAGTCCTCCATACAGTATAATGGGCCTACATACAGTATATGTATAGCCCCCACACCGCACTATACTGTATAATGGCCCCCACACAGTATAATGGCCCCCACACAGTATGATGGACCCCACACAAACTTTCACACTGTATAATTGCTTCTATATAGTATAATGCGCCCTCCATAATCATCCATGTAGTTTAATACACTCCTCATGGTCCTCCATACAATATAATGCACCTCCATCGTCATCCATAGAATATAATGCTCTCCCGATGGTCCTCCATTAAGTATAATGCCCTCCTCATGGTCCTTCATACAATATAATGCACCCCCCATACAATATAATGCACCCCCTCATGGTTCTCCATACAGTATAATGCATCTCCTATGGTTCTCCATACAATATAATGTACCCCTCATGGTCCTCCATGCATTATAATGCACCCCCTATGGTCCTCCGTACAATATAATACACCCCCCATGGTCCTTCATACAATATAATGCACCCACCCATGGTACTCTGTACAATATAATTCACCCCATGGTCCTCCATACAGTATAATACATCCTCCATGTACACCATACATTATAATGCTCCCCTCTTGGTCCACCATACAGTATAATGCACACCCCATGGTCCTCCTTACAGTATAATGCCCCCCCAATGGCTCTCCATACAGTATAATGCACCCCCCTTGGTCTTCCATACAGTGTAATGCCTCCCATGGTCCTCCATACAGTATAATGCACTCCATGGTTCTTTATACAGTATAATGCTCCCCCCATGGTCCTCCATACAGTATAATGCCCCCCATGGTCCTCCATACAGTATAATGCACCCCCCATAGTCCTCAATACAGTATAATGCCCCCCATGGTCCTCTATACAGTATAATGCACCTCCCATGGTCCTCCATACAATATAATGCACCCCCCATGCTCCTCCATACAATATAATGCACTCCCCATGGTCCTCCATACAGTATAATTCACCCCCATGGTTCTCCATACAATATAATGCCTCCCCCATGGTCCTCCATACAATATAATGCACCCCCATGGTCCTCCATGCAATATAATGCACCCACCATGGTCCTCAATACAATTTTAATGCACGCCCCATGGTCCTCCATACAATATAATGCTCCCCCTTGGTCCGCTATACAGTGTAATGCCCCCTCCCCTTGGTCCACCATACAATATAATGCACCCCTCATGGTCCTCCATACAATATAATGCACCACCCATGGTCCTAGATAAAATATAATGCTCCCCCTTCGTCCGCCATACAGTATAATGCCCCCCTTGGTCCACCATACAATATAATGCACCCCCCATGGTCCTCCATACAATATAATGATCCCCCGTTGGTCCACTATACAGTACATTTATATGAAAAAAGTTTGGGCACCCCTATTAATCTTAAGCCTAATGTTTTATAAAAATTGGTGTTTTTGCATCAGCTATTTCAGTTTGATATATGTAATAACTGTTGGACACAGTAAAGTTTCTGCCTTGAAATGAGGTTTATTGTATTAACAGAAAATGTGCAATCTGCATTCAAACAAAATTTGACAGGTGCATAAGTATGGGCACCTCACCAGAAAAGTGACATTAATATTTAGTAGATCCTCCTTTTGCAAAAATAACAGCCTCTAGTCGCTTCCTGTAGCTTTTCATGATTTCCTGGATCCTGGATGAAGGTATTTTTGACCATTCCTCTTTACAAAACAATTCCAGTTCAGTAAAGTTTGATGGTCGCCGAGCATGGACAGCCCTCTTCAAATGATCCCACAGATGTTCAATGATATTCAGGTCTGGGGACTGGGATGGCCATTCCAGAACATTGTAATTGTTCCTCTGCATGAATGCCTGAGTAGATTTGGAGCGTGTTTTGGATCATTGTCTTGCTGAAAGATCCATCCCCTGCGTAACTTCAACTTTGTCACTGATTCTTGAACATTATTGTCAAGAATCTGCTGATACTGAGTGGAATCCATGCGTCCCTCAACTTTAACAAGATTCTCGGTGCCGGCATTGGCTACATAGCCCCAAAGCATGATGGAACCTCCACCAAATTTTACTGTGGGTAGCAAGTGTTTTTCTTGGAATGCTGTGTTTTTTTGCCGCCATGCATAACGCCTTTTTGTATGACCAAACAACTCAATCTTGGTTTCATCAGTCCACAGGACCTTCTTCCAAAAAGAAATTGGCTTCTCCAAATGTGCTTTTGCATACCTCAGTCGACTCTGTTTGTGGCGTGCTTGCAGAAACGGCTTCTTTCGCATCACTCTCCCATACAGTTTCTCCTTGTGCAAAGTGCGTTGTATAGTTGACCGATGCACAGTGACACCATCTGCAGCAAGTTGATGCTGCAGCTCTCTGGAGGTGGTCTGAGGATTGTCCTTGACTGATCTCACCATTCTTCTTCTCTGCCTCTCTGATGTTTTTCTTGGCCTGCCACTTCTGGCCTTAACAAGAACTGTCCCTGTGTTCTTCCATTTCCTTACTATGTTCCTCACAGTGGAAACTGACAGGTTAAATCTCTGAGACAGCTTTTTGTATCCTTCCCCTGAACAACTATGTTGAATAATCTTGGTTTTCAGATCATTTGACAGTTGTTTTGAGGAGCCCATGATGCCATTCTTCGGAGGAGATTCAAACAGGAGAACAACTTGCAAGTGGCCACTTTAAGTAGCTTTTCTCATGATTGCATACACCTGGCTATGAAGTTCAAAGCTCAATGAGGTTACAAAACCAAAAAAAGTGCTTTAGTAAGTCAGTAAAAAGTAGGTAGGAGTATTTAAAACAAGAAAATGATAAGGGTGCCCATACTTATGCACCTGTCAAATTTTGTTTGAATGCAGATTGCACATTTTCTGTTAGTACAATAAACCTCATTTCAAGGCAGAAACATTACTGTGTCCAACAGTTATTACATATATCAAACTGAAATAGCTGTTGCAAAAACACCAATTTTTATAAAACATTAAGCTTAAGATTAAGAGGGGTGCCCAAACTTTTTCATATAACTGTATAATGCCCCCCCACTGGTCCACCATACAATATAATGCACCCCTCATGGTTCTCCATACAGTATAATGCACCCCCATGGTCCTCCATATGATAAATAATGCCCCCCATGGTCCTCCACACAGTATAATGCACCTCCTTTGTTCACCATACAATATAATGCTCCCCCTTGGTCCAACATACAATATAATGCACCCCCCGTGGTCCTCCATACAATATAATGCACCCACCATGGTCCTCCGTACAATATAATGCACCCCCCATGGTCCTCCATACAATATAATGAACCCCCCGTGGTCCTCCGTACAATATAATGCACTCCCCATGGTCCTCCATGCAATATAATGCACCCCCATGGTACTTTATATTGTATAATGCACCCCCCATTGTCCTCCTTACAATATAATGCACACCCCATGGTCCTCCATACAGTATAATTCATCCTCCATGGTCCTCCATACAATATAATGCACCCCCCATGGTCCTCCATACAATATAATGATCCCCCCTTGGTCGTGACCTGATGTCTTTATTGATACTATTTTGTGGTAGTTACGACGCTTTGTTCGCTTCTTAATACTTTTTCTGTGGAGTTGTTGCAATCAAAAACGCGCAATTTTGCCATTTTGATTTCTTTTTTGCTTTACAGTTTTTACAGATTGGGTCAATTCATTTTATGTTTTCGTACATCGGACTTTTCTGAACTCGTTGATACCAAATACGTCACAATAGAATATATCACACACTAGCCGAGATAATCTGCCTCAGGTCAGGAGCGGACAGTCGCCTTAAATAGGATTAAAATAGAAAGTTTTTATCTGAAAACACAGATGTTAAAAATTCCCATAACTAAGAATAATGAGGGACTGTCCAATGAGAGCGAGCAGAGATCCTGCAGAGAGTCCAGAAGAATTGCTGGAAGTCTACAGAGGATCCAGTATAAGTGCAGAAGAGGCATTGATGGGGAAGTGCTGATCAGATCAGGGGTTAATCAGATCATTAGCATAATCAGCCCCTTCTCTGGGATGAGAGAATATTCGCACCTGTGACCCCCGGCATTAAAGAGAAGCTATCACCAGGTTTTTGCTTCCCTATCTAACAGCAACGATTCCAGCGATGTGTCACTTACTGGGCTGCTTGCTGCAGTTTTAATAAAATCCCTGTTTTCTCTAGATTTACTAGTCCGCTAGTGATAACCTCCTGCTGATAAAACACTGATTTTATTGAACCTATAGCATGCAGCCCAGTGAGTGACATCTTGCTGGAATCAGGGTCTCTGTCCCTGTATCATGATGCTCCCATATTAAATAGCAAACAACCTGCTGACAGATTCCCTTTAACAGTGGAATATAGTAAATGTAAAACTGTTGGCAAAGAAAGTGCCCAGAATGGAGGGAGAAGGGGGGGATTTACCCCATGTGTCATGGTCACTAATACTGCTGAGCATCTAATAATTCCCGGCGTTTGTAGCTGTCACTATCAGATCTCTTCTCCATGTACAATAGGGAGGAGCGCATCACCTTCCTCACAGAAGACATTCAGGAGAAGACCTTCTTCATGGAGAAGATAGAGCAGACGATGTAAGTGCTGAGATTTATTGCGCTAATGAAAGCAAACGTTCTAGATGATAAATGATTGATGTTCTTACAGTTTCTCCCCTCCCCCCACTGTGGACGTCACTGACTGTGGGGTTATTACACTTTACCCTGAGTTACAGAAGAGCAGATCTCACAACTTTCCAGCCTTTACATCATTATTCTCCTCCTGCTGAAGTCCTAGATTCCTCTTTCATTGCCCCCATAAAGTATGATGCCAACAAGAGTACCCCCAAATACAGTATGATACCCCCACGGTGAATTCCTCCACATGCACAGTATAATGACACTAATGTACCCCACCTCAACTCCCAAGGCAAAGTATGGTGACCCGAACACAGTATGATCCCCCACCTGTGACCCCACACAGCTCTCCATGCAGTATAATGGGCCTACATACAGTATATGTATGGCCCCCACAGTGCACTATACTGTATAATGGCCCCCACACAGTATAATGACCCCCACACAGTATGATGGACCCCACACAAACTTTCACACTGTATAATTGCTTCTATATAGTATAATGCGCCCCCATAATCATCCATGTAGTTTAATAAACTCCTCATGGTCCTCCATACAATAAAATGCACCTCCATGGTCCTCCATAGAATATAATACTCTCCCAATGGTCCTCCATAAAGTATAATGCCCTCCTCATGGTCCTTCATACAATATAATGCACCCCCCATACAATATAATGTACCCCCTCATGATTCTCCATACAGTATAATGCATCCCCTATGCTTCTCCATACAATATAATGCACCCCTCATGGTCCTCCATACAGAATAATGCACCCCCTATGGTTCTCCGTACAATATAATACACCCCCATGGTCCTTCATACAATATAATGCACCCACCCATGGTCCTCCATACAGTATAATGCTCCCCCCCTTGGACCACCATACAATATAATGCAACCCCCATGGTCCTCCATACAGTATAACGCACCCCCCATGGTCCTCCATACAATATAATTCCCCCCATGGTCCTCCATACAGTATAATGCACCTCCCATGTCCACCATACAGTATAGTGCCCCCGCTTGGTCCACCATACAATATAATGCACCCCCATGGTCCTCCATACAATATAATGCACCCCCCATCGTCCTCCATACAATATAATGCACCCCCCATGGTCCTCCATACAATGTAATGATCCCCCCTTGGTCCACCATACAGTATAATGCCCCCCATTGGTCCACCATACAATATAATGCTCCCCTCATGTTCGCCCATACAGTATAATGCACCCCCCATGGTCCTCCATACAGTATAATGCCCCCCATGGTCCTCCATATGGTATAATGCAGCCCCCGTGGTACTCCATACAGTATAATGCACCTCCCATGGTCCTCCATACAATATAATGCACTCCCCATTATTCTCCATACAATATAATGCACCCCTCATGGTCCTCCATACAGTATAATTCCCCCCATGGTCCTCCATACAATATAATGCACCCCCATGGTCCTTAATACAATATAATGCACCCCCCATAGTCCTCCATACAATATAATGCTCCCTCCTTGGTCCACCATACAGTATAATGCCCCCCTTCATCCACCATACAATATAATGCACCCCCCATGGTCCTCCAAACAGTATATTGCACCCCCCATGGTCCTCCATACAATATAATGCCCCCCATAGTCCTTCATACAGTATAATGCACCTCCATGTCCACCAAACAATATAATGCTTCTACCTTGGTCCACCATACAATATAATGCTCACCCCATGATCTTCCTACAGTATAATGCACCCCCATGGTCATCCATACAGTATAATGCCCCCCATAGTCCTTCATACAGTATTACCCCTCCATGGTACTCCATACAGCATTATGCCCCTTCCCCCTTGGTCCACCATACAATATAATTCCCTCTCCATGGTCCTCCTTACAATATAATGCACTCCCCATGGTCCTCCATTCAGTATAATGCCCCTCCCCCTTGGTCCACCATACAATATAATTCACCTCCCTTGGTCCTCCATACAGTATAATGCACCCCCCATGGTCCTCCGTACAGTATAATGCCCCCCATGGTCCTCCATACAGTATAATGCACCACCCCATGGTCCTCCATTCAGTATAATGCCCCTCCCCCTTGGTCCACCATACAATATAACTCACCTCCCGTGGTCCTCCATACAGTATAATGCACACCCCACCTCTCCTGGTTCCCCCCGATGCTCCGCTCTGCTGAGCCTGTGGTGTGAAGCTCCACACATTTCAGAGCAGCGGCCGCCCTGTAATTACGTCATCGCGCCCGCTGCTCTGACTCGTCAGACGCCAAGGCAGAATGATGGGAGATAGGAGATGACAGAGGTGAGGGGCCACTATCATCTCCATAGCAGGTAGAATGATGCATTATGATGAGCTATTGGATACAGAGGCCCAGATATTATTCCTGCATCGGGCCTTTCGCTGTCTGTGTCCACTCCTGGCATCAATGCTCATCAAAAATCCTAATAACTACATTCATAGATGTAACAATTCTTACATTTAGTCCAGAGCTACACTGGGACTTGTAGTGCTACCAACTCATCTCTACCTACTGGTGATTGCTGAAGCCAATAACATTGCATGGAACATATTTATTGTAAGGTTGTTGTAGCTTAAAGGGGTTGGTCCCAGCTTAGCTGGGGGTCCGACTGCTGGATCCTCCACCCATCCAGAGAACATTGTTCTGAAGTTAGGGGGATAATTTGTCAGATGTGTATACATGAGGAATAACACTATTTCTGGCCATTAGATGACTTGTATCCTATATTGTTCACCAGTCTTCTCCTCTCTCATCTTCAGTTGTCTCTGATCTAGAGGGCAGAGACTCACTGTTATCATGTCTCATATGCACAGTACACAGATACAGAGGGATTCCTGATCTTTCTTCTCTGCTTAAGACATGTTTAGAAGTAGCAGCAGCACAGAGGACATTATACAGCAGTACTCAGCAGTCTAGCTGTGCATCCAGCTCTGTACTCAGCAGTCTAGCTGTGCATCCAGCTCTTGGATAAATTATGCTCCTGTCTGACTGCAGCGCTATGTTTCTGTGTCTCTCTTTCTGTTTTCTCCTTCTGCCCTTCACTCCTCCTCTACAGAGTATAATAGGCCATGTAATCAGACACCGCACTGATCTGACGGCTGTCCTGCTTTCAACAAGATAAATGTAACCTGTGCCTTCAGAGTGGACAGTGAGTTCAGGAGGCGGGGGGAGTAGAAGTGGCTCATAAGTGGAGACGGAAACAGATTCCTCTGATAAAATAGATGACAAAGCTTCTTATATTTGTTCGTACTATTGAGTTTCTGACGATTTATCACAAGTTGATGTATCTTCCTTGTACGATAGTGATGACACCACTGACGATCCAGAATCGGAGATACATGTGGAATTAGCAGAACTGATCTCGAAGAACATCGTGACTATGTAAGTGCAGAGAATTACTGATCTAATAGAAGTAAACCTTCTAGATGACACCATGATATAGATGTTTCCTTCTCTCCAATGTGTGATTCTCTGTATTCAGGACAGATAATAGAAAACCTATCTGCACGTGATATATATATATATATATATATATATACACAGATAGCTGCCATTACTGGGGGCCACTCGTGTGTCATATCTTATTATAAAGATGCCAAAGTGTTTTTTATGGGTTACAAACTAAGGAATTGTTGTTTCACTTATTGAATACAAGTGAGAAAAAAAGAAAAATGAGCCAAGATCTTAAAGGGAACCGGTCACCTGAAAAAAACGCTATTAGCAGCAGATATGGGGTTAATCGGCAGGTTTATAGCGCTAAAAACCTGCCTGGTGCCGGCACTTGGAGCCCCGCTGCTGGGAAGAAATGAGCATTATTCCACCCGGCAGCGTTCGGCTTCCAGTCATAGTGGTGCCGGCGGGGGATCAGTCACCGTTGTGTATAGAGAGAGGCGGCTGTGACTGAAAGCCCTGACTGACAGCCAGTCACGATCCTGAGCCAGTGTCAGTCAGTACAGGAGCGGATACAGCCGGCGCTCTTTATACACAGCAGTGACTGATCCCCGCTGCTGCTGCCCATCACTGGAAGCTGCCGGGGGAATAACGTTCATTTCCTTTCGGCAGCGGGGCTCTCAGTGCCGACACGGGGCAGGTTTAGGACACTATTAACCTGCAGATTAACCCCATATTTGCAGGTTAATATTGCTTTTTCAGGTGACAGATTCCCTTTAATGTGACTTCTGTAGAAATATATAGAAACATATACAAAAAGTCATCTGAACGCAGGTGTGCTGAGGACCCCAGACTGCACGGACATCTGCCGGGAGACACAGACTTTACAATCCAAGATTTCAGTCCAGCAAAGCAAAGATAATCCCATAAAGCGTAATATTTATTCCACCATGGACAAAATATGATAATGATAAAGAATCCAGGAGATAAAGGGTTATTCCAGGAGATCGGTGATGACGTCTCAGTGCCCCGGACCCTCGCTGATGTACAGCCCGTATACACAGGGATACCAGAGATTAGAAAATAAATAAAAATATATTTTCCACCTGTGGGAACAATTTTTTTGTTACATTTTTTACATGAATATATTTAGTTGCTAAACACTATTTTTTCAATTTGGTTTCATTACATATTTTGCTCCATTTGGCTTTTACCGGATGTTTCCTTGTATATTCACAAATTTGGAGAAAAAAAATTTTCCTCTTCTCGCCGCTTTCGAAGAGTCGTTATTAAAAATATTTATGTATAAAAAATAAAACGTTTCAATCATCCTCCTTTTCATATTTAAAAAAAAATTAAGAAAACCCATTTGATATCATCGAATCACTAAAAGTCCGATCTATCAAGATATAAAATTATTTTAACCAGACGTAAAACTCCAAAAAGAAAAGAGTCGAGACACGAGAATATCGTTTTTTTCAGTTGCTGTACGACCCATAAGAAATACAGTAAGAATAAACTGAAACGTCGTATCTGCGCCACCAAAATGAATGGTATCAATGAAAAAGAAAGCTCCGTCTACAGTTACAGGGCTCAGAAAACGGGGTCAGAAAACCCATCCATTACTTACAAAGATTTACATTATTATTAACCACTAAATCCGAAAATAAACCCTTATAACTTTACTGTCACTGTATTCTAACCGCCCTAAAGAGTAATACCGCCCTAAAGAGTAATGCCCCTCTAAAGAATAATACCGCCCTAAAGAGTAATACCGCCCTAAAGAGTAATACCGCCCTACAGAATAATACCGACCTAAAGAGTAATACCGCCCTACAGAATAATACCGCCCTAAAGAGTAATACCGCCCTAAAGAGTAATACTGCCCTAAAGAGTAATACCGCCCTACAGAATAATACCGCCCTAAAGAGTAATACTGCCCTAAAGAGTAATACCGCCCTACAGAATAGTACCACCCTAAACAGTAATACTGCCCTAAAGAGTAATACCGCCCTACAGAATAATACCGCCCTAAAGAGTAATACCGACCTAAAGAATAATGCCACTCTAAAGAAAAATACCGCCCTAAAGAGTAATACCGCCCTAAAGAGTAATACCGCCCTAAAGAGTAATACTGCCCTAAAGAATAATACCGCCCTAAAGAGTAATACTGCCCTAAAGAATAATACCGCCCTAAAGAGTAATACTGCCCTAAACAGTAATACTGCCCTAAAGAATAATATAGCCTTAAAGAATAATACCGCCCTAAAGAGTAATACCGCCCTAAAGAATAATATCGCCCTAAAGAATAATATAGCCCTAAACAGTAATACTGCCCTAAAGAATAATATAGCCCTAAAGAATAATACCGCCCTAAAGAGTAATACCGACCTAAAGAATAATATCGCCCTAAAGAATAATACCGCCCTAAAGAGTAATACCGCCCTAAAGAATAATACCGCCCTAAAGAGTAATACCGCCCTAAAGAATAATATCGCCCTAAAGAATAATACCGCCCTAAAGAGTAATACCGACCTAAAGAGTAATACCACCCTAAAGAGTAATACCGCCCTAAAGAGTAATACCGCCCTAAAGAATAATATTGCCCTAAAGAATAATGTTGCCCTTCAGAATAATACCGCCCTAGAGAGTAATACCAGCCTACAGAATAATACAGCCTTACAGGATAATACCGCCCTAAAGAGTAATACCGCCCTACAGAATAATACCGCCCTATAGAGTAATACCGCCCTACAGAATAATACCGCCCTAAAGAATAATACCGCCCTAAAGAGTAATACCGACCTAAAGAATAATATCGCCCTAAAGAATAATGTTGCCCTTCAGAATAATACCGCCCTAGAGAGTAATACCAGCCTACAGAATAATACAGCCTTACAGGATAATACCACCCTAAAGAGTAATACCGCCCTACAGAATAATACCGCCCTAAAGAGTAATACCGCCCTAAAGAGTAATACCACCCTAAAGAGTAATACCGCCCTAAAGAGTAATATTGCCCTAAAGAATAATACCGCCCTAAAGAATAATACCATCCTAAAGAGTAATACCGCCCTAAAGAGTAATACCACCCTAAAGAATAATACCGCCCTAAAGAATAATACCACCCTAAAGAGTAATACCGCCCTACAGAATAATACCGCCCTAAAGAATAATACCGCCCTAAAGAATAATACCACCCTAAAGAGTAATACAGCCCTAAAGAATAAAACCGTCCTAAAGAGTAATACCGCCCTAAAGAGTAATACCGCCCTAAAGAGTAATACTGCCCTAAAGAGTAATACTGCCCTAAAGAGTAATACCGCCCTAAAGAGTAATACCACCCTAAAGAATAATACCGCCCTAAAGAATAATACTGCCCTAAAGAATAATACCGCCCTAAAGAGTAATACCGCCCTAAAGAGTAATACCACCCTAAAGAATAATACCGCCCTAAAGAGTAATACCGCCCTAAAGAATAATACTGCCCTAAAGAATAATACCGCCCTAAAGAGTAATACCACCCTAAAGAATAATACCGCCCTAAAGAATGATACCGCCCTAAAGAGTAATACCGCTCTAAAGAGTAATACCGCCCTAAAGAGTAATACCGCTCTAAAGAGTAATACTGCCCTAAAGAATAATACCACCCTAAAGAGTAATACCGTCAGGCCATTTTACCAAATAATGAATGCTGGAATAAGTTACTTTTTTTTCACCATTTTGCCACTTTTGGAATTTTTTCCCGTTTTCAGTACATTGTATGGTAAAGTGATTGGTGTAATTCAAGACTACAACTCGATCCGCAAAAAATCAAGTTCTCAAATGACTATGGAGACCAAAAAATATAAGGACACGGCTCCTGGAAGACGGGGAGTAAAAGTGAAGGAAAAATGAAGGCTCAAAAATGGAAAATTCCCCGCTCATTATATCATTAAATAAGTCTGGGATAGACGTATATGAAAAGCACATAATTCGGCCGATGGACCATAAGGTCTATTTATGCCGCCAGCATTCTAGGTTTCTTCTGTCCCTATACAGTGAGCGCCCTCTAGTGTTGACTCCACATAGACCAAATTGTATCATTTGTGTGATCTAGATGGAAAATGTTGGCAAAGTATTGTGGATGGAGGCGAAGGGGCGGAATTTGTTCCTAATGATCTTCATATTGCTGCTATTTCTACATTTACATATGATGATGATGATGATATATGTTCCATGTACCACAGATGGGAACTATTAGCAGAAAAAATAGAAAAGGAAAAGAAAGAACTGAAGATCATGGAGGAATCTCTGTAAGTGCTTTTATCTCAGGTAGAGATGATATAAAACCCGTCTGCACACACTATATTCCTGTCTACACTGATAGTTGTCATTAGAGAGTGGCGCCCCCTGCAGTCACAGTACACCCTGAGTGGTGCGATCGCCCCGATATGTCACCTTTGTCGGATCATTGTGGCTCTGAGGTCGCTGTGATACATTCGCTGTTGTGAAATCTTTGTTACTACTTTTCTTTTCTTCACTTTTCCTAAAGATGGATCCACAAAATCAGGAGCACTCCACCGACTTTCATTCCTGATAGGTTTCCAAAGCCTCTCTGGCGTCCGACCCTTGGATCCATCGAGTACGTATGTTATTTCTGGGAATATAATACTATCTGACCCGCCTGATGTACAGTGGGTACGAAAAGTATTCAGACCCTTTTACATTTTTCACTCTTTGTTTCATTGCAGCCATTTAGTAAATTCTAAAAAGTTCATTTTTTCCTCATTAAAGTACACGCTGCACCCCATCTTGACTGCAAAAAAACAGAAATGTAGAAATTTTTGCAAATTTATTAAAAAAGAAAAACTGAAATATCACATGGTCACAAGTATTCAGACCCTTTGCTCAGTATTGAGTAGAAGCACCTTTTGAGCTAGTACAGCCATGAGTCTTCATGGGAATGATGCCACAAGTTTTTCACTCCTGGATTTGGGGAGCCTCTGCCATTCTTCCTTACAGATCCTCTCCAGCTCCGTCAGGTTGGATGGTGAACGTTGGTGGACAGATATTTTCTCCCATCTCCCTACTGCATCTCTGGAGCTCAGCCACAGTGATCTTGGGGTTCTTCTTTACCTCTCTCACCAAGGCTCTTCTCCCACGATTGCTCAGTTTGGCTGGACAGCCAGGTCTAGGAGGACTTCTTGTGTTCCCAAACTTCTTCCATTTAAGGATTATGGAGGCCACTGTGCTCTTAGGAACCTCGAGTAATGCAGAAATTCTTTTGTAACCTTGGCCAGATCTGTGCCTTGCCACAATTCTGTCTCTGAGCTCCTTGGGCAGTTCCTTTGAGCTCATGATTCTCATTTGGTCTGCCATGCACTGTGAGCTGTGAGGTCTTATATAGACAGGTGTGTGTGACGTGCCCCCTGGGCCGCGGGGTACTCAGTGCCGGGCCGGTCGTTGTTAGGGGAGATGTCACAGTGGCGGTGACCCGGTCCGTGACCCAGGGCGGTCAATCAAAAGGGGTTATTTACAGGGGATTGATAAAGTTTTTATATATAGTTCGTGACGCCACCTGTGGTATGCGGCTAAGGGAGCCGCCGCTGCGGAGCAGGTCCTCTGGAGCTGATGTTACTGCAGCAGGGATGGTGTGGCTCTCCACAGGTAGAGCTTAGCTCCAGGGCAGTGTAGATGTTATAGGTTGTGCTGGGTGTTGTAGTGCAGGGGGTGATGGCGCAGATAATAACCACAGAGACAGTGGGGTGCAGTCTTCCAAGTTTACTCACAGTTATTAAGTTCCTCAGGTTACAGGTTCCGGACTGCAACGTGCTGCGTTCACCAAGCAGGGGTTCAGCAATCCCCCAGGTAGTTCAAGAGTGCCTGACAGGACCCCTTTCTATGTGCCTTCCTCAGTCGTCTTCCTGCGCTGGCTCTCGCCCTCCTGTCCTGCGCTTTGCAATCAGTGTCCCAATCCGGTAACCTCAGGTCTTGTCGGGTGACCTGCAGTCCCCTGGACCCTCTGTTGCCACCTTTTCTCGGCAATATTTTTGCGGTTTCGGCTACTGCACCTTGCAAGTACAGCAGCCTCCGGTTCCTAGCTGAGCCTTGTAGTTCTCCACTAGTTTAGGGGCCGGTCCCCTCTGCGGCTCGATCCCTCCACTGCCTGGCAGATTCGGGCATATGGGTGGCCTCCAGCACTTCCCGTACCCCTGGGATCCCTTTTCGTCCTGGAGCCTTTCTCCTGCTCCCTCTCCTCTCTCAGTCCTGGGCCTCTCACTAGGCCCGCCTCCGGAGCAGAACTCCTGCAGAGCCTCTGCTCCACACACTTTCCTCCCCTGACTGAACACTCTCTCTCAAGATGGTTCTCTCTTTTATACACCTCCTTCACAAGTGCTCCCCTGAACTACGTCATCCACCCACACCCACTACATGATTCCCCCTCACTTGGTGACTGTGGACTGTGCTCTCCCTTAGGAGCAATCTCGCCCTGCCCTACTGAAGTGGATGTGTTGGATGCAGGTGGGTCCTGGGCAGCACTCTATCCTTACCTGAGAGTGGGATACCACACCTCTGGGTGAGATGCAGTACCTCTGTGGCGACTGAACCCGCAGGGTCGCCACATGTGCCTTTCCAAATCAAGTCCTATCAGTTTACTTAAACACAGCTGGACTCCAATGAAGGAGTAGAACCATCTCAAGGAGGATCACAAGGAAATGGACAGCATGTGACTTAGATATGAGTGTCTGAGAAAAGGGTCTGAATACTTATGACCATGTGATATTTCAGTTTTTCTTTTTTAATAAATTTGCAAAAATTTCTACATTTCTGTTTCAGTCAAGATGGGGTGCAGCGTGTACTTTAATGAGAAAAAAATGAACTTTTTAGAATTTACCAAATGGCTGTAATGAAACAAATGTGAAAAATGTAAAGGGGTGTGAATACTTTCCGTACCCACTGTATTATACAAGGTTGTGTTTTCTGTGACCCGCTGGTGGAGGACAGTATTTGTAGCCATTTATTGCTCTCGCCTAGCTCATAGGATGATCTCTGTTTCATGTCCTATAGGGAGGAGACCCCAGAACAAATGATGGAGGAAGAGAAGATTGCAGTTCTGTAAGTGCAGAAATTCACTGTTAATAGAAGCTATAGATGTGCTCCTATAAGAGGAATGGAACGTAGCTGCAACATCACTTACTCTCATCCCTCCCATAACTCATATCAATCACATTTATGAGGTTTTCCAATATATAAAAAAAATTGTCCAAAAATGGGAAATGGCACAAGGACAGCGATTGGCTGCAGCGGTCACATGAGTCGCTAACTTCATTGCTGCAGCACAGGATTTATCATGTGACAATGGATCTTTTATTATTTTACACCATTTTCTCCGTTTTGGTCCAATTATACAAATCCCGATAATGTCGTTGTCTCACAGTCTCCTGTTGGCTTATGGGGCGGTCAGGTTTGGGCGGTCAGTGATCAGGGTCTGTACTCGGACCGCGCTCCACAGACATATGAACCCGGCATTAATGTATTCTATTAAATTGTAGACCCTGCAGCCCCCGATCTGCACAGCCGCTACCAGGTAACAGTCAGGGTCCACTAATCAGGGGGGTCTCCATCTGGATCCAGACATCTGCATCCCTCGTATTGGGGGCAGATCCTAACGAGCGGTCATTTTACTCCTGGAGAGCCCTTTATCTGTGATGGAGGAAATGGACAAATTTTGCTAAGAAAGTATTTGGGTTGGAGTGAGAAGCTGGGGAATTTCCTCTGTCTGTCGCGTCCTGAGAACGAACCTTTACAGATCCTAATCCCCCATTACTGCACATTTACATGAGATGATATAGGTTTCATGTACTGTAGGGAGAAGACCACCAACATCAACAGGATGAAGAAGAAGAAGACCACCATCATCAGCAGGTAAGAGCAGAGATTACTGAGTGAACCTTCTACATGGGATAATGATAGAGATGATTCCTGACCACCGTATATACCTGACTGTACAGACAGCGGCCATTTATTGTCACCACTCACACATCTTATATACCTGACTACACAGACAGCGGCCATTTATTGTCATCACTCACACATCTTATATACCTGACTGCACAGACAGCGGCCATTTATTATCACCACTCACACATCTTATATACCTGACTGCACAGACAGTGGCCATTTATTGTCACCACTCACACATCTTATATACCTGACTGCACAGACAGCGGCCATTTATTATCACCACTCACACATCTTATATACCTGACTGCACAGACAGCGGCCATTTATTATCACCACTCACACATCTTATATACCTGACTGCACAGACAGCGGCCATTTATTATCACCACTCACA
Organism: Phyllobates terribilis; assembly: GCF_046119375.1. Lineage (NCBI taxonomy): Eukaryota > Metazoa > Chordata > Amphibia > Anura > Dendrobatidae > Phyllobates > Phyllobates terribilis. The sequence continues at coordinate 139,065,119 of NW_027362767.1, forward strand.
CATCTTATATACCTGACTGTACAGACAGCGGCCATTTATTATCACCACTCACACATCTTATATACCTGACTGCACAGACAGCAGCCATTTATTATCACCACTCACACATCTTATATACCTGACTGCACAGACAGCGGCCATTTATTATCACCACTCACACATCTTATATACCTGACTGCAGAGACAGCGGCCATTTATTGTCACCACTCACACATCTTATATACCTGACTGCACAGACAGCGGCCATTTATTATCACCACTCACACATCTTATATACCTGACTGCACAGACAGCGGCCATTTATTATCACCACTCACACATCTTATATACCTGACTGCACAGACAGCGGCCATTTATTATCACCACTCACACATCTTATATACCTGACTGCAGAGACAGCGGCCATTTATTGTCACCACTCACACATCTTATATACCTGACTGCACAGACAGCGGCCATTTATTATCACCACTCACACATCTTATATACCTGACTGCACAGACAGCGGCCATTTATTGTCACCACTCACACATCTTATATACCTGACTGTACAGACAGCGGCCATTTATTATCACCACTCACACATCTTATATACCTGACTGCACAGACAGCGGCCATTTATTATCACCACTCACACATCTTATATACCTGACTGCACAGACAGCGGCCATTTATTGTCACCACTCACACATCTTATATACCTGACTGTACAGACAGCGGCCATTTATTGTCACCACTCACACATCTTATATACCTGACTGCACAGACAGCGGCCATTTATTGTCACCACTCACACATCTTATATACCTGACTGTACAGACAGCGGCCATTTATTGTCACCACTCACACATCTTATATACCTGACTGTACAGACAGCGGCCATTTATTATCACCACTCACACATCTTATATACCTGACTGCACAGACAGCGGCCATTTATTATCAACGCTCACACATCTTATATACCTGACTGCACAGACAGCGGCCATTTATTATCACCACTCACACATCTTATATACCTGACTGCACAGACAGCGGCCATTTATTATCACCACTCACACATCTTATATACCTGACTGCACAGACAGCGGCCATTTATTATCACCGCTCACACATCTTATATACCTGACTGTACAGACAGCGGCCATTTATTGTCACCACTCACACATCTTATATACCTGACTGCAGAGACAGCGGCCATTTATTGTCACCACTCACACATCTTATATACCTGACTGTACAGACAGCGGCCATTTATTGTCACCACTCACACATCTTATATACCTGACTGCACAGACAGCGGCCATTTATTGTCACCACTCACACATCTTATATACCTGACTGTACAGACAGCGGCCATTTATTATCACCACTCACACATCTTATATACCTGACTGTACAGACAGCGGCCATTTATTGTCACCACTCACACATCTTATATACCTGACTGCACAGACAGCGGCCATTTATTGTCACCACTCACACATCTTATATACCTGACTGCACAGACAGCGGCCATTTATTGTCACCACTCACACATCTTATATACCTGACTGCACAGACAGCGGCCATTTATTATCACCGCTCACACATCTTATATACCTGACTGTACAGACAGCGGCCATTTATTGTCACCGCTCACACATCTTATATACCTGACTGCACAGACAGCGGCCATTTATTATCACCACTCACACATCTTATATACCTGACTGCACAGACAGCGGCCATTTATTATCACCACTCACACATCTTATATACCTGACTGCACAGACAGCGGTCATTTATTGTCACCACTCACACATCTTATATACCTGACTGCACAGACAGCGGCCATTTATTATCACCACTCACACATCTTATATACCTGACTGCACAGACAGCGGTCATTTATTGTCACCACTCACACATCTTATATACCTGACTGTACAGACAGCGGCCATTTATTATCACCACTCACACATCTTATATACCTGACTGCACAGACAGCGGCCATTTATTATCACCACTCACACATCTTATATACCTGACTGCACAGACAGCGGCCATTTATTGTCACCACTCACACATCTTATATACCTGACTGCACAGACAGCGGCCATTTATTATCACCACTCACACATCTTATATACCTGACTGCACAGACAGCGGCCATTTATTGTCACCACTCACACATCTTATATACCTGACTGTACAGACAGCGGCCATTTATTGTCACCACTCACACATCTTATATACCTGACTGCACAGACAGCGGCCATTTATTATCACCACTCACACATCTTATATACCTGACTGCACAGACAGCGGCCATTTATTGTCACCACTCACACATCTTATATACCTGACTGTACAGACAGCGGCCATTTATTATCACCGCTCACACATCTTATATACCTGACGGCACAGACAGCGGCCATTTATTATCACCACTCACACATCTTATATACCTGACTGTACAGACAGCGGCCATTTATTGTCACCACTCACGCATCTTATATACCTGACTGCACAGACAGCGGCCATTTATTGTCACCGCTCACACATCTTATATACCTGACTGCACAGACAGCAGCCATTTATTGTCACCACTCACGCATCTTATATACCTGACTGTACAGACAGCGGCCATTTATTGTCACCGCTCACACATCTTATATACCTGACTGTACAGACAGTGGCCATTTATTGTCACCACTCACACATCTTATATACCTGACTGTACAGACAGCGGCCATTTATTATCACCACTCACACATCTTATATACCTGACTGCACAGACAGCGGCCATTTATTATCACCACTCACCCATCTTATATACCTGACTGCACAGACAGCGGCCATTTATTGTCACCACTCACGCATCTTATATACCTGACTGTACAGACAGCGGCCATTTATTGTCACCGCTCACACATCTTATATACCTGACTGTACAGACAGTGGCCATTTATTGTCACCACTCACACATCTTATATACCTGACTGTACAGACAGCGGCCATTTATTATCACCACTCACCCATCTTATATACCTGACTGCACAGACAGCGGCCATTTATTATCACCACTCACCCATCTTATATACCTGACTGCACAGACAGCAGCCATTTATTGTCACCACTCACGCATCTTATATACCTGACTGTACAGACAGCGGCCATTTATTGTCACCGCTCACACATCTTATATACCTGACTGTACAGACAGCGGCCATTTATTGTCACCACTCACACATCTTATATACCTGACTGCACAGACAGCGGCCATTTATTGTCACCACTCACACATCTTATATACCTGACTGTACAGACAGCGGCCATTTATTATCACCACTCACACATCTTATATACCTGACTGCACAGACAGCGGCCATTTATTATCACCACTCACCCATCTTATATACCTGACTGCACAGACAGCGGCCATTTATTGTCACCACTCACACATCTTATATACCTGACTGTACAGACAGCGGCCATTTATTGTCACCGCTCACACATCTTATATACCTGACTGTACAGACAGTGGCCATTTATTGTCACCACTCACACATCTTATATACCTGACTGTACAGACAGCGGCCATTTATTATCACCACTCACACATCTTATATACCTGACTGTACAGACAGTGGCCATTTATTGTCACCACTCACACATCTTATATACCTGACTGTACAGACAGCGGCCATTTATTATCACCACTCACACATCTTATATACCTGACTGTACAGACAGCGGCCATTTATTATCACCACTCACACATCTTATATACCTGACTGCACAGACAGCGGCCATTTATTATCACCACTCACCCATCTTATATACCTGACTGCACAGACAGCGGCCATTTATTATCACCACTCACCCATCTTATATACCTGACTGCACAGACAGCGGCCATTTATTGTCACCACTCACACATCTTATATACCTGACTGTACAGACAGCGGCCATTTATTGTCACCACTCACACATCTTATATACCTGATTGCACAGACAGCGGCCATTTATTGTCACCACTCACACATCTTATATACCTGACTGCACAGACAGCAGCCATTTATTGTCACCACTCACACATCTTATATACCTGACTGCACAGACAGCGGCCATTTATTGTCACCACTCACACATCTTATATACCTGACTACACAGACAGCGGCCATTTATTGTCACCACTCACACATCTTATATACCTGACTGCACAGACAGCGGCCATTTATTGTCACCACTCAAACATCTTATATACCTGACTGTACAGACAGCGGCCATTTATTATCACCACTCACACATCTTATATACCTGACTGCACAGACAGCAGCCATTTATTGTCACCACTCACACATCTTATATACCTGACTGTACAGACAGCGGCCATTTATTGTCACCACTCACACATCTTATATACCTGACTGCACAGACAGCGGCCATTTATTATCACCACTCACACATCTTATATACCTGACTGCACAGACAGCGGCCATTTATTATCACCACTCACACATCTTATATACCTGACTGCACAGACAGTGGCCATTTATTATCACCACTCACACATCTTATATACCTGACTGCACAGACAGTGGCCATTTATTATCACCACTCACACATCTTATATACCTGACTACACAGACAGCGGCCATTTATTGTCACCACTCACACATCTTATATACCTGACTGCACAGACAGCGGTCATTTATTGTCACCACTCACACATCTTATATACCTGACTGCACAGACAGCGGCCATTTATTATCACCGCTCACACATCTTATATACCTGACTGTACAGACAGCGGCCATTTATTGTCACCACTCACACATCTTATATACCTGACTGCACAGACAGCGGCCATTTATTGTCACCGCTCACACATCTTATATACCTGACTGTACAGACAGCGGCCATTTATTATCACCACTCACACATCTTATATACCTGACTGCACAGACACCGGCCATTTATTGTCACCACTCACACATCTTATATACCTGACTGCACAGACAGCGGCCATTTATTATCACCACTCACACATCTTATATACCTGACTGCACAGACAGCGGCCATTTATTATCACCACTCACACATCTTATATACCTGACTACACAGACAGCGGCCATTTATTGTCACCACTCACACATCTTATATACCTGACTGCACAGACAGCGGCCATTTATTGTCACCACTCACACATCTTATATACCTGACTGCACAGACAGCGGCCATTTATTGTCACCACTCACACATCTTATATACCTGACTGTACAGACAGCGGCCATTTATTGTCACCACTCACACATCTTATATACCTGACTGCACAGACAGCGACCATTTATTGTCACCACTCACACATCTTATATACCTGACTGCACAGACACCGGCCATTTATTATCACCACTCACACATCTTATATACCTGACTGCACAGACAGCGGCCATTTATTATCACCACTCACACATCTTATATACCTGACTACACAGACAGCGGCCATTTATTGTCACCGCTCACACATCTTATATACCTGACTGCACAGACAGCGGCCATTTATTATCACCACTCACACATCTTATATACCTGACTGTACAGATAGCGGCCATTTATTGGCACCACTCACACATCTTATATACCTGACTGTACAGATAGCGGCCATTTATTGTCACCACTCACACATCTCATATACCTGACTGTACAGACAGTGGCCATTTATTATCACCACTCACACATCTTATATACCTGACTGTACAGACAGCGGCCATTTATTATCACCGCTCACACATCTTATATACCTGACTGTACAGACAGCGGCCATTTATTGTCACCACTCACACATCTTATATACCTGACTGTACAGACAGCGGCCATTTATTGTCACCACTCACACATCTTATATACCTGACTGCACAGACAGCGGCCATTTATTATCACCGCTCACACATCTTATATACCTGACTGTACAGACAGCGGCCATTTATTATCACCGCTCACACATCTTATATACCTGACTGTACAGACAGCGGCCATTTATTATCACCACTCACACATCTTATATACCTGACTGCACAGACAGCGGCCATTTATTATCACCACTCACACATCTTATATACCTGACTGCACAGACAGCGGCCATTTATTATCACCGCTCACACATCTTATATACCTGACTGTACAGACAGCGGCCATTTATTATCACCACTCACACATCTTATATACCTGACTACACAGACAGCGGCCATTTATTATCACCACTCACACATCTTATATACCTGACTGTACAGACAGCGGCCATTTATTGTCACCACTCACACATCTTATATACCTGACTGTACAGACAGCGGCCATTTATTATCACCACTCACACATCTTATATACCTGACTGCACAGACAGCGGCCATTTATTATCACCACTCACACATCTTATATACCTGACTGTACAGACAGCGGCCATTTATTATCACCGCTCACACATCTTATATACCTGACTGCACAGACAGCGGCCATTTATTATCACCACTCACACATCTTATATACCTGACTGCACAGACAGCGGCCATTTATTATCACCACTCACACATCTTATATACCTGACTGTACAGACAGCGGCCATTTATTATCACCGCTCACACATCTTATATACCTGACTGTACAGACAGCGACCATTTATTGTCACCACTCACACATCTTATATACCTGACTGCACAGACAGCGGCCATTTATTGTCACCACTCACACATCTTATATACCTGACTGCACAGACAGCGGCCATTTATTATCACCACTCACACATCTTATATACCTGACTGCACAGACAGCGGCCATTTATTGTCACCACTCACACATCTTATATACCTGACTGCACAGACAGCGGCCATTTATTATCACCACTCACACATCTTATATACCTGACTGCACAGACAGCCGCCATTTATTGTCACCACTCACACATCTTATATACCTGACTGCACAGACAGCGGCCATTTATTTTTTGCACCCAATATCATGGGATCTCTGGAAACGAAGGATGTTTTCTTAACAATCATGTTACCTTGTTTCTATTTTTTAGGCTTCGATGCTTCTTCTCTTGTTTCTTTTGTTTCAATTTCTAAAACAGTGAGTATACAAGATCCTTTCTGTACATGTCACCCCCAGGTCTCACCGTCATCCTGTAATATTTCCACCCTCAGGTCTATATAGTGTGAACAAGTTGTCAAGCACTTTTCCAAGTGATGTTAAAATCACTTGGAAAAGCGCTTGATCACCCGCATGCAGAAATGCATGTGAAGAACACTTGACAAACGCTTCTACCTGGCGAGAAAAACGCATGTAAAAACCGCATGCTTTTTTCCTGCCGGGGAGAAGCATAAAAAATATGCAGCATTTCTGCATCGTGGGCACATAGCCTAATGAGCCACATGACACTGGGGAGGGAAAATGCCTAATTGAGCACAATTTGGCCATTTACACTTAGGGGTGTACTCACTTTTGTGATATACTGTAGGTCCTTAGGATAGCTCATCAATATCTTGTGACTGAAAAGCGTTTTAACAATATTGTTTGTTATATCTCCACTCTATATAGTAAAATGCCACTTACCACCTTGGCAGCAACAACAACCACCTTTTACCACCTCGGCAGCAACAACAACCACCTTTTACCACCTTGGCAGCAACAACAACCACCTTTTACCACCTCGGCAGCAATGACAACCACCTTGGCAACAACAAAAATCACCTTTTACCACCTCGGCAGCACCAACAACCACCTTTTACAACCTCGGCAGCAAAGACAACCACCCTTTACCAACCTCGGCAGCAATGACAACCACCTTTTACCACCTCAGCAGCAGCAACAACCACCTTTTACCACCTCGGCAGCAACGACAACCACCTTTTACCACCTCAGCAGCAGCAACAACCACCTTTTACCACCTCGGCAGCAACGACAACCACTTTTTACCACCTCGGCAGCAATGACAACCACCTTTTACCACCTCGGCAGCAATGACAACCACCTTTTACCACCTCGGCAACAACAACCACGTTTTAACACCTCGGCAGCAACAACAACCACGTTTTACCACCTCGGCAACAACAACCACTTTTTACCACCTGGGCAGCAACAACAACCACCTTGACAGCAGCAACAACCACCTTTTACCACCTCGGCAGCAACAAAAACAACCACCTTCTACCACCTTGGCAGCAACAACAACCGTCTTTTACCACCTTGGCAGCAACAACAACCGCCTTTTACCACCTTGGCAACAGCAACAACCACCTTTCACCACCTCGGCATCAACAACAACCACCTTTTACCATCTTGGCAGCAACGACAACACCCTTTTACCACCTCGGCAGCAGCTACAACCACCTTTTTCTACCTCGGCAGCAACAACAACCACCTTTTACCACCTTGGCAGCAGCAGCAACCACATTTTACCACCTCAGCAGCAACAACAACATTCTTGGCAGCAACAACAACCACCTTTTACCACCTCAGCAGCAACAACAACAACAACCTTTTTCAAACTCAGCAGCAACAACAATCTTCTACCACCTCGACAGCAAACCAAGGCTGTCCAACAAATTTTATTTTTTCTTTATGTATGACAACTCAATAAATTGTATTGGACTCTACCTTTCGTTCCTCTTTAATTTCACTTCATTTCCTGGCCCCTTTTGTTCACATGCTGCTCTCCAGACTGGGAAACTCCCTGTGCCCTTTTTTCTAATCTCACAACCAGAACTGGCACTGTCTGGCTCAATTGTGCAGCACTGCCTTCTGCCCGCCCCATACACAGCATTGGCTGTTAGTAATCTGCTCCATCACTGACCGCATTCATTCCAGCATTGGCGCTGACTGAGCAGTGATCCTGTGCCTTCATCTGTGGCAGTGCAGCGCCGATCACTACATCTCACACCACATCCACAATGGTGATAGTCATCACATGTCCCCAGGGGTATAATGTTTGCAGTTGCAGAAAGTGTGACTGGGCCCATACTGACGCCATTGCCTACTTCAGTTGGATATGCACGCGGATGCACAATCAGCTGAAGTGTGTTACGGCGCAGAGACACGCTGGGTCCCTGCACTGCAAAACAGACCGCCGCCAAGAGACCAGCAGCTGAGGTTGGCGTTCGAGGCATGGACGTCGCACGGCAGTGACATTACCCTACACACACAGACTGGCCAATGCTGGGGCTACACCATGTTTGGTCACAACACAGGTCAAGCTGCCAAACTTCGTTCTATGCCGCTGCTACATGGTAACGCGATGCCGGCGAGTAGGGTCACATTGCGGACCCTGCGGTGATGGGACAAGTTCTGATTTTTTAATCTGCTTGTTGCGGGACGTAGGGGACATAATGTGACCCTATTCACTTTATTTCTGCCACTAAGTCATGTAGCAGCAGCTTACAGTGATTGTGCTGCACAACCTGCGCCATGACCAAATCACTGTGCAACCAGCATCATATATAATAGTGTAATGTAGAGCTGAATAATGAGATTCACAGGACTCCATGGGAATCGGATCAGGGTCATGCAAAGTAATTCAGCCGGTCATGAAATAGTCGCATTGTATTAAGTGCCACATACATCCAAGATACTTGAGTCTGAATACCGGCCGAAGAAGTGTGCAAGTTTTACAATAGATCCTGCTGATGGATTGGTCGAGTTTGTATAATATATGACGCATATGACGCTTGTATGCAGTTATTGTTTTACATATAAAAAATGTAACCATATGTATCGAGATGGATATAGATACATATTTATTTATAGTCATATACGGCAATAAAATGGCAGCACTCCAGACGTATGATAGTGAAAAAACTGATCTTTATTCCGCCATGTATGTGCAACATTTCCTCTCTTCAAACTGTGAGTCTTTCTGAAGCCATGAACATTATATATAGGGTACACTCCATAATCAGAGGCCGGCAGCTGACATCAGCGTGCGCGTTACTGGGGGCACGCCCTCTGTTGGTATGTACAGTGCTGTCCCATTATTATGTGGCGCCCCTGCGGGTCCAGTAGCCACAGAGGTGCTGCATCTCACCCAGAGGTGTGGTACCCCACTCTCAGGTAAGGACGGAGTACTACCCGGGACCCACACACCCACATCCAACACACTCCACTTCAGGAGGGAAGGGCGAGATTGCTCACAAGGGAGAGCACAGTCCCTGGTCCCTAGCTGGAGGGTGGAACTAGGTAGAGGAGGTGGGTGGAGGAAGTAGATCAGGGGAGCACAGACAGAAAGAGTATAAAAGACAGGGAGAAATATCTAGAAAGAGTGGAGAGGGGAGTCCTGCTCAGGAGAGCAGTGGAGAAGGGTTCATTCTCCTGGCTCCAGTGCTTGGAGCAGGAGTTCAGTGGAGAGAGAGGAGTTGGGCCTTGTGAGAGAGGCCCAGGAGGAGGAAAGTGAGGAAAGAAGAGAGAAGCAGTGAGGAGGGCTCCAGGGAGACAGAAGGGATCCCAGGGGCACGGCGAGTGCGGATGCCACCCGTACGCCCAAAATCACGCTGACGTGGAGGGATCAAGCCGCAGAAGGGGATGGCCCCAGACTAGTGGAGAACAACCAGGCTCAGCTAGCCAACCGGAAGCTGCAGCATTTTCAAGGTGTTGCAGTCAAAATCCACAATTACATCGCTGAAAATTTGGCCACATAGGGTCCAGGGGACTGAGAGAAGTCGCCCGACAAGGCCCGAGGTCACTGGCTTGGGTCACTGATTGTGAGGCGCAGGGCAGGAGGACAAGTCAAGAGCCAGCGCAGTGAGACGACCGGTAAAGGTACATAGAACGGGGTCCTGTCCAAGTGCTCCTGAGATACCTGACAGTTTGCTGGATCACTACCCCGGAGGACACAGGACGACGTGGGTGGTTGCACACCGGTGACTGTAACCTGAAAAACTTAACAACTGTGAGTAAAACCTGAAGACTGCACCCCACTGTGTCCTTGAATAATTGCTGCGCCATCATCTGCATTACACCGCACCAACAACATCTACATCCACAATTCTTCATATTCTGCCCTGGAGCTAAGCTCTGCCTGTGGAGAGCTGAACCAACTCTGCTGCGTCACCATCAGCTCCAGAGGATCTGCACCGCAGCGGTGGCCCCATATAGCCGCATACCACAGGTGACATCACGAACATTATCTCTAAAAACTTTATTCCCCTTTCACTTCCCCTTTAATTATTTGACCGCCCTGGGTCAACGACCAGGTCACTTCCACTGTGACATCCCCAGCACCGATTGGCCCGGCACCGAGTACCCCATGACCCCAGGGGGCGCATCAACTACATAGTATTAAATTATATTATTTTATAAATATAAATATATATATATATATATATATATATATACAGTGGGGGAAAAAGTATTTAGTCAGCCACCAATTGTGCAAGTTCTCCCACTTAAAAAGATGAGAGAGGCCTGTAATTGACATCAAAGGTCGACCTCAACTATGAGAGACAAAATGAGAAAACAAATCCTGAAAATCACATTCTTTGATTTGGAAAGAAATTTTTTTCAAATTTTGGTGGAAAATAAGTATTTGGTCAATTACAAAAGTTCATCTCAATACTTTGTTATATATCCTTTGCTGACAATGACAGAGGTGAAACGTTTTCTGTAAGTCTTCACAAGGTTGGCACACACTGTTTCTGGTATGTTGGCCCATTCCTCCATGCAGATCTCCTCTAGAGCAGTGATGTTTTGGGGCTGTCGCTGGGCAACACGGACTTTCAACTCCCTCCAAAGGTTTTCTATAGGGTTTAGATCTGGAGACTGGCTAGGCCACTCAAGGACCTTGAAATGCTTCTTACGAAGCCACTCCTTCGTTGCCCTGGCGGGCGGTGTGCTTGGGATCATTGTCATGCTGAAAGACCCAGCCATGTTTCATCTTCAATGCCTTTGCTGATGGAATGAGGTCTGCACTCAAAATCTCACGATACATGGCCCCATTCATTCTTTCATGTACACGGATCAGTCGCCTGGTCCCTTGATAGAGAAACAGCCCCAAAGCATGATGTCGCCACCCCCATGCTTCACAGTAGGTATGGTGTTCTTCAGATGCAACTCAGCATTCTTTCTCCTCCAAACACGACGAGTTGTGTTTCTACCAAACAGTTCTACTTTGGTTTCATCTGACCATATGACATTCTCCCAATACTCTTCTGGATCATCCAAATGATCTCTAGCAAACTTCAGATGGGCCCAGACATGTAATGGCTTAAGCAGGGGGACACATCTGGCACTGAAGGATCTGAGTCCCTAGTGGCGTAGTGTGTTACTGATGGTAGCCTGTGTAACGTTAGTCCCAGATCTCTGCAGGTAATTTACTAGGTCCCCCCGTGTGGTTCTGGGATTTTTGCTCACCGTTCTTGAGATCATTTTGACCCCACTGGGTGAGATCTTGTGTGGAGCCCCAGATCGAGGGAGATTATCAGTGGACTTGTATGTCTTCCATTTTCTAATTATTGCTCCCACAGTTGATTTCTTCACACCAAGCTGCTTGCCTATTGCAGATTCAGTCTTCCCAGCCTGGTGCAGGGCTGCAATTTTGTTTCTGGTGTCCTTTGACAGCTCTTTGGTCTTCACCATAGTGTAGTTTGGAGTGTGACTGAGGTTGCGGACAGGTGTCTTTTATACTGATAACAAGTTCAAACATGTGCCAGTACTACAGGTAATGAGTGGAGGACAGAGGAGCCAGTACTACAGGTAATGAGTGGAGGACAGAGGAGCCAGTACTACAGGTAATGAGTGGAGGACAGAGGAGCCAGTACTACAGGTAATGAGTGGAGGACAGAGGAGCCAGTACTACAGGTAATGAGTGGAGGACAGAGGAGCCAGTACTACAGGTAATGAGTGGAGGACAGAGGAGCCAGTGCTACAGGTAATGAGTGGAGGACAGAGGAGCCAGTACTACAGGTAATGAGTGGAGGACAGAGGAGACAGTACTACAGGTAATGAGTGGAGGACAGAGGAGCCTCTTTAAGAAGAAGTTACAGGTCTGTGAGAGACAGAAATCTTGCTTGTTTGTAACGGACCAAATACTTATTTTCCACCAAAATTTGAAAAAATTTCTTTCCATATCAGACAATGTGATTTTCAGGATTTGTTTTCTCATTTTGTCTCTCATAGTTGAGGTCGACCTATGATGTCAGTTACAGGCCTCTCTCATCTTTTAAGTGGGAGAACTTGCACAATTGAGGGCTGACTAAATAATTTTTTTCCCCATTGTGTATATATATATATATATATATATATATATATATATATATATATATATATATATATATATACCGTATATATATATGTATACAGTACAGACCAAAAGTTTGGACACACCTTCTCATTTAAAGATTTTTATGTATTTTCATGACTATGAAAATTGTACATTCACACTGAAGGCATCAAAACTATGAATTAACACATGTGGAATTATATACTTAACAAAAAAGTGTGAAACAAATGAAAATATGTCTTATATTCTAGGTTCTTCAAAGTAGCCACCTTTTGCTTTGATGACTGCTTTGCACACTCTTGGCATTCTCTTGATGAGCTTCAAGAGGTAGTTACTGGAAATGGTTTTCACTTCACAGGTGTGCCCTGTCAGGTTTAATCAGTGGGATTTCTTGCCTTATAAATGGGGTTGGGACCATCAGTTGTGTTGTGCAGAAGTCTGGTGGATACACAGCTGATAGTCCTACTGAATACACTGTTAGAATTTGTATTATGACTAGTGTTGATCGAGCACTAAAATGCTCGGGTGCTCGAAGCTCGGGCCGAGCTCGCCGTGATACTCGGGTGCTCGACCCAAGCAACGAGCCCAATGTTAGTCTATGGGAGACCCGAGCATTTTTGCGGTGGCACCTCCGGCAGTCTTTTAAAAGCCTAACAAATGCCCAAGACGATAGTGACAGTGCTCAAATGACATGGGGACAGCATGGTGATCGCCCCAGGAAGCATTTCTGACCCCCAGGTCACTGCTGTCAACAACATGGTCAGAGGTATTAAGCCACTTTTATGGGCTCACAATAAAACATTCAAAAACGAAACTGAAACTTTTTTCCTGTGAAATATGTTAAGGAATTTCTTTTCCAGGGTAAAGACTTGTGTATAAGGTAAAATAAATAACCAAAAACAAAAATACTCCTTCACACCTTGGGCTATGTTCACAAGCAGCATTTTTCATGCATTTTTGCACTTTTGTATTGCTTTCAACTGTGACAAATGCATTCACCGGGAAATGTCATTTTAACATTTTACAACCTTATCTGGACATGTGCTGTGTGACACATGCATACAGTGCTGAAAAGACATGGGAACAGCATGGGGAAGACCCCTGGAAGCATCTCTGACACCCAGGTCACTGTCTAAAAGTGTGCCTGACGCGCCCCCTGGGCCAGTGTTGTTGGGGATACCCGGAGCCGGATCAGATGGGGGTTGTAGTCTCCGAGTGGCTGTGACCCGGTCCGTGCCCAGGGTGTCAAGCTCAGTGTGTGGCAGTCCTTACTGATGTTACTAAAGTTCTTTATGTCGACTACGCCACCCGTTGAATTGCGGTCACTACGGCCGCCGCTGCAGCAGGGTCCGCTGAGGCTGATGGTGTTTGTGCAGCTTAGGTGGTATAACCCCCAACGGGAAGGGTATAGCCTCAGGGGGTCAGGTGCAGAGGATGGTGGTTGTGGAAGTGCAGGGAAGATGGTAATGAGAGTCAGAGTCGGGTTGTGCAGTTCAGGGTTCTTTACTTACTGCTGTTCTTGTACCGGTCACTCCGGCCTTGAGTGACCACCCGAGCCGTGCTGCGTCCACCAGGTCCTGGACTCGGCCAACCCCCAAGTAGTTCTGGAGCGTGGTTCTGAGCTCCCTTTCTGTCCTGTCCTCGTCTCTGGCCTTCCCCACCAGGGATCCACCTAAGTCCGGCTCCCTCGGGCCTTCTGTTGGCGAACCCTTGACTCTGGGTTCCCTGACCCTTCACGTGGTCTGCCTTCCGGGTGGATATGGTGGGTGGCCGTGGCAGATTCTGCCCACGGCCTCCGGTTCCTGGCTAAGGTGTGCTGTAGCCTCTGCCAGCTTGGGATCCGGTACCCTGTTGCCAACTCTTCACCCTGTGGTTGTATTTGGGCTCTCAGAGTTCCTTCTTTCTCCCCCTCTGGGTCTTTCGTTCTCTCCTCTCTCACTCTGGGCCTGGGGCTGCTCTGCTCCTCTGCTCTCTTCCTCTGCAAAGACTGACTGACCGACCAGCCTTCTACAAAAGACTCCTCTGCAAAGACTCTGTCCTAAGATGGTGCCCACCTTATATACTCCCTCTATGTGTGAGCTCAGGTGACCAGCACCCAATGAGCTCCTAGCACTACCCAGACTGCTCCCCCTATCTGCCCCTACACTACTGGGATATTCCACCCCCCTCCCACTCCAGCCAAGGACAGACTCGGTCGTACCTGCACATTTCTAAGTGGGAGTACCGTTGGTCTGCCCTCCGGAAATGGGATGTGTGTAGTGCATGCAGCCTTCTGAGCTCAGTTCCACACTCCATCCTTACCCGGGAGTGGAATATCACACCTCTGGCTGAGGTGCAATACCCCTGTAGCAGCCGAATCCTCAGGGTGCTACATTCCCCCCTGGTAAATCACAGCACGTCCTCGGGCTGTAAGATATAAACAACACCAAAACATACAATTTTTGCATAAACAACATAATAAACTATCATTTAAAACTTTTCATAAAAACTTTTCATAAAAACATTCTTGTCTTCTGGTACCTCCGGTCACGGTGCAACTTGTGACCGGGTAAAGTGAGACAGTCTCTCTAAGAAAATGGTTTTCCTATAAAACCAGTAGGGGGCGCTTTAGGAAGCGCAACTATATACAAAGGGATATGGCCGCTCTCAGTCCTCGGCCAGGTATTAGGGAGGATTGACCGTTCTCAGTCCTCGGTCAGTGGGAATAGGGACACACGGGGTTAACAGTTCAGTTCTCTGGTCCCAACGGGGACTATATTAGCAGCAATGGTTCACTGTGCCCCGACGGGCAACTATATACAGTCTCTACACTACCGTACTCAACGACGGCGTCCTCCTGCTCTTTCTTTGTGGACAGTTTCAGTTTCAGACCCGTCCGGGTCCTCTTGCTCCTCCTCACACCGCAGCTCCTCCTCCGTCAGGCGATGCACATGGAGGGCGTAAGGTCCCTTGGCACACTTGTGCCGGGTGAAGGTGACCTCGTCCCCTAAATACAGGTCACGACCTCTGTGTCCCTCCGGTAGGTGGGACTCAACGTCTCTTCTTGTCACGAAGACGTCGCCTGGGGTGCGGTGATCCCTGATGAAACCCCACCCATGCTGCAGATTGAACTTTATCACAGTCCCGATGGTACGGGGACCATGCGCTGCACGGGGGTCTCTCCTGGTCCGGCTCTTCTGCTCCGCGCTCCTGACTTGGGCTTGCTGTTCCCGGACCCGCCTCTCTCTCCGCTCCCTCTCAAAGACCTCAAGCTGCTGCCGGCAGCACTCTGCACGCTCCGCTGCAGCTGCCCGAGTCTCCTGAGTGAACCCCATGAGGTCTTCTCCGGTGGGATCCCACTCAAACTGGGTCTCTTCTAGCGGGGGCGAGGTCCTCTTTACAGGCTTCGGAACCGGAATCAGGGGTTCGTCTAGGGGTCTCTCTTTCCGGAGTCGGGGATGGTGAAACTCCGGTGGCCATATGAAGGGCTGCCCATCCGGGCACGTATGTTGGGCGAACAGGTTTTCACCCAGGTGCGGCACTCTTGATGTTACGGGCGCTGTGGTGGTAGCGGCGCCCGGGTTAACCAGGCCTTGCGACCAGGCCTGGGGCACCTTGAAAGTAAAGGGCACCGTAAGAACGGCGGCGCCCTGTGTTACTTGGCCCTGCGACCAGGCCGGTGGCTCCGCGGAGGTAGGGGGCGCTGTTGGTATTGCGGCGCCCGGGGGTACTAGGCCTTGCGACCAGGCCGATGGTACTTCCTGCTTGGTCACGCTCGGGGTCGAGGCGTGTGACGTCACAGGGGTCGCGGCTCCCGTTTGAGGCCTAGTCTGCGGCGGTGACGTTGCAGCGACGGGCACGGCAGGGGATACTTCGGGCTCTGCGACGGGGAGCTGGGGCAGGCACGCGGTTTCCCGGCTCGGGGTATAGACGTCGCCTTTACCTGCCTCCTTTCGTTCGGCTCCCTTCTCGGCGCCGTCTCCGGCCTTCAGTCCTCCTGCGCCATCCTCAGAGGCGGTCTGTCTCCTCGTCTCGGGTGGCGTGCTCCGCTGACGGGTTCTTGTCTGCTGGGCCATCTCTCGGCTCCACTCCGCCAACGTCTCTCGTTGCACCCGGGCCAACCTCTGTGCGAGGCCCTCCAGCGCAGTCTGTGCACACTCCCGATCTCGGGGGAGCTGTGCCAAGACCTCCACTAAGCCTAGTGGGGTCGTTGCTTCTAGCAGGCTCCTGACCAATGGGTCGGTGCTGCTCTGCTCTCCTCCCGTTGTCTCCAGCAGGCCTTCTGGAGTGGCGACCGGCAACAGGCTCCTGACCACTGGGTCGGTGCTGCCTGGAGTGGCGGCCCGCATCAGGCTCCTGACCACTGGGTCGGTGCTGTCTGGCTCTCCCTCCATCTCCGGGTGCGCTCTCTCCAGACTGCTGCAGGCGACACCCATCTTTGTTCTCTTCTTCTGTCTCCGCCCACATCGAGGGTGGTCCCGGGGCAACTTCAGTTCCAGGGGCAGTTCTCTTACGCTGATGGACACTTCCAGCATCACAGTCTCTGTTGGTGGGCGCGGTTTCCGCTTTTGGCGCCATTCTTCGACCTGGCCCACGATGGGAGGTGGCCTCTTGCCACCCTCTGGCACGCCCATAATGGCGTCCGCTCTTCCAAGGCGGGAAATCTTCGGAAATGGCGGGAATTGTCTCCCAGTGGCGGGAAACTCCATGGATGGCGGGAAAAAGCTGCAAATGGCGGACAACCGGCGGGAAACGACCTGTGATGGGGCCCGATGGCGGGGACCCTCCGGAACCGGCAGGAGACTTCTTTTTAAGGTAACGGTGAACTTTTCTTCAGGCACGCAGTACCCGGTTGTTGCGGGCACGTTATCCTGCCGACTACGCCAAAGTTGACGCGCCCCCTGGGCCAGTGTTGTTGGGGATACCCGGAGCCGGATCAGATGGGGGTTGTAGTCTCCGAGTGGCTGTGACCCGGTCCGTGCCCAGGGTGTCAAGCTCAGTGTGTGGCAGTCCTTACTGATGTTACTAAAGTTCTTTATGTCGACTACGCCACCCGTTGAATTGCGGTCACTACGGCCGCCGCTGCAGCAGGGTCCGCTGAGGCTGATGGTGTTTGTGCAGCTTAGGTGGTATAACCCCCAACGGGAAGGGTATAGCCTCAGGGGGTCAGGTGCAGAGGATGGTGGTTGTGGAAGTGCAGGGAAGATGGTAATGAGAGTCAGAGTCGGGTTGTGCAGTTCAGGGTTCTTTACTTACTGCTGTTCTTGTACCGGTCACTCCGGCCTTGAGTGACCACCCGAGCCATGCTGCGTCCACCAGGTCCTGGACTCGGCCAACCCCCAAGTAGTTCTGGAGCGTGGTTCTGAGCTCCCTTTCTGTCCTGTCCTCGTCTCTGGCCTTCCCCACCAGGGATCCACCTAAGTCCGGCTCCCTCGGGCCTTCTGTTGGCGAACCCTTGACTCTGGGTTCCCTGACCCTTCACGTGGTCTGCCTTCCGGGTGGATATGGTGGGTGGCCGTGGCAGATTCTGCCCACGGCCTCCGGTTCCTGGCTAAGGTGTGCTGTAGCCTCTGCCAGCTTGGGATCCGGTACCCTGTTGCCAACTCTTCACCCTGTGGTTGTATTTGGGCTCTCAGAGTTCCTTCTTTCTCCCCCTCTGGGTCTTTCGTTCTCTCCTCTCTCACTCTGGGCCTGGGGCTGCTCTGCTCCTCTGCTCTCTTCCTCTGCAAAGACTGACTGACCGACCAGCCTTCTACAAAAGACTCCTCTGCAAAGACTCTGTCCTAAGATGGTGCCCACCTTATATACTCCCTCTATGTGTGAGCTCAGGTGACCAGCACCCAATGAGCTCCTAGCACTACCCAGACTGCTCCCCCTATCTGCCCCTACACTACTGGGATATTCCACCCCCCTCCCACTCCAGCCAAGGACAGACTCGGTCGTACCTGCACATTTCTAAGTGGGAGTACCGTTGGTCTGCCCTCCGGAAATGGGATGTGTGTAGTGCATGCAGCCTTCTGAGCTCAGTTCCACACTCCATCCTTACCCGGGAGTGGAATATCACACCTCTGGCTGAGGTGCAATACCCCTGTAGCAGCCGAATCCTCAGGGTGCTACATGCCCATCATAAGTGATCCTTGCCGCATCAGAAGATGCAGACTTGCAACTATCCCCGTGCAAGTTGTAGTCCCAGGGCAGTGTTCAATTGTACCTCCCCCATTCCTTGCAATACAAGCGCAAGTATGCAGCCTGTCACCCACCCACCCCCAGGCTGCAATACTATACTGCTTGCTTGCTTGCACTTGAAATTGGGCCTTTTAGGCATGTGGAGGCGGAATCTGGCCACCACGTCATGGCTGCGTTGGCGGCCTGGAATCCATACTCAGTCCCCAGCCGCCCGGCGGCCGGGTGTCCACACACGGTTCCCAGCCGCCTGGGGGCAGCCGGGTGTCCATAAACGGTCCCCAGCTGCCCCTATTTCTCCTTGGCACATCCCCCCACACATTTTTCTTAGCACGGCCTGCTTTAGGGCAGCATTGGACGAGCCCACCAGAGAACCGGACTCCTCCGGTGGGCCCTGGCTTCTCCATCAGGGGAGTTGAGAGTGCCAAGGTGAGGAGCATGATGATGATGACAGAAGTTAGCATCTGCTTTGTTTTCTTTTAATGCAAGTGTAAGTGTGCAGCCTGCCACCCACCCCCAGACTGCAATGCCATACTGCTAGCTTGCACTTGAAATGGGGCCTTTTAGTTTGGAGGAGGCCGAAGCTGGCCACTACCTCATGGCTGCTTCGGCAGCGAGATATCCATACTCAGTCCCCAGCCGCCCCTATTTGTCCTGGTGTGCCTTATACATAAGATTAAGCGCATATACCAAAACATTACCTTTGCCCTCCCCAGAGCATTTAGTGGGAAGGAGAGCCTATTCCGTTGTAGTGTGTGCATGCCAACCCCCTGCTCATGGCACATGCGAAGATACCTTCCACCCTGCACCTGTCGTTGCAGACTTGCAACTATCCCCGTTCAAGTCCTTGTCCCCGGGCAGTGTTCAATTGTACCTCTCCCATTCCTTGCAATGCATGCGCAAGTATGCAGCCTGCCACCCACCCACCCCCAGGCTGCAAAACCATACTGCTAGCTTGCTTGCACTTTAAATTGGGCCTTTTAGGCATGTGGAGGCGGAATCTGGCCACCACGCCATGGCTGCGTCGGCGGCCTGGTATCCAAACTCAGTCCCCAGCCGCCCGGTGGCCAGATGTCCCCGCTTGCTCCCCAGCCTCCAGGGGGCGGCCGGGTGTCCATACTCGGTCCCCAGCCACCCCTATTTTTCCCGGTAACCTTTCCCACACTTTTCTTAGCCTGGCCTGCTTTAGGGCAGCATTGGCTGAGCCCACCAGACAACCAGACTCCTCCGGTGGGCCCTGGCTTCTCCATCAGGGGAGTTGAGAGTGCCAAGGTGAGGAGCATGATGAGGATGATAGAAGTTAGCATCTGCTTTGTTTTGTTGGAATGCAAGCGCATGTATGTAGTAGCGGCTAGGCCTGAGGTGGTCAGCGTTTTGGCGCAAATCCTACCTCCTCCGAGGATTGCTGGATGTTTTCCTGCTACTATCCAAGTTCTATGACTCCCGTTAAAACAAAGCTTCAGGTGATAAATGATGGATGAGGTGGTGGCAAAGGAGAAAGAGCAGGAAGAACAGGGACCATTCACATCAATATCAGGCCAGTCAACCAGATATGTCTTGTAGGATATGTTTCTGTAACAAAAGGAGCGGTTCGGCTACACAGTTATAGGGCATACAGTGAGTGCAATGCCTACCAAAAATTTCGAGGCACTCCAATGCCCCTTGGAAATGACATGGAGGTCAGAGGGCCTTAACTAAACCTTTTTTTCCATTTATAGCAACTGGGTCTCCTGTGCTCTGTTGGCCTAAGCAGTGAATGGAAGGCTTTCCAAAAATTATGAGGAACTGCAATGCCCCTTACAAGAGCCATGCAGTACAGCATATTACAAACATAAGTCCCATTATTGGGGAGTGGGTCTCCCATAGTATTTGCTTATGCCTTCCAAGCAAAAGCTTCCAAAAATTAGGACGGAGCAACTTGCAATGCCCCTTACAAGAACCATGCAGTAGAGCATATTACAAACATAAGTCCCATTATTGGGGAGTGGGTCTCCCATAGGATTTGCTTATGCCTTCCAAGCAAAAGCTTCCAAAAATTAGGACGGAGCAACTTGCAATGCCCCTTACAAGAGCCATGCAGTACAGCATATCACAAACATAAGTCCCATTATTGCGGAGTGGGTCTCCCATAGTATTTGCTTATGCCTTCCAAGCAAAAGCTTCCAAAAATTAGGACGGAGCAACTTGCAATGCCCCTTACAAGAACCATGCAGTACAGCATATTACAAACATAAGTCCCATTATTGCGGAGTGGGTCTCACATAGGATTTGCTTATGCCTTCCAAGCAAAAGCTTCCAAAAATTAGGACGGAGCAACTTGCAATGCCCCTTACAAGAACCATGCAGTACAGCATATTACAAACATAAGTCCCATTATTGCGGAGTGGGTCTCCCATAGGATTTGCTTATGCCTTCCAAGCAAAAGCTTCCAAAAATTAGGACGGAGCAACTTGCAATGCCCCTTACAAGAACCATGCAGTACAGCATATTACAAACATAAGTCCCATTATTGCGGAGTGGGTCTCCCATAGGATTTGCTTATGCCTTCCAAGCATAAGCTGACAAAAATAAGGACGGAGGAACTTGCAATGCTGGCACCCTGGTGGTATAGTGGTGTTGGAGGCTGAGGATAAGGAGAAGAACATAAAACAGCCAAAATGAGGAAGCGTATACCCATGTGTGGATGTGAAGCGGTGCATGTGAATACACCTCCCGAAATAACACAGTGGATTTGACTTTATGTTACTCTGCTATTATTTGGTGGTGATGAGAAGTCTGGCCCAATCCAGCCCTTGTTCATTTTGTTAAGGGTCAGTTTGTCAGCATTGTCAGTTGACAGGCGAGTGCACTTATCAGTTATAATCCCCCCAGCGGCACTAAAAACACGCTCCGATAACACGCTAGAGGCAGAGCAGGCCTCCAAGGCGTACAGAGCGAGTTCATTCCAAGTGTCCAGCTTGGATACCCAATAATTAAAAGGCACAGAAGAATCACGGAGGACCCTGGTACGGTCGGCATGGTACTCCCTCACCATCTTTTGAAACTTTCCACTCCTTGTGAGAGTACTCCGCGCCTCAGGGCCTGTAAACTGGGCGGGTGTCAGAAATCTGTCCCAGAACGTTGACAGTGTTCCCCTGCCTCTGCTGGATTGGAGTTGCATCTCTTTCGCCTGTACGCCTTGGTTGGGCAACGAACTGTGACCTCTGCCGCTAGCGTGTTCAGATGAGAATTTTGCAAGTTCTGCAGCAAGGGCCTTCTGGTACTGCCCCATTTTTGTAGACCTCTCCACTTCAGGAATAAGAGAGTGAAAGTTCTCCTTGTAGCGGGGGTCTAAAAGTGTCACCAACCAGTAATGACTGTCACCCAACATTTTGACAACGCGAGGGTCACGGTTAAGGCAGCGTAACATAAAGTCAGCTATGCGTGCCAGACTGGTAACGGGCAAGATTTCCGTGTCCTCACCAAGATGACGACTGACCATGCTCTCCTCCTCCTCCTCCTCTCCCCTGTCCTCAGGCCACCCACGCTGAACCGACGGTATGACACTTGTACATGTACTACCGTCTACAGCGCATGATAGCAGCTCCTGTTCTTCCTCCTCCTCCTCCTCTCCCTCATTGTCCCCCAATGCACATTGGGATGAGATGAGGCTGGGCTGTGTGTAATCGCCCACTACGGCTTCTTGATCCATCTCATCATACTCTGGCTGCAATGCCTCCTCTTTAATTCTCTGCAGAGAGCGTTGCAAAAGACAGACAAGTGGGATGTTGACACTAATGATGGCGTCATCGCCACTCACCATCTTGGTGGCTCCTCAAAGTTTGTCAGGATGGTACATATGTCAGACATCCAGGTCCTCTCCTGAGGTCTTATGTGTGGAGTCTGACCTGAATATCGACGGCCTTGTTGCATCTGGTACTCCACAACTGCTCTCTTCTGCTCACAAAGCCTTTGCAACATGTGGAGGGTAGAGTTCCAACGTTTGGGGACATCACACACCAGTCGGTGTGCCGGAAGCTGCAAACGCTGCTGCAACACAGCAAGGGCGGCGGAAGCTGTAGCCGACTTGCGAAAATGAGCTGACAGGCGGCGTACTTTCACGAGCAGATCTGGCAACTCGGGGTATGATTTAAGAAACCGCTGAACCACGAGGTTAAGCACATGAGCCAGGCATGGTACGTGTGTGATCTAACCTCGCCTCAGAGCCGCCACCAGGTTACGGCCATTGTCACACACGACCATGCCGGGATGTAGGTTCAGCGGTCTCAGCCACAGATCTGCCTGCTCTTTCACAGCTGTCCACAACTCACAAGCAGTGAGAGGTTTATCATCTAAGCTTATGAGTTTCAGCACAGCCTGTTGCCGCTTGGCGGAGGCAGTACTGCAGTGCTTCCAGCTTGTAACTGATGTGGTGATATCTGAGATGGAGGCTGAACATGAGGAGGAGGAGGAGGAGGATGATGCGGAGGAGCTATACACTGTGGGGACAACTATGACTGACATAGGGCCCGCAATCCTCGGTGTGGGGAGGACGTGTTCTGTCCCAAGGTCCGACTGGGTCCCGGCTTCCACTATGTTTACCCAGTGTGCCGTCAGAGAGATGTACCGTCTCTGGCCACAAGCACTTGTCCACGTGTCCGTTGTCAGGTGGACTCTCCCAGTAACTGCGTTGTTGAGGGCACGGCAGATGCTTTGGGACACGTGCTTGTGTAGTGCGGGGATGGGACACCGGGCAAAATAGTGTCGGCTGGGGACCGAGTACCGAGGGACGGCCACCGCCATAAGATTGCGGAAGGATTCTGTCTCCACTAGCCTAAAAGGCAGCATTTCCAATGCAAGCAGTCGTGAAATGTGCGAATTTAGGACTGTGGCCTGTGGGGCGTTAGCTGCGAATTTCCGCTTTCGTTCAAAGGTCTGGGATATGGACAATTGAACGCTGCGGTGGGACGTGGACGTGGACGTTGATGCTGTTTCTTGAGAAACTGCCATAACAAGTGAAGACTGAGAGGAGAGGGCATCTTTACATGCAGTATGGACAGGGGATTGCCTTGCACACACAACAGGGGGTTCTATTGCACGCACAACAGTGGAAGAAGCAGTGGTGACACCCGCTGACACTGGTCGTGGACCCTGGGTTTCGCCCCACAAAGTCGGGTGCTTTGCTGTCATGTGCCTGATCATGCTGGTGGTGGTCAGGCTGGTAGTTTTGTCACCCCTGCTGATGCTGGCATGGGGTTATCAGCAGAGTCTTTAAAAAAATTCCAGACTCTGGAAGATCTAGCGCTTGTACTGGCAACGTCCCTCGTGTTGGTGTTACGGGGAACGGTTGCCCGCCTTCTGTCTGCGGCCACCACACTGCTTCTTCCTGCCTGTTGGGGTACTCTGCCTCCCTCCCCCTGTGTGCTGCTAGCCTCACTCTGCATGTCCTCCTGCCATGTTGGGTCAGTTACTAGATCATCCACCACCTCCTCCTCTTCCATTTGCGCACCACGATGCTCCTCCTCACTTGCTGGCAATTATGTCTCGTCATCGTCCACCTCTTGTGACAAATTGCCAGCGTCGACTTCCTGTGGCCGTGGCTGTTCAAATATTTGGGCATCGCTACATGGGATCTCCTCTTCCACCACTTCAAGCGTATCAGGCGAGGGGCACAAATCTGGAAATGGACCAGTGAACAGCTCTTCAGAGTGTCCAAGTGTGGGATCAATTGCTGTCTGACGACACTCGACATGGTGGGAGAAAGGAGCATCAGGGTGAGGAGGAGTATGCGGTCGAGACTCACGGCTACTAAGAGTTGACCGTGTGGAAGACAGACCGGAGGTGGTGGTGCCCAGGTAACTGGAAGTATTATCTGCTATCCAATTAATAACCTGTTCACACTGATCAGTTCTCAATACTGGTGTTGTTCTGTGCTTCCCTAGTAATTCGGTCAAGAAGTGGGAGCGAGAAGGTGTGGCTGTTGGTTGTGGCACATTTTCACCTTGGCCACGGCCCCGTCCTCTGCACGAACCATCACCAGAATGTCCATTTCCACGTCCCTTGACACGCGCCTTGCCCATTGTAAATGAAGTAAAATAGCTTACACTTGCACTATCAATGGAAAAAGGGTAATAAAAAGTAGATTAGAACCGTGGAAGAGGATAACCACAGTTCTATTTCTCTGGCCACACCCGACTCTTTTAAACAATCTGAACAATCAGGGAGAAACTATTACTGTTTTTCTTTACGTAAAAAATACCAAACCTGAATAATAGAGATTTTTTACCGTGGGATGGTAAAACCACAGTTAGTGTTTACTGGGGTATACCAGACTTTTTTAAATATATAGATTTGCGGCTGAACAGTGAGCGACACACTCAAACTGTGTTTTTTTTAGATACCAAAGGCCCAAAACTGGATAGTACAGAGATTTGACCCATGGAACTGCAAAACCACACTGGGATTTGTCGGGCCTACACAAGACTATTTTCAACAGATATATTTTTGTGTCACAACAGTCAGGAGACACTACCGTTTTTCTTTACGGAAAATATACCAAAACCTGAATAATAGAGATTTTTTACCGTGGGAAGGCAAAACCACAGTTATTGTTTAATGGGGTATACCAGACTTTTTTAAATAGATATAATTGCGGCTGAACAGTGAGCGACGCACTCAAACTGTGTTTTTTTAGATACCAAATGGCCCAAAAGTGGATAATACAGAGGTTTGAACTGTGGAAGTGCAAAACAACACTTTTGTTTCTCTAGCATACACCTGACTATTTTCAACTGATATATTTGTGTCTGAAAAATAAAAACCAAAAGGTTAATAAGACGGGTATTTGTACAGTGTGAAAGAGGAAAAAAAAAGAGGATTTAGATGAAAAAAAAAAGGATTTTTCCTGTCCCCAGAGACCTGGAGCTAAGTCCAGCAATTTCAGCAACAGGAGCACACAGGACTGTAATGCTGCGTTTGCTGGTATAACCACTGCGTCTCCTATACCGCCTGCCTGCCTGATATCTGGGATGGATATTAGTCCTGAGAAGGACTGTTTGTTTGATCTGGCAGCCTTTACAGACCCTACACTAACTATTTTGCAGTTTATATCTCTCCCTAAATCAGCAGCGCTGTCCCTACACTGTCTGATCCAGAGCGACTGTGTCCAAGATGGCGGCGCCTGGTTTTAAATACTCGAGGTGACGCTGTGCGGCCAGCCAATCACTGTAATGCTCACAACCAACATGGCTGCGGCATTACAGTGACTGGCTGGCAATCTCTGCATGTTCATTGGCTCTGTAAAGAGCGCCAAACATGCAGGGCAGAGACCCGAGCTCCCGCCCGAGTAACCCGGAAATGTTCGGTGCTCGCCGAACATCCCGAGTAGCGTGATGCTCGGGCGAGTACCGAGCAGTGTCGAGCATGTTCGCTCAACACTTATTATGACAAGAAAAAAGCAGCTAAGTAAAGAAAAACGAGTGGCCATCATTACTTTAATAAATGAAGGTCAGTCAGTCCGAAAAATTGGGCAAACTTTGAAAGTGTCCCCAAGTGCAGTTGCAAAAACCATCAAGCGCTACAAAGAAACTGGCTCACATGAGGACCGCCCCAGGAAAGGAAGTGTGGCACCCCAGAGGGTCTGTTTTCCACAGTGGTGTTGCTTCCCTTAAAAGAGGTAATACCATGTCTGGAGGCAAGTGGGGGGTTTCCTGGTCAGGAACCTAATACATGCAACACATCCTGTCTCCAGACCAGAAAGGGGAGGATCCTGCCCTATATAACTGGATCTGGAGGCGGGGTTAGAAGAGTTCAGTGTGAGGAGTCGAGTTGTGGACACGAAGGAGCCAGGGACTGGAGCTGGAGATAGCTCGTCCTGGCCAGTATACACAGAGTACTGGACACCGGAGTCCGAGGCTGTGGGGATTGCAAACCCAGCAGCAGATACCGCAGGGCAGGAGATTGCAGGTCTCCTGGCCCCATCAGAAGCCCGGAGGCTCAGCAGCACAAAGGGACGAGTACCGCCACAGAGGAGCGAGGAATCCACAAGGCCCGAGTTGCCAGCCATACGGGTGAGCACAGCACGTTACACTCAGGGACGTGGGCTACAACACAGCTATAAACAGGATAGCCAAAGAGCATAGTAAGAACGGCAGGCCTACAACTCCACCTGGCCAGGGGGACTCTATGCTTGCTCCCAGACCGACCAGACCCTTATTACTAGCCAGTACTCCCGTTGGGGCCTGTATTATTGCCACGAGTAAAGACCCTGGGACTGCACTATCTGACTCCGTGTCATTACTGACTACCTGCACCATAACCACCATCATCTATACACGCTGCCCTGGAGCTACACTCTTCCTGTGGGGAGTTACACTACCTTAGCTGCTATACCACCAGCTTCAGAGGACTGTTCCGCAGCAGCGGTTCCCATTGACCGCATTCCACAGGTGGCATAGTAGGACATTAAACACTTTTACACATAGACTACCCTTGGTTTGACCGCCCTGGGTCACGGGCTGGGTCGCCGCCACGGTGACTACAACCCCCAGCGTCTACAGGCTCAGATTCGATACCCCACGGCCCAGGGGGCGCGTCAGAAGCCCAAGAATCACCTCTGCTTCTGAGGATAAGTTTATCCGAGTCACCTGCCTCAGAAATCGCAGGTTAACAGCAGCTCAGATTAGAGACCAGGTCAATGCCACACAGAGTTCTAGCAGCAGACACATCTCTACAACAACTGTTAAGAGGAGACTTTGTGCAGCAGGCCTTCATGGTAAAATAGCTGCTAGGAAACCACTGCTAAGGACAGGCAACAAGCAGAAGAGACTTGTTTGGGCTAAAGAACACAAGGAATGGACATTAGACCAGTGGAAATCTGTGCTTTGGTCTGATGAGTCCAAATTTGAGATCTTTAGTTCCAACCACCGTGTCTTTATGCGACGCAGAAAAGGTGAATGGATGGACTCTACATGCCTGGTTCCCACCGTGAAGCATGGAGGAGGAGGTGTGATGGTGTGGGGGTGCTTTGCTGGTGACACTGTTTGGGATTTATTCAAAATTGAAGGCATACTGAACCAGCATGGCTACCACAGCATCTTGCAGCGGCATGCTATTCCATCCGGTTTGCATTTAGTTGGACCATTATTTATTTTTCAACAGGACAATGACCCCAAACACACCTCCAGGCTGTGTAAGGGCTACTTGACCAAGAAGGAGAGAGATGGGGTGCTACGCCAGATGACCTGGCCTCCACAGTCACCAGACCTGAACCCAATCGAGATGGTTTGGGGTGAGCTGGACCGCAGAGTGAAGGCAAAAGGGCCAACAAGTGCTAAGCATCTCTGGGAACTCCTTCAAGATTGTTGGAAGACCATTTCCGGTGACTACCTCTTGAAGCTCATCAAGAGAATGCCGAGAGTGTGCAAAGCAAAGCAAAAGGTGGCTACTATGAAGAACCTAGAATATAAGACATATTTTCAGTTGTTTCACACTTTTTTGTTAAGTATATAATTCCACATGTGATAATTCATAGTTTTGATGCCTTCAGTGTGAATGTACAATTTTCAAAGTCATGAAAATACAGAAAAATCTATAAATGAGAAGGTGTGTCCAAACTTTTGGTCTGTTCTGTATGTTGTTATATTTATTTGCATTGTCTATTTCACCAGCAACTTTCTTTATTGTCACTTTTAAATATATTTTCATTTGTACCTTTTTCATTTTATTTTTTGTTCATTCTATAGTCACATGGCTGATCGTAATTCATTACATAGTATGTTTTCCCCCTCACACATACATAGAGTGACTTTTATATGCCCAGTGAGGTTATACGGTACTTAGCCCAGGCCTTGCTGCTGTCGCTCCTTATAGGCTTTGTGCTCTCTCTTTTTTATACTCTCACTATACATATTTGTATATGTGCTACTTGTTGTCAGCACATTATTATCATCCTTTGCTGACATGCATTATCACTTTATAATCCTTATTGTTGGAGCTTTCTTTCTGTGCAGGGACATGTGCCCTAACCACCATCCTATGTTTTTGTTTGGGTCTTTCCTCTTGTGTAGGTGCATTCTCGCTGTATGTTGCTAAGCTTTATGCCCAGCCTCGGACTGGCCCACAGGAGAGCAGGAGAATCCTCCGGTAGGCCGCCCCTGTGAAGGCGTGCTAATGAGTAGTGCTATTACCGTTGATTTACAAATTGTAGAAAAAAATTTAATCTAATCATTCTTTAAACAAGCTAGCCTAGTTAATATTACATAGAAGTAAAAGTAAATTTGTGTACTAGGATCAGGTTATTTTTGCATTTAGCTGAAAAGTGGGCCCCAAAAATCAATGTTATTGTGGGCCTTTACCAACTGGGTCCAACAGTGTATGTGCCCGTATCATTACGAAACGTGTGGGCTGATATTCACGTACCGTGTGTTTGGATATTTGTCTGTCTATATGTGCAGTCTTGATCAGCTTTGCGGTATCTACTCCACATGTTTTAACATCTCATGTGACATTTACAGTTTTTTTATATCACATCACTGTCTAGACCTGTCAACACCTCGTTATATTCCTTGTGCCGTTATCAGTTCAGTTGACAGGCGGATGCGCCTATCAGTTATAATGCCCCCGGCGGAACTAAAATTCGCTCAGACAAAATGCTAGCGCAAGGTAGGCCCGGACCTCCAAGGTGAAGAGAGACAGTTCATGCCAGTTTGTTACTCACTGAGGAATCACGGAGGACGCTGGTACGGTCGGCTAGATCCTCCTTCACCATCTTCATAAACTTTTCCTTCCTTATCAGAGTACCTCGCGCATCAAGGCCTGGGCGCTGGGAGGGTCTCAGACCTTTGATAGTGTTTCCCTGCCTCTGTTGGACCTGGTTTGTGTCTCCCTCCTCTCTACTCCTTGGATGTCCAAATAACGCTGACCTATGCCGCCAGCTTTGTCAGATGGGAATTTTTTGACCAGTTCTTCAACTATGGCCTTCTGGTATTGCAGCATTTTAGTAACCCTCTCTGTCGCAGGAAAGAGAGATGGAAAGTTCTCCTTGTAGCGTGGGTTAAGAAAGGTGACCAACCAGTAACTAGTGGTGGCCAAAATGCATATAATGCAAGGGTCACAGGAAAGGCAGAGGGACATAAACTCAGCCATGTATGCCACACTCCCAACAGGCAAAACTTCCCTGTCCCCACCAGGAGGATGACTGTCCATGCCCTCCTCCTCCTCATCCTCCCTTTCTTCCTCGTCTTCAGCCCATCCATGTTGAGAAGATGAGATAAGACTTGGCTGGGTAGTGTATGAATAACAAGTGGATGGTCGGCACGTGAAGGGAAGCAATGGTGAAAGAATAAACCCCGGCACTCACGTGTTGAATAATTCTCCTTTAATCCAAACCATGAAGATCTGTGGCACCCCAGGGGTCTGGTTTCCACAGTAACAGCAATGTTATGTCTGAGAGCAGGTGGGAGGTCTCTTGGTCAGGAATCCTATGCATGCCACACCTCCTGCCCAGTCCTGGGAGGGGAAGAACTTCCCCTATATAAACCTGGGGCTGAGGCAGGGTTAGGGAGTTCAGAGGGAGAGTTCAGCTAGGAGGGCTGACAGGGAGCTGTGGCTCCGGCTGGGCCCAGCTCCTGGGCCATGCCAGAAGTAGAGACAGAGAAGAGAAGCAGCTATGGGAAGAAACAACAGGAGCTCTGTGGGAGCAGTGTTACAAGGAGTCAGGGGCTGGCAGCTGCAGAGCTCGCCCTGACTGAGAAGATTTCTTACCGGACCCGGAGTCCGAGGCTGTGGGGACTAACTCCTACCCAGCAGCAGAATCCGTCAGGCAGGGGATTTCAGGTCCTCTGGCCAAGAAACCCGAAGGCACGGTCACACGCATGGGACCAGCACCGCCGTCGTGGAGCTGAAGCTACTAGAAGGCCCCGAGTCACCGGCCATACGGGTGAGCACCACACGGTACACTCAGGGACGTGGGCTACTTATACTCGCTTCTAGCAAGGTAGCCAGAAGAGTATCGTTAGTTTGGGAGGCCTACAACTCCGCCTGGCCAGGGGAGATCCCATCTGCTCAAGGACTGACCAGGCCCCAACCGCTAGCCAGTACTCCGGGAGGGTCTATCCTTGTCACCAGTAAAGACCCTGAATTACACCGCATCGTCTCTGAGTGGTTCCTGCTACCCCCATCATCCACGTCGGCTGCCCTGAGGCCATACCCCTCCCGTTGGGGGTTATACCATCCACGCTGCACCATCCTTCCACCGGCCTCAGCGGTCTGCCCTGCAGCGGCAGCTCCATAGCTGCATTCAACGGGTGGCGTAGTCGTCCATCATCTACCGCTGATACAGCGCCGCTCAGTTTGACTCCCTGGGCACGGACCGGGTCACCGCCACGAGACTACGACCCTCAACAGATCCGGCTCCGGGTAAGCTCCCGCATGCGCAATGCAGCGCGACACAGGCCCAGGGGTGCGTCAGATCCACACAAGACGTTTCAGCCCATCCCAGGCATTTGTCAACTGCGGCGCAACATTACAAAAAAAGATTTTCTATACATCAATCCCAAGGAAATTACATCATAATCAGTAACGTATACATATCATTTTTTTGTGATTTTTTATATATATATATATATATATATATATATATATATATATATATATATTGTATATGTTGTAAATATTTCATATATGGATTTGGTGATGATTTATGTCAATTATATATTTGTTTTATACATATTTGGTTTAATAAATAATTGTTCATTTTATTTTGCTAATTATTTGATTGAAGGCTTTCTCATATGTTAATGATTATGATGTCATTTCCTTGGGATTGATGTATATAAAATCTTGTGTTGGTCCTGAATATCTAAGCATAATGAAATATGTTTTTGGCACATAGCCAAACTTATAAAATTGCAGATATTATGCAGGATAAAATGTGATTTGTGTTTTTTCTGTTCTTTTATAGACCACATACTGTATACATATCATTTCTACCTTCCTGTAGTTGTCTATACAGGAATTCCTGCCTTCCCGTTCTTTCCTTGAGTTGGTTGACCCTGTCTGCTCATATCTTTATAGTGTTTTCTCAAGACATCCCCTGATTTATTCATATCTATAATAGTGAATACACAGAATTTTTACAGGATCTGATGACAACCGACTTTAGTAGGATTTTGTTATCTATGGTCTTGGGAGTTAAATGGATTTCCATAATCCCGGTTTTGTGATGATCAGGGTCTACCAGGAACCCCATTCTCATACACCTAGGGGGCCAAACTCCGCGTCTTAGGCAGGTGACAGCATTTGTGCAGGTCGTTGCCCCTCTCCTCTCCTTGATATACCTATCTTATAAACTGATTTTCCTGGATCACCTAGTTTTGGGGACATCTTCATATCTGAGAGATGTTCCTGCTCTGTTTTTTTATATTTTCTTGATTTTCGTGTCTATTTTTATGTTTTCACCCATGAGGTGATTTTAAAAATGATTTAATAAAATGTTATTTTAGGGGAACTTATGTTAAACACTTCTGATACACCGACACTAGACTGTTATTGGTGAACTTCAGGACCACCCATCCAGCATCAGCGTCTGACGTCACAAGCTCTTCTGAATGAGGGGCACAAATTCCCACAGACGCCTCCAACATCTTGTAGGAAGGGTCCAACTCCAAATTAACGCCTGGAATGGGATGTTATAAAATCCTGTATCCTTATACTTATGTCCATATGGTGTATATGTCTAATAACAATATAAGAAAAACATTGGATAATAAGACGCTTCTGCATATATGTGGTCATGGGTGTATGTGTGGGGGGTCCTATGATTTCTAATAATTTGCTGTATCAGGTCATTTACACATTTATAAACCCCCCATAGACTTTATTACACATGATTAGATTGGATCTCATTGGCTGCAGGGCTTGTTCTAAGCACATTCTAGAATGTTGTGACATCACAGGATCGGCGCCATGGCGACCTCTGCCTGGACATTATGACATCATGAGGAATATATAAGCAGCCGCGCGCCCGGACCTCCTCTGAGGGATATAGTAGGAGATTTAGGGTATGTGCACACGATGCAGAAATGAAGCAGAAAATTTCTGCATCATTTCTGCATCTCCCTGGCAGAAAAAACGCATGCAGATTGTGCATGCGTTTTTCCTGCAGAATACATGCGGATCCACATGCAGATTCACATGCGTTTCCGCATGCAGATTGACAAGCGCTTTCCAGGCGATCTTAGCATCACCTGGAAAGTGCTTGATAACTAGGTCACACTATATAAATCCATGCAAACAGCATGGATTTATATAGTGTGACCCGAGAGAGTGTATATACTTACCTCCGATGGCCCGCGCTGTCCTGCTCACTCCGTTCTCCCGGCTGCCGGCAACTTTGAATTGAAAGACCTGTCGACGTCAGCGTCACGTGACCCGTCACATGACTCTGACGTCACCGCAGGTCCTACAACTCACTGCAAGTGCCGGAAACCAAGCGGGAGCGCTGCGCGGGCCGACAGAAGGTAAGAATACATTTATTTTTTATTTTATTCCTTTTTACAGCTTTTTTAATGGTACCTGGGTGTGGATGAGACTCTCCTCTCCTCCACACCCGGGTACCATCCGCACATTAGAACGCACCAATTACGCAAGTACAAATGCTGTCTTGCGGAATTGGCGCGTTCTAATGCAAGTCAATGGCGGCGAAATCGCCGCGTTTCCGCAAAATTAATTGACATGCTGCGGATTTTTGACCGCAGCGTTAACGCTGCGGAAAAATCCGCATCATGGGCACAGCACATGCGGATTTCCATTGGGGAACATTGCTGCCCTTCTACCATGCGTTTTTCATGCGTTTCCGCGGCGTTTACGCAACTGCAAAAACGCCGCGGAAACGCATGAAATACGCATCGTGTGAACACAGCCTTACAGTAAGTATACGTGTCTTAGGCTGTGTTCACACGATGCGTATTTCATGCGTTTCCGCGGCGGTTTTGCAGTTGCGTAAACGCCGCGGAAACGCATGAAAAACGCATGGTAGAAGGGCAGCAATGTTCCCCAATGGAAATCCGCATGTGCTGTGCCCATGATGCGGATTTTTCCGCAGCGTTAACGCTGCGGTCAAAAATCCGCAGCATGTCAATTAATTTTGCGGAAACGCGGCGATTTCGCCGCCATTGACTTGCATTAGAACGCGCCAATTCCGCAAGACAGCATTTGTACTTGCGTAATTGGTGCGTTCTAATGTGCGGATGGTACCCGGGTGTGGAGGAGAGGAGAGTCTCATCCACACCCAGGTACCATTGAAAAAGCTGTAAAAAGAAGAATAAAATAAAAAATAAATGTATTCTTACCATCTGTCGGCCCGCGCTGCGCTCCCGCTTGGTTCCCGGCACTTGCAGTGAGTTGTAGGACCTGCGGTGACGTCAGAGTCATGTGACGGGTCACGTGACGCTGACGTCGGCAGGTCTTTCAATTCAAAGTTGCCGGCAGCCGGGAGAACGGAGTGAGCAGGACAGCGCGGGCCATCGGAGGTAAGTATATACACTCTCTCGGTTCACACTGTATAAATCCATGCTGTTTGCATGGATTTATATAGTGTGACCTAGTTATCAAGCACTTTCCAGGTGATGCTAACATCGCCTGGAAAGCGCTTGTCAATCTGCATGCGGAAACGCATGTGAATCTGCATGTGGATCCGCATGTATTCTGCAGGAAAAACGCATGCACAATCTGCATGCGTTTTTTCTGCCAGGGAGATGCAGAAATGATGCAGAAATTTTCTGCTTCATTTCTGCATCGTGTGCACATACCCTTACACTCCTGTCCCTCCTTATTATTCCCCATTTCCTACCTATAGAAGTGTCTGATTTCTTATGACAAGCTTCCTCTACTTCCCAATTCTCATACCCCGTACATTATTAATGAGAAAACCTTATATTGGTTAATGAGCTCGTTATGGTAATATTTACTATTGATAATATTGGTATTTAATATCAGGCGATTTATAAGGAAACTTCTCTATTTCTCCAATTCAGGATTTACGTTTATTTGCATCAAGCAAAAATGCAAGAAGAAATGCGAGAGCAATTCATGTAAGTCCGAAATAAGACAAGTCATGGATCAGGATAGTGATTGTAATGCCGCCTCTATACGTCTATATAATAATGAATTTCTGTGTCTGGTGTCTGTTCTTTATGTACGGCCAAATGCCCGGACCTTGGGTCAGTACGATTACCACACGACCAAAATAGTATTTTTTTTTTAAGTGGTGAAAAAAAATTACTAAAACCCCAAAATGATCCTGAGTCGCCATTTTTGAACACTGGTAACATTATTATTTTTGGTGGATGGGGCTGTGTGGGGCTTGTGTATTTTGCGTCGTGACCTGATGTCTTTATTGATTCTATTTTGTGGTAGTTACGACGCTTTGTTCGCTTCTTAATACTTTTTTTGTGGAGTTGTTGCAATCAAAAACGCGCAATTTTGCCATTTTGATTTCTTTTTTGCTTTACAGTTTTTACAGATTGGGTCAATTCATTTTATATTTTCGTACATCGGACTTTTCTGAACTCGTTGATACCAAATACGTGTATTTTTTTTCCCTTTCTTTAATATTAAACTGGAGAAAAGGGGGGTGATGTGATTTTTTCTTTCCTTTTTTCTCTCTTTTATTAAACCCTCTTGTCACAGTATCATAATGTACAGAACACGTCACAATAGAATATATCACACACGAGCCGAGATAATCAGCCTCAGGTCAGGAGCGGACAGTCGCCTTAAATAGGATTAAAATAGAAAGTTTTTATCTGAAAACTCAGATGTTAAAAATTCCCATAACTAAGAATAATGAGGGACTGTCCAATGAGAGCGAGCAGAGATCCTGCAGAGAGTCCAGAAGAATTGCTGGAAGTCTACAGAGGATCCAGTATAAGTGCAGAAGAGGCATTGATGGGGAAGTGCTGATCAGATCAGGGGTTAATCAGATCATTAGCATAATCAGCCCCTTCTCTGGGATGAGAGAATATTCGCACCTGTGACCCCCAGCATTAAAGAGAAGCTATCACCAGGGTTTTGCTTCCCTATCTAAAAGCAACGATTCCAGCGATGTGTCACTTACTGGGCTGCTTGCTGCAGTTTTAATAAAATCCCTGTTTTCTCTGCTGCAGATCTAGCAGTTCCCTGAATGCTGAGCCCTGTATAACCTGCCCTCAGCACTGATTCACAGCTTTTTGTGTGCACTGTGCATAGGCAGAAATCTGACAAACAGAGGTTTGCGCAGAGTTACACAGAGGTCATGAGTGTGGAAGACTACATGGCAGCAGATTTACTAGTCCTCTAGTGATAACCTCCTGCTGATAAAACACTGATTTTATTGAACTTATAGCATGCAGCCCAGTGAGTGACATCTTGCTGGAATCAGGGTCTCTGTCCCTGTATCATGATGCTCCCATATTAAATAGCAAACAACCTGCTGACAGATTCCCTTTAACAGTGGAATATGGTAAATGTAAAACTGTTGGCAAAGAAAGTGCCCAGAATGGAGGGAGAAGGGGGAATTTACCCCATGTGTCATGGTCACTAATACTGCTGAGCATCTAATAATTCCCGGCGTTTGTAGCTGTCACTATCAGATCTATTCTCCATGTACAATAGGGAGGAGCGCATCACCTTCCTCACAGAAGACATTCAGGAGAAGACCATCTTCATGGAGAAGATAGAGCAGACGATGTAAGTGCTGAGATTTATTGCGCTAATGAAAGCAAACGTTCTAGATGATAAATGATTGATGTTCTTACAGTTTCTCCCCTCCCCCCACTGTGGACGTCACTGACTGTGGGGTTATTACACTTTACCCCGAGTTACAGAAGAGCAGATCTCACAACTTTCCAGCCTTTACATCATCATTCTCCTCCTGCTGAAGTCCTAGATTCCTCTTTCATTGCTCCCATAAAGTATGATGCCAACAAGAGTACCCCCAAACACAGTATGATACCCCCATGGTGAATTCCTCCACATGCACAGTATAATGACACTAATGTACCCCACCTCAACTCCAAAGGAAATGTATGGTGATCCCAACACAGTATGATCCCCCACATGTGACCCCACACAGCTCTCCATACAGTATAATGGGCCTACATACAGTATATGTATGGCCCCCACACCGCACTGTACTGTATAATGGCCCCCACACAGTATAATGGCCCCCACACAGTATGATGGACCCCACACAGACTTTCACACTGTATAATTGCTTCTATATAGTATAATGCGCCCCCCCATAATCATCCATGTAGTTTAATACACTCCTCATGGTCCTCCATACAATATAATGCACCTCCATGGTCCTCCATAGAATATAATGCTCCCCCGATGGTCCTCCATAAAGTATAATGCCCTCCTCATGGTTCTCCATACAGTATAATGCATCCCCTATGGTTCTCCATACAATATAATGCACCCCTCATGGTCCTCCATACAGTAGAATGCAACCCCTATGGTCTTCCGTACAATATAATGTACCCCCCATGGTCCTTCATACAATATAATGCACCCACCCATGGTCCTCCATACAGTATAATGTACCCCCCATGGTCCTTCATACAATATAATGCACCCACCCATGGTACTCCGTACAATATAATTCACCCCATGGTTCTTTATACAGTATAATACATCCCCCATGTACACCATACAATATAATGCTCCCCTCTTGGTCCACCATACAGTATAATGCCCCCCATGGTCCTCCATACAATATAATGATCCCCCCTTGGTCGTGACCTGATGTCTTTATTGATACTATTTTGTGGTAGTTACGACGCTTTTTTCGCTTCTTAATACTTTTCTTGTGGAGTTGTAGCAATCAAAAACGCGCAATTTTGCCATTTTGATTTCTTTTTTGCTTTACAGTTTTTACAGATTGGGTCAATTCATTTTATATCTTCGTACATCGGACTTTTCTGAACTCGTTGATACCAAATACGTGTATTTTTTTCCCTTTCTTTAATATTAAACTGGAGAAAAGGGGGGTGATGTGATTTTTTCTTTCCTTTTTTCTCTCTTTTATTAAACCCTCTTGTCACAGTATCATAATGTACAGAACACGTCACAATAGAATATATCACACACGAGCCGAGATAATCAGCCTCAGGTCAGGAGCGGACAGTCGCCATAAATAGGATTAAAATAGAAAGTTTTTATCTGAAAACTCAGATGTTAAAAATTCCCATAACTAAGAATAATGAGGGACTGTCCAATGAGAGCGAGCAGAGATCCTGCAGAGAGTCCAGAAGAATTGCTGGAAGTCTACAGAGGATCCAGTATAAGTGCAGAAGAGGCATTGATGGGGAAGTGCTGATCAGATCAGGGGTTAATCAGATCATTAGCATAATCAGCCCCTTCTCTGGGATGAGAGAATATTCATACCTGTGACCCCCGGCATTAAAGAGAATCTATCACCAGGTTTTTGCTTCCCTATCTAAAAGCAACGATTCCAGCGATGTGTCACTTACTGGGCTGCTTGCTGCAGTTTTAATAAAATCCCTGTTTTCTCTGCTACAGATCTAGCAGTTCCCTGAATGCTGAGCCCTGTATAACCTGCCCTCAGCACTGATTCACAGCTTTTTGTGTGCACTGTGCATAGGCAGAAATCTGCCAAACAGAGGTTTGCGCAGAGTTACACAGAGGTCATGAGTGTGGAAGACTACATGGCAGCAGATTTAGTAGTCCTCTAGTGATAACCTCCTGCTGATAAAACACTGATTTTATTGAACCTATAGCATGCAGCCCAGTGAGTGACATCTTGCTGGAATCAGGGTCTCTGTCCCTGTATCATGATGCTCCCATATTAAATAGCAAACAACCTGTTGACAGATTCCCTTTAACAGTGGAATATAGTAAATGTAAAACTGTTGGCAAAGAAAGTGCCCAGAATGGAGGGAGAAGGGGGGGATTTACCCCATGTGTCACGGTCACTAATACTCGTGAGCATCTAATAATTCCCGGCGTTTGTAGCTGTCACTATCAGATCTCTTCTCCATGTACAATAGGGAGGAGCGCATCACCTTCCTCACAGAAGACATTCAGGAGAAGACCATCTTCATGGAGAAGATAGAGCAGACGATGTAAGTGCTGAGATTTATTGCGCTAATGAAAGCAAACGTTCTAGATGATAAATGATCGATGTTCTTACAGTTTCTCCCCTCCCCCCACTGTGGACGTCACTGACTGTGGGGTTATTACACTTTACCCCGAGTTACAGAAGAGCAGATCTCACAACTTTCCAGCCTTTACATCATCATTTTCCTCCTGCTGAACTCCTAGATTCCTCTTTCATTGCCCCCATAAAGTATGATGCCAACAAGAGTACCCCCAAACACAGTATGATACCCCCATGGTGAATTCCTCCACATGCACAGTATAATGACCCTACTGTACCCCACCTCAACTCCCAAGGCAAAGTATGGTGATCCCAACACAGTATGATCCCCCACCTGTGACCCCACACAGCCCTCCATACAGTATAATGGACCTACATACAGTATATGAATGGCCCCAACACTGCACTATACTGTATAATGGCCCCCACACAGTATAATGGCCCCCACACAGTATGATGGACCCACACAAACTTTCACACAGTATAATTGCCTCTATATAGTATAATGCGCCCCCCATAATAATCCACTCCTCATGGTCCTCCATACAATATAATGCACCTCCATGGTCCTCCATAGAATATAATGCTCTCCCGATGGTCCTCCATAAAGTATAATGCCCTCCTCTTGGTTCTTCATACAATATAATGCACCCCCCATACAATATAATGTATCCCCTCATGGTTCTCCATACAGTATAATGCATCATCTATGGTTCGCCATACTATATAATGCACCCCTCATGGTCCTCCATACAGTATAATGCACCCCCTATGGTCCTCCGTACAATATAATACACCCCCCATGGTCCTTCATACAATATAATGCACCCACCCATGGTCCTCCATACAGTATAATGTACCCC
Organism: Phyllobates terribilis; assembly: GCF_046119375.1. Taxonomy (NCBI): domain Eukaryota; kingdom Metazoa; phylum Chordata; class Amphibia; order Anura; family Dendrobatidae; genus Phyllobates; species Phyllobates terribilis. The sequence continues at coordinate 139,105,533 of NW_027362767.1, forward strand.
CCATGGTCCTTCATACAATATAATGCACCCACCCATGGTCCTCCGTACAATATAATTCACCCCATGGTCCTCCATACAGCATAATACATCCCCCATGTACACCATACAATATAATGTTCCCCTCTTGGTCCACCATACAGTATAATGTACCCCCCATGGTCCTCCATACAGTATAATGCACTCCCCATGGTCCTCCATACAGTATAATGCCCCCGCAATGGCTCTCCATACAGTATAATGCACCCCCTTGGTCCTCCATACAGTGTAATGCCTCCCATGGTCCTCCATACAATATAATACTCCCCCCTTGGTCCTTCATACAATATAATGCACCCACCCATAGTCCTCCATACAGTATAATGTACCCCCCATGGTCCTTCAAACAATATAATGCACCCACTCATGGGCCTCCGTACAATATAATTCACCCCATGGTCCTCCATACAGTATAATACATCCTCCATGTACACCATACAATATAATGCTCCCCTCTTGGTCCATCATACATTATAATGCACCCCCCATGGTCCTCCATACAGTATAGTGCACCCCCCTTGGTCCTCCATACAGTATAATGCCCCCCAATGGCTCTCCATACAGTATAATGCACCCCCCTTGGTCCTCCATACAGTGTAATGCCTCCCATGGTCCTCCATACAGTATAATGCACCTTCCATGGTCCTCCATACAGTATAATGCCCCACATGGTTCTTTATACAGTATAATGCTCCCCCATGGTCCTCCATACAGTATAATGCACCTCCCATGGTCCTCCATACAGTATAATGTCCCCCCCATGGTCCTCCATACAGTATAATGCACCCACCATAGTCCTCGATACAGTATAATTCCCCCCATGGTCCTCTATACAGTATAATGCGCCTCCCATGGTCCTCCATACAATATAATGCACCCCCCATGGTCCTCCATACAATATAATGCACTCCCCATGGTCCTCCATACAGTATTATTCACCCCCATGGTCCTCCATACAATATAATGGTCCCCCCATGGTCCTCCATGCAATATAATGCACCCCCATGGTCCTCAATACAATTTTAATGCACGCCCCATGGTCCTCCATACAATATAATGCTCCCCCTTGGTCCGCCATACAGCATAATGCCCCCCCCTTGGTCCACCATACAATATAATGCACCCCTCATGGTCCTCCATACAATATAATGCACCCCCCATGGTCCTCCATACAATATAATGATCCCCCGTTTGTCCACCATACAGTATAATACCCCCCCCCACTTGTCCACCACACAATATAATGCACCCCTCATGGTTCTCCATACAGTATAACGCACCCCCCATGGTCCTCCATATGATATATAATGCCCCCCATGGTCCTCCATACAGTATAACGTACCTCCCTTGTCCACCATACAATATAATGCTCCCCCTTGTTCCTCAATACAATATAATGTACCCCCATGGTCCTCCATAAAATATAATTCTCCCCCCTTGGTCCACTATACAGTATAATGCACCCCCTTGGTCCACCATACAATATAATGCACCCCCTGTGGTCCTCCATACAATATAATGCACCCCCCATGGTCCTCCATACAATATAATGATCCCCCCTTGGTCCTCCATACAGTATAATGCTTCCCTTCTTGGACCACCATACAATATAATGCACCCCCCATGGTCCTCCATACAGTATAACACACCCCCCATGGTCCTCTATACAATATAATCCCCCCATGGTCCTCCATACAATATAATGCACCTCCCATGTCCACCATGCAATATAATGCTCCCCCATTGGTCCTCAATACAATATAATGTACCCCCCATGGTCCTCAAAACAATATAATACTCCTCCCTTGGTCCACCATACAGTATAATGCCCCCACTTGGCCCACCATACAATATAATGCACCCCCCATGGTCCTCCATACAATATAATGCACCCTCCATGGTCCTCCATACAATGTAATGATCCCCCCTTGGTCCACCATACAGTATAATGCCCCCCATTGGTCCATCATACAATATAATGCTCCCCTCATGGTCCCCAATACAGTATAATGCACCCCCTATGGTCCTCCATACAGTATAATGCCCCCCATGGTCCTCCATACAGTATAATGCAGCCCCCGTGGTACTCCATACAGTATAATGCACCTCCCATGGTCCACCTTACAATATAATGCACCCCCCATTATTCTCCATACAATATAATGCACCCCTCATGGACCTCCATACAGTATAATTCCCCGCATGGTCCTCCATACAGTATAATTCCCCCCATGGTCCTTAATACAATATAATGCACCCCCCATAGTCCTCCATACAATATAATGCTCCCTCCTTGGTCCACCATACAGTATAATGCCCCCCTTGGTCCACCATACAATATAATGCACCCACCCATGCTCCTCCAAACAGTATATTGCACCCCCCATGGTCCTCCATACAATATAATGCCCCGCATAGTCCTTCATACAGTATAATGCACCTCGATGTCTACCATACAATATAATGCTTCTAACTTGGTCCACCATACAGTATAATGCCCCCCTTGGTCCACCATACAATATAATGCTCACCCCATGATCTTCCTACAGTATAACGCACCCCCATGGTCATCCATACAGTATAATGCCCCCCATAGTCCTCCATACAGTATAATGCCCCCCATGGTACTCCATACAGTATTATGCCCCTTCCCCCTTGGTCCACCATACAATATAATTCCCTCTCCATGGTCCTCCATACAGTATAATGCTCCCACATAGTCCATCATACAATATAATGCACCCCCATGGTCCTCCATACAATATAATGCACTCCCCATGGTCCTCCATTCAGTATAATTCACCCCCATGGTCCTCCATACAATATAATGGTCCCCCATGGTCCTCCATACAATATAATGCACCCCCATGGTCCTCCATGCAATATAATGCACCCCCCATGGTCCTCAATACAATTTTAATGCACACCCCATGGTCCTCCATACAATATAATGCAGCCCCCGTGGTACTCCATACAGTATAATGCACCTCCCATGGTCCACCTTACAATATAATGCACCCCCCATTATTCTCCATACAATATAATGCACCCCTCATGGACCTCCATACAGTATAATTCCCCGCATGGTCCTCCATACAGTATAATTCCCCCCATGGTCCTTAATACAATATAATGCACCCCCCATAGTCCTCCATACAATATAATGCTCCCTCCTTGGTCCACCATACAGTATAATGCCCCCCTTGGTCCACCATACAATATAATGCACCCACCCATGCTCCTCCAAACAGTATATTGCACCCCCCATGGTCCTCCATACAATATAATGCCCCGCATAGTCCTTCATACAGTATAATGCACCTCGATGTCTACCATACAATATAATGCTTCTAACTTGGTCCACCATACAGTATAATGCCCCCCTTGGTCCACCATACAATATAATGATCACCCCATGATCTTCCTACAGTATAACGCACCCCCATGGTCCTCCATACAATATAATGCACTCCCCATGGTCCTCCATACAATATAATGCACTCCCCATGGTCCTCCATTCAGTATAATGCCCCTCCCCCTTGGTCCACCATACAATATAATTCACCTTCCGTGGTCCTCCATACAATATAATGCACACCCCACCTCTCCTGGTTCCCCCCTATGCTCCGATCTGCTGAGCCTGTGGTGTGAAGCTCCACACATCTCAGAGCAGCGGCCGCCCTGTAATTACGTCATCGCGCCCGCTGCTCTGACTCGTCAGACGCCAAAGCAGAATGATGGGAGATAGGAGATGACAGAGGTGAGGGGCCACTATCATCTCCATAGCAGGTAGAATGATGCATTATGATCAGCTATTGGATACAGAGGCCCAGATATTATTCCTGCATCGGGCCTTTCGCTGTCTGTGTCCACTCCTGGCATCAATGCTCATCAAAAATCCTAATAACTACATTCATAGATGTAACAATTCTTACATTTAGTCCAGAGCTACATTGGGACTTGTAGTGCTACCAACTCATCTCTACCTACTGGTGATTGCTGAAGCCAATAACATTGCATGGAACATATTTATTGTAAGGTTGTTGTAGCTTAAAGGGGTTGGTCCCAGCTTAGCTGGGGGTCCGACTGCTGGGTCCTCCACCCATTCAGAGAACATTGTTCTGAAGTTAGGGGGATAATTTGTCAGATGTGTATACATGAGGAATAACACTATTTCTGGCCATTAGATGACTTGTATCCTATATTGTTCACCAGTCTTCTCCTCTCTCATCTTCAGTTGTCTCTGATCTAGAGGGCAGAGACTCACTGTTATCATGTCTCATATGCACAGTACACAGATACAGAGGGATTCCTGATCTTTCTTCTCTGCTTAAGACATGTTTAGAAGTAGCAGCAGCACAGAGGACATTATACAGCAGTACTCAGCAGTCTAGCTGTGCATCCAGCTCTGTACTCAGCAGTCTAGCTGTGCATCCAGCTCTGTACTCAGCAGTCTAGCTGTGCATCCAGCTCTGTACTCAGCAGTCTAGCTGTGCATCCAGCTCTTGGATAAGTTATGCTCCTGTCTGGCTGCAGCGCTATGTTTCTGTGTCTCTCTTCCTGTTTTCTCCTTCTGCCCTTCACTCCTCCTCTACAGAGTATAATTGGCCATGTAATCAGACATCGCACTGAGCTGACGGCTGTCCTGCTTTCACCAAGATAAATGTAACCTGTGTCTTCAGAGTGGACAGTGAGTTCAGGAAGCGGGGGAGTAGAAGTGGCTCATAAGTGGAGACGGAAACAGATTCCTCTGATAAAATAGATGACAAACCTTCTTATATTTGTTTGTACTATTGAGTTTCTGACCATTTATCACAAGTTGATGTATCTTCCTTGTACGATAGTGATGACACCACTGACGATCCAGAATCGGAGATACATGTGGAATTAGCAGAACTGATCTCGAAGAACATCGTGACTATGTAAGTGCAGAGAATTACTGATCTAATAGAAGTAAACCTTCTAGATGACACCATGATATAGATGTTTCCTTCTCTCCAATGTGTGATTCTCTGTATTCAGGACAGATAATAGAAAACCTATCTGCACGTGATATATATATATATATATATATATATATATATATACACAGATAGCTGCCATTACTGGGGGCCACTCGTGTGCATTTCTTATTATAAAGATGCCAAAGTGTTTTTTATGGGTTACAAACAGAGGAATTGTTGTTTCACTTATTGAATACAAGTGAGAAAAAAAGAAAAATTAGCCAAGATCTTAAAGGGAACCGGTCACCTGAAAAAAACGAAAATTTCCTCTTGTCGCCGCTTTCGAAGAGTCGTTATTAAAAATATTTATGTATAAAAAATAAAACGTTTCAATCATCCTCCTTTTCATATTTAAAAAAAAATTAAGAAAACCCATTTGATATCATCGAATCAGTAAAAGTCCGATCTATCAAGATATAAAATTATTTTAACCAGACGTAAAACTCCAAAAAGAAAAGAGTCGAGACACGAGAATATCGTTTTTTTCAGTTGCTGTACGACCCATAAGAAATACAGTAAGAATAAACTGAAACGTCGTATCTGCGCCACCAAAATGGTATCAATGAAAAAGAAAGCTCCGGTCTACAGTTACAGGGCTCAGAAAACGGGGTCAGAAAACCCATTCATTACTTACAAAGATTTACATTATTATTAACCACTAAATCCTAAAATAAACCCTTATAAGTTTACTGTCACTGTATTCTAACCGCCCTAAAGAGTAATACCGCCCTACAGAATAATACCGCCCTACAGAATAATAACGCCCTAAAGAGTAATACCGCCCTACAGAATAATACCGCCCTAAAGAGTAATACTGCCCTAAAGAGTAATACCGCCCTACAGAGTAATATCGCCCTAAAGAGTAATACCGCCCTAAAGAATAATGCCACTCTAAAGAGTAATACCGCCCTAAAGAGTAATACCGCCCTACAGAATAATACCGCCCTAAAGAGTAATACCGCCCTAAAGAGTAATACCGCCCTACAGAATAATACCGCCCTAAAGAGTAATACCGCCCTAAAGAGTAATGCCGCCCTACAAAATAATACCGCCCTAAAGAGCAATAGCGCCCTAAAGAATAATGCCACTCTAAAGAATAATACCGCCCTAAAGAGTAATACCGCCCTAAAGAGTAATACCACCCTAAAGAATAATGCCACTCTAAAAAATAATACCGCCCTAAAGAGTAATACCGCCCTAAAGAGTAATACCGCCCTACAGAATAATACCGCCCTACAGAATAATAACGCCCTAAAGAGTAATACCGCCCTACAGAATAATACCGCCCTAAAGAGTAATACTGCCCTAAAGAGTAATACCGCCCTACAGAGTAATATCGCCCTAAAGAGTAATACCGCCCTAAAGAATAATGCCACTCTAAAGAGTAATACCGCCCTAAAGAGTAATACCGCCCTACAGAATAATACCGCCCTAAAGAGTAATACCGCCCTAAAGAGTAATACCGCCCTACAGAATAATACCGCCCTAAAGAGTAATACCGCCCTAAAGAGTAATGCCGCCCTACAAAATAATACCGCCCTAAAGAGCAATAGCGCCCTAAAGAATAATGCCACTCTAAAGAATAATACCGCCCTAAAGAGTAATACCGCCCTAAAGAGTAATACCACCCTAAAGAATAATGCCACTCTAAAAAATAATACCGCCCTAAAGAGTAATACCGCCCTAAAGAGTAATACCTCCATAAAGAATAATATCGCCCTAAAGAGTAATACTGCCCTAAAGAGTAATACCGCCCTTAAGAGTAATACCGCTCTAAAGAATAATACCGCCCTAAAGAGTAATACTGCCCTAAAGAATAATACCGCCCTAAAGAATAATGCCACTCTAAAGAGTAATACCGCTCTAAAGAGCAATACTTCCCTAAAGAGTAATACCACCCTAAAGAATAATACTGTCCTAAAGAGTAATACTGCCCTAAAGAGTAATACCACCCTAAAGAATAATACCGACCTAAAGAGTAATACCACCCTAAAGAATAATACCGCCCTAAAGAGTAATACCGCCCTAAAGAGTAATACCGCCCTAAACAGTAATACTGCCCTAAAGAATAATACCGCCCTAAAGAATAATACCGCCCTAAAGAGTAATACCGCCCTAAAGAGTAATACCGCCCTACAGAATAATACCGCCCTAAAGAGTAATACCGCCCTACAAAATAATACCGCCCTAAAGAGCAATACCGCCCTAAAGAATAATGCCACTCTAAAGAATAATACCGCCCTAAAGAGTAATACCGCCCTAAAGAGTAATACTGCCCTAAAGAGTAATACTTCCCTAAAGAGTAATACCACCCTAAAGAATAATACCGCCCTAAAGAGTAAGACCGCTCTAAAGAATAATACCGCCCTAAAGAGTAACACCGCCCTAAAGAATAATACCGCCCTAAAGAGTAATACCGCCCTAAAGAATAATGCCACTCTAAAGAATAATACCGCCCTAAAGAGTAATACCGCCCTAAAGAGTAATACCGCCATAAAGAATAATATCGCCCTAAAGAGTAATACTGCCCTAAAGAGTAATACCGCCCTTAAGAGTAATACCGCTCTAAAGAATAATACCGCCCTAAACAGTAATACTGCCCTAAAGAATAATACCGCCCTAAAGAATAATACCGCCCTAAAGAGTAATACCGACCTAAAGAATAATATCGCCCTAAAGAATAATATCGCCCTAAAGAATAATACCGCCCTAAAGAGTAATACCACCTTAAACAGTAATACTGCCCTAAAGAATAATACCGCCCTAAAGAATAATACCGCCCTAAAGAGTAATACCGACCTAAAGAATAATATCGCCCTAAAGAATAATATCGCCCTAAAGAATAATACCGCCCTAAAGAGTAATATCGCCCTAAAGAATAATACCGCCCTAAAGAATAATACCGCCCTAAAGAGTAACACCGCCCTAAAGAATAATACCGCCCTAAAGAATAATACCGCCCTAAAGAGTAACACCGCCCTAAAGAATAATACCGCCCTAAAGAATAATATCGTCCTAAAGAATAATATCGCCCTAAAGAATAATACCGCCCTAAAGAGTAATACCACCCTAAAGAGTAATACCGCCCTACAGAATAATACCGCCCTAAAGGGTAATACCACCCTAAAGAGTAATAACGACCTAAAGGATAATATCGCCCTAAAGAATAATACCGCCCTTCAGAATAATACCGCCCTAGAGAGTAATACCAGCCTACAGAATAATACAGCCTTACAGGATAATACCGCCCTAAAGAGTAATACCGCCCTAAAGAGTAATACCGCCCTAAAGAATAATACCGCCCTAAAGAGTAATATCGCCCTAAAGAATAATACCGCCCTAAAGAGTAACACCGCCCTAAAGAATAATACCGCCCTAAAGAGTAATACCGCCCTAAAGAATAATGCCACTCTAAAGAATAATACCGCCCTAAACAGTAATACCGCCCTAAAGAGTAATACCGCCATAAAGAATAATATCGCCCTAAAGAGTAATACTGCCCTAAAGAGTAATACTGCCCTAAAGAGTAATACCGCCATAAAGAATAATATCGCCCTAAAGAGTAATACTGCCCTAAAGAGTAATACCGCCCTAAAGAATAATACCGCCCTAAAGAGTAATACTGCCCTAAAGAGTAATACCGCCCTAAAGAATAATGCCACTCTAAAGAATAATACCGCCCTAAAGAGTAATACCGCCCTAAAGAGTAATACCGCCATAAAGAATAATATCGCCCTAAAGAGTAATACTGCCCTAAAGAGTAATACCGCCCTAAAGAATAATACCGCCCTAAAGAGTAATACTGCCCTAAAGAATAATATCGCCCTAAAGAATAATATCGCCCTAAAGAATAATATCGCCCTAAAGAGTAATACCGCCCTTAAGAGTAATACCGCTCTAAAGAATAATACCGCCCTAAAGAGTAATACTGCCCTAAAGAATAATATCGCCCTAAAGAATAATACCGCCCTAAAGAATAATACCGCCCTAAAGAGTAATACTGCCCTAAAGAATAATATCGCCCTAAAGAATAATATCGCCCTAAAGAATAATACCGACCTAAAGAGTAATACCGCCCTAAAGAATAATACCGCCCTAAAGAGTAATACCGCCCTAAACAGTAATACCGCCCTAAAGAATAATACCGACCTAAAGAATAATATCGCCCTAAAGAATAATATCGCCCTAAAGAATAATACCGCCCTAAAGAGTAATACCACCCTAAAGAGTAATATCGCCCTACAGAATAATACCACCCTAAAGAATAATACCACCCTAAAGAATAATACAGCCTTACAGGATAATACCGCCCTAAAGAGTAATACCGCCCTAAAGAGTAATACCGCCCTAAAGAATAATACCGCCCTAAAGAATAATACCGTCAGGCCATTTTACCAAATAATGAATGCTGGAATAAGTTACTTTTTTTTCACCATTTTGCCACTTTTGGAATTTTTTCCCGTTTTCAGTACATTATATGGTAAAGTGATTGGTGTAATTCAAGACTACAACTCGATCCGCAAAAAATCAAGTTCTCAAATGACTATGGAGACCAAAAAATATAAGGACACGGCTCCTGGAAGACGGGGAGTAAAAGTGAAGGAAAAATGAAGGCTCAAAAATGGAAAATTCCCCGCTCATTATATCATTAAATAAGTCTGGGATAGACGTATATGAAAAGCACATAATTCGGGCAGATGGACCATGAGGTCTTTTTATGCCGCCAGCATTCTAGGTTTCTTCTGTCCCTATACAGTGAGCGCCCTCTAGTGTTGACTCCACATAAACCAAATTGCATCATTTGTGTGATCTAGATGGAAAATGTTGGCAAAGTATTGTGGATGGAGGCGAAGGGGCGAAATTTGTTCCTAATGATCTTCATATTGCTGCTATTTTTACATTTACATATGATGATGATGATGATATATGTTCCATGTACCACAGATGGGAACTATTAGCAGAAAAAATAGAAAAGGAAAAGAAAGAACTGAAGATCATGGAGGAATCTCTGTAAGTGCTTTTATCTCAGGTAGAGATGATATAAAACCCGTCTGCACACACTATATACCTGTCTACACTGATAGTTGTCATTAGAGAGTGGCGCCCCCTGCAGTCACAGTACACCCTGAGTGGTGCGATCGCCCCGATATGTCACCTTTGTCGGATCATTGTGGCTCTGAGGTCGCTGTGATACATTTGCTGTTGTGAAATCTTTGTTACTACTTTTCTTTTCTTCACTTTTACTAAAGATGGATCCACAAAATCAGGAGCACTCCACCGACTTTCATTCCTGATAGGTTTCCAAAGCCTCTCTGGCGTCCGACCCTTGGATCCATCGAGTACGTATGTTATTTCTGGGAATATAATACTATCTGACCCGCCTGATGTACAGTGGGTACGAAAAGTATTCAGACCCTTTTACATTTTTCACTCTTTGTTTCATTGCAGCCATTTAGTAAATTCTAAAAAGTTCATTTTTTCCTCATTAAAGTGCACTCTGCACCCCATCTTGACTGCAAAAAACAGAAATGTAGAGATTTTTGCAAATTTATTAAAAAAGAAAAACTGAAATATCACATGGTCACAAGTATTCAGACCCTTTGCTCAGTATTGAGTAGAAGCACCTTTTGAGCTAGTACAGCCATGAGTCTTCATGGGAATGATGCCACAAGTTTTTCACTCCTGGATTTGGGGAGCCTCTGCCATTCTTCCTTACAGATCCTCTCCAGCTCCGTCAGGTTGGATGGTGATCGTTGGTGGACAGATATTTTCTCCCATCTCCCTAATGCATCTCTGGAGCTCAGCCACAGTGATCTTGGGGTTCTTCTTTACCTCTCTCACCAAGGCTCTTCTCCCACGATTGCTCAGTTTGGCTGGACAGCCAGGTCTAGGAAGACTTCTGGTGTTCCCAAACGTCTTCCATTTAAGGATTATGGAGGCCACTGTGCTCTTAGGAACCTCGAGTAATGCAGAAATTCTTTTGTAACCTTGGCCAGATCTGTGCCTTGCCACAATTCTGTCTCTGAGCTCCTTGGGCAGTTCCTTTGAGCTCATGATTCTCATTTGGTCTGCCATGCACTGTGAGCTGTGAGGTCTTATATAGACAGGTGTGTGTGACGTGCCCCCTGGGCCGTGGGGTACTTGGTGCCGGGCCGGTCGTTGTTAGGGGAGATGTCACAGTGGCGGTGACCCGGTCCGTGACCCAGGGCGGTCAATCAAAAGGGGTTATTTACAGGGGATTGATAAAGTTTTTATATATAGTTCGTGACGCCACCTGTGGTATGCGGCTAAGGGAGCCGCCGCTGCGGAGCAGTCCTCTGGAGCTGATGTTACTGCAGCAGGGATGGTGTGGCTCTCCACAGGTAGAGCTTAGCTCCAGGGCAGTGTAGATGTTATAGGTTGTGCTGGGTGTTGTTGTGCAGGAGGTGATGGCGCAGATAATAACCACAGAGACAGTGGGGTGCAGTCTTCCAAGTTTACTCACAGTTATTAAGTTCCTCAGGTTACAGGTTCCGGACTGCAACGTGCTGCGTTCACCAAGCAGGGGTTCAGCAATCCCCCAGGTAGTTCAAGAGTGCCTGACAGGACTCCTTTCTATGTGCCTTCCTCAGTCGTCTTCCTGCGCTGGCTCTCGCCCTCCTGCCCTGCGCCTTGCAATCAGTGTCCCAATCCGGTAACCTCAGGTCTTGTCGGGTGACCTGCAGTCCCCTGGACCCTCTGTTGCCACCTTTTCTCGGCAATATTTTTGCGGTTTCGGCTACTGCACCTTGCAAGTACAGCAGCCTCCGGTTCCTAGCTGAGCCTTGTAGTTCTCCACTAGTTTAGGGGCCGGTCCCCTCTGCGTCTCGATCCCTCCACTGCCTGGCAGATTCGGGCATATGGGTGGCCTCCAGCACTTCCCGTACCCCTGGGATCCCTTTTGGTCCTGGAGCCTTTCTCCTGCTCCCTCTCCTCTCTCAGTCCTGGGCCTCTCACTAGGCCCGCCTCCGGAGCAGAACTCCTGCAGAGCCTCTGCTCCACACACTTTCCTCCTCTGACTGAACACTCTCTCAAGATGGTTCTCTCTTTTATACACCTCCTTCACAAGTGCTCCCCTGAACTACGTCATCCACCCACACCCACTACATGATTCCCCCTCACTTGGTGACTGTGGACTGTGCTCTCCCTTAGGAGCAATCTCGCCCTGCCCTACTGAAGTGGATGTGTTGGATGCAGGTGGGTCCTGGGCAGCACTCTATCCTTACCTGAGAGTGGGATACCACACCTCTGGGTGAGATGCAGTACCTCTGTGGCGACTGAACCCGCAGGGGCGCCACATGTGCCTTTCCAAATCAAGTCCTATCAGTTTACTTAAACACAGCTGGACTCCAATGAAGGAGTAGAACCATCTCAAGGAGGATCACAAGGAAATGGACAGCATGTGACTTAGATATGAGTGTCTGAGCAAAGGGTCTGAATACTTATGACCATGTGATATTTCAGTTTTTCTTTTTTAATAAATTTGCAAAAATTTCTACATTTCTGTTTCAGTCAAGATGGGGTGCAGCGTGTACTTTAATGAGAAAAAAATGAACTTTTTAGAATTTACCAAATGGCTGTAATGAAACAAATGTGAAAAATGTAAAGGGTTGTGAATACTTTCCGTACCCACTGTATTATACAAGGTTGTGTTTTCTGTGACCCGCTGGTGGAGGACAGTATTTGTAGCCATTTATTGCTCTCGCCTAGCTCATAGGATGATCTCTGTTTCATGTCCTATAGGGAGGAGACCCCAGAACAAATGATGGAGGATGAGAAGATCGCAGTTCTGTAAGTGCAGATATTCACTGTTAATAGAAGCTATACATGTGCTCCTATAAGAGAAATGGAACGTAGCTGCAACATCACTTACTCTCATCCCTCCCATAACTCATATCAATCACATTTATGAGGTTTTCCAATATATAAAAAAAATTGTTCAAAAATGGGAAATGGCACAAGGACAGCGATTGGCTGCAGCGGTCACATGAGTCGCTAACTTCATTGCTGCAGCACAGGATTTATCATGTGACAATGGATCTTTTATTATTTTACACCATTTTCTCCGTTTTGGTCCAATTATACAAATCCCGATAATGTCGTTGTCTCACAGTCTCCTGTTGGCTTATGGGGCGGTCAGGTTTGGGCGGTCAGTGATCGGGGTCTGTACTCGGACCGCGCTCCACAGACATATGAACCCGGCATTAATGTATTCTATTAAATTGTAGACCCTGCAGCCCCCGATCTGCACAGCCGCTACCAGGTAACAGTCAGGGTCCACTAATCAGGGGGGTCTCCATCTGGATCCAGACATCTGCTTCCCTCGTATTGGGGGCAGATCCTAACGAGCGGTCATTTTACTCCTGGAGAGCCCTTTATCTGTGATGGAGGAAATGGACAAATTTTGCTAAGAAAGTATTTGGGTTGGAGTGAGAAGCTGGGGAATTTCCTCTGTCTGTCGCGTCCTGAGAACGAACCTTTACAGATCCTAATCCCCCATTACTGCACATTTACATGAGATGATATAGGTTTCATGTACTGTAGGGAGAAGACCACCAACATCAACAGGATGAAGAAGAAGAAGACCACCATCATCAGCAGGTAAGAGCAGAGATTACTGAGTGACCCTTCTACATGGGATAATGATAGAGATGATTCCTGACCACCGTATATACCTGACTGCACAGACAGCGGCCATTTATTGTCACCACTCACACATCTTATATACCTGACTACACAGACAGCGGCCATTTATTATCACCACTCACACATCTTATATACCTGACTGCACAGACAGCGGCCATTTATTATCATCACTCACACATCTTATATACCTGACTGCACAGACAGCGGCCATTTATTGTCACCACTCACACATCTTATATACCTGACTGCACAGACAGCGGCCATTTATTATCACCACTCACACATCTTATATACCTGACTGTACAGACAGCGGCCATTTATTGTCACCACTCACACATCTTATATACCTGACTGCACAGACAGCGGCCATTTATTGTCACCACTCACACATCTTATATACCTGACTACACAGACAGCGGCCATATATTATCACCACTCACACATCTTATATACCTGACTGTACAGACAGCGGCCATTTATTATCACCACTCACACATCTTATATACCTGACTGCACAGACAGCGGCCATTTATTATCACCACTCACACATCTTATATACCTGACTGCACAGACAGCGGCCATTTATTATCACCGCTCACACATCTTATATACCTGACTGCACAGACAGCGGCCATTTATTATCACCACTCACACATCTTATATACCTGACTGTACAGACAGCGGCCATTTATTATCACCACTCACACATCTTATATACCTGACTGTACAGACAGCGGCCATTTATTGTCACCACTCACACATCTTATATACCTGACTGCACAGACAGCGGCCATTTATTGTCACCACTCACACATCTTATATACCTGACTACACAGACAGCGGCCATTTATTATCACCACTCACACATCTTATATACCTGACTGTACAGACAGCGGCCATTTATTGTCACCACTCACACATCTTATATACCTGACTACACAGACAGCGGCCATTTATTATCACCACTCACACATCTTATATACCTGACTACACAGACAGCGGCCATTTATTATCACCACTCACACATCTTATATACCTGACTGTACAGACAGCGGCCATTTATTATCACCACTCACACATCTTATATACCTGACTACACAGACAGCGGCCATTTATTATCACCACTCACACATCTTATATACCTGACTGTACAGACAGCGGCCATTTATTGTCACCACTCACACATCTTATATACCTGACTGCACAGACAGCGGCCATTTATTGTCACCACTCACACATCTTATATACCTGACTACACAGACAGCGGCCATTTATTATCACCACTCACACATCTTATATACCTGACTGTACAGACAGCGGCCATTTATTGTCACCACTCACACATCTTATATACCTGACTACACAGACAGCGGCCATTTATTATCACCACTCACACATCTTATATACCTGACTGCACAGACAGCGGCCATTTATTATCACCACTCACACATCTTATATACCTGACTGTACAGACAGCGGCCATTTATTGTCACCACTCACACATCTTATATACCTGACTGTACAGACAGCGGCCATTTATTGTCACCACTCACACATCTTATATACCTGACTACACAGACAGCGGCCATTTATTATCACCACTCACACATCTTATATACCTGACTGTACAGACAGTGGCCATTTATTATCACCACTCACACATCTTATATACCTGACTGCACAGACAGCGGCCATTTATTATCACCACTCACACATCTTATATACCTGACTGCACAGACAGCGGCCATTTATTGTCACCACTCACACATCTTATATACCTGACTGTACAGACAGCGGCCATTTATTGTCACCACTCACACATCTTATATACCTGACTACACAGACAGCGGCCATTTATTATCACCACTCACACATCTTATATACCTGACTGTACAGACAGCGGCCATTTATTATCACCACTCACACATCTTATATACCTGACTGCACAGACAGCGGCCATTTATTATCACCACTCACACATCTTATATACCTGACTGTACAGACAGCGGCCATTTATTGTCACCACTCACACATCTTATATACCTGACTGTACAGACAGCGGCCATTTATTGTCACCACTCACACATCTTATATACCTGACTACACAGACAGCGGCCATTTATTATCACCACTCACACATCTTATATACCTGACTACACAGACAGCGGCCATTTATTATCACCACTCACACATCTTATATACCTGACTGTACAGACAGTGGCCATTTATTATCACCACTCACACATCTTATATACCTGACTGTACAGACAGCGGCCATTTATTATCACCACTCACACATCTTATATACCTGACTACACAGACAGCGGCCATTTATTATCACCACTCACACATCTTATATACCTGACTACACAGACAGCGGCCATTTATTATCACCACTCACACATCTTATATACCTGACTGTACAGACAGCGGCCATTTATTGTCACCACTCACACATCTTATATACCTGACTGCACAGACAGCGGCCATTTATTGTCACCACTCACACATCTTATATACCTGACTGTACAGACAGCGGCCATTTATTATCACCGCTCACACATCTTATATACCTGACTGTACAGACAGCGGCCATTTATTGTCACCACTCACACATCTTATATACCTGACTGTACAGACAGCGGCCATTTATTGTCACCACTCACACATCTTATATACCTGACTGTACAGACAGCGGCCATTTATTATCACCACTCACACATCTTATATACCTGACTGTACAGACAGCGGCCATTTATTGTCACCACTCACACATCTTATATACCTGACTGCACAGACAGCGGCCATTTATTATCACCGCTCACACATCTTATATACCTGACTGCACAGACAGCGGCCATTTATTATCACCACTCACACATCTTATATACCTGACTGTACAGACAGCGGCCATTTATTATCACCACTCACACATCTTATATACCTGACTGCACAAACAGCGGCCATTTATTATCACCGCTCACACATCTTATATACCTGACTGCACAGACAGCGGCCATTTATTATCACCACTCACACATCTTATATACCTGACTACACAGACAGCGGCCATTTATTATCACCACTCACACATCTTATATACCTGACTGTACAGACAGCGGCCATTTATTATCACCACTCACACATCTTATATACCTGACTGTACAGACAGCGGCCATTTATTATCACCACTCACACATCTTATATACCTGACTGCACAGACAGCGGACATTTATTATCACCACTCACACATCTTATATACCTGACTGCACAGACAGCGGACATTTATTATCACCACTCACACATCTTATATACCTGACTACACAGACAGCGGCCATTTATTATCACCGCTCACACATCTTATATACCTGACTGCACAGACAGCGGCCATTTATTGTCACCACTCACACATCTTATATACCTGACTGTACAGACAGCGGCCATTTATTGTCACCACTCACACATCTTATATACCTGACTGTACAGACAGCGGCCATTTATTATCACCACTCACACATCTTATATACCTGACTACACAGACAGCGGCCATTTATTGTCACCACTCACACATCTTATATACCTGACTGCACAGACAGCAGCCATTTATTATCACCACTCACACATCTTATATACCTGACTGTACAGACAGCGGCCATTTATTATCACCACTCACACATCTTATATACCTGACTGTACAGACAGCGGCCATTTATTATCACCACTCACACATCTTATATACCTGACTGTACAGACAGCGGCCATTTATTATCACCACTCACACATCTTATATACCTGACTACACAGACAGCGGCCATTTATTGTCACCACTCACACATCTTATATACCTGACTGCACAGACAGCAGCCATTTATTATCACCACTCACACATCTTATATACCTGACTGCACAGACAGCGGCCATTTATTATCACCACTCACACATCTTATATACCTGACTGTACAGACAGCGGCCATTTATTATCACCACTCACACATCTTATATACCTGACTGCACAGACAGCGGCCATTTATTATCACCACTCACACATCTTATATACCTGACTGCACAGACAGCGGCCATTTATTATCACCACTCACACATCTTATATACCTGACTGTACAGACAGCGGCCATTTATTGTCACCACTCACACATCTTATATACCTGACTGCACAGACAGCGGCCATTTATTGTCACCACTCACACATCTTATATACCTGACTGTACAGACAGCGGCCATTTATTGTCACCACTCACACATCTTATATACCTGACTGTACAGACAGCGGCCATTTATTGTCACCACTCACACATCTTATATACCTGACTGCACAGACAGCGGCCATTTATTGTCACCACTCACACATCTTATATACCTGACTGTACAGACAGCGGCCATTTATTGTCACCACTCACACATCTTATATACCTGACTGCACAGACAGCGGCCATTTATTGTCACCACTCACACATCTTATATACCTGACTGCACAGACAGCGGCCATTTATTGTCACCACTCACACATCTTATATACCTGACTGCACAGACAGCGGCCATTTATTATCACCACTCACACATCTTATATACCTGACTGCACAGACAGCGGCCATTTATTGTCACCACTCACACATCTTATATACCTGACTGCACAGACAGCGGCCATTTATTGTCACCACTCACACATCTTATATACCTGACTGTACAGACAGCGGCCATTTATTATCACCACTCACACATCTTATATACCTGACTGTACAGACAGCGGCCATTTATTATCACCACTCACACATCTTATATACCTGACTGCACAGACAGCGGCCATTTATTATCACCGCTCACACATCTTATATACCTGACTGTACAGACAGCGGCCATTTATTATCACCGCTCACACATCTTATATACCTGACTGCACAGACAGCGGCCATTTATTATCACCACTCACACATCTTATATACCTGACTGTACAGACAGCGGCCATTTATTATCACCACTCACACATCTTATATACCTGACTGTACAGACAGCGGCCATTTATTGTCACCACTCACACATCTTATATACCTGACTGCACAGACAGCGGCCATTTATTGTCACCACTCACACATCTTATATACCTGACTGTACAGACAGCGGCCATTTATTGTCACCACTCACACATCTTATATACCTGACTGCACAGACAGCGGCCATTTATTGTCACCACTCACACATCTTATATACCTGACTGCACAGACAGCGGCCATTTATTGTCACCACTCACACATCTTATATACCTGACTGCACAGACAGCGGCCATTTATTATCACCACTCACACATCTTATATACCTGACTGCACAGACAGCGGCCATTTATTGTCACCACTCACACATCTTATATACCTGACTGTACAGACAGCGGCCATTTATTATCACCACTCACACATCTTATATACCTGACTGTACAGACAGCGGCCATTTATTATCACCACTCACACATCTTATATACCTGACTGCACAGACAGCGGCCATTTATTATCACCGCTCACACATCTTATATACCTGACTGTACAGACAGCGGCCATTTATTATCACCGCTCACACATCTTATATACCTGACTGCACAGACAGCGGCCATTTATTATCACCACTCACACATCTTATATACCTGACTGCACAGACAGCGGCCATTTATTGTCACCACTCACACATCTTATATACCTGACTGCACAGACAGCGGCCATTTATTATCACCACTCACACATCTTATATACCTGACTGTACAGACAGCGGCCATTTATTATCACCACTCACACATCTTATATACCTGACTGCACAGACAGCCGCCATTTATTGTCACCACTCACACATCTTATATACCTGACTGCACAGACAGCGGCCATTTATTTTCACCACTCACACATCTTATATACCTGACTGCACAGACAGCCGCCATTTATTGTCACCACTCACACATCTTATATACCTGACTGCACAGACAGCGGCCATTTATTATCACCACTCACACATCTTATATACCTGACTGTACAGACAGCGGCCATTTATTATCACCACTCACACATCTTATATACCTGACTGTACAGACAGCGGCCATTTATTGTCACCACTCACACATCTTATATACCTGACTGCACAGACAGCGGCCATTTATTGTCACCACTCACACATCTTATATACCTGACTACACAGACAGCGGCCATTTATTGTCACCACTCACACATCTTATATACCTGACTGCACAGACAGCGGCCATTTATTATCACCGCTCACACATCTTATATACCTGACTGTACAGACAGCGGCCATTTATTATCACCGCTCACACATCTTATATACCTGACTGCACAGACAGCGGCCATTTATTATCACCACTCACACATCTTATATACCTGACTGCACAGACAGCGGCCATTTATTATCACCACTCACACATCTTATATACCTGACTGCACAGACAGCGGCCATTTATTGTCACCACTCACACATCTTATATACCTGACTGCACAGACAGCGGCCATTTATTTTTTGCACCCAATATCATGGGATCTCTGGAAACGAAGGATGTTTTCTTAACAATCATGTTACCTTGTTTCTATTTTTTAGGCTTCGATGCTTCTTCTCTTGTTTCTTTTGTTTCAATTTCTAAAACAGTGAGTATACAAGATCCTTTCTGTACATGTCACCCCCAGGTCTCACCGTCATCCTGTAATATTTCCACCCTCAGGTCTATATATTGTGAACAAGTTGTCAAGCACTTTTCCAAGTGATGTTAAAATCACTTGGAAAAGCGCTTGATCACCCGCATGCAGAAATGCATGTGAAGAACACTTGACAAACGCTTCTACCTGGCGAGAAAAACGCATGTAAAAACCGCATGCTTTTTTCCTGCCGGGGAGAAGCATAAAAAATATGCAGCATTTCTGCATCGTGGGCACATAGCCTAATGAGCCACATGACACTGGGGAGGGAAAATGCCTAATTGAGCACAATTTGGCCATTTACACTTAGGGGTGTACTCACTTTTGTGATATACTGTAGGTCCTTAGGATAGCTCATCAATATCTTGTGACTGAAAAGCGTTTTAACAATATTGTTTGTTATATCTCCACTCTATATAGTAAAATGCCACTTACCACCTTGGCAGCAACAACAACCACCTTTTACCACCTCGGCAGCAACAACAACCACCTTTTACCACCTTGGCAGCAACAACAACCACCTTTTACCACCTCGGCAGCAATGACAACCACCTTTTACCACCTCGGCAACAACAAAAATCACCTTTTACCACCTCGGCAGCACCAACAACCACCTTTTACAACCTTGGCAGCAAAGACAACCACCCTTTACCAACCTCGGCAGCAATGACAACCACCTTTTACCACCTCAGCAGCAGCAACAACCACCTTTTACCACCTCGGCAGCAACGACAACCACCTTTTACCACCTCAGCAGCAGCAACAACCACCTTTTACCACCTCGGCAGCAACGACAACCACTTTTTACCACCTCGGCAGCAATGACAACCACCTTTTACCACCTCGGCAGCAATGACAACCACCTTTTACCACCTCGGCAACAACAACCACGTTTTAACACCTCGGCAGCAACAACAACCACATTTTACCACCTCGGCAACAACAACCACTTTTTACCACCTGGGCAGCAACAACAACCACCTTGACAGCAGCAACAACCACCTTTTACCACCTCGGCAGCAACAAAAACAACCACCTTCTACCACCTTGGCAGCAACAACAACCGTCTTTTACCACCTTGGCAGCAACAACAACCGCCTTTTACCACCTTGGCAGCAGCAACAACCACCTTTCACCACCTCGGCATCAACAACAACCACCTTTTACCACCTCGGCAGCAACAAAAACAACCACCTTCTACCACCTTGGCAGCAACAACAACCGTCTTTTACCACCTTGGCAGCAACGACAACACCCTTTTACCACCTCGGCAGCAGCAACAACCACCTTTTTCTACCTCGGCAGCAACAACAACCACCTTTTACCACCTTGGCAGCAGCAGCAACCACATTTTACCACCTCAGCAGCAACAACAACATTCTTGGCAGCAACAACAACCACCTTTTACCACCTCAGCAGCAACAACAACAACAACAACCTTTTACAAACTCAGCAGCAACAACAATCTTCTACCACCTCGACAGCAAACCAAGGCTGTCCAACAAATTTTATTTTTTCTTTATGTATGACAACTCAATAAATTGTATTGGACTCTACCTTTCGTTCCTCTTTAATTTCACTTCATTTCCTGGCCCCTTTTGTTCACATGCTGCTCTCCAGACTGGGAAACTCCCTGTGCCCTTTTTTCTAATCTCACAACCAGAACTGGCACTGTCTGGCTCAATTGTGCAGCACTGCCTTCTGCCCGCCCCATACACAGCATTGGCTGTTAGTAATCTGCTCCATCACTGACCGCATTCATTCCAGCATTGGCGCTGACTGAGCAGTGATCCTGTGCCTTCATCTGTGGCAGTGCAGCGCCGATCACTACATCTCACACCACATCCACAATGGTGATAGTCATCACATGTCCCCAGGGGTATAATGTTTGCAGTTGCAGAAAGTGTGACTGGGCCCATACTAACGCCATTGCCTACTTCAGTTGGATATGCACGCGGATGCACAATCAGCTGAAGTGTGTTACGGCGCAGAGACACGCTGGGTCCCTGCACTGCAAAACAGACCGCCGCCAAGAGACCAGCAGCTGAGGTTGGCGTTCGAGGCATGGACGTCGCACGGCAGTGACATTACCCTACACACACAGACTGGCCAATGCTGGGGCTACACCATGTTTGGTCACAACACAGGTCAAGCTGCCAAACTTCGTTCTATGCCGCTGCTACATGGTAACGCGATGCCGGCGAGTAGGGTCACATTGCGGACCCTGCGGTGATGGGACAAGTTCTGATTTTTTAATCTGCTTGTTGCGGGACGTAGGGGACATAATGTGACCCTATTCACTTTATTTCTGCCACTAAGTCATGTAGCAGCAGCTTACAGTGATTGTGCTGCACAACCTGCGCCATGACCAAATCACTGTGCAACCAGCATCATATATAATAGTGTAATGTAGAGCTGAATAATGAGATTCACAGGACTCCATGGGAATCGGATCAGGGTCATGCAAAGTAATTCAGCCGGTCATGAAATAGTCGCATTGTATTAAGTGCCACATACATCCAAGATACTTGAGTCTGAATACCGGCCGAAGAAGTGTGCAAGTTTTACAATAGATCCTGCTGATGGATTGGTCGAGTTTGTATAATATATGACGCATATGACGCTTGTATGCAGTTATTGTTTTACATATAAAAAATGTAACCATATGTATCGAGATGGATATAGATACATATTTATTTATAGTCATATACGGCAATAAAATGGCAGCACTCCAGACGTATGATAGTGAAAAAACTGATCTTTATTCCGCCATGTATGTGCAACATTTCCTCTCTTCAAACTGTGAGTCTTTCTGAAGCCATGAACATTATATATAGGGTACACTCCATAATCAGAGGCCGGCAGCTGACATCAGCGTGCGCGTTACTGGGGGCACGCCCTCTGTTGGTATGTACAGTGCTGTCCCATTATTATGTGGCGCCCCTGCGGGTCCAGTAGCCACAGAGGTGCTGCATCTCACCCAGAGGTGTGGTACCCCACTCTCAGGTAAGGACGGAGTACTACCCGGGACCCACACACCCACATCAAACACACTCCACTTCAGGAGGGAAGGGCGAGATTGCTCACAAGGGAGAGCACAGTCCCTGGTCCCTAGCTGGAGGGTGGAACTAGGTAGAGGAGGTGGGTGGAGGAAGTAGATCAGGGGAGCACAGACAAAAAGAGTATAAAAGACAGGGAGAAATATCTAGAAAGAGTGGAGAGGGGAGTCCTGCTCAGGAGAGCAGTGGAGAAGGGTTCATTCTCCTGGCTCCAGTGCTTGGAGCAGGAGTTCAGTGGAGAGAGAGGAGTGGGGCCTAGTGAGAGAGGCCCAGGAGGAGGAAAGTGAGGAAAGAAGAGAGGAGCAGTGAGGAGGGCTCCAGGGAGACAGAAGGGATCCCAGGGGCACGGCGAGTGCGGATGCCACCCGTACGCCCAAAATCACGCTGACGTGGAGGGATCAAGCCGCAGAAGGGGATGGCCCCAGACTAGTGGAGAACAACCAGGCTCAGCTAGCCAACCGGAAGCTGCAGCATTTTCAAGGTGTTGCAGTCAAAATCCACAATTACATCGCTGAAAATTTGGCCACATAGGGTCCAGGGGACTGAGAGAAGTCGCCCGACAAGGCCCGAGGTCACTGGCTTGGGTCACTGATTGTGAGGCGCAGGGCAGGAGGACAAGTCAAGAGCCAGCGCAGTGAGACGACCGGTAAAGGTACATAGAACGGGGTCCTGTCCAAGTGCTCCTGAGATACCTGACAGTTTGCTGGATCACTACCCCGGAGGACACAGGACGACGTGGGTGGTCGCACACCGGTGACTGTAACCTGAAAAACTTAACAACTGTGAGTAAAACCTGAAGACTGCACCCCACTGTGTCCTTGAATAATTGCTGCGCCATCATCTGCATTACACCGCACCAACAACATCTACATCCACAATTCTTCATATACTGCCCTGGAGCTAAGCTCTGCCTGTGGAGAGCTGAACCAACTCTGCTGCGTCACCATCAGCTCCAGAGGATCTGCACCGCAGCGGTGGCCCCATATAGCCGCATACCACAGGTGACGTCACGAACATTATCTCTAAAAACTTTATTCCCCTTTCACTTCCCCTTTAATTATTTGACCGCCCTGGGTCAACGACCAGGTCACTTCCACTGTGACATCCCCGGCACCGAGTACCCCATGACCCCAGGGGGCGCATCAACTACATAGTATTAAATTATATTATTTTATAAATATAAATATATATATATATATATATATATATATACATATATATATATATATATATATATATATATACACAGTGGGGGAAAAAAGTATTTAGTCAGCCACCAATTGTGCAAGTTCTCCCACTTAAAAAGATGAGAGAGGCCTGTAATTGACATCATAGGTCGACCTCAACTATGAGAGACAAAATGAGAAAACAAATCCTGAAAATCACATTCTTTGATTTGGAAAGAAATTTTTTTCAAATTTTGGTGGAAAATAAGTATTTGGTCAATTACAAAAGTTCATCTCAATACTTTGTTATATATCCTTTGCTGGCAATGACAGAGGTGAAACGTTTTCTGTAAGTCTTCACAAGGTTGGCACACACTGTTTCTGGTATGTTGGCCCATTCCTCCATGCAGATCTCCTCTAGAGCAGTGATGTTTTGGGGCTGTCGCTGGGCAACACGGACTTTCAACTCCCTCCAAAGGTTTTCTATAGGGTTTAGATCTGGAGACTGGCTAGGCCACTCCAGGACCTTGAAATGCTTCTTACGAAGCCACTCCTTCGTTGCCCTGGCGGGCGGTGTGCTTGGGATCATTGTCATGCTGAAAGACCCAGCCATGTTTTATCTTCAATGCCTTTGCTGATGGAATGAGGTCTGCACTCAAAATCTCACGATACATGGCCCCATTCATTCTTTCATGTACACGGATCAGTCGCCTGGTCCCTTGATAGAGAAACAGCCCCAAAGCATGATGTCGCCACCCCCATGCTTCACAGTAGGTATGGTGTTCTTCAGATGCAACTCAGCATTCTTTCTCCTCCAAACACGACGAGTTGTGTTTCTACCAAACAGTTCTACTTTGGTTTCATCTGACCATATGACATTCTCCCAGTACTCTTCTGGATCATCCAAATGATCTCTAGCAAACTTCAGATGGGCCCAGACATGTAATGGCTTAAGCAGGGGGACACATCTGGCACTGAAGGATCTGAGTCCCTAGTGGCGTAGTGTGTTACTGATGGTAGCCTGTGTAACGTTAGTCCCAGATCTCTGCAGGTAATTTACTAGGTCCCCCCGTGTGGTTCTGGGATTTTTGCTCACCGTTCTTGAGATCATTTTGACCCCACTGGGTGAGATCTTGTGTGGAGCCCCAGATCGAGGGAGATTATCAGTGGTCTTGTATGTCTTCCATTTTCTAATTATTGCTCCCACAGTTGATTTCTTCACACCAAGCTGCTTGCCTATTGCAGATTCAGTCTTCCCAGCCTGGTGCAGGGCTGCAATTTTGTTTCTGGTGTCCTTTGACAGCTCTTTGGTCTTCACCATAGTGTAGTTTGGAGTGTGACTGAGGTTGCGGACAGGTGTCTTTTATACTTATAACAAGTTCAAACATGTGCCAGTGCTACAGGTAATGAGTGGAGGACAGAGGAGCCAGTACTACAGGTAATGAGTGGAGGACAGAGGAGCCAGTACTACAGGTAATGAGTGGAGGACAGAGGAGACAGTACTACAGGTAATGAGTGGAGGACAGAGGAGCCAGTACTACAGGTAATGAGTGGAGGACAGAGGAGCCAGTACTACAGGTAATGAGTGGAGGACAGAGGAGCCAGTGCTACAGGTAATGAGTGGAGGACAGAGGAGCCAGTACTACAGGTAATGAGTGGAGGACAGAGGAGCCAGTACTACAGGTAATGAGTGGAGGACAGAGGAGCCAGTACTACAGGTAATGAGTGGAGGACAGAGGAGCCAGTACTACAGGTAATGAGTGGAGGACAGAGGAGACAGTACTACAGGTAATGAGTGGAGGACAGAGGAGCCTCTTTAAGAAGAAGTTACAGGTCTGTGAGAGACAGAAATCTTGCTTGTTTGTAACGGACCAAATACTTATTTTCCACCAAAATTTGAAAAAATTTCTTTCCATATCAGACAATGTGATTTTCAGGATTTGTTTTCTCATTTTGTCTCTCATAGTTGAGGTCGACCTATGATGTCAGTTACAGGCCTCTCTCATCTTTTAAGTGGGAGAACTTGCACAATTGAGGGCTGACTAAATACTTTTTTTCCCCATTGTGTATATATATATATATATATATATATATATACCGTATATATATATGTATACAGTACAGACCAAAAGTTTGGACACACCTTCTCATTTAAAGATTTTTCTGTATTTTCATGACTATGAAAATTGTACATTCACACTGAAGGCATCAAAACTATGAATTAACACATGTGGAATTATATACTTAACAAAAAAGTGTGAAACAACTGAAAATATGTCTTATATTCTAGGTTCTTCAAAGTAGCCACCTTTTGCTTTGATGACTGCTTTGCACACTCTTGGCATTCTCTTGATGAGCTTCAAGAGGTAGTCACTGGAAATGGTTTTCACTTCACAGGTGTGCCCTGTCAGGTTTAATCAGTGGGATTTCTTGCCTTATAAATGGGGTTGGGACCATCAGTTGTGTTGTGCAGAAGTCTGGTGGATACACAGCTGATAGTCCTACTGAATACACTGTTAGAATTTGTATTATGACTAGTGTTGATCGAGCACTAAAATGCTCGGGTGCTCGAAGCTCGGGCCGAGCTCGCCGTGATACTCGGGTGCTCGACCCAAGCAACGAGCCCAATGTTAGTCTATGGGAGACCCGAGCATTTTTGCGGTGGCACCTCCGGCAGTCTTTTAAAAGCCTAACAAATGCCCAAGACGATAGTGACAGTGCTCAAATGACATGGGGACAGCATGGTGATCGCCCCAGGAAGCATTTCTGACCCCCAGGTCACTGCTGTCAACAACATGGTCAGAGGTATTAAGCCACTTTTACGGGCTCACAATAAAACGTTCAAAAACGAAACTGAAACTTTTTTCCTGTGAAATATGTTAAGGAATTTCTTTTCCAGGGTAAAGACTTGTGTATAAGGTAAAATAAATAACCAAAAACAAAAATACTCCTCCACATCTTGGGCTATGTTCACAAGCAGCATTTTTTATGCATTTTTGCACCTTTGTATTGCTTTCAACTGTGACAAATGCATTCACCGGGAAATGTCATTTTAACATTTTACAACCTTATCTGGCCATGTGCTGTGTGACACATGCATACAGTGCTGAAAAGACATGGGAACAGCATGGGGAAGACCCCTGGAAGCATCTCTGACACCCAGGTCACTGTCTAAAAGTGTGCCCATCATAAGTGATCCTTGCCGCATCAGAAGATGCAGACTTGCAACTATCCCCGTGCAAGTTGTAGTCCCAGGGCAGTGTTCAATTGTACCTCCCCCATTCCTTGCAATACAAGCGCAAGTATGCAGCCTGCCACCCACCCACCCCCAGGCTGCAATACTATACTGCTTGCTTGCTTGCACTTGAAATTGGGCCTTTTAGGCATGTGGAGGCGGAATCTGGCCACCACGTCATGGCTGCGTTGGCGGCCTGGAATCCATACTCAGTCCCCAGCCGCCCGGCGGCCGGGTGTCCACACACGGTTCCCAGCCGCCTGGGGGCAGCCGGGTGTCCATAAACGGTCCCCAGCTGCCCCTATTTCTCCTTGGCACATCCCCCCACACACTTTTCTTAGCCCGGCCTGCTTTAGGGCAGCATTGGACGAGCCCACCAGAGAACCGGACTCCTCCGGTGGGCCCTGGCTTCTCCATCAGGGGAGTTGAGAGTGCCAAGGTGAGGAGCATGATGATGATGACAGAAGTTAGCATCTGCTTTGTTTTCTTTTAATGCAAGTGTAAGTGTGCAGCCTGCCACCCACCCCCAGACTGCAATGCCATACTGCTAGCTTGCACTTGAAATGGGGGCTTTTAGTTTGGAGGAGGCCGAAGCTGGCCACTACCTCATGGCTGCTTCGGCAGCGAGGTATCCATACTCAGTCCCCAGCCGCCCCTATTTGTCCTGGTGTGCCTTATACATAAGATTAAGCGCATATACCAAAACATTACCTTTGCCCTCCCCAGAGCATTTAGTGGGAAGGAGAGCCTATTCCGTTGTAGTGTGTGCATGCCAACCCCCTGCTCATGGCACATGCGAAGATACCTCCCACCCTGCACCTGTCGTTGCAGACTTGCAACTATCCCCGTTCAAGTCCTTGTCCCCGGGCAGTGTTCAATTGTACCTCTCCCATTCCTTGCAATGCATGCGCAAGTATGCAGCCTGCCACCCACCCACCCCCAGGCTGCAAAACCATACTGCTAGCTTGCTTGCACTTTAAATTGGGCCTTTTAGGCATGTGGAGGCGGAATCTGGCCACCACGCCATGGCTGCGTCGGCGGCCTGGTATCCAAACTCAGTCCCCAGCCGCCCGGTGGCCAGATGTCCCCGCTTGCTCCCCAGCCACCAGGGGGCGGCCGGGTGTCCATACTCGGTCCCCAGCCACCCCTATTTTTCCCGGTAACCTTTCCCACACTTTTCTTAGCCTGGCCTGCTTTAGGGCAGCATTGGCTGAGCCCACCAGACAACCAGACTCCTCCGGTGGGCCCTGGCTTCTCCATCAGGGGAGTTGAGAGTGCCAAGGTGAGGAGCATGATGAGGATGATAGAAGTTAGCATCTGCTTTGTTTTGTTGGAATGCAAGCGCATGTATGTAGTAGCGGCTAGGCCTGAGGTGGTCAGCGTTTTGGCGCATATCCTACCTCCTCCGAGGATTGCTGGATGTTTTCCTGCTACTATCCAAGTTCTATGACTCCCGTTAAAACAAAGCTTCAGGTGATAAATGATGGATGAGGTGGTGGCAAAGGAGAAAGAGCAGGAGGAACAGGGACCATTCACATCAATATCAGGCCAGTCAACCAGATATGTCTTGTAGGATATGTTTCTGTAACAAAAGGAGCGGTTCGGCTACACAGTTATAGGGCATACAGTGAGTGCAATGCCTACCAAAAATTTCGAGGCACTCCAATGCCCCTTGGAAATGACATGGAGGTCAGAGGGCCTTAACTAAACCTTTTTTTCCATTTATAGCAACTGGGTCTCCTGTGCACTGTTGGCCTAAGCAGTGAATGGAAGGCTTTCCAAAAATTATGAGGAACTGCAATGCCCCTTACAAGAGCCATGCAGTACAGCATATTACAAACATAAGTCCCATTATTGGGGAGTGGGTCTCCCATAGTATTTGCTTATGCCTTCCAAGCAAAAGCTTCCAAAAATTAGGACGGAGCAACTTGCAATGCCCCTTACAAGAACCATGCAGTACAGTGACGCGCCCCTGGGCCTGTGTCGCGCTGCGTTGCGCACGCGGGAGCTTACCCGGAGCCGGATCTGTTGAGGGTTGTAGTCTCGTGGCGGTGACCCGGTCCGTGCCCAGGGAGTCAAACTGAGCGGCGATGTATCAGCGGTAGATGTTGGACGACTACGCCACCCGTTGAGTACAGCTAAGGAGCTGCTGCTGCAGGGCAGACCGCTGAGGCCGGTGGTAGGATTGTGCAGCGTGATAGTATAACCCCCAACGGGAGGGGTATGGCCTCAGGGCAGCCGACGTGGATGATGGGGGTAGCAGGAACCACTCGGAGACGGTACGGTGTAGTTCAGGGTCTTTACTGGTGACAAAGATAGACCCTCCCGGAGTACTGGCTAGCGATTGGGGCCTGGTCAGTCCTTGAGCAGATGGGATCTCCCCTGGCCAGGCGGAGTTGTAGGCCTCCCAAACTAACTGTACTCTTCTGGCTACCTTGCTAGAGGCGGGTATAAGTAGCCCACGTCCCTCAGTGTACCGTGTGGTTCTCACCCGTATGGCCGGTGACTCGGGGCCTTCGGGTTTCTTGGCCAGAGGACCTGGAATCCCCTGCCTGACGGATTCTGCTGCTGGGTAGGAGTTAGTCCCCACAGCCTCGGACTCCGGGTCCGGTAAGAAATCTTCTCAGTCAGGGCGAGCTCTGCAGCTGCCAGCCCCTGACTCCTTGTAACACTGCTCCCACAGAGCTCCTGATGTTCTGTTCCTATATTTGCTTCTTTTCTCTGTCTCTACTTCTTCTCTACTCACTAACCCTGCCTCAGCCCCAGTTTTATATAGGGGAAGTTCTTCCCCTCCCAGGACTGTGCAGGAGGTGTGGCATGCATCGGATTCCTGACCAAGAGACCTCCCACCTGCTCTCAGACGTAATATCTCTATCACTGTGGCAACCAGACCCCTGGGGTGTCACAACAGCATATTACAAACATAAGTCCCATTATTGCGGAGTGGGTCTCCCATAGGATTTGCTTATGCCTTCCAAGCAAAAGCTTCCAAAAATTAGGACGGAGCAACTTGCAATGTCCCTTACAAGAGACATGCAGTACAGCATATCACAAACATAAGTCCCATTATTGCGGAGTGGGTCTCCCATAGTATTTGCTTATGCCTTCCAAGCAAAAGCTTCCAAAAATTAGGACGGAGCAACTTGCAATGCCCCTTACAAGAACCATGCAGTACAGCATATTACAAACATAAGTCCCATTATTGCGGAGTGGGTCTCCCATAGGATTTGCTTATGCCTTCCAAGCAAAAGCTTCCAAAAATTAGGACGGAGCAACTTGCAATGCCCCTTACAAGAACCATGCAGTACAGCATATTACAAACATAAGTCCCATTATTGCGAAGTTGGTCTCCCATAGTATTTGATTATGCCTTCCAAGCAAAAATTAGCACGGAGCAACTTGCAATGCCCCTTACAAGAGCCATGCAGTACAGCATATTACAAACATAAGTCCCATTATTGCGGAGTGGGTCTCCCATAGGATTTGCTTATGCCTTCCAAGCAAAAGCTTCCAAAAATTAGGACGGAGCAACTTGCAATGCCCCTTACAAGAACCATGCAGTACAGCATATTACAAACATAAGTCCCATTATTGCGGAGTGGGTCTCCCATAGAATTTGCTTATGCCTTCCAAGCAAAAGCTTCCAAAAATTAGGACGGAGCAACTTGCAATGCCCCTTACAAGAACCATGCAGTACAGCATATTACAAACATAAGTCCCATTATTGCGGAGTGGGTCTCCCATAGGATTTGCTTATGCCTTCCAAGCAAAAGCTTCCAAAAATTAGGACGGAGCAACTTGCAATGCCCCTTACAAGAACCATGCAGTACAGCATATTACAAACATAAGTCCCATTATTGCGGAGTGGGTCTCCCATAGGATTTGCTTATACCTTCCAAGCATAAGCTGACAAAAATAAGGACGGAGGAACTTGCAATGCTGGCACCCTGGTGGTATAGTGGTGTTGGAGGCTGAGGATAAGGAGAAGAACATAAAACAGACGAAATGAGGAAGCGTATACCCATGTGTGGATGTGAAGCGGTGCATGTGAATACACCTCCCGAAATAACACAGTGGATTTGACTTTATGTTACTCTGCTATTATTTGGTGGTGATGAGAAGTCTGGCCCAATCCAGCCCTTGTTCATTTTGTTAAGGGTCAGTTTGTCAGCATTGTCAGTTGACAGGCGAGTGCACTTATCAGTTATAATCCCCCAAGCGGCACTAAAAACACGCTCCGATAACACGCTAGAGGCAGAGCAGGCCTCCAAGGCGTACAGAGCGAGTTCATTCCAAGTGTCCAGCTTGGATACCCAATAATTAAAAGGCACAGAAGAATCACGGAGGACCCTGGTACGGTCGGCATGGTACTCCCTCACCATCTTTTGAAACTTTCCACTCCTTGTGAGAGTACCCCGCGCCTCAGGGCCTGTAAACTGGGCGGGTGTCAGAAATCTGTCCCAGAACATTGACAGTGTTCCCCTGCCTCTGCTGGATTGGAGTTGCATCTCTTTCGCCTGTACGCCTTGGTTGGGCAACGAACTGTGACCTCTGCCGCTAGCGTGTTCAGATGAGAATTTTGCAAGTTCTGCAGCAAGGGCCTTCTGGTACTGCCCCATTTTTGTAGACCTCTCCACTTCAGGAATAAGAGAGTGAAAGTTCTCCTTGTAGCGGGGGTCTAAAAGTGTCACCAACCAGTAATGACTGTCACCCAACATTTTGACAACGCGAGGGTCACGGTTAAGGCAGCGTAAGATAAAGTCAGCTATGCGTGCCAGACTGGTAACGGGCAAGATTTCCGTGTCCTCACCAAGATGACGACTGACCATGCTCTCCTCCTCCTCCTCCTCTCCCCTGTCCTCAGGCCACCC
This sequence comes from Phyllobates terribilis, assembly GCF_046119375.1. Taxonomy (NCBI): domain Eukaryota; kingdom Metazoa; phylum Chordata; class Amphibia; order Anura; family Dendrobatidae; genus Phyllobates; species Phyllobates terribilis. The sequence continues at coordinate 139,138,265 of NW_027362767.1, forward strand.
ACGCTGAACCGACGGTATGACACTTGTACATGTACTACCGTCTACAGCGCATGATAGCAGCTCCTGTTCTTCCTCCTCCTCCTCCTCCTCCTCTCCCTCATTGTCCCCCAATGCACATTGGGATGAGATGAGGCTGGGCTGTGTGTAATCGCTCACTACGGCTTCTTGATCCATCTCATCATACTCTGGCTGCAATGCCTCCTCTTTAATTCTCTGCAGAGAGCGTTGCAAAAGACAGACAAGTGGGATGTTGACACTAATGATGGCGTCATCGCCACTCACCATCTTGGTGGCTCCTCAAAGTTTGTCAGGATGGTACATATGTCAGACATCCAGGTCCACTCCTGAGGTCTTATGTGTGGAGTCTGACCTGAATATCGACGGCCTTGTTGCATCTGGTACTCCACAACTGCTCTCTTCTGCTCACAAAGCCTTTGCAACATGTGGAGGGTAGAGTTCCAACGTGTGGGGACATCACACACCAGTCGGTGTGCCGGAAGCTGCAAACGCTGCTGCAACACAGCAAGGGCGGCGGAAGCTGTAGCCGACTTGCGAAAATGAGCTGACAGGCGGCGTACTTTCACGAGCAGATCTGGCAACTCGGGGTACGATTTAAGAAACCGCTGAACCACGAGGTTAAGCACATGAGCCAGGCATGGTACGTGTGTGATCTAACCTCGCCTCAGAGCCGCCACCAGGTTACGGCCATTGTCACACACGACCATGCCGGGATGTAGGTTCAGCGGTCTCAGCCACAGATCTGCCTGCTCTTTCACAGCTGTCCACAACTCACAAGCAGTGAGAGGTTTATCATCTAAGCTTATGAGTTTCAGCACAGCCTGTTGCCGCTTGGCGGAGGCAGTACTGCAGTGCTTCCAGCTTGTAACTGATGTGGTGATATCTGAGATGGAGGCTGAACATGAGGAGGAGGAGGAGGAGGATGATGCGGAGGAGCTATACACTGTGGGGACAACTATGACTGACATAGGGCCCGCAATCCTCGGTGTGGGGAGGACGTGTTCTGTCCCAAGGTCCGACTGGGTCCCGGCTTCCACTATGTTTACCCAGTGTGCCGTCAGAGAGATGTACCGTCTCTGGCCACAAGCACTTGTCCACGTGTCCGTTGTCAGGTGGACTCTCCCAGTAACTGCGTTGTTGAGGGCACGGCAGATGCTTTGGGACACGTGCTTGTGTAGTGCGGGGATGGCACACCGGGCAAAATAGTGTCGGCTGGGGACCGAGTACCGAGGGACGGCCACCGCCATAAGATTGCGGAAGGATTCTGTCTCCACTAGCCTAAAAGGCAGCATTTCCAATGCAAGCAGTCGTGAAATGTGCGAATTTAGGACTGTGGCCTGTGGGGCGTTAGCTGCGAATTTCCGCTTTCGTTCAAAGGTCTGGGATATGGACAATTGAACGCTGCGGTGGGACGTGGACGTGGACGTTGATGCTGTTTCTTGAGAAACTGCCATAACAAGTGAAGACTGAGAGGAGAGGGCATCTTTACATGCAGTATGGACAGGGGATTGCCTTGCACACACAACAGGGGGTTCTATTGCACGCACAACAGTGGAAGAAGCAGTGGTGACACCCGCTGACACTGGTCGTGGACCCTGGGTTTCGCCCCACAAAGTCGGGTGCTTTGCTGTCATGTGCCTGATCATGCTGGTGGTGGTCAGGCTGGTAGTTTTGTCACCCCTGCTGATGCTGGCATGGGGTTATCAGCAGAGTCTTTAAAAAAATTCCAGACTCTGGAAGATCTAGCGCTTGTACTGGCAACGTCCCTCGTGTTGGTGTTACGGGGAACGGTTGCCCGCCTTCTGTCTGCGGCCACCACACTGCTTCTTCCTGCCTGTTGGGGTACTCTGCCTCCCTCCCCCTGTGTGCTGCTGGCCTCACTCTGCATGTCCTCCTGCCATGTTGGGTCAGTTACTAGATCATCCACCACCTCCTCCTCTTCCACTTGCGCACCACGATGCTCCTCCTCACTTGCTGGCAATTATGTCTCGTCATCGTCCACCTCTTGTGACAAATTGCCAGCGTCGACTTCCTGTGGCCGTGGCTGTTCAAATATTTGGGCATCGCTACATGGGATCTCCTCTTCCACCACTTCAAGCGTATCAGGCGAGGGGCACAAATCTGGAAATGGACCAGTGAACAGCTCTTCAGAGTGTCCAAGTGTGGGATCAATTGCTGTCTGACGACACTCGGCATGGTGGGAGAAAGGAGCATCAGGGTGAGGAGGAGTATGCGGTCGAGACTCACGGCTACTAAGAGTTGACCGTGTGGAAGACAGACCGGAGGTGGTGGTGCCCAGGTAACTGGAAGTATTATCTGCTATCCAATTAATAACCTGTTCACACTGATCAGTTCTCAATACTGGTGTTGTTCTGTGCTTCCCTAGTAATTCGGTCAAGAAGTGGGAGCGAGAAGATGTGGCTGTTGGTTGTGGCACATTTTCACCTTGGCCACGGCCCCGTCCTCTGCACGAACCATCACCAGAATGTCCACTTCCACGTCCCTTGACACGCGCCTTGCCCATTGTAAATGAAGTAAAATAGCTTACACTTGCACTATCAATGGAAAAAGGGTAATAAAAAGTAGATTAGAACCGTGGAAGAGGATAACCAGAGTTCTATTTCTCTGGCCTACACCCGACTCTTTTAAACAATCTGAACAATCAGGGAGAAACTATTACTGTTTTTCTTTACGTAAAAAATACCAAACCTGAATAATAGAGATTTTTTACCGTGGGATGGTAAAACCACAGTTATTGTTTACTGGGGTATACCAGACTTTTTTAAATATATAGATTTGCGGCTGAACAGTGAGCGACACACTCAAACTGTGTTTTTTTTAGATACCAAAGGCCCAAAACTGGATAGTACAGAGATTTGACCCATGGAACTGCAAAACCACACTGGGATTTGTCGGGCCTACACAAGACTATTTTCAACAGATATATTTTTGTGTCACAACAGTCAGGAGACACTACCGTTTTTCTTTACGGAAAATATACCAAAACCTGAATAATAGAGATTTTTTACCGTGGGAAGGCAAAACCACAGTTATTGTTTACTGGGGTATACCAGACTTTTTTAAATAGATATAATTGCGGCTGAACAGTGAGCGACGCACTCAAACTGTGTTTTTTTAGATACCAAATGGCCCAAAAGTGGATAATACAGAGGTTTGAACTGTGGAAGTGCAAAACAACACTTTTGTTTCTCTAGCCTACACCTGACTATTTTCAACAGATATATTTGTGTCTGAAAAATAAAACCCAAAAGGTTAATAAGACGGGTATTTGTACAGTGTGAAAGAGGAAAAAAAAAGAGGATTTAGATGAAAAAAAAAAGGATTTTTCCTGTCCCCTGAGACCTGGAGCTAAGTCCAGCAATTTCAGCAACAGGAGCACACAGGACTGTAATGCTGCGTTTGCTGGTATAACCACTGCGTCTCCTATACCGCCTGCCTGCCTGATATCTGGGATGGATATTAGTCCTGAGAAGGACTGTTTGTTTGATCTGGCAGCCTTTACAGACCCTACACTAACTATTTTGCAGTTTATATCTCTCCCTAAATCAGCAGCGCTGTCCCTACACTGTCTGATCCGGAGCGACTGTGTCCAAGATGGCGGCGCCTGGTTTTAAATACTCGAGGTGACGCTGTGCGGCCAGCCAATCACTGTAATGCTCACAACCAACATGGCTGCGGCATTACAGTGACTGGCTGGCAATCCCTGCATGTTCATTGGCTCTGTAAAGAGCGCCAAACATGCAGGGCAGAGACCCGAGCTCCCGCCCGAGTAACCCGGAAATGTTCGGTGCTCGCCGAACATCCCGAGTAGCGTGATGCTCGGGCGAGTACCGAGCAGTGTCGAGCATGTTCGCTCAACACTTATTATGACAAGAAAAAAGCAGCTAAGTAAAGAAAAACGAGTGGCCATCATTACTTTAATAAATGAAGGTCAGTCAGTCCGAAAAATTGGGCAAACTTTGAAAGTGTCCCCAAGTGCAGTTGCAAAAACCATCAAGCGCTACAAAGAAACTGGCTCACATGAGGACCGCCCCAGGAAAGGAAGTGTGGCACCCCAGAGGGTCTGTTTTCCACAGTGGTGTTGCTTCCCTTAAAAGAGGTAATACCATGTCTGGAGGCAAGTGGGGGGTTTCCTGGTCAGGAACCTATTACATGCAACACATCCTGTCTCCAGACCAGAAAGGGGAGGATCCTGCCCTATATAACTGGATCTGGAGGCGGGGTTAGAAGAGTTCAGTGTGAGGAGTCGAGTTGTGGACACGAAGGAGCCAGGGACTGGAGCTGGAGATAGCTCGTCCTGGCCAGTATACACAGAGTACTGGACACCGGAGTCCGAGGCTGTGGGGATTGCAAACCCAGCAGCAGATACCGCAGGGCAGGAGATTGCAGGTCTCCTGGCCCCATCAGAAGCCCGGAGGCTCAGCAGCACAAAGGGACGAGTACCGCCACAGAGGAGCGAGGAATCCACAAGGCCCGAGTTGCCAGCCATACGGGTGAGCACAGCACGTTACACTCAGGGACGTGGGCTACAACACAGCTATAAACAGGATAGCCAAAGAGCATAGTAAGAACGGCAGGCCTACAACTCCACCTGGCCAGGGGGACTCTATGCTTGCTCCCAGACCGACCAGACCCTTATTACTAGCCAGTACTCCCGTTGGGGCCTGTATTATTGCCACGAGTAAAGACCCTGGGACTGCACTATCTGACTCCGTGTCATTACTGACTACCTGCACCATAACCACCATCATCTATACACGCTGCCCTGGAGCTACACTCTTCCTGTGGGGAGTTACACTACCTTAGCTGCTATACCACCAGCTTCAGAGGACTGTTCCGCAGCAGCGGTTCCCATTGACCGCATTCCACAGGTGGCATAGTAGGACATTAAACACTTTTACACATAGACTACCCTTGGTTTGACCGCCCTGGGTCACGGGCTGGGTCGCCGCCACGGTGACTACAACCCCCAGCGTCTACAGGCTCAGATTCGATACCCCACGGCCCAGGGGGCGCGTCAGAAGCCCAAGAGTCACCTCTGCTTCTGAGGATAAGTTTATCCGAGTCACCTGCCTCAGAAATCGCAGGTTAACAGCAGCTCAGATTAGAGACCAGGTCAATGCCACACAGAGTTCTAGCAGCAGACACATCTCTACAACAACTGTTAAGAGGAGACTTTGTGCAGCAGGCCTTCATGGTAAAATAGCTGCTAGGAAACCACTGCTAAGGACAGGCAACAAGCAGAAGAGACTTGTTTGGGCTAAAGAACACAAGGAATGGACATTAGACCAGTGGAAATCTGTGCTTTGGTCTGATGAGTCCAAATTTGAGATCTTTAGTTCCAACCACCGTGTCTTTATGCGACGCAGAAAAGGTGAATGGATGGACTCTACATGCCTGGTTCCCACCGTGAAGCATGGAGGAGGAGGTGTGATGGTGTGGGGGTGCTTTGCTGGTGACACTGTTTGGGATTTATTCAAAATTGAAGGCATACTGAACCAGCATGGCTACCACAGCATCTTGCAGCGGCATGCTATTCCATCCGGTTTGCATTTTGTTGGACCATTATTTATTTTTCAACAGGACAATGACCCCAAACACACCTCCAGGCTTTTGTAAGGGCTACTTGACCAAGAAGGAGAGCGATGGGGTGCTACGCCAGATGACCTGGCCTCCACAGTCACCAGACCTGAACCCAATCGAGATGGTTTGGGGTGAGCTGGACCGCAGAGTGAAGGCAAAAGGGCCAACAAGTGCTAAGCATCTATGGGAACTCCTTCAAGATTGTTGGAAGACCATTTCCGGTGACTACCTCTTGAAGCTCATCAAGAGAATGCCGAGAGTGTGCAAAGCAAAGCAAAAGGTGGCTACTATGAAGAACCTAGAATATAAGACATATTTTCAGTTGTTTCACACTTTTTTGTTAAGTATATAATTCCACATGTGTTAATTCATAGTTTTGATGCCTTCAGTGTGAATGTACAATTTTCAAAGTCATGAAAATACAGAAAAATCTATAAATGAGAAGGTGTGTCCAAACTTTTGCTCTGTTCTGTATGTTGTTATATTTATTTGCATTGTCTATTTCACCAGCAACTTTCTTTATTGTCACTTTTAAATATATTTTCATTTGTACCTTTTTCATTTTATTTTTTGTTCATTCTATAGTCACATGGCTGATCGTAATTCATTACATAGTATGTTTTCCCCCTCACACATACATAGAGTGACTTTTATATGCCCAGTGAGGTTATACGGTAGTTAGCCCAGGCCTTGCTGCTGTCGCTCCTTATAGGCTTTGTGCTCTCTCTTTTTTATACTCTCACTATACATATTTGTATATGTGCTACTTGTTGTCGGCACATTATTATCATCCTTTGCTGACATGCATTATCACTTTATAATGCTTATTGTTGGAGCTTTCTTTCTGTGCAGGGACATGTGCCCTAACCACCATCCTATGTTTTTGTTTGGGTCTTTCCTCTTGTGTAGGTGCATTCTCGCTGTATGTTGCTAAGCTTTATGCCCAGCCTCGGACTGGCCCACAGGAGAGCAGGAGAATCCTCCGGTAGGCCGCCCCTGTGAAGGCGTGCTAATGAGTAGTGCTATTACCGTTGATTTACAAATTGTAGAAAAAAATTTAATCTAATCATTCTTTAAACAAGCTAGCCTAGTTAATATTACATAGAAGTAAAAGTAAATTTGTGTAGTAGGATCAGGTTATTTTTGCATTTAGCTGAAAAGTGGGCCCCAAAAATCAATGTTATTGTGGGCCTTTACCAACTGGGTCCAACAGTGTATGTGCCCGTATCATTACGAAACGTGTGGGCTGATATTCACGTACCGTGTGTTTGGATATTTGTCTGTCTATATGTGCAGTCTTGATCAGCTTTGCGGTATCTACTCCATATGTTTTAACATCTCATGTGACATTTACAGTTTTTTTATATCACATCACTGTCTAGACCTGTCAACACCTCGTTATATTCCTTGTGCCGTTATCAGTTCAGTTGACAGGCGGATGCGCCTATCAGTTATAATGCCCCCGGCGGAACTAAAATTCGCTCAGACAAAATGCTAGCGCAAGGTAGGCCCGGACCTCCAAGGTGAAGAGAGACAGTTCATGCCAGTTTGTTACTCACTGAGGAATCACGGAGGACGCTGGTACGGTCGGCTAGATCCTCCTTCACCATCTTCATAAACTTTTCCTTCCTTATCAGAGTACCTCGCGCATCAAGGCCTGGGCGCTGGGAGGGTCTCAGACCTTTGATAGTGTTTCCCTGCCTCTGTTGGACCTGGTTTGTGTCTCCCTCCTCTCTACTCCTTGGTTGTCCAAATAACGCTGACCTATGCCACCAGCTTTGTCAGATGGGAATTTTTTGACCAGTTCTTCAACTATGGCCTTCTGGTATTGCAGCATTTTAGTAACCCTCTCTGTCGCAGGAAAGAGAGATGGAAAGTTCTCCTTGTAGCGTGGGTTAAGAAAGGTGACCAACCAGTAACTAGTGGTGGCCAAAATGCATATAATGCAAGGGTCACAGGAAAGGCAGAGGGACATAAACTCAGCCATGTATGCCACACTCCCAAGAAGCAAAACTTCCCTGTCCCCACCAGGAGGATGACTGTCCATGCCCTCCTCCTCCTCATCCTCCCTTTCTTCCTCGTCTTCAGCCAATCCATGTTGAGAAGATGAGATAAGACTTGGCTGGGTAGTGTATGAATAACAAGTGGATGGTCGGCACGTGAAGAGAAGCAATGGTGAAAGAATAAACCCCGGCACTCACGTGTTGAATAATGCTCCTTTAATCCAAACCATGGAGATCCACACAAGACGTTTCAGCCCATCCCAGGCATTTGTCAACTGCGGCGCAACATTACAAAAAAAGATTTTCTATACATCAATCCCAAGGAAATTACATCATAATCAGTAACGTATACATATCATTTTTTTGTGATTTTTTATATATATATATATATATATATATATATATATATATATATATATATATATATTGTATATGTTGTAAATATTTCATATATGGATTTGGTGAAGATTTATGTCAATTATATATTTGTTTTATACATATTTGGTTTAATAAATAATTGTTCATTTTATTTTGCTAATTATTTGATTGAAGGCTTTCTCATATGTTAATGATTATGATGTCATTTCCTTGGGATTGATGTATATAAAATCTTGTGTTGGTCCTGAATATCTAAGCATAATGAAATATGTTTTTGGCACATAGCCAAACTTATAAAATTGCAGATATTATGCAGGATAAAACGTGATTTGTGTTTTTTCTGTTCTTTTATAGACCATATACTGTATATGACGCGCCCCCTGGGACATATTCCTTTTTGAGGGGAATACCCGGCACCGGATCAGATGGGGGGTTGTAGTCTCCGAGCGGCTGTGACCCGGCCCGTGCCCAGGGCGTCAAACTCAGTGTTATGTGGCAGTCCTACAGATGTTATTAAGAGTTCTTTTGTGTCGACTACGCCACCCGTTGTGATGCGGTCACTGTGGCCGCCGCTGCAGCAGGGTCCGCTGAGGCTGATGGTGGGTGCGCAGCTTGGTGGGATAACCCCCAACGGGAGGGGTATAGCCTCAGGGGGGACAGGTGCAGAGGATGGGGGTTGTGGTGGTGCAGTGCAGACGGCAATGAAGACAGAGTCGGGTTGTGCAGTTAAGGGTGTTTACTTACTGCAGATGTTGTACTGGTCACTCCAGCTTCGAGTGACCACCCGAGCCGTGCTGCGTCCACCAGGTCCTGGATCCAGCCAACCCCCAAACAAGTCCGGAGCGTGGCCCTGAGCTCTCCTTCTGTCCCGTTCTCTGGCCGTCCCCACCAGTGATCCACCTAGGTCCAGCTCCCTCGGGCCTTCTGTTGGGACACCCTTGGCCTTGGGTTCCCTGACCCTTCATATGGTGTGCCTTCGGGGTGGATGTGATGGGTGGCCGTGGCAGACGCTGCCCACGGCCTCCGGTCTCTGGCTGGGGTGTGTTTTTGCCCCCACCAGCTTGGGTTCCGGTACCCTGATGCCGACTCTTCACCCGGGGATTTAAGTTGGGATCTTGGAGTCCTTTTCTGCTGTTTCCCCCTCTGGGTCTCTCTCTCTCTTCTCCTCTCTCACTCTGGGTCTCTCTTCTCTGCTCTCAGACTTCCTCTCTGCAACTGACTTGTTCTCTGCATCTGACCCTGATCTTAGTTGGTGCCCACCTTATATACACCCTCTATGTGTGAGCTCAGGTGACCAGCACCCAATGAGCTCCTATCTTTACCCAGGCTGCTCCCCCTATCTGCCCCTACACTACTTGGGATGTACCACCCCCCTCCCACTCCAGCCAGGAACAGACTCGGTCGTACCTGCACATTTCTAAGTGGGAGTACCGTCGGTCTGTTCCTCGGAAATGGGATGTGTGTAGTGCATGCAGCTTTCTGAGCTCAGCTCCACACTCCATCCTTACCCGGGAGTGGAATATCACACCTCTGGGTTGAGGTGCAATACCCCTGTAGCAGCCGAATCCTCAGGGTGCTACATATACATATCATTTCTACCTTCCTGTAGTTGTCTATACAGGAATTCCTGCCTTCCCGTTCTATCCTTGAGTCGGTTGACCCTGTCTGCTCATATCTTTATAGTGTTTTCTCAAGACATCCCCTGATTTATTCATATCTATAATAGTGAATACACAGAATTTTTACAGGATCTGATGACAACCGACTTTATTAGGATTTTGTTATCTATGGTCTTGGGAGTTAAATGGATTTCCATAATCCCGGTTTTGTGATGATCAGGGTCTACCAGGAACCCCATTCTCATACACCTAGGGGGCCAAACTCCGCGTCTTAGGCAGGTGACAGCATTTGTGCAGGTCGTTGCCCCTCTCCTCTCCTTGATATACCTATCTTATAAACTGATTTTCCTGGATCATCTAGTTTTGGGGACATCTTCATATCTGAGAGATGTTCCTGCTCTGTTTTTTTATATTTTCTTGATTTTCGTGTCTATTTTTATGTTTTCACCCATGAGGTGATTTTAAAAATGATTTAATAAAATGTTATTTTAGGGGAACTTATGTTAAACACTTCTGATACACCGACACTAGACTGTTATTGGTGAACTTCAGGACCACCCATCCAGCATCAGCGTCTGACGTCACAAGCTCTTCTGAATGAGGGGCACAAATTCCCACAGACGCCTCCAACATCTTGTAGAAAGGGTCCAACTCCAAATTAACGCCTGGAATGGGATGTTATAAAATCCTGTATCCTTATACTTATGTCCATATGGTGTATATGTCTAATAACAATATAAGAAAAACATTGGATAATAAGACGCTTCTGCATATATGTGGTCATGGGTGTATGTGTGGGGGGTCCCATCATTTCTAATAATTTGCTGTATCAGGTCATTTACACATTTATAAACCCCCCATAGACTTTATTACACATGATTAGATTGGATCTCATTGGCTGCAGGGCTTGTTCTAAGCACATTCTAGAATGTTGTGACATCACAGGATCGGCGCCATGGCGACCTCTGCCTGGACATTATGACATCATGAGGAATATATAAGCAGCCGCGCGCCCGGACCTCCTCTGAGGGATATAGTAGGAGATTTACAGTAAGTATACGTGTCTTACACTCCTGTCCCTCCTTATTATTCCCCATTTCCTACCTATAGAAGTGTCTGATTTCTTATGACAAGCTTCCTCTACTTCCCAATTCTCATACCCCGTACATTATTAATGAGAAAACCTTATATTGGTTAATGAGCTCGTTATGGTAATATTTACTATTGATAATATTGGTATTTAATATCAGGCGATTTATAAGGAAACTTCTCTATTTCTCCAATTCAGGATTTACGTTTATTTGCATCAAGCAAAAATGCAAGAAGAAATGCGAGAGCAATTCATGTAAGTCCGAAATAAGACAAGTCATGGATCAGGATAGTGATTGTAATGCCGCCTCTATACGTCTGTATAATAATGAATTTCTGTGTCTGATGTCTGTTCTTTATGTACGGCCAAATGCCCGGACCTTGGGTCAGTACGATTACCACACGACCAAAATAGTATTTTTTTTTTAAGTGGTGAAAAAAAAATTACTAAAACCCCAAAAATGATCCTGAGTCGCCATTTTTGAACACTGGTAGCATTATTATTTTTGGTGGATGGGGCTGTGTGGGGCTTGTGTATTTTGCGTCGTGACCTGATGTCTTTATTGATTCTATTTTGTGGTAGTTACGACGCTTTGTTCGCTTCTTAATACTTTTTTTTGTGGAGTTGTAGCAATCAAAAACGCGCAATTTTGCCATTTTGATTTCTTTTTTGCTTTACAGTTTTTACAGATTGGGTCAATTCATTTTATATTTTCGTACATCGGACTTTTCTGAACTCGTTGATACCAAATACGTGTATTTTTTTCCCTTTCTTTAATATTAAACTGGAGAAAAGGGGGGTGATGTGATTTTTTCTTTCCTTTTTTCTCTCTTTTATTAAACCCTCTTGTCACAGTATCATAATGTACAGAACACGTCACAATAGAATATATCACACACTAGCCGAGATAATCAGCCTCAGGTCAGGAGCGGACAGTCGCCTTAAATAGGATTAAAATAGAAAGTTTTTATCTGAAAACACAGATGTTAAAAATTCCCATAACTAAGAATAATGAGGGACTGTCCAATGAGAGCGAGCAGAGATCCTGCAGAGAGTCCAGAAGAATTGCTGGAAGTCTACAGAGGATCCAGTATAAGTGCAGAAGAGGCATTGATGGGGAAATGCTGATCAGATCAGGGGTTAATCAGATCATTAGCATAATCAGCCCCTTCTCTGGGATGAGAGAATATTCGCACCTGTGACCCCCGGCATTAAAGAGAATCTATCACCAGGTTTTTGCTTCCCTATCTAAAAGCAACGATTCCAGCGATGTGTCACTTACTGGGCTGCTTGCTGCAGTTTTAATAAAATCCCTGTTTTCTCTGCTGCAGATCTAGCAGTTCCCTGAATGCTGAGCCCTGTATAACCTGCCCTCAGCACTGATTCACAGCTTTTTGTGTGCACTGTGCATAGGCAGAAATCTGCCAAACAGAGGTTGGTGCAGAGTTACACAGAGGTCATGAGTGTGGAAGACTACATGGCAGCAGATTTAGTAGTCCTCTAGTGATAACCTCCTGCTGATAAAACACTGATTTTATTGAACCTATAGCATGCAGCCCAGTGAGTGACATCTTGCTGGAATCAGGGTCTCTGTCCCTGTATCATGATGCTCCTATATTAAATAGCAAACAACCTGCTGACAGATTCCCTTTAACAGTGGAATATAGTAAATGTAAAACTGTTGGCAAAGAAAGTGCCCAGAATGGAGGGAGAAGGGGGGGATTTACCCCATGTGTCACGGTCACTAATACTGCTGAACATCTAATAATTCCTGGCGTTTGTAGCTGTCACTATCAGATCTATTCTCCATGTATAATAGGGAGGAGCGCATCACCTTCCTCACAGAAGACATTCAGGAGAAAACCATCTCCCTGGAGAAGATAGAGCAGACGATGTAAGTGCTGAGATTTATTGCGCTAATGAAAGCAAACGTTCTAGATGATAAATGATCGATGTTCTTACAGTTTCTCCCCTCCCCCCACTGTGGACGTCACTGACTGTGGGGTTATTATACTTTACAGAAGAGCGGATCTCACAACTTTCCAGCCTTTACATCATCATTTTGCTCCTGCTGAACTCCTAGATTCCTCGTTCATTGCCCCCATAAAGTATGATGCCAACAAGAGTACCCCCAAACACAGTATGATACCCCTATGGTGAATTCCTCCACATGCACAGTATAATGACACTAATGTACCCCACCTCAACTCCCAAGGCAAAGTATGGTGATCCCAACACAATATGATCCCCAAACTGTGACCCCAACACAGCCCTCCATACAGTATAATGGGCCTACATACAGTACATGTATGGCCCCCACACCGCACTATACTGTATAATGGCCCCCACACAGTATAATGGCCCCCACACAGTATGATACCCCCATGGTGAATTCCTCCACATGCACAGTATAATGACACTAATGTACCCCACCTCAGCTCCCAAGGAAAAGTATGGTGATCCCAAAACAGTATGATCCCCAAACTGTGACTCCCACACAGCCCTCCATACAGTATAATGGGCCTACATACAGTATATGTATGGCCCCCACACCGCACTATACTGTATAATGGCCCCCACACAGTATAATGGCCCCCACACAGTATGATGGACCCCACACAAACTTTCACACTGTATAATTGCTTCTATATAGTATAATGTGCCCCCCATAATCATCCATGTAGTTTAATACACTCCTCATGGTCCTCCATACAATATAATGCACCTCCATGGTCCTCCATAGAATATAATGCTCTCCCGATGGTCCTCCATAAAGTATAATGCCCTCCTCATGGTCCTTCATACAATATAATGCACCCCCCATACAATATAATGCACCCCCTCATGGTTCTCCATACAGTATAATGCATCCCCTTTGGTTCTCCATACAATAAAATGCACCCCTCATGGTCCTCCATATAGTATAATGCACCACCTATGGTCCTCCGTACAATATAATACACCCCCCATGGTCCTTCATACAATATAATGCACCCACCCATGGTCCTGCAGACAGTATAATGTACCCCCCATGGTGCTTCATACAATATAAAACACCCACCCATGTTCCTCCGTACAATATAATTCACCCCATGGTCCTCCATACAGTATAATACATCCCCCATGTACACCATACATTATAATTCTCCCCTCTTGGTCCACCATACAGTATAATGCACCCCCCATGGTCCTCCATACAGTATAATGCAACCCCCATGGTCCTCCATACAGTATAATGCCCCCCCAATGGCTCTCCATACAGTATAATGCACCCCCCTTGGTCCTCCATACAGTGTAATGCCTCCCATGGTCCTCCATACAGTATAATGCACCTCCCATGGTCCTCCATACAATATAATGCACCCCCCATGCTCATCCATACAATATAATGCACTCCCCATGGTCCTCCATACAGTATAATTCACCCCCATGGTCCTCCATACAATATAATGCTCCCCCCATGGTCCTCAATACAATATAATGCACCCCCCGTGGTCCTCCATGCAATATAATGCACCCCCCATGGTCCTCCATACAATATAATGCTCCCCCTTGGTCCACCATACAGTATAATGAACCCCCCCTTGGTCCACCATACAATATAATGCACCCCTCATGGTCCGCCATACAGTATAATGCCCCCCCTTGGCCCACCATACAATATAATGCACCCCCCATGGTCCTCCATACAATATAATGATCCCCCGTTGGTCCACCATACAGTATAATGCCCCCCCCCCCCACTGGTCCACCATACAATATAATGCACCCCTCATGGTTCTCCATACAGTAGAATGCACCCCCATGGTCCTCCATATGATATATAATGCCCCCCATGGTCCTCCATACAGTATAATGCACCTCCCTTGTCCACCATACAGTATAATGCTCCCCCTTGGTCCTCAATACAATATAATGTACCCCCAATGGTCCTCCATAAAATATAGTTCTCCCCCTTGGTCCACTATACAGTATAATGCCCCCCTTTGGTCCACCATACAATATAATGCACCCCCCGTGGTCCACCATACAATATAATGCACCCCCCGTGGTCCTCCATACAATATAATGCACCCCCCATGGTCCTCCATACAATATAATGCACCCCCATGGTCCTCCATACAATATAATGGTCCCCCCGTGGTCCATCATACAATATAATGCACCCCCCGTGGTCCACCATACAATATAATGCACCCCCTTGGTCCTCCATACAATATAATGCACCCCCATGGTCCTCCATACAATATAATGATCCCCCCTTGGACCGTGACCTGATGTCTTTATTGATACTATTTTGTGGTAGTTACGACGCTTTGTTTGCTTCTTAATACTTTTTTTGTGGGGTTGCAGCAATCAAAAACGCGCAATTTTGCCATTTTGATTTCTTTTTTGCTTTACAGTTTTTACAGATTGGGTCAATTCATTTTATATTTTCGTACATCGGACTTTTCTGAACTCGTTGATACCAAATACGTGTATTTTTTTCCCTTTCTTTAATATTAAACTGGAGAAAAGGGGGGTGATGTGATTTTTTCTTTCCTTTTTTCTCTCTTTTATTAAACCCTCTTGTCACAGTATCATAATGTACAGAACACGTCACAATAGAATATATCACACACTAGCCGAGATAATCAGCCTCAGGTCAGGAGCGGACAGTCGCCTTAAATAGGATTAAAATAGAAAGTTTTTATCTGAAAACACAGATGTTAAAATTCCCATAACTAAGAATAATGAGGGACTGTCCAATGAGAGCGAGCAGAGATCCTGCAGAGAGTCCAGAGGAATTGCTGGAAGTCTACAGAGGATCCAGTATAAGTGCAGAAGAGGCATTGATGGGGAAGTGCTGATCAGATCAGGGGTTAATCAGATCATTAGCATAATCAGCCCCTTCTCTGGGATGAGAGAATATTGGCACCTGTGACCCCCAGCATTAAAGAGAAGCTATCACCAGGTTTTTGCTTCCCTATCTAAAAGCAACGATTCCAGCGATGTGTCACTTACTGGGCTGCTTGCTGCAGTTTTAATAAAATCCCTGTTTTCTCTGCTGCAGATCTAGCAGTTCCCTGAATGCTGAGCCCTGTATAACCTGCCCTCAGCACTGATTCACAGCTTTTTGCGTGCACTGTGCATAGGCAGAAATCTGACAAACAGAGGTTGGTGCAGAGTTACACAGAGGTCATGAGTGTGGAAAACTACATGGCAGCAGATTTAGTAGTCCTCTAGTGATAACCTCCTGCTGATAAAACACTGATTTTATTGAACCTATAGCATGCAGCCCAGTGAGTGACATCTTGCTGGAATCAGGGTCTCTGTCCCTGTATCATGATGCTCCTATATTAAATAGCAAACAACCTGCTGACAGATTCCCTTTAACAGTGGAATATAGTAAATGTAAAACTGTTGGCAAAGAAAGTGCCCAGAATGGAGGGAGAAGGGGGGGATTTACCCCATGTGTCATGGTCACTAATACTGCTGAACATCTAATAATTCCCGGCGTTTGTAGCTGTCACTATCAGATCTATTCTCCATGTACAATAGGGAGGAGCGCATCACCTTCCTCACAGAAGACATTCAGGAGAAGACCATCTTCATGGAGAAGATAGAGCAGACGATGTAAGTGCTGAGATTTATTGCGCTAATGAAAGCAAACGTTCTAGATGATAAATGATCGATGTTCTTACAGTTTCTCCCCTCCCCCCACTGTGGACGTCACTGACTGTGGGGTTATTACACTTTACCCCGAGTTACAGAAGAGCAGATCTCACAACTTTCCAGCCTTTACATCATCATTCTCCTCCTGCTGAAGTCCTAGATTCCTCTTTCATTGCTCCCATAAAGTGTGATGCCAACAAGAGTACCCCCAAACACAGTATGATACCCCCATGGTGAATTCCTCCACATGCACAGTATAATGACACTAATGTACCCCACCTCAACTCCAAAGGAAATGTATGGTGATCCCAACTCAGTATGATCCCCCACCTGTGACCCCACACAGCCCTTCATACAGTATAATGGACCTACATACAGTATATGTATGGCCCCCACACCGCACTATACTGTATAATGGCCCCCACACAGTATAATGGCCCCCACACAGTATGATAGACCCCACACAAACTTTCACACTGTATAATTGCTTCTATATAGTATAATGCGCCCCCCATAATCATCCATGTAGTTTAATACACTCCTCATGGTCCTCCATACAATATAATGCACCTCCATGGTCCTCCATAGAATATAATGCTCTCCCGATGGTCCTCCATAAAGTATAATGCCCTCCTCATGGTCCTTCATACAATAAAATGCACCCCCCATACAATATAATGTATCCTCTCATGGTTCTCCATACAGTATAATGCATCCCCTATGGTTCGCCATACAATATAATGCACCCCTCATGGTCCTCCATACAGTATAATGCACCCCCTATGGTCCTCCGTACAATATAATACACCCCCGTGGTCCTTCATACAATATAATGCACCCACCCATGGTCCTCCATGCAGTATAATGTACCCCCCATGGTCCTTCATACAATATAATGCACCCACCCATGGTCCTCCGCACAATATAATTCACCCCATGGTCCTCCATACAGTATAATACATCCCCCATGTACACCATACAATATAATGCTCCCCTCTTGGTCCACCATACAGTATAATGCACCCCCCATTGTCCTCCATACAGTATAATGCACCCCCCATGGTCCTCCATACAGTATAATGCCCCCCCAATGGCTCTCCATACAGTATAATGCACCCCCCTTGGTCCTCCATACAGTGTAATGCCTCCCATGGTCCTCCATACAGTATAATGCACCTCCCATGGTCCTCCATACAGTATAATGCCCCACATGGTTCTTTATACAGTATAATGCTCCCCCCATGGTCCTCCATACAGTATAATGCACCTCCCATGGTCCTCCATACAGTATAATGCCCCCCCATGGTCCTCCATACAGTATAATGCACCCCCCATAGTCCTCGATACAGTATAATGCCCGTCATGGTCCTCCATACAGTATAATGCACCTCCCATGGTCCTCCATACAATATAATGCACCCCCATGGTCCTCCATACAATATAATGCACTCCCCATGGTCCTCCATACAGTATAATTCACCCCCATGGTCCTCCATACAATATAATGGTCCCCCATGGTCCTCCATACAATATAATGCACCCCCATGGTCCTCCATGCAATATAATGCACCCCCCATGGTCCTCAATACAATTTTAATGCACACCCCATGGTCCTCCATACAATATAATGCACTCCCCATGGCCCTCCATTCAGTATAATGCCCCTCCCCCTTGGTCCACCATACAATATAATTCACCTCCCGTGGTCCTCCATACAGTATAATGCACCCCCCATGGTCCTCCGTACAGTATAATGCCCCCCATGGTCCTCCATACAGTATAATGCACCACCCCATGGTCCTCCATTCAGTATAATGCCCCTCCCACTTGGTCCACCATACAATATAACTCACCTCCCGTGGTCCTCCATACAGTATAATGCACACCCCACCTCTCCTGGTTCCCCCCGATGCTCCGGTCTGCTGAGCCTGTGGTGTGAAGCTCCACACATCTCAGAGCAGCGGCCGCCCTGTAATTACGTCATCGCGCCCGCTGCTCTGACTCGTCAGACGCCAAGGCAGAATGATGGGAGATAGGAGATGACAGAGGTGAGGGGCCACTATCATCTCCATAGCAGGTAGAATGATGCATTATGATGAGCTATTGGATACAGAGGCCCAGATATTATTCCTGCATCGGGCCTTTCGCTGTCTGTGTCCACTCCTGGCATCAATGCTCATCAAAAATCCTAATAACTACATTCATAGATGTAACAATTCTTACATTTAGTCCAGAGCTACACTGGGACTTGTAGTGCTACCAACTCATCTCTACCTACTGGTGATTGCTGAAGCCAATAACATTGCATGGAACATATTTATTGTAAGGTTGTTGTAGCTTAAAGGGGTTGGTCCCAGCTTAGCTGGGGGTCCGACTGCTGGGTCCTCCACCCATCCAGAGAACATTGTTCTGAAGTTAGGGGGATAATTTGTCAGATGTGTATACATGAGGAATAACACTATTTCTGGCCATTAGATGACTTGTATCCTATATTGTTCACCAGTCTTCTCCTCTCTCATCTTCAGTTGTCTCTGATCTAGAGGGCAGAGACTCACTGTTATCATGTCTCATATGCACAGTACACAGATACAGAGGGATTCCTGATCTTTCTTCTCTGCTTAAGTCATGTTTAGAAGTAGCAGCAGCACAGAGGACATTATACAGCAGTACTCAGCAGTCTAGCTGTGCATCCAGCTCTGTACTCAGCAGTCTAGCTGTGCATCCAGCTCTGTACTCAGCAGTCTAGCTGTGCATCCAGCTCTGTACTCAGCAGTCTAGCTGTGCATCCAGCTCTTGGATAAGTTATGCTCCTGTCTAGCTGCAGCGCTATGTTTCTGTGTCTCTCTTTCTGTTTTCTCCTTCTGCCCTTCACTCCTCCTCCTCTACAGAGTATAATAGGCCATGTAATCAGACACCGCACTGAGCTGACGGCTGTCCTGCTTTCACCAAGATAAATGTAACCTGTGTCTTCAGAGTGGACAGTGAGTTCAGGAGGCGGGGGGAGTAGAAGTGGCTCATAAGTGGAGATGGAAACAGATTCCTCTGATAAAATAGATGACAAACCTTCTTATATTTGTTTGTACTATTGAGTTTCTGACCATTTATCACAAGTTGATGTATCTTCCTTGTACGATAGTGATGACACCACTGACGATCCAGAATCGGAGATACATGTGGAATTAGCAGAACTGATCTCGAAGAACATCGTGACTATGTAAGTGCAGAGAATTACTGATCTAATAGAAGTAAACCTTCTAGATGACACCATGATATAGATGTTTCCTTCTCTCCAATGTGTGATTCTCTGTATTCAGGACTGATAATAGAAAACCTATCTGCACGTGATATACAGTACAGACCAAAAGTTTGGACACACCTCATTTAAAGATTTTTCTGTATTTTCATGACTTTGAAAATTGTACATTCACACTGAAGGCATCAAAACTATGAATTAACACATGTGGAATTATATACTTAACAAAAAAGTGAGAAACATCTGAAAATATGTCTTATATTCTAGGTTCTTCAAAGTAGCCACCTTTTGCTTTGATGACTGCTTTGCACACTCTTGGCATTCTCTTGATGAACTTCAAGAGGTAGTCACCGGAAATGGTCTTCCAACAATCTTGAAGGAGTTCCCAGAGATGCTTAGCACTTGTTGGCCCTTTTGCCTTCACTCTGCGGTCCAGCTCACCCCAAACCATCTCGATTGGGTTCAGGTCTGGTGACTGTGTAGGCCAGGTCATCTGGCGTAGCACCCCATCACTCTCCTTCTTGGTCAAATAGCCCTTACACAGCCTGGAGGTGTTTTTGGGGTCATTGTCCTGTTGAAAAATAAATGATGGTCCAACTAAACGCAAACCGGATGGAATAGCATGCCGCTGCAAGATGCTGTGGTAGCCATGCTGGTTCAGTATGCCTTCAATTTTGAATAAATCCTCAACAGTGTCACCAGCAAAGCACCCCCACACCATCACACCTCCTCCTCCATGCTTCATGGTGCGAACCAGGCATGTAGAGTCCATCCGTTCACCTCTTCTGCGTCGCACAAAGACACGGTGGTTGGAACCAAAGATCTCAAATTTGGACTCATCAGACCAAAGCACAGATTTCCACTGGTCTGATGTCCATTCCTTGTGTTCTTTAGCCCAAACAAGTCTCTTCTGCTTGTTGCCTGTCCTTAGCAATGGTTTCCTAGCAGCTATTTTACCATGAAGGCCTGCTGCACAAAGTCTCCTCTTAACAGTTGTTGCAGAGATGTGTCTGCTGCTAGAACTCTGTGTGGCATTGACCTGGTCTCTAATCTGAGCTGCTGTTAACCTGCGATTTCTGAGGCTGGTGACTCGGATAAACTTATCCTCAGAAGCAGAGGTGACTCTTGGTCTTCCTTTCCTGGGGCGGTCCTCATGTGAGCCAGTTTCTTTGTAGCGCTTGATGGCTTTTGCAACTGCACTTGGGGACACATTCAAAGTTTGCCCAATTTTTCGGACTGACTGACCTTCATTTCTTAAAGTAATGATGGCCACTCGTTTTTCTTTACTTAGCTGCTTTTTTCTTGCCATAATACAAATTCTAACAGTCTATTCAGTAGGACTATCAGCTGTGTATCCACCTGACTTCTGCACAACACAACTGATGGTCCCAACCCCATTTATAAGGCAAGAAATCCCACTTATTAAACCTGACAGGGCACATCTGTGAAGTGAAAACCATTTCTGGTGACTACCTCTTGAAGCTCATCAAGAGAATGGCAAGAGTGTGCAAAGCAGTCATCAAAGCAAAAGGTGGCTACTTTGAAGAACCTAGAATATAAGACATATTTTCATTTTTTTTCACACTTTTTTGTAAAGTATATAATTCCACATATGTTAATTCATAGTTTTGATGCCTTCAGTGTGAATGTACAATTTATATATATATATATATATATATATATATATATATATATACACAGATAGCTGCCATTACTGGGGGCCACTCGTGTGTCATATCTTATTATAAAGATGGCAAAGTGTTTTTTATGGGTTACAAACAGAGGAATTGTTGTTTCACTTATTGAATACAAGTGTGAAAAAAAGAAAAATGAGCCAAGATCTTAAAGGGAACCGGTCACCTGAAAAAACGCTATTACCAGCAGATATGGGGTTACTCGTCAGGTTTATAGCTCTATGAACCTGCCCGGTGCTGGCACTTGGAGCCCCGCTGCTGGGAAGAAATCAGCATTATTCTCCCCGGCAGCGTTCGGCTTCCAGTCATAGTGGTGCCAGCGGTGGATCAGTCACCGTTGTGTATAGAGAGAGGCGGCTGTGACTGAAAGCCCAGACTGACAGCCAGTCCCGATCCTGAGCCAGTGTCAGTCAGTACAGGGGCGGATACAGCCGGCACTCTCTATACACAGGGGTGACTGATCCCCGCCGCTGCTGCCCATCACTGGAAGCTGCCGGGGGAATAACGTTCACTTCCTTTCGGCAGCGGGGCTCTCAGTGCCGGCACCGGGCAGGTTTAGGACACTATTAACCTGCAGATTAACCCCATATTTGCAGGTTAATATTGCTTTTTTCAGGTGACAGATTCCCTTTAATGTGACTTCTGTAGAAATATATAGAAACATATACAAAAAGTCATCTGAGCGCTGGTGTGCTGAGGAGCCCAGACTGCACGGACATCTGCCGGGAGACACAGACTTTACAATCCAAGATTTCAGTCCAGCAAAGCAAAGATAATCCCATAAAGCGTAATATTTATTCCACCATGGACAAAATATGATAATGATAAAGAATCCAGGAGATAAAGGGTTATTCCAGGAGATCGGTGATGACGTCTCAGTGCCCCGGACCCTCGCTGATGTACAGCCCGTATACACAGGGATACCAGAGATTAGAAAATAAATAAAAATATATTTTCCACCTGTGGGAACAATTTTTTTGTTACATTTTTTACATGAATATATTTAGTTGCTAAACACTATTTTTTCAATTTGGTTTCATTACATATTTTGCTCCATTTGGCTTTTACCAGATGTTTCCTTGTATATTCACAAATTTGGAGAAAAAAAATTTTCCTCTTGTCGCCGCTTTCGAAGAGTCGTTATTAAAAATATTTATGTATAAAAAATAAAACGTTTCAATCATCCTCCTTTTCATATTTAAAAAAAAATTAAGAAAACCCATTTGATATCATCGAATCACTAAAAGTCCGATCTATCAAGATATAAAATTATTTTAACCAGACATAAAACTCCAAAAAGAAAAGAGTCGAGACACGAGAATATCGTTTTTTTCAGTTGCTGTACGACCCATAAGAAATACAGTAAGAATAAACTGAAACGTCGTATCTGCGCCACCAAAATGGTATCAATGAAAAAGAAAGCTCCGGTCTACAGTTACAGGGCTCAGAAAACGGGGTCAGAAAACCCATCCATTACTTACAAAGATTTACATTATTATTAACCACTAAATCCTAAAATAAACCCTTATAAGTTTACTGTCACCGTATTCTAACCGCCCTAAAGAGTAATACCGCCCTACAGAATAATACCGCACTAAAGAGTAATACCGCCCTACAGAATAATGCCACTCTAAAGAATAATACCTCTCTAAAGAATAATACCGCCCTAAAAAGTAATACCGCCATAAAGAGTAATACCGCTCTAAAGAATAATACCGCCCTAAAGAGTAATACCGCCCTAAAGAGTAATACCGCCATAAAGAATAATACCGCCCTAAAGAATAATGCCACTCTAAAGAGTAATACCGCTCTAAAGAATAATACCGCTCTAAAGAATAATACCGCTCTAAAGAGTAATACCGCCCTAAAGAATAATGCCACTCTAAAGAGCAATACCGCTCTAAAGAGTAATACCGCCGTACAGAATAATGCCACTCTAAAGAATAATACCGCCCTAAAAAGTAATACTGCCCTAAAGAGTAATTCCGCCCTAAAGAGTAATACCGCTCTAAAGAATAATACCGCCCTAAAGAGTAATACTGCCCTAAAGAATAATACCACCCTAAAGAATAATGCCTCTCTAAAGATTAATACCGCTCTAAAGAGTAATACTTCCCTGAAGAGTAATACCACTCTAAAGAATAATACCGCCCTAAAGAGTAATACTGCCCTAAAGAGTAATACCGCCCTAAAAAGTAATACCGCCTTACAGAATAATGCCACTCTAAAGAATAATACCACCCTAAAGAATAATACCACCCTAAAGAGTAATGCCGCCCTAAAGAATAATACTGCCCTAAAGAAAAATACCGCCCTAAAGAGTAATACCGCTCTAAAGAATAATACTGCCCTAAAGAATAATACCGCCCTAAAGAGTAATACTGCCCTAAAGAGTAATACCGCCTTAAAGAGTAATACTGCCCTAGAGAATAATACCGCCCTAAAGAGTAATACCGACCTAAAGAATAATATCACCCTAAAGAATAATGTCACCCTTCAGAATAATACCGCCCTAGAGAGTAATACCAGCCTACAGAATAATGCAGCCTTACAGGATAATACCGCCCTAAAGAGTAATACCACCCTAAAGAGTAATATCGCCCTACAGAATAATACCACCCTAAAGAGTAATAACACCCTAAAGAATAATACCACCCTACAGAGTAATACCGCCCTAAAAAATAATACTGCCCTAAAGAGTAATAACGCCCTAAAGAATGATACCGGCTTACAGAATAATACCGTCCTAAAGAATAATACAGCCCTAAAGTGTAATATCACCCTACAGAGGAATACCGCCCTACAAAATAATACCGCCCTACAGAGTAATACCACCCTACAGAATAATACCACCCTACAGAGTAATACCGCCCTACAGAATAATACCGCCCTACAAAGTAATACCGCCCTACAGAATAATACTGTCCTAAAGAGTCATACCGCTCTAAAGAATATTACCGGCTTACAGAATAATACTGCCCTAAATAATAATACCGCCCTAAAGAGTAATATCGCCCTACAGAGTGATACCGCCCTACAGAATAATACCAACCTACAGAGTAATTCTGCCCTACAGAATAATACCGCCCTAAAGAGTAATACCACCCTAAAGAATAATACCGCCCTACAGAATAATACCACCCTACAGAGTAATACCACCCTAAAGAGTAATACCACCCTACAGAATAATACAGTCCTACAGAATAATACCGCCCTAAAGAGTAATACCACCCTAAAGAGTAATATCGCCCTACAGAATAATACCACCCTAAAGAATAAAAATGCCCTAAAAAATAATACCGCCTTAAAGAGTAAAACCACCCTAAAAAATAATACCGGCTTACAGAATAATACCGCCCTAAAGAATAATACCGCCCTAATGAGTAATATCGCCCTACACAGTAATACCGCCCTACAGAATAATACCATCCTACAGAGTAATACCACCCTACAGAATAATACCACCCTAAAGAGTAATATCGCCCTACACAGTAATACCGCCCTACAGAATAATACCACCCTAAAGAGTAATACCACCCTAAAGAATAATACCGCCCTACAGAGTAATACCGCCCTACAGAATAATACCACCCTAAAGAATAATACCACCCTACAGAATAATACCACCCTAAAGAGTAATACCACCCTAAAGAATATTACCGGCTTACAGAATAATACTGCCCTAAAGAATAACACCGCCCTAAAGAGTAATATCGCCCTACAGTGTAATACCGCCCTACAGAATAATATCGCCCTAAAGAGTAATACCACCTTAAAGAATAATACCGCCCTAAAGAGTAATATCGCCCTACAGAGTAATACCGCCCTACAGAATAATATCACCCTACAGAGTAATACTGCCCTACAGAATAATACCGCCCTACAGAGTAATACTGCCCTACAGAATAATACCGCCCTAAAGAGTAATACCAACCTAAAGAATAATACCGCCCTACAGAGTAATACCACCCTAAAGAATATTACCGGCTTACAGAATAATACTGCCCTAAAGAATAATACCGCCCTAAAGAGTAATATCGCCCTACAGTGTAATACCGCCCTAAAGAGTAATACCAACCTAAGAATAATACCGCCCTACAGAGTAATACTGCCCTACAGAATAATACCGCCCTAAAGAGTAATACCAACCTAAAGAATAATACCGCCCTACAGAGTAATACCGCCCTACAGAATAATACCGCCCTACAGAGTAATACCGCCCTACAGAATAATATCACCCTACAGAGTAATACTGCCCTGCAGAATAATACCGCCCTACAGAGTAATACTGCCCTACAGAATAATACCGCCCTAAAGAGTAATACCAACCTAAAGAATAATACCGCCCTACAGAGTAATACCACCCTAAAGAATATTACCGGCTTACAGAATAATACTGCCCTAAAGAAAAATACCGCCCTAAAGAGTAATATCGCCCTACAGTGTAATACCGCCCTACAGAATAATATCACCCTAAAGAGTAATACCACCCTAAAGAATAATACCGCCCTAAAGAGTAATATCGCCCTACAGAGTAATACCGCCCTACAGGATAATACCGCCCTACAGAGTAATACTGCCCTACAGAATAATAACGCCCTAAAGAGTAATACCAACCTAAAGAATAATACCGCCCTACAGAGTAATACCGCTCTACAGAATAATACCGCCCTACAGAGTAATACCAACCTAAAGAATAATACCGCCCTACAGAGTAATACCGCCCTAAAGAATAATACCACCCTAAAGAGTAATACCAGCCTACAGTGTAATACCACCCTAAAGAGTAAGATCACCCTAAAGAATAATACTGCCCTAAAGAATAATACCGCCAGACCATTTTACCAAATAATGAATGCTGGAATAAGTTACTTTTTTTTCACCATTTTGCCACTTTTGGAATTTTTTCCCGTTTTCAGTACATTATATGGTAAAGTGATTGGTGTAATTCAAGACTACAACTCGATCCGCAAAAAATCAAGTTCTCAAATGACTATGGAGACCAAAAAATATAAGGACACGGCTCCTGGAAGACGGGGAGTAAAAGTGAAGGAAAAATGAAGGCTCAAAAATGGAAAATTCCCCGCTCATTATATCATTAAATAAGTCTGGGATAGACGTATATAAAAAGCACATAATTCGGGCAGATGGACCATGAGGTCTATTTATGCCGCCAGCATTCTAGGTTTCTTCTGTCCCTATACAGTGAGCGCCCTCTAGTGTTGACTCCACATAGACCAAATTGTATCATTTGTGTGATCTAGATGGAAAATGTTGGCAAAGTATTGTGGATGGAGGCGAAGGGGCGGAATTTGTTCCTAATGATCTTCATATTGCTGCTATTTCTACATTTACATATGATGATGATGATGATATATGTTCCATGTACCACAGATGGGAACTATTAGCAGAAAAAATAGAAAAGGAAAAGAAAGAACTGAAGATCATGGAGGAATCTCTGTAAGTGCTTTTATCTCAGGTAGAGATGATATAAAACCCGTCTGCACACACTATATACCTGTCTACACTGATAGTTGTCATTAGAGAGTGGCGCCCCCTGCAGTCACAGTACACCCTGGGTGGTGCGATCGCCCCGATATGTCACCTTTGTCGGATCATTGTGGGTCTGAGGTCGCTGTGATACATTCGCTGTTGTGAAATCTTTGTTACTACTTTTCTTTTCTTCACTTTTCCTAAAGATGGATCCACAAAATCAGGAGCACTCCACCGACTTTCATTCCCGATAGGTTTCCAAAGCCTCTCTGGCGTCCGACCCTTGGATCCATCGAGTACGTATGTTATTTCTGGGAATCTAATACTATCTGACCCGCCTGATGTACAGTGGGTACGAAAAGTATTCAGACCCTTTTACATTTTTCACTCTTTGTTTCATTGCAGCCATTTAGTAAATTCTAAAAAGTTCATTTTTTTCTCATTAAAGTACACGCTGCACCCCATCTTGACTGAAAAAACAGAAATGTAGAAATGTTTGCAAATTTATTAAAAAAGAAAAACTGAAATAACACATGGTCATAAGTATTCAGACCCTTTGCTCAGTATTGAGTAGAAGCTCCTTTTGAGCTAGTACAGCCATGAGTCTTCTTGGGAATGATGCAACAAGTTTTTCACACCTGGATTTGGGGAGCCTCTGCCATTCTTCCTTGCAGATCCTCTCCAGTTCCGTCAGGTTGGATGGTGATCGTTGGTGGACAGATATTTTCTCCCATCTCCCTAATGCATCTCTGGAGCTCAGCCACAGTGATCTTGGGGTTCTTCTTTACCTTTCTCACCAAGGCTTTTCTCCCAGGATTGCTCAGTTTGGCTGGACGGCCAGGTCTAGGAAGACTTCTGGTGTTCCCAAACTTCTTCCATTTAAGGATTATGGAGGCCACTGTGCTCTTAGGAACCTTGAGTAATGCAGAAATTCTTTTGTAACCTTGGCCAGATCTGTGCCGTGCCACAGTTCTGTCTCTGAGCTCCTTGGGCAGTTCCTTTGAGTTCATGATTCTCATTTGGTCTGACATGCTCTGTGAGCTGTGAGGTCTTATATAGACAGGTGTGTGTGACGCGCCCCTGGGCCTGTGTCGCGCTGCGTTGCGCACGCGGGAGCCTACCCGGAGCCGGATCAGTGGAGGTTTGTAGTCTCGTGGCGGTGACCCGGTCCGTGCCCAGGGAGTCAAACTAGACGGCAGTCTGTTAGTAGTAAATAGTTGATGACTACGCCACCCGTTGAGTGCAGCCAGGAAGCTGCTGCTGCAGGGCAGACCGCTGAGGCCGGTGGTAGGATTGTGCAGCGTGATAGTATAACCCCCAACGGGAGGGGTATGGCCTCAGGGCAGCCGACGTGGATGATGGGGGTAGCAGGAACCACTCAGAGACGGTACGGTGTAGTTCAGGGTCTTTACTGGTAACAACGACAGACCCTCCCGGAGTACTTGCTAGCAAACGGGGCCTGGTCAGTCTTTGAGCAGATGGGATCTCCCCTGGCCAGGCGTAGTTGTAGGCCTCCCAAACTGACTGTACTCTTCTGGCTACCTTGCTAGAAGCTGATGTAAGTAGCCCACGTCCCTGAGTGTACCGTGTGGTGCTCACCCGTATGGCCGGTGACTCGGGGCCTTCTAATGGCTTCCGCTCCACGATGGCGGTGCTGGTCCCACGCGTGTGACCGTGCCTTCGGGCTTCTGGGCCAGAGGACCTGAAATCCCCTGCCTGACGGATTCTGCTGCTAGGTAGGAGTTAGTCCCCACAGCCTCGGACTCCGGGTCCGGTAAAGAATCTTCTTAGTCAGGGCGAGCTCTGCAGCTGCCAGCCCCTGACTCCTTGTAACTCTGCTGTTTCCTATGCTGCTTCTTGTCTCCACTCTCCTTGTCTGACTCACCCTGCCTCAGCCCCGGGTTTATACAGGGGAAGTTCTTCCCCTCCCAAGACTGGGCAGGAGGTGTGGCATGCACAGGATCCCTGACCAAAGGACCTCCCACCTGCTCTCAGACATAACATTACATTACTGTGGAAAACCAGACCCCTGGGGTGCCACATTCCCCCCTAGTGAAATTTAGTACTCCGGGACTAAACACATTTAGAAAAACATAACAAGGCAAAAACATTAATAATACAATAAGAAAACATATAAAGATGGTTACGGCGTGTCCGCAACCGGGTGCAGTCTCTGAAGAAAGCAAGGTGTCCATTTCACCAACACAGGGAGACGTAACCAGGTAGGGGTCTGTCCTACCCCGAGTCCTTAACAGTCTCTAGTCCATCCTGGGTTACGCTCCAACTATGTACAAGGATTCCCGGTAAATCCACCAAGGATCCCTAAAAATAACTAGAAACACAAAATTATACACAAGCAACAAGACACAGAAAAACATAAATAAAACAATTTATACACTTCAAATTCTCCAGCGTGCGGGTAACTGGCCTCTAGTGGCCCGAGTGGACCTACGGAGCTGACTGTCTGGCCCTGAACTACAGGGTGTAGGAACTGTCAAGGGTAAACTGGGCAGCTGTCTACCGGCTCTTTGTCTCACTAGGGGTACGGCAGGCTCAC
Source organism: Phyllobates terribilis (assembly GCF_046119375.1). Lineage (NCBI taxonomy): Eukaryota > Metazoa > Chordata > Amphibia > Anura > Dendrobatidae > Phyllobates > Phyllobates terribilis. The sequence goes on from NW_027362767.1 coordinate 139,167,629, forward strand.
TATAAGCAGAGGGTTGATTCTCCTGTTCTGCTCGTGTGGAGTCTTCTGCCTCCTGGACCGGCTGTTCTTCCAGCTCTACCCGTTGCTCCGTAGGTTCTTGGGATGATGGTTGGAGGAAGGTGAGTACGGGTACCACAACTGCACCATTGACTTGAGTCCAAGACTGAGGGAAGTCCCCGAGCACGGTACTAACCATATCTTCCCTTTCTTCCACGGGTCGATGGTCTTCTTGTTCCTCTTCAGGGTTCCTCAGTTGTTCGGGACACTTCTTCAGGTGGTCCCGGGATACAATGGCTGTGGTTTCCCCTCCGTCTTTACTGATGGTACAGACCTTCGGGTTCTCGTGGCTTGAGGGCAGTACGGTGTACGGGTCCTTCTCCCACTGGTCGTCCAACTTGTGGAGCCGTCTCTTCCTCTTCAAGACCTGCTCTCCGGGTACCAGGGGAACAGCGGGAGCATACTGGTTGTAAGTTTTCTCTTGTCTTTCCCTAGCCTGACAGAGACTTCGCTCCACGCTCTCCTGTACTCTCCGGTACTGCTGCTGCCTCTCTGTGTCCCAGTCTGTTTCTGGTGAAGTGTCCTCGGGGGTCAGGACTCCCATTTCCAGGTCAACAGGTAACTTACCAGGTCTTGCCCTCATTAGGTAAGCCGGGGTACAGTTGGTGGAACCTACCGGGATGTGGTTGTATAGGTCCACCAGATCGGGCAACTTTTCAGGCCACAGACTGCGTTCTTCCAGGGGCAACGTTTTTAGAAGATCCATTACCACCTGGTTCATTTTTTCACAAAGTCCATTAGTCTGCGGATGGTAGGGTGTCGTCCTTATCTTCCGGCAGCCATACAGATTGCAGAATTCCTGAAAGACCTCCGCTTCAAAGGCAGGTCCCTGGTCCGTCAGCACTTGGTCCGGGTACCCGTGTGGACGGCAGAAGTGCTGCTGGAAGGCTCTAGCTGCTGTTTGAGCCGTTAAGTCCTTGACGGGGACGACAACCAAGAACCGGGAGTAATGATCCACGATGGTTAACGCGTAGATGTAGCCACTTCTGCTTGGGGTCAGTTTTACATGATCCAAGGCTACCAGTTCCAACGGTTGCCGGGTGACGATGGACTGCAGGGGAGTCTTCTGGCTGGCTCGGTCCTTCCTTCTCAGGTTGCACGGGCCACAATCTCTGCACCACTTCTCGATGGTTCCCCTCATGCCTACCCAGTGGAACCGCTCGCGCAGCAGGAACTCCAGCTTTTTCCACCCAAAGTGTCCAGCTCCGTCGTGGTATGCCTCCATCACCATGGCTGCGTCTCTTCGTGGCACCACTACTTGCCAGAGTAATTCATGCGTCCGGGAGTTAACCATTCTGCGGCACAACTTCCCTTTGTAAAGGAACAGTCGACTCTTCTCTGCCCATAGTTGTTTGGCTTCCTCCGGAGCGTCTGGTTCAAGGCGAGCCTCCGGCCGAGTCAGCATCTCCTTCACCAGTCGGACGGCAGGGTCGCTGTCTTGCGTTTCCGCCCAGTTGTAGTGGGGTAAGGGGTTCAACGTAGCAGCCTGCTTACTCCTTACCCGGTGGGAATACTGAATAGTCCCATGACGGTGGAACGCAGGGAGTTCAACTTCTTCCAGTTCCTCCGGATCTTCTCCTCCGTCCGGCAGGTTGGGCATCCTGGACAGGGCGTCCGCGTTGGTATTGGAGCGTCCTGCCCGGTATTTAATTGTGAACTCGTAGTTGGACAGACGGGCCATCCACCTCTGCTCCAGGGCACCGAGTCTTGCCGTGTCCAGGTGTGTCAGCGGGTTGTTATCCGTGTACACGGTGAACCGGGAAGAAGCGAGGTAATGCTTAAAGCGCTCAGTGATTGCCCATACTACGGCCAGGAACTCTAACTTAAATGAGCTGTAATTCTCGGGGTTCCTTTCGGTGGGTCGCAGTTTTCGGCTGGCGTAGGCGATTACTCGTTCCTTCCCCTGCTGGATCTGGGACAGTACGGCTCCTAGCCCGATGTTACTGGCGTCGGTGTAGAGGATAAAGGGCTGGCTATAATCCGGGTACGCCAGGATTTCGTCCCCCGTGAGGGCCATCTTCAGCTGGCGGAAGGACTCTTCTTCCAGCTCTTCCCATTTGAAGGGCGGCTTCTGGTTCTTGGCCTTCCGGGACTGGCCTATCAGGAGGTCCTGCATAGGTGCTGCCTTTTTGGTGAAACCGGGAATAAACCTTCGGTAGTAGCCTACCAACCCGAGGAACTGCCGCACTTCTTTTACGCTGGAGGGGCTTGGCCATTCCTTAATTGCGGTGATTTTATCAGGGTCGGGAGCCACTCCGTCAGCGCTCACTACGTATCCCAGGTACTGCACCTTTGGTTTCAGGAGGTGACACTTGGAGGGTTTCACCTTTAGGCCGTAACTCGCCAGAGCCTCGAACACTTCCGCCAGGTGTTTCAGGTGGTCCTCATACGTCTTGGAATATACGATGACATCGTCCAGGTACAACAGGACCGTCTCGAAGTTTCTGTGGCCCAGACAACACTCCATTAGGCGTTGGAAGGTTCCTGGTGCGTTGCAGAGTCCGAACGGCATGCAGGTGAACTCGCTAAGTCCCATCGGGGTGGTGAATGCGGTCTTCTCCCGGTCTGCCTCTGCTACAGGAACCTGCCAGTACCCGCTAGTGAGATCCAAGGTAGAGAAGAAGTTAGCAGATCTTAAAGCAGCCAATGACTCCTCTATCCTTGGTAAGGGGTACGCATCCTTGTGTGTGATACGGTTGATTTTCCGGTAATCTACACACATCCTCATGGTGTTGTCTTTCTTTTTGACTAAAACTAATGGGGCTGCCCAGGGGCTACAACTATTCCGGATTACCCCAGCCTCCTTCATGTCTCTAAGCATCCCCTTGGCGTGTTGGTAATGTGCAGGGGGTACGGGTCGATACCTCTCTTTTATGGGAGGATGATCTCCCGTGGGGATGCGATGTTCTACCCCCTTGACTCGCCCGAAGTCTAACGGGTGTTTACTAAACACTCTCTCATACTCTTGAACCACCCGATAGACTCCTTGTTTCTGATGTGAGGGAGTGGAGTCAGTACCCAGATGTAGTTGCTGACACCAGTCCTCCATGTCTTTCTTAGAGCCGTTACCTTCCTCCGGGTGAGATGGAGGCAAGGGTTCCACAGATTGTATAGAATTTTGATTAGTGATATATAATTTGGCTAGCGTGGCATACCGGGGCAGGTACACTTCCCTCTCCCCGATATTTATTATGCGAACGGGCACCCTCCCATGGCGTACATTGACGACCCCCCGTGCTGTCAAAATGGTGGGCCTACTGTCTGAGTAAACTGGTTCTACCATTGCCTGGTAATCTCTACCTCTCAGACCAATAGCTGCCCGGCACCAAATCATCATTTCACTTTTTGGGGGCATGGCAATAGGAAAAGGGTCACACATTCTTACGCTACCAATCTCACCGCCGGAGAGTTCCACTTGTTGCCGTTGCATCAGTGCCCGGATCTCTTTCTGGAGCACCCGCTGCTCGCCGGAGCTGGCATTCTTGGCAACCTGCTGTAAAAGGAAAATCACCTCTGCAAGACAATTTTCAATTACATTAGTTCCTAGAGTTATTTTTGGGTGACTCTCATGTTTATCAATATCTACAATGATCAGTCCCTGTGCGGTCAGTTCGACTCTACCAATTTTGATGGTCACCTCTTTAAATCCGATCTGTGGCACGGGCTGACCATTGCTGGCGATGATACTCAAGTCGTCGTCGGGGTAGCGGGTAATATCCGAGTCATTCCAGTACTGCTTGAAGAGCACGTACGGGATGGTGGTGACCTGTGACCCGGTGTCCAGTAGGGCACTCATGGGAATGCCATCCAGTACCACAGGCAAGACTGGACGTCCTCCCACATATCTGTCGCGCCAGTTCCATGGGCCTGGTGATCTTTTTCCTGGGGGTTGGCCCTCTACCCCAGGTTGTGCCCGTTTAAAGAACAGTACCTTGCCATATGTCCGGGTTGATTGCAGCGGCGGCAGATGGGTCGTCCGTCCTCACTGTATCGGTCACTGGGTCTTCCTCTGGCCGGTGGGGTCCTCCTTGGTCGACGCCACGGGATGTCCTCCGGTCCGGATGCCAGCTGGATCTTCCCTGGGGTGGAAACCTGTAAAGACTGCACAGTTCGGGTTAGCGCAGCAACGCTCTTAGCTAGCTCTTGGACCTGATGGTGTAGGTCTGGAGCCGGGTCATTGTCCAGAGCCTGCGCATCAGCTCCCACAGGCCCTGCTGACAAGGGCGCCGCCTCCTGGTAGTAAGTGGTAGTGGGGCGTCTGTGGGTCACAACGCCACCTGGTGCCGGTTCTCGGAGCACCCGGATGGCTCTGTCCTTGAACTGTGCAAAGTCCAGATGGGGATCCTGTAAGGCCATTGCCCGCAACTGGGTTCGGTGGGCATTGCAATATAAACCCTCTATAAATTGTTCAGTCAACAGCCTGTCCTAGTTTCCCACCCCATCAGGGTCGGTCTGCTTAATGGCCCTCAGGGCCTCTTGTAGGTTTAGTGCATAGTCCCTTATACTCTCATGCGCTCGCTGCTTGCACCCGTAGAATCTAAGCTTAATCTCGGCTGAGGTGCGGGTATCAAAGGTGTCCTTCAGCCGGGTTAGTATCCCTGCGACAGTCTTCCTCCCAGGTGGCCAGGATTTTACTTCCCTTTTGGCTGCCCCAGTTAGTTGGGCCACCAGGATGCTCACTTTTTGCTCTTCTGTGAGGGGGTACACCTGGAAGAGGCTATCCAGCTTTTCTCTAAAGTCATGCAGGGTATGTGACTCCCCTGAGTACTGGGGTAGCCAAGCTGCTCCCGGGATATAGGGCATGGTGAAGGGCATAACTGCAGCAGCGGTGGCGCTGGCGGGGGTTGAGGCAGCGAAGCTCTCTTCCGTATCCGACATCTTCCTCCCCCCTAGTGGACCGTGGCCTACCTTGCGATGATCCTCTTCCGTAGGCCGCGGCTCCGCAGTGGATCGTCAGGGTTGAGGACCTTCCGTCGCGCTCCTGTGACGTCGGCGTCTGCTGGGCTCCTTCCAGGACCTTACGCAACGTCCGGACGTGAGGCGGGGCTTCAGTTCTCGCGCGCTTTCGGAGTCCACGCCCCTCTTCTTCCCGCGCGGCGTCCTCAAGATGGCGTCCAATGGCGGGAAAACTCCACGGATGGCGGGAAGAAGGTCGAAGATGGCGCCGGATGGCGGGAAAACTTCGCGGATGGCGGGAAGAAGGTAGAAGATGGCGCCGGATGGCGGGAAACCTTCACCACTGGTAAGTTTGAACAGTCTTTGCTTTTCAGGCACGCAGTACCCGGTAGTTGCGGGCACAAGATCCTGCCGACTACGCCAAAGTTGACGCACCCCTGGGCCTGTGTCGCGCTGCGTTGCGCACGCGGGAGCCTACCCAGAGCCGGATCAGTGGAGGGTTGTAGTCTCGTGGCGGTGACCCGGTCCGTGCCCAGGGCGTCAAACTAGACGGCAGTCTGTTAGTAGTAAATAGTTGATGACTACGCCACCCGTTGAGTGCAGCCAGGAAGCTGCTGCTGCAGGGCAGACCGCTGAGGCCGGTGGTAGGATTGTGCAGCGTGATAGTATAACCCCCAACGGGAGGGGTATGGCCTCAGGGCAGCCGACGTGGATGATGGGGGTAGCAGGAACCACTCAGAGACGGTACGGTGTAGTTCAGGGTCTTTACTGGTAACAACGACAGACCCTCCCGGAGTACTTGCTAGCAAACGGGGCCTGGTCAGTCTTTGAGCAGATGGGATCTCCCCTGGCCAGGCGTAGTTGTAGGCCTCCCAAACTGACTGTACTCTTCTGGCTACCTTGCTAGAAGCTGATGTAAGTAGCCCACGTCCCTGAGTGTACCGTGTGGTGCTCACCCGTATGGCCGGTGACTCGGGGCCTTCTAATGGCTTCCGCTCCACGATGGCGGTGCTGGTCCCACGCGTGTGACCGTGCCTTCGGGCTTCTGGGCCAGAGGACCTGAAATCCCCTGCCTGACGGATTCTGCTGCTAGGTAGGAGTTAGTCCCCACAGCCTCGGACTCCGGGTCCGGTAAAGAATCTTCTTAGTCAGGGCGAGCTCTGCAGCTGCCAGCCCCTGACTCCTTGTAACTCTGCTGTTTCCTATGCTGCTTCTTGTCTCCACTCTCCTTGTCTGACTCACCCTGCCTCAGCCCCGGGTTTATACAGGGGAAGTTCTTCCCCTCCCAAGACTGGGCAGGAGGTGTGGCATGCACAGGATCCCTGACCAAAGGACCTCCCACCTGCTCTCAGACATAACATTACATTACTGTGGAAAACCAGACCCCTGGGGTGCCACATGTGCCTTTCCAAATCAAGTATTATCAGTTTAATTAAACACAGCTGGACTCCAATGAAGGAGTAGAACCATCTCAAGGAGGATCACAAGGAAATGGACAGCATGTGACTTAAATATGAGTGTCTGAGTAAAGGGTCTGAATACTTATGATCATGTGATATTTCAGTTTTTCTTTTTTAATAAATTTGCAAAAATTTCTATATTTCTGTTTTTTTCAGTCAAGATGGGGTGCAGAGTGCACTTTAATGAGAAAAAAATGAACTTTTTACAATTTACCAAATGGCTGCAATGAAACAGAGAGTGAAAAATTTAAAGGGGTGTGAATACTTTCCGTACCCACTGTATTATACAAGGTTGTGTTTTCTGTGACCCGCTGGTGGAGGACAGTATTTGTAGCTATTTATTGCTCTCGCCTAGCACATAGGATGATCTCTGTTTCATGTCCTATAGGGAGGAGACCCCAGAACAAATGATGGAGGATGAGAAGATCGCAGTTCTGTAAGTGCAGATATTCACTGTTAATAGAAGCTATAGATGTGCTCCTATAAGAGGAATGGAACGTAGCTGCAGCATCACTTACTCTCATCCCTCCCATAACTCATATCAATCACATTTATGAGGTTTTCCAATATAACAAAATTTGGCCAAAAATGGGAAATGGCACAAGGACAGTGATTGGTGGTAGCGGTCACATGAGTCGCTACCTTCATTGCTGCAGTACAGGATTTATCATGTGACAATGGATCTTTTATTATTTAACACCATTTTTTCCGTTTTGGTCCAATTATACAAATCCCGATAATGTCGTTGTCTCACAGTCTCCTGTTGGCTTATGGGGCGGTCAGGTTTGGGCGGTCAGTGATCGGGGTCTGTACTCGGACCGCGCTCCACAGACATCTGAACCTGGCATTAATGTATTCTATTAAATTGTAGACCCTGCAGCCCCCGATCTGCACAGCCGCTACCAAGTAACAGACAGGGTCCACTAATCAGGCGGGTCTCCATCTGGATCCAGACATCTGCTTCCCTCGTATTGGGGGCAGATCCTAACGAGTGGTCATTTTACTCCTGGAGAGCCCTTTATCTGTGATGGAGGAAATGGACAAATTTTGCTAAGAAAGTATTTGGGTTGGAGTGAGAAGCTGGGGAATTTCCTCTGTCTGTCGCGTCCTGAGAACGAACCTTTACAGATCCTAATCCCCCATTACTGCACATTTACATGAGATGATATAGGTTTCATGTACTGTAGGGAGAAGACCACCAACATCAACAGGATGAAGAAGAAGAAGACCACCATCATCAGCAGGTAAGAGCAGAGATTACTGAGCGAACCTTCTACATGGGATAATGATAGAGATGATTCCTGACCACCGTATATACCTGACTGTACAGACAGCGGCCATTTATTATCACCACTCACACATCTTATATACCTGACTGTACAGACAGCGGCCATTTATTGTCACCGCTCACACATCTTATATACCTGACTGTACAGACAGCGGCCATTTATTATCACCACTCACACATCTTATATACCTGACTGTACAGACAGCGGCCATTTATTGTCACCACTCACACATCTTATATACCTGACTAGACAGACAGCGGCCATTTATTGTCACCACTCACACATCTTATATACCTGACTGTACAGACAGCGGCCATTTATTGTCACCACTCACACATCTTATATACCTGACTAGACAGACAGCGGCCATTTATTGTCACCACTCACACATCTTATATACCTGACTGTACAGACAGCGGCCATTTATTGTCACCACTCACACATCTTATATACCTGACTGCACAGACAGTGGCCATTTATTATCACCGCTCACACATCTTATATACCTGACTGTACAGACAGCGGCCATTTATTATCACCACTCACACATCTTATATACCTGACTGTACAGACAGCGGCCATTTATTATCACCACTCACACATCTTATATACCTGACTGTACAGACAGCGGCCATTTATTGTCACCACTCACACATCTTGTATACCTGACTAGACAGACAGCGGCCATTTATTGTCACCACTCACACATCTTATATACCTGACTGTACAGACAGCGGCCATTTATTATCACCACTCACACATCTTATATACCTGACTGTACAGACAGCGGCCATTTATTATCACCACTCACACATCTTATATACCTGACTGTACAGACAGCAGCCATTTATTATCACCACTCACACATCTTATATACCTGACTGTACAGATAGCGGCCATTTATTATCACCACTCACACATCTTATATACCTGACTGTACAGACAGCAGCCATTTATTGTCACCACTCACACATCTTATATACCTGACTGCACAGACAGCGGCCATTTATTATCACCACTCACACATCTTATATACCTGACTGTACAGACAGCGGCCATTTATTATCACCACTCACACATCTTATATACCTGACTGCACAGACAGCGGCCATTTATTGTCACCACTCACACATCTTATATACCTGACTGCACAGACAGCGGCCATTTATTGTCACCACTCACACATCTTATATACCTGACTGTACAGACAGCGGCCATTTATTATCACCACTCACACATCTTATATACCTGACTGCACAGACAGCGGCCATTTATTGTCACCACTCACACATCTTATATACCTGACTGTACAGACAGCAGCCATTTATTGTCACCACTCACACATCTTATATACCTGACTGCACAGACAGCGGCCATTTATTGTCACCACTCACACATCTTATATACCTGACTGTACAGACAGCAGCCATTTATTATCACCACTCACACATCTTATATACCTGACTGCACAGACAGCGGCCATTTATTGTCACCACTCACACATCTTATATACCTGACTAGACAGACAGCGGCCATTTATTGTCACCACTCACACATCTTATATACCTGACTGCACAGACAGCGGCCATTTATTATCACCACTCACACATCTTATATACCTGACTGTACAGACAGCGGCCATTTATTGTCACCACTCACACATCTTATATACCTGACTGCACAGACAGCGGCCATTTATTGTCACCGCTCACACATCTTATATACCTGACTGCACAGACAGCGGCCATTTATTATCACCACTCACACATCTTATATACCTGACTGTACAGACAGCGGCCATTTATTGTCACCGCTCACACATCTTATATACCTGACTGCACAGACAGCGGCCATTTATTATCACCACTCACACATCTTATATACCTGACTGCACAGACAGCGGCCATTTATTGTCACCACTCACACATCTTATATACCTGACTGCACAGACAGCGGCCATTTATTGTCACCACTCACACATCTTATATACCTGACTGCACAGACAGCGGCCATTTATTATCACCACTCACACATCTTATATACCTGACTGTACAGACAGCGGCCATTTATTGTCACCACTCACACATCTTATATACCTGACTGCACAGACAGCGGCCATTTATTGTCACCGCTCACACATCTTATATACCTGACTGCACAGACAGCGGCCATTTATTATCACCACTCACACATCTTATATACCTGACTGTACAGACAGCGGCCATTTATTGTCACCGCTCACACATCTTATATACCTGACTGCACAGACAGCGGCCATTTATTATCACCACTCACACATCTTATATACCTGACTGCACAGACAGCCGCCATTTATTGTCACCACTCACACATCTTATATACCTGACTGTACAGACAGCGGCCATTTATTGTCACCGCTCACACATCTTATATACCTGACTGCACAGACAGCGGCCATTTATTGTCACCGCTCACACATCTTATATACCTGACTGTACAGACAGCGGCCATTTATTGTCACCACTCACACATCTTATATACCTGACTGCACAGACAGCGGCCATTTATTGTCACCACTCACACATCTTATATACCTGACTGTACAGACAGCGGCCATTTATTATCACCACTCACACATCTTATATACCTGACTGTACAGACAGCGGCCATTTATTATCACCACTCACACATCTTATATACCTGACTGCACAGACAGCGGCCATTTATTGTCACCACTCACACATCTTATATACCTGACTGCACAGACAGCGGCCATTTATTATCACCACTCACACATCTTATATACCTGACTGTACAGACAGCGGCCATTTATTATCACCACTCACACATCTTATATACCTGACTGCACAGACAGCGGTCATTTATTATCACCACTCACACATCTTATATACCTGACTGTACAGACAGCGGCCATTTATTGTCACCACTCACACATCTTATATACCTGACTGCACAGACAGCGGCCATTTATTGTCACCACTCACACATCTTATATACCTGACTGTACAGACAGCGGCCATTTATTGTCACCACTCACACATCTTATATACCTGACTGCACAGACAGCGGCCATTTATTGTCACCACTCACACATCTTATATACCTGACTGCACAGACAGCGGCCATTTATTGTCACCACTCACACATCTTATATACCTGACTGCACAGACAGCGGCCATTTATTGTCACCACTCACACATCTTATATACCTGACTGCACAGACAGCGGCCATTTATTGTCTCCGCTCACACATCTTATATACCTGACTGTACAGACAGCGGCCATTTATTGTCACCACTCACACATCTTATATACCTGACTGCACAGACAGCGGCCATTTATTGTCACCACTCACACATCTTATATACCTGACTGCACAGACAGCGGCCATTTATTGTCACCACTCACACATCTTATATACCTGACTGTACAGACAGCAGCCATTTATTGTCACCACACATATATCTTATATACCTTATTGCACAGAGCGGCCATTTATTGTCACCGCTCACACATCTTATATACCTGACTGCACAGACAGCGGCCATTTATTGTCACCACTCACACATCTTATATACCTGACTGCACAGACAGCGGCCATTTATTGTCACCACTCACACATCTTATATACCTGACTGCACAGACAGCGGCCATTTATTGTCACCACTCACACATCTTATATACCTGACTGTACAGACAGCGGCCATTTATTGTCACCACTCACACATCTTATATACCTGACTGCACAGACAGCGGCCATTTATTATCACCACTCACACATCTTATATACCTGACTGTACAGACAGCGGCCATTTATTATCACCACTCACACATCTTATATACCTGACTGCACAGACAGCGGCCATTTATTGTCACCACACATATATCTTATATACCTGACTGCACAGACAGCGGCCATTTATTATCACCACTCACACATCTTATATACCTGACTGTACAGACAGCGGCCATTTATTATCACCACTCACACATCTTATATACCTGACTGTACAGACAGCGGCCATTTATTATCACCACTCACACATCTTATATACCTGACTGCACAGACAGCGGCCATTTATTGTCACCACACATATATCTTATATACCTGACTGCACAGACAGCGGCCATTTATTGTCACCACTCACACATCTTATATACCTGACTGCACAGACAGCGGCCATTTATTGTCACCGCTCACACATCTTATATACCTGACTGTACAGACAGCGGCCATTTATTTATTGCACTCAATATCATGGGATCTTTGGAAACGGAGGATGTTTTCTTAACAATCATGTTACCTTGTTTCTATTTTTTAGGCTTCGATGCTTCTTCTTCCGTTTCTTTTGTTTCAATTTCTAAAACAGTGAGTATACAAGATCCTTTCTGTACACGTCACCCCCAGGTTTCACCTTCATCCTGTAATATGTCCACCCTCAGGTCTCACCGTCATTCTGCAATATGTCCACCCCCAGGTCTCACCGTCATTCTGTAATATGTCCACCCCCATGTCTCACCGTCATTCTGTAATATGTCCACCCCCAGGTCTCACCATCATCCTGTAGTATGTCCACCCCCAGGTCTCACCATCATTCTGTAATATGTCCAACACCAGGTCTCACCGTCATGCTGTAGTATGTCTACCCCCTTGTCTCACCATCATTCTGTAATATGTCCACCCCCAGGTCTCACCGTCATCCTATAATATGTCCACCCCCATGACTCACCATCATTCTGTAATATGTCCACCCTCAGATCTCACCATCATTCTGTAATATGTCCACCCCCAGGTCTCATCGTCATTCTGTAATATGTCTACCCCCTTGTCTCACCATCATTCTGTAATATGTCCACCCCCAGGTCTCATCGTCATCCTATAATATGTCCACCCCCAGGTCTCAGCATCATTCTGTAATATGTCCACCACCATGACTCACCATCATTCTGTAATATGTCCACCCTCAGATCTCACCATCATTCTGTAATATGTCCACCCCCAGGTCTCATCGTCATTCTGTAATATGTTCACCCCCAGGTCTCACCATCATTCTGTAATATGTCCATCCCCAGATCTCACTGCCATTCTGTAATATGTCCACACTCAGGTCTCACCATCATTCTGTAATATGTCCACCCCCAGGTCTCACCGTCATCCTGTAATATGTCCACCCCCAGGTCTCATCGTCATTCTGTAACATGTCAACCCCCAGATATCACCGTCATTCTGTAATATGTCCACCCCCAGGTCTCTCCGTCATTCTGTAATATGTCCACCCCCAGTTTTCACCATCATTCTGTAATATGTCCACCCCCAGGTCTCACCGTCATTCTGTAATATGTCCACCACCAGGTCTCACCGTTATTCTGTAATGTGTCCACTCCCAGGTCTCACCGTCACTCTGTAATATGTCCACCCCCAGGTCTCATCGTCATTCTGTAATATGTCCACCCCCAGGTCTCACCATCATTCTTTAATATGTCCACCTCCAGGTCTCACCATCATTCTTTAATATGTCCACCACCTGGTCTCACCGTCATTCTGTAATATGTCCACCCCCAGGTCTCATCGTCATTCTGTAACATGTCAACCCCCAGATATCACCGTCATTCTGTAATATGTCCACCCCCAGGTCTCTCCGTCATTCTGTAATATGTCCACCCCCAGTTTTCACCATCATTCTGTAATATGTCCACCGCCAGGTCTCACCGTCATTCTGTAATATGTCCACCGCCAGGTTTCACCGTCATTCTGTAATATGTCCACCGCCAGATCTCACCGTCATTCTCTAATGTGTCCACTCCTAGGTCTCACTGTCACTCTGTAATATGTCCACCCCCAGGTCTCATCGTCATTCTGTAATATGTCCACCCCCAGGTCTCACCGTCATTCTTTAATATGTCCATCCCCTGGTCTCACCGTCATTCTGTAATATATCTACCCCCAGGTCTCACTTTCATTCTGTTATATGTCCACCCCCAGGTCTCACCGTCATTCTGTAATATGTCCACCGCCAGGTCTCACCGTCATTCTGTAATGTGTCCACTCCCAGGTCTAACTATTATTCTGTAATATGTCCACCCCCAGGTCTCACCGTCACTCTGTAATATGTCCACCCCCAGGTCTCACTTTCATTCTGTAATATGTCCACCCCCAGGTCTCACCGTCATTCTGTAATATGTCCACTGCCAGGTCTCACCGTCATACTGCAATGTGTCCACTCCCAGGTCTAACTATTATTCTGTAATATGTCCACCCCCAGGTCTCACCGTCACTCTGTAATATGTCCACCCCCAGGTCTCATCATCATTCTGTAATATGTCCACCCCCAGGTCTCACCATCATTCTTTAATATGTTCACCCCCAGGACTCACCATCATTCTGTAATATGTCCACCCCAGGTCTCACCGTCATTCTTTAATATGTTCACCCCAGTTCTCACAGTCATTCTGTAATATGTCCACCCCCAGGTCTCACCGTCACTCTGTAATATGTCCACCCCCAGGTCTCATCATCATTCTGTAATATGTCCACCCCCAGGTCTCACCATCATTCTGTAATATGTCCACACCCAGGTCTCACTGTCATTCTGTAATATGTCCACCCCCAGGTCTCACCGTCATTCTGTAATATGTCCACCCCCAGGTCTCACCATCATTCTTTAATATGTTCACCCCCAGGTCTCACCGTCATTCTGTAATATGTCCACCCCTAGGTCTCACCGTCATTCTGTAATATGCTGCCTCCAGCTTTAAGATTGAAATCTCCAGTGCGCTAAACTGTTACTAAGTTGTTACTAGCTGGTATAATTTATGGTCTTCAATATGGACTGTGAAACAGTTTTCTATGTCTACTGTTCTTTGCCTGCATTTAACACATCATTCCCAGCAATGGCAATGTTTTACATAAAGCTCCAGATCTATATAGTTATTGTTAATATACTGACCAGCCCAACAAGAGATTTCTTTTTTTTGCATGTTTTTGCGTTTTTTTATTCTCCCTCAGCCCCTCTGTGTATCCAGCTTAACAGAGCTGAGCAGAGTGTCCTATTCTTTCAACATTTAATTTCCCAGCAGCACACGGCTTCTCCTTGGTGCTTCAGGCCAGCTCACCGTTCATACTCGGCCAAACAGCCTATGGAGAAATAAGACAACAGGGCGCATGCTCGACTGACAGCATTGGGGCCATGGGATGGAAACATTGAGGGGGATTTGCTAAAAGGGGGAGATTTAAGTATGAGTTGCATTGGCATACACAAATAAATATGGTCTTAACTTTGTACATAATTATGATTTTGGGAGGGCCCTTTTAAGTGAACGGTTATAAAACATAAATATTTTTACAGTGTATGCAGTTGACAATGACTACAAATTTTTTTTCTGTAAAATCGTGCAGCATTAACCATCGCATACAGAAATGGTTTCAGCATTAAATCACATCCTTGTAGTTCTAGCAAATTATGTAGTTAATAATTTATTCATTATTAACCAGGATGATTACATGTTAAGAAACATAAAAAAATAGCTTGTCGGTTATTTACAGGGGTTGTCCTGTTACGCCACAAGATATTGATTACCAATGCTTAGTATAGGTCATCAATCTGAGGTTAGTAGGGGTCCAACACCCGGCACCCCCACTGATCCGCTATTATAAGCTCCGGCTTAATATAAACATAGTGAATAGAGGTCCAATATGTAGTCCGGGCCACTGTATAGCGGTCATCACCAGACAATGCAGATCAGGTCCTAGAACAGCTTATAACAGCTGATCTTTGGGGATACAGTATATCACAAAAGTGAGTACACCTTTCACATTTTTGTAAAATTTTCTTATATCTTTTCATTGGACAACATTGAAGATATGACACTTTGACACAATGTAAAGTAGTCAGTGTACAGCTTGTATAACAGTGTAAATTTGGTGTGCCCTCTAAATATCTCACACAGCCATTAAATTCTAAACCACTGGCAACTAAAGTGAGTACACCCTTCAGTGAAAATAACCAAATTGTGTCCAAAGTGTCAATATATTGTATGGCCACCATTATTTTCAAGCACTTAACTCTCTTGGGCATGGACTTTACTAGAGCTTCACCGGTGGCCACTGGAAGGTGAGTATAATCTTTATTTTTTACCATTCTTATTCTTTTTTTTTAACTAACTTGGTCAAACTACTGTAAATCAATACCGGCTGCATGGATTTATATAGTGTGAACAAGTTGTCAAGCACTTTCCAAGTGATGTTAAAATCACTTGGAAAGTGCTTGATCACCCGCATGCAGAAATGCATGTGAAGAACGCTTGACAAACGCTTCTACCTGGCGAGAAAAACGCATGTAAAATCCACATACGTTTTTCCTGCCGAGGAGAAGCATAAAAAATATGCAGCATTTCTGCATCGTGGGCACATAGCCTAATGAGCCACATGACACTGGGGAGGGAAAATGCCTAATTGAGCACAATTTGGCCATTTACACTTAGGGGTGTACTCACTTTTGTGATATACTGTAGGTCCTTAGGATAGCTCATCAATATCTTGTGACTGAAAAGCGTTTTAACAATATTGTTTGTTATATCTCCACTCTATATAGTAAAATGCCACTTACCACCTTGGCAGCAACAACAACAACCTTTTACCACCTCGGCAGCAACAACAACCACCTTTTACCACCTCGGCAGCAACAAAAATCACATTTTACCACCTCGGCAGCAACAAAAAATCACCTTTTACAACCTCGGCAGCAACGACAACCACCTTTTACCACCTCGGCAGCAATGACAACCACCTTTTACCACCTCGGCAGCAACGACAACCACCTTTTACCACCTCGGCAGCAATGACAACCACCTTTTACCACCTCGGCAGCAATGACAACCACCTTTTACCACCTCGGCAACAACAACCACGTTTTAACACCTCGGCAGCAACAACCACTTTTTACCACCTGGGCAGCAACAACAACCACCTTGGCAGCAGCAACAACCACCTTTTACCACCTCGGCAGCAACAAAAACAACCACCTTTTACCACCTTGGCATGAATAACAACCGCCTTTTACCACCTTGGCATCAGCAACAACCACCTTTTACCACCTCGGCAGCAACAAAAATCACCTTTTACCACCTCGGCAGCACCAACAACCACCTTTTACAACCTCGGCAGCAACAACAACCACCTTTTACCACCTCGGCAGCAATGACAACCACCTTTTACCACCTCGGCAGCAATGACAACCACCTTTTACCACCTCGGTAGCAATGACAACCACCTTTTACCACCTCGGCAGCAACGACAACCACCTTTTACCACCTCAGCAGCAGCAACAACCACCTTTTACCATCTTGGCAGCAACGACAACACCCTTTTACCACCTCGGCAACAGTAACAACCACCTTTTTCTACCTCGGCAGCAGCAGCAACCACATTTTACCACCTCAGCAGCAACAACAACCACCTTGGGAGCAACAACAACCACCTTTTACCACCTCAGCAGCAACAACAACAACCTTTTACAAACTCAGCAGCAACAACAATCTTCTACCACCTCGACAGCAAACCAAGGCTGTCCAACAAATTTTATTTTTTCTTTATGTATGACAACTCAATAAATTGTATTGGACTCTACCTTTCGTTCCTCTTTAATTTCACTTAATTTCCTGACCCCTTTTGTTTACATGCTGCTCTCCAGACTGGGAAACTCCCTGTGCCCTTTTTTCTAATCTCACAACCAGAACTGGCACTGTCTGGCTTAATTGTGCAGCACTGCCTTCTGCCCGCCCCATACACAGCATTGGCTGTTAGTAATCTGCTCCATCACTGACCGCATTCATTCCAGCATTGGCGCTGACTGAGCAGTGATCCTGTGCCTTCATCTGTGGCAGTGCAGCGCCGATCACTACATCTCACACCACATCCACAATGGTGATAGTCATCACATGTCCCCAGGGGTATAATGTTTGCAGTTGCAGAAAGTGGGACTGGGCCCATACTGACGCCATTGCCTATTTCAGTTGGATGTGCACGCGGATGCATAATCAGCTGAAGTGTGTTACGGCGCAGAGACACGCTGGGTCCCTGCACTGCAAAACAGACCGCCGCCAAGAGACCAACAGCTGAGGTTGGCGTGCGAGGCATGGACATCGCACGGCAGTGACATTACCCTACACACACAGACTGGCCTATGCTGGGGCTACACCATATTTGGTCACAACACAGGTCAAGCTGCCAAACTTCGTTCTATGCCGCTGCTACATGGTAACGCGATGCCGGCGAGTAGGGTCACATTGCGAACCCTGCGGTGGTAGGGCAAGTTCTGATTTTTTTAATCTGCTTGTTGCGGGACGTAGGGGACATAATGTGACCCTATTCACTTTATTTCTGCCACTAAGTCATGTAGCAGCAGCTTACAGTGATTATGCTGCACAACCTGCGCCATGACCAAATCACTGTGCAACCAGCATCATATATAATAGTGTAATGTAGAGCTGAATAATGAGATTCACAGGACTCCATGGGAATCGGATCAGGGTCATGCAAAGTAATTCAGCCGGTCATGAAATAGTCGCATTGTATTAAGTGCCACATACATCCAAGATACTTGAGTCTGAATACCGGCCGAAGAAGTGTGCAAGTTTTACAATAGATCCTGCTGATGGATTGGTCGAGTTTGTATAATATATGACGCATATGACGCTTGTATGTGTGTCACCCCAGGCCTGGATGCCACAAATAATAAAGGCTATGTCTGAGAGCAGGAGGGAGGTTCCCTGGTTAGGGACAATTAGCATGCAGCACCTCCTGTCCCAGGCCAGTAGGGGGAGCAGGCTGCCCTATAAAAGCTGGAACTGGGGGCAGGGTTAGAGAGACCAGAGAGACCTGGGAGACCTGAGACCGTGACGGAGTCTAGGCCCAGGGAGTAAGGGTCAGCAGCAGGCTGAGGAGGTCGTGAGGCAGTGGAGGAACTGCTAGCCAGGGACGTACGGCGCTGAGAGCCTGTCCTGGCAGAAAGGGAGAATTACCTACCGGACATTGGGGTCCGAGGCTGTAAAGACTCTAAGTCCAGCAGCAGAGAACCAATCCGCGAGGGATTTCATGTCCTTTGGCCTGAAAAGCCTGAAGGCTCCGCCACAACAGAAGGGACCAGCAAAGCCAAGAGAGGCCAGAGGTAAAAGGAGCCCAAGTTGCAAGCCATACAGGTGAGAATACACGGCACACTCAGGGACGTGGGCTATTTTACCACTAAGAGGGGAATAGTCAGAAAGAGCATAGAGAGCACGGTAGGCCTACACCCTCACCCTGACCAGAGGGGCTTCGCGAGTGTACTCAGACATCCAGGCCCCCTTCTAGCCAGTACTGTTGTTGGGTCATTACCATCTGTTACAATAAAGACCCTGAACTGTTTAAGCGGACTCTGCATTCTGACCATCGCGGCCGGAACTATCACCCTCAACATCCACCTACACTGCTCTGGGGCTACACTCCTCCCGTGGGGAGTTATACCATTCCTGTGCTGCTCACTATTGTTGAGCAAGCACTAAAATGCTCGGGTGCTCGAAGCTCGGGCCGAGCTCGCCGTGATACTCGGGTGCTCGACCCGAGCAACGAGCCCAATGTTAGTCTATGGGAGACTCGAGCATTTTTGCGGTGGCACCCCCGGCAGTCTTTTAAAAGCCTAACAAGTGCCCAAAACGATAGTGACAGTGCTCAAATGACATGGGGACAGCATGGGGATCGCCCCAGGAAGCATTTCTGACCCCCAGGTCACTGCTGTCAACAACGTGGTCAGAGGTATTAAGCCACTTTTACGGGCTCACAATAAAACGTTCAAAAACGAAAGAGAAACTTTTTTCCTGTGAAATATGTTAAGGAACATCCCTTCCAGGGAAAAGACTTGTGTATAAGTTAAAATAAATGACTAAAAGCAAAAATACTCCTCCACACCTTCGGCTATGTTCACAAGTAGCATTTTTTATGCGTTTTTGCACTTTTGTATTGCTTTCAACTATGACAAATGCATTCACTGGGAAATGTCATTTTAACATTTTACAACCTTATCTGGCCATGTGCTGTGTGACACATGCATAAAGTGCTGAAAATACATGGGAACAGCATGGGGAAGACCCCTGGAAGCATCTCTGACTCCCAGGTCACTATCTAAAAGTGTGCCCATCATAAGTGATCCTTGCCGCATCAGAAGATGCAGACTTGCAATTATCCCCATGCAAGTTCTAGTCCCAGGGCAGTGTTCAATTGTACCTCCCCCATTCCTTGCAATACAAGCGCAAGTATGCAGCCTGCCACCCACCCACCCCCAGTCTGCAATACCATACTGCTTGCTTGCTTGAACTTGAAATTGGGCCTCTTAGGCATGTGGAGGCGGAATCTGGTCACCACGTCATGGCTGTGTTGGCGGCCTGGAATCCATACTCAGTCCCCAGCCGCCCGGCGGCCAGGTGTCCATACTCGGTCCCCAGCCGCCCCGCGGCCTGGTGTCCACACACGGTCCCCAGCTGCCTGGGGGCAGCCGGGTGTCCATAAACGGTCCCCAGCCGCCCCTATTTCTCCTTGGAACATCACCCCACACACTTTTCTTAGCCCGGTCTGCTTTAGGCAGCATTGGACGAGCCCACCAGAGAACCAGACTCCTCCGGTGGGCCTTTACTTCTCCATCAGTGGAGTTGAGAGTGTCAAGGTGAGGAGCATGATGATGATGACAGAAGTTAGCATCTGCTATGTTTTCTTTTAATGCAAGTGTAAGTGTGCAGCCTGCCACCCACCCACCCCCAGACTGCAATTCCATACTGATAGCTTGCACTTGAAATGGGGCCTTTTAGTTTGGAGGAGGCCGAAGCTGGCCACTACCTCATGGCTGCTTCGGCAGCGAGGTATCCATACTCAGTCCCCAGCCGCCCCTATTTGTCCTGGTGTGCCTTATACATAAGATTAAGCGTGTATACCAAAACATTACCTGTGCCCTCCCCAGTGCATTTAGTGGGAAGGAGAGCCTATTCCGCTGTAGTGTGTGCATGCCAAACCCCTGTTCATGGTACATGCGAAGATGCCTCCCACCTTGCACCTGTCATTCCAGACTTGCCACTATCCCCATTCAAGTTCTTGTCCCAGGGCAGTGTTCAATTGTACCTCTCCCATTCCTTGCAATGCAAGCGCAAGTATGCAGCCTGCCACCCACCCACCCCCAGGCTGCAATACCATACTGCTTGCTTGCTTGCACTTTAAATTGGGCCTTTTAGGCATGTGGAGGCGGAATCTGGCCACCACGCCATGGCTGTGTCGGCGGCCTGGTATCCATACTCAGTCCCCAGCCGCCTGGTGGCCGGGTGTCCTCGCTTGCTCCCCAGCCTCCAGGGGGTGGCCGGGTGTCCATACTCGGTCCCCAGCCACCCCTATTTGTCCCGGTAACCTTTCCCACACTTTTCTTAGCCTGGCCTGCTTTAGGGCAGCATTGGCCGAGCCCACCGGACTATCAGACTCGTCCGGTGGGCCCTGGCTTCTCCATCAGGGGAGTTGAGAGTGCCAAGGTGAGGAGCATGATGAGGATGATAGAAGTTAGCATCTGCTTTGTTTTGTGGTAATGCAAGCGCATGTATGTAGTAGCGGCTAGGCCTGAGGTGGTCAGCATTTTGGTGCATATCCTACCTCCTCCGAGGATTGCTGGATGTTTTCCTGCTACTATCCAAGTTCTATGACTCCCGTTAAAACAAAGCTTCAGGTGATAAATGATGGATGAGGTAGTGGCAAAGGAGAAAGAGCAGGAGGAACAGGGACCATTCACATCAATATCAGGCCAGTCAACCAGATATGTCTTGTAGGATACGGAGCGGTTCGGCTACACAGTTATAGGGCATACAGTGAGTGCAATGCCTACCAAAAATTTCGAGGCACTCCAATGCCCCTTGGAAATGACATGGAGGTCAGAGGGCGTTAACTAAACCTTTTTTTTCATTTATAGCAACTGGGTCTCCTGTGCACTGTTGGCCTAAGCAGTGAATGGAAGGCTTTCCAAAAATTATGAGGAACTGCAATGCCCCTTACAAGAGCCATGTGTGGCACCCCAGGGGTCTGGTCACCACAGTAATAGAGATATTACATCAGAGAGCAAGTGGGAGGTTTCCTGGTCAGGATCCTTTAAACATGCAACATCCTCCTGCCCCAGTCCTGGGAGGGGAGAATTCTGCCCTTATAAACTGGATCTGGGGCGGGGTTGAGTGAGTCAGAGAACAGAGAACAGTCAGAGTCAGAGTGAGAGCAAGGGAAAGTAACAGCAAGGAGCTCTGTAGGAGCTAGGAGCTAAAGACCAGGGGCTGGAAGCTGAGCAGAGCTCGCCCTGGCAGAAGACAATAGGAACCGGACACAGGAGTCCGAGGCTGTGAGGACTTATATATCCAGCAGCAGAAACCAGCCGGCAGGGGATTTCAGGTCCTCTGGCCATAGAAGCCTGGAGGCTCAGTCACAAGCAAGGGACCAGCACCGCTGTCGTGGAGCGGAGGCTAACAGAAGGCCCCAAGTCACCAGCCATACAGGTGAGCACTACACGGTACACTCAGGGACGTGGGCTACTTCTACCCGCTTACAGCAAGGTAGCCAGGAAGAGTGCAGACAGACGGGGAGGTCTACAACTCCACCTGGCCAGGGGAACTCCTGCTTGCTCACAGACTGACCAGGCCTCTTATGCTAGCCAGTACTCCTGGGAGGGTCTACCTTATAATCATCAGTAAAGACCCTGAACTGCACTGCAAAGACTCTGAGTCGTTCCTGCTGCGCTCGTGCACCATCACCCCCATCATCCACACTCACTGCCCTGAGGCTATACTCCTCCCGTGGGGAGGTATCCCATTCTCTGCTGCGCACACAACACCAGCCTCAGCGGTCTGCCTCGCAGCGGTGGTACTCCCTGACTGCAATCCACGGGTGGCGCAGACGGACAATTAACCTCAAAGCCTAAGAAAGATTGCCACTGGTTTGACCAGCCTGAGCAACGGGACCGGGTCACCGCCACGGAGACTACAGACCCCAGAGACCCGGCACCGGGTATCCCACACACGTGTACACACGGCCCAGGGGGCGCGTCCCATGCAGTGCAGCATATTACAAACATAAGTCCCATTATTGGGAAGTGGGTCTCCCATAGTATTTGCTTATGCCTTGCAAGCAAAAGCTGCAAAAAATTAGGACGCAGCAACTTGCAATGCCCCTTACAAGAGCCATGCAGTACAGCATATTACAAACATAAGTCCCATTATTGGGGAGTGGGTCTCCCATAGTTTTTGCTTATGCCTTGCAAGCAAAAGCTGCCAAAAATTAGGACGGAGCAACTTGCAATGCCCCTTACAAGAGCCATGCAGTACAGCATATTACAAACATAAGTCCCATTATTGGGGAGTGGGTCTCCCATAGTATTTGCTTATGCCTTGCAAGCAAAAGCTGCCAAAAATTAGGACGGAGCAACTTGCAATGCCCCTTACAAGAGCCATGCAGTACAGCATATTACAAACATAAGTCCCATTATTGGGGAGTGGGTGTCCCATAGTATTTGCTTATGCCTTGCAAGCAAAAGCTGCCAAAAATTAGGACGGAGCAACTTGCAATGACCCTTACAAGAGCCATGCAGTACAGCATATTACAAACATAAGTCCCATTATTGGGGAGTGGGTCTCCCATAGTATTTGCTTATGCTTTCCAAGCAAAAGCTGCCAAAAATAAGGACGGAGGAACTTGCAATGCTGGCACCCTGGTGGTATAGTGGTGGTGGAGGCTGAGGATAAGGAGAAGAAGATAAAACAGCCGAAACGAGGAAGCGTATACCCATGTGTGGGTGTGAAGCGGTGCATGTGAATACACCTCCCGAAATAACACAGTGGATTTGACTTTATGTTACTCTGCTGTCATTTGGTGGTGATGAGAAGTCTGGCCCAATCCAGCCCTTGTTCATTTTGATAAGGGTCAGCTTGTCAGCATTGTCAGTTGATAGGCGAGTGCGCTTATCAGTTATAATTCCCCCAGCGGCACTAAAAACACGCTCCGATAACACGCTAGCGGCAGGGCAGGCCAGGACCTCCGAGGCGTGCAGAGCGAGTTCATTCCAAGTGTCCAGCTTGGATACCCAATAATTAAAAGGCACAGAGGAATCACGGAGGACGCTGGTGTAGCACCCTGAGGATTCGGCTGCTACAGGGGTATTGCACCTCAACCCAGAGGTGTGATATTCCACTCCCGGGTAAGGATGGAGTGTGGAACTGAGCTCAGTTAGCTGCATGCACTACACACATCCCATTTCCGAGGAACAGACCGATGGTACTCCCACTAGAGAAATGTGCAGGTACAACAGAGTCTGTTCCTGGCTGGAGTGGGAGGGGGGTGGAACATCCCAGTAGTGTAGGGGCAGATAGGGGGAGCAGTCTGGGTAGTGCTATGAGCTCATTGGGTGCTGGTCACCTGAGCTCACACATAGAGGGAGTATATAAGGTGGGCACCATCTTAGGACAGGGTCTTTTGCAGAGTGAGGTCAGTCTGTCAGAGCTGAGTCAGAGAAGCAGAGCAGAGGAGAAGAGCAGCTCCAAGGCCCAGAGAGAGAGAGGAGAAAGAAGGACCCAGAGGGGGAGAAAGAAGGAACTCCAAGAGCCCAAATTAGACCAGAGGGTGAAGAGTTGGCAACAGGGTACCGGATCCCAAGCTGGCAGAGGCTACAGCACACCTTAGCCAGGAACCGGAGGTCGTGGGCAGGACCGATCTGCCACGATCACCCACTAAATCCACCCGGAAGGCAGACCACGAATAGGGTCAGGGAACCCAGAGACAAGGGTTTACCACCAAGAGGCCCGAGGGAGCCGGACATAGGTGGATCCCTGGTGGGGAAGGCCAGAGAAGAGGACAGGACAGAAAGGGAGCTCAGGACCACGCTCCAGAATCACCTGGGGGTTGGCCGAGTCCAGGACCTGGTGGACGCAGCACGGCTCGGGTGGTCACTTAAGGCCGGAGTGACCAGAACAACTGCAGTAAGTAAACAAACCCTGAACTGCACAGCCCGACTCTGAGTCTCATTTCCATCCCCGCTGCACCACCACAACCCCCATCCTCTGCAACTGACCCCCTGAGGCTATACCCCTCCCGTTGGGGGTTATACTACCTAAGCTGCACACCCATCACCAGCCTCAGTGGACCCTGCTGCAGCGGCGGCCGTACTGACCGCAATTCAACGGGTGGCGTAGTCGACACAAAAGAACATCTAGTAACATCATAAGGACTGCCACACACTGAGCTTGACACCCTGGGCACGGACCGGGTCACAGCCACTCGGAGACTACAACCCCCATCTGATCCGGCTCCGGGTATCCCCAACAACACTGGCCCAGGGGGCGCGTCAACTTTGGCGTAGTCGGCAGGATTACGTGCCCGCAACAACCGGGTACTGCGTGCCTGAAGAAAAGTACACCGTTACCTCAAAAAGAAGTCTCCTGCCGGTTCCGGAGGGTCCCCGCCATCGGGCCCCATCACAGGTCGTTTCCCGCCGGTTGTCCGCCATTTGCAGCTTTTTCCCGCCATCCATGGAGTTTCCCGCCACTGGGAGACGATTCCCGCCATTTCCGAAGATTTCCCGCCTTGGAAGAGCGGACGCCATTATGGGCGTGCCAGAGGGTGGCAAGAGGCCACCTCCCATCGTGGGCCAGGTCGAAGAATGGCGCCAAAAGCGGAAACCGCGCCCACCAACAGAGACTGTGATGCTGGAAGTGTCCATCAGCGTAAGAGAACTGCCCCTGGAACTGAAGTTGCCCCGGGACCACCCTCAATGTGGGCGGAGACAGAAGAAGAGAACAAAGATGGGTGTCGCTTGGAGCAGTCTGGAGAGAGCGCACCCGGAGACAAGACATCTGGAAGAGAGTCCAGAGAGAGCCTACCCGGAGATGGAGGGAGAGCCAGGCAGCACCGACCCAGCGGTCAGGAGCCTGATGCGGGCCGCCACTCCAGGCAGCACCGACCCAGCGGTCAGGAGCCTGATGCGGGCCGCCACTCCAGGCAGCACCGACCCAGTGGTCAGGAGCCTGTTGCAGGTCGCCACTCCAGAAGGCCTGCTGGAGATCCTAGCACAGCTCCCCCGAGACCGGGAATGTGCACAGACCGCGCTGGAGGGCCTCGCACGGAGGATGGCCCGGGTGCAGCGAGAGACGTTGGCGGAGTGGAGCCGAGAGATGGCCCAGCAGACCGAGACTCGTCAGCGGAGCACGCCACCCGAGACGAGGAAACAGACCGCCTCTGAGGATGGCGCAGGAGGACTGAAGGCCGGAGACGGCGCCGAGAAGGGAGCCGAACGAATGGAGGCAGGTAAAGGGGACGTCACTACCCCGAGCCGGGAAACCGCGTGCCTGCCCCAGCTCCACGTCGCAGAGCCCGAAGTACCCCCTGCCGTGCCCGTCGCTGCAACGTCACCGCCGCAGACTAGGCCTCAAACGGAAGCCGCGACCCCTGTGACGTCACACGCCTCGACCCCGAGCGTGGCCAAGCAGGAAATACCACCGGCCTGGTCGCAAGGCCTAGTACACCCGGGCGCCGCCATTCCAACAGCGCCCCCTACCTCCACGGAGCCACCGGCCTGGCCGCAGGGCCGAGTAACCACGGGCGCCGCCGTTCTTACGGTGCCCTTTTCCTTTAGCGTGCCCCAAGCCTGGTCGCAAGGCCTGGTCAACCCGGGCGCCGCTACCACCACGGCGCCCATAACACCTAAAGTACCGCACCTGGGTGAGGACCTGTTCGCCCAGCATACGTGCCCGGATGGGCAGCCCTTCGTATGGCCCCAGGAATACATCCAGCTGGAGCTGCAAAAAGCAAGGGCCATGTGCGAACCCCTGATCCCGGCTCCAAAGCCCATGAAGAGGATCTCGCCCCCGCTAGAAGAGACCCAGTTTGAGTGGGATCCCACCGGAGAAGACCTCATGGGGTTCACTCAGGAGACTCGGGCAGCCGCAGCGGAGCGTGCAGAGTGCTGCCGCCAGCAGCTCGAGGTCTTTGAGAGGGAGCGGAGAGAGAGGCGGGTCCGGGAACAACAAGCCCAAATAAGGAGCGCGGAGCAGAAGAGCCGGACCAGGAGAAAACCCCGTGCAGCGCATGGTCCCCGTACCATCGGGACTGTGATAAAGTTCAATCTGCAGCATGGGTGGGGTTTCATCAGGGATCACCGCACCCCAGGCGACGTCTTCGTGACCAGGAGAGACGTTGAGTCCCACCTACCGGAGGGACACAGAGGTCGTGACCTGTATTTAGGGGACGAGGTCACCTTCACCCGGCACAAGTGTGCCAAAGGACCCTACGCCCTCCATGTGCATCGCCTGACGGAGGAGGAGCTGCGGTGTGAGGAGGAGCAAGAGGACCCGGAGGGGTCTGAAACTGAAACTGTCCACAAAGAAGGAGCAGGAGGACGCCGTCGTTGAAGTACGGTAGAGAGAGACTGTACATAGTTACCCGTCAGGGTATAAGAACTGTTCTAGTTAAAATATAGTCCCCGTTGGGACCAGCCAAGAGTGAACTGTTAATCCCGTGTGTCCCTATTCCCACTGACCGAGGACTGAGAGCGGTCAATCCTCCCTAATACCTGGCCGAGGACTGAGAGCGGCCATATCCCCTTGTATATAGTTGCGCTTCCTAAAGCGCCCCCTACCGGTTTTATAGGAAACCGTGTTTCTCCAAGAGAGACTGTCGCACTTTACCCGGTCACAAGTTGCACCGTGACCGGAGGAACCAGAAACAAGAATGTTTATATGAAAAGTTTATTGCTGCTGATGATGTTTTATATGTTTTATATGTTTATGTTTTATAAAAAAAAAAAAATGTATGTTTGTGGATGTTTATGTCTTACAGCCCGGGGACGTGCTGTGATTTACCAGGGGGGAATGTAGCACCCTGAGGATTCGGCTGCTACAGGGGTATTGCACCTCAACCCAGAGGTGTGATATTCCACTCCCGGGTAAGGATGGAGTGTGGAACTGAGCTCAGTTAGCTGCATGCACTACACACATCCCATTTCCGAGGAACAGACCGATGGTACTCCCACTAGAGAAATGTGCAGGTACAACAGAGTCTGTTCCTGGCTGGAGTGGGAGGGGGGTGGAACATCCCAGTAGTGTAGGGGCAGATAGGGGGAGCAGTCTGGGTAGTGCTATGAGCTCATTGGGTGCTGGTCACCTGAGCTCACACATAGAGGGAGTATATAAGGTGGGCACCATCTTAGGACAGGGTCTTTTGCAGAGTGAGGTCAGTCTGTCAGAGCTGAGTCAGAGAAGCAGAGCAGAGGAGAAGAGCAGCTCCAAGGCCCAGAGAGAGAGAGGAGAAAGAAGGACCCAGAGGGGGAGAAAGAAGGAACTCCAAGAGCCCAAATTAGACCAGAGGGTGAAGAGTTGGCAACAGGGTACCGGATCCCAAGCTGGCAGAGGCTACAGCACACCTTAGCCAGGAACCGGAGGTCGTGGGCAGGACCGATCTGCCACGATCACCCACTAAATCCACCCGGAAGGCAGACCACGAATAGGGTCAGGGAACCCAGAGACAAGGGTTTACCACCAAGAGGCCCGAGGGAGCTGGACATAGGTGGATCCCTGGTGGGGAAGGCCAGAGAAGAGGACAGGACAGAAAGGGAGCTCAGGACCACGCTCCAGAATCACCTGGGGGTTGGCCGAGTCCAGGACCTGGTGGACGCAGCACGGCTCGGGTGGTCACTTAAGGCCGGAGTGACCAGAACAACTGCAGTAAGTAAACAAACCCTGAACTGCACAGCCCGACTCTGAGTCTCATTTCCATCCCCGCTGCACCACCACAACCCCCATCCTCTGCAACTGACCCCCTGAGGCTATACCCCTCCCGTTGGGGGTTATACTACCTAAGCTGCACACACATCACCAGCCTCAGTGGACCCTGCTGCAGCGGCGGCCGTACTGACCGCAATTCAACGGGTGGCGTAGTCGACACAAAAGAACATCTAGTAACATCATAAGGACTGCCACACACTGAGCTTGACACCCTGGGCACGGACCGGGTCACAGCCACTCGGAGACTACAACCCCCATCTGATCCGGCTCCGGGTATCCCCAACAACACTGGCCCAGGGGGCGCGTCACTGGTACGGTCGGCAAGGTACTCCCTCGCCATCTTTTGAAACTTTCCACTCCTTGTGAGAGTACCCCGCACCTCAGGGCCAGTAAGCTGGGCGGGTGTCAGAAAACTGTCCCAGAACGTTGACAGTGTTCCCCTGCCTCTGCTGGATTGGAGTTGCATCTCTCTCGCCTGTACGCCTTGGTTGGGCAACGAACTGTGACCTCTGCCGCTAGCGTGTTCAGATGGGAATTTTTTTAAGAGTTCTGCAGCAAGGGCCTTCTGGTACTGCCCCATTTTTGTAGACCTCTCCACCTCAGGAATAAGAGAGTGAAAGTTCTCCTTGTAGCGGGGGTCTACAAGTGTCACCAACCAGTAATGACTGTCACCCAACATTTTGACAACGCGAGGGTCATGGTTAAGGCAGCGTAACATAAAGTCAGCCATGCGTGCCAGACTGGTAACGGGCAAGATTTCCGTGTCCTCACCAAGATGACGACTGACCATGCTCTCCTCCTCCTCCTCTTCCTCCTCCCCCCTGTCCTCAGGCCACCCACGCTGAACCGACGGTATGACACTTGTACAGGCACTACCGTCTACAACAAATGATAGCAGCTCCTGTTCTTCCTCCTCCTCCTCCTCTCCCTCATTGTCCCCCAATGCACGTTGGGATGAGATGAGGCTGGGCTGTGTGTAATCGCCCGCTACGGCTTCTTGATCCATCTCATCATACTCTGGCTGCAATGCCTCCTCTTTAATTCTCTGCAGAGAGCGTTGCAAAAGACAGACAAGTGGGATGCTGACACTAATGATGGCGTCATCGTCACTCACCATCTTGGTGGCCTCCTCAAAGTTTGTCACGATGGTACATATGTCAGACATCCAGATCCACTCCTGAGGTCTTATGTGTGGAGTCTGACCTGAATATCGACGGCCTTGTTGCAGCTGGTACTCCACAACTGCTCTCTACTGCTCACAAATCCTTTGCAACATGTGGAGGGTAGAGTTCCAACGTGTGGGGACATCACACATCAGTCGGTGTGCCGGAAGCTGCAAACGCTGCTGCAACACAGCAAGGGCGGCGGGAGCTGTAGCCGACATGCGAAAATGAGCTGACAGGCGGCGTATTTTCACGAGCAGATCTGGCAACTCGGGGTACGATTTAAGAAACCGCTGAACCACAAGGTTAAGCACATGAGCTAGGCATGGTACGTGTGTGATCTTACCTCGCCTCAGAGCCGCCACCAGGTTACGGCCATTGTCACACACGACCATGCCGGGATGTAGGTTCAGCGGTCTCAGCCACAGATCTGCCTGTTCTTTCACAGCTGTCCACAACTCACAAGCAGTGTGAGGTTTATCACCTAAGCTTATGAGTTTCAGCACAGCCTGTTGCCGCTTGGCGGAGGCAGTACTGCAATGCTTCCAGCTTGTAACTGATGTGGTGATATCTGAGATGGAGGCTGAACATGAGGAGGAGGAGGATGCGCAGGAGCTGTACACTGTGGGGGCAACTCTGACTGACATAGGGCCCGCAATCCTCGGTGTGGGGAGGATGTGTTCCGTCCCAAGGTCCGACTGGGTCCCGGCTTCCACTATGTTTACCCAGTGTGCCGTCAGAGAGATGTACCGTCCCTGGCCACAAGCACTTGTCCACGTGTCTGTTGTCAGGTGGACTCTCCCAGTAACTGCGTTGTTGAGGGCACGGCAGATGCTTTGGGGCACGTGCTTGAGTAGTGCGGGGATGGCGCACCGGGCAAAATAGTGTCGGCTGGGGAACGAGTACCGAGGGACGGCCACCGCCATAAGATTGCGGAAGGATTCCGTCTCCACCAGCCTAAAAGGCAGCATTTCCAACGCAAGCAGTCGTGGCCTGTGGGGCGTTAGCTGCGAATTTCCGCTTTCGTTCAAAGGTCTTGGATATGGACAATTGAACGCTGCGGTGGGACGTGGACGTGGACATTGATGCTGTTTCTTGAGAAACTGCCATAACAAGTGAAGACTGAGAGGAGGGGGCATCTTTGCATGCAGTATGGACAGGGGATTGCCTTGCACACAGAACAGGGGGTTCTATTGCACGCACAACAGTGGAAGAAGCAGTGGTGACACCCGCTGACACTGGTCGTGGACCCTGGGTTTCGCCCCACAAAGTCGGGTGCTTTGCAGCCATGTGCCTGATCATGCTGGTGGTGGTCAGGCTGGTATTTTTGTCACCCCTGCTGATGCTGGCATGGCAGGTGGAACATATGGCCTTTTTGGGGTTATCAGCAGAGTCTTTAAAAAAATTCCAGACTCTGGAAGACCTACCACTTGTACTGGCAACGTCCCTCATGTTGGTGTTACGGGGAACGGTTGCCTGCCTTCTGTCTGCGGCCACCACACTGCTTCTTCCTGCCTGTTGGGGTACTCTGCCTCCCTCCCCCTGTGTGCTGCTGGCCTCACTCTGCATGTCCTCCTTCCACGTTGGGTCAGTTACTAGATCATCCACCACCTCCTCCTCTTCCACTTGCGCACCACGATCCTCCTCCTCACTTCCTGGCAATTGTGTCTCGTCATCGTCCACCTCTTGTGACAGATTGCCAACGTCGACTTCCTGTGGCCGTGGCTGTTCAAATATTTGGGCATCGCAACATGGGATCTCCTCTTCCACCACTTCAAGCATATCAGGCGAGGGGCCCAAATATGGAAATGGACCAGTGAACAGCTCTTCAGAGTGTCCAAGTGTGGGATCACTTGCTGTCTGACGACACTCGGCATGGTGGGAGGAAGGAGCATCAGGGTGAGGAGGAGTATGCGGTCGAGACTCACGGCTACTAAGAGTTGACCGTGTGGAACACAGACCGGAGGTGGTGGTGCCCAGGTAACTGTAAGTATTGTCTGCTATCCAATTAATAACCTGTTCACACTGATCAGTTCTCAATACTGGTGTTGTTCTGTGCTTCCCTAGTAATTCGGTCAAGAAGTGGGAGCGAGAAGATGTGGCTGTTGGTTGTGGCACATTTTCACCTTGGCCACGGCCCCGTCCTCTGCACGAACCATCACCAGAACGTCCACTTCCACGTCCCTTGCCACGCGCCTTGCCCATTGTAAATGAAGTAAAATAGCTTACACTTGCACTATCAATGGAAAAAGGGTAATAAAGAGTAGATTAGAACCGTGGAAGAGGAAAACCACAGTTATTGTTTACTGGGGTATACCACACTTTTTTAAATAGAGATATTTGCGGCTGAACAGTGAGCGACACACTCAAACTGCTTTTTTTTTTAGATACCAAAGGCCCAAAACTGGATAGTACAGCGATTTGACCTGTGGAACTGCGAAACCACACTGGGATGTTGGGCCTACACAAGACTATTTTCAACAGATATATTTTTGTGTCACAACAGTCAGGAGACACTACTGTTTTTCTTTACGGAAAATATACCAAAACCTGAATAATAGAGATTTTTTACCGTGGGATGGCAAAACCACAGTTATTGTTTACTAGGGTATACCACACTTTTTTAAATAGAGATATTTGCGGCTGAACAGTGAGCGACACACTCAAACTGCTTTTTTTTTAGATACCAAAGGCCCAAAACTGGATAGTACAGCGATTTGACCCGTGGAACTGCGAAACCACACTGGGATGTCGGGCCTACACAAGACTATTTTCAACAGATATATTTTTGTGTCACAACAGTCAGGAGACACTACTGTTTTTCTTTACGGAAAATATACCAAAACCTGAATAATAGAGATTTTTTACCGTGGGATGGCAAAACTACAGTTATTGTTTACTGGGGTATACCACACTTTTTTAAATAGAGATATTTGCGGCTGAACAGTGAGCGACCCACTCAAACTGCTTTTTTTTTTAGATACCAAAGGCCCAAAACTGGATAGTACAGCGATTTGACCCGTGGAACTGCGAAACCACACTGGGATGTCGGGCCTACACAAGACTATTTTCAACAGATATATTTTTGTGTCACAACAGTCAGGAGACACTACTGTTTTTCTTTACGGAAAATATACCAAAACCTGAATAATAGAGATTTTTTACCGTGGGAAGGCAAAACCACAGTTATTGTTTACTGGGGTATACCAGACTTTTTTAAATAGATATAATTGCGGCTGAACAGTGAGCGACACACTCAAACTGTTTTTTTTTTTAGATACAAATGGCCCAAAATGGATAATACAGAGGTTTGAACCGTGGAAGTGCAAAACAACACTTCTGTTTCTCTGGCCTACACCAGACTATTTTCAACAGTTATATTTGTGTCTGAAAAATCAGAGACACACTTTTTTTTGGGGGGGGGGGGACACACCAAAAGGTTAATAAGACGGGTATTTGTACAGTGTGAAGGAGGAAAAAAAAAGGAGGATTTAGATGAAAAAAAAAGGATTTTTCCTGGCCCCCGACACCTGGTGCTAAGTCCAGCAATTTCAGCAACAGGAGCACACAGGACTGTAATGCAGCGTTTGCTGGTATAACCACTATGTCTCCTATACAGCCTGCCTGCCTGCCTGGTATCTGGGATGGATATTAGTCCTGAAAAGGACTGTTTGTTTGTTCTGGCAGCCTTTAGGCTATGTGCCCACGATGCAGAAATGAAGCAGAAAATTTCTGCAGCATTTCTGCATCTCCCTGGCAGAAAAAAACGCATGCAGATTGTGCATGCGTTTTTCCTGCAGAATACATGCGGATCCACATGCGGGTTCACATGCGTTTCCGCATGCAGATTGACAAGCACTTTCCAGGCGATAGCATCACTTGGAAAGTGCTTGACAACTAGGTCACACTGTATAAATCCATGCAAACAGCATGGATTTATACAGTGTGAACCGTAAAAATAAAACAAATAAAGCTATACTCACCCCCGATGCCCGGCGTGTGCTGCAGCGCTGCTTCCTGGCTGGTTCCCGGCTGCCGGCATATCGCGAGACAGAGCGGTGAAGGGCCTGCGGTCACATGACTGTGACGTCACCGAAGGTCCTTCAGCGCTGCTGGCATTCAGAGAGAAGACGCCGGACAGGTGAGTATAAACTTTATTTGTTATTTTATTCTTTTTTTACAGGTACAATGGTACCCAGGTCTGGATGAGAGTCTCCTCTCCTCCAGAACTGGGTACCATCCGCACATAGAGACGCATAGAAGCCGCTTGTACAAATGTACAGTCGCGGTTTCTATGCGTCTCAATGCAAGTCAATGGCGGGAGTTCCGCTGCGCTTCCGCAAAATTAAATGACATGCTGCGGATTTTTGTACGTAGCATAAACGCTGCGGAAAAATCCGCAGCATGTGCATAGAACTTGCGGAATCCCATTGGGGACCATGGGGTGCGGATATACTTGCGTTTTTCAAGCGTTTACGCTGCGGAAATTCCGCAGCATATACGCTTGAAAAATGCTACGTGGGCACACAGCCTTACAGACCCTACACTAACTATTTCGCAGTTTATATCTCTCCCTAAATCAGCAGCGCTGTCCCTACACTGTCTAATCCGGAGCGACTGTGTCCAAGATGGCGGCGCCCGGTTTTAAACACTCGAGGTGACGCTGTGCGGCCAGCCAATCACTGTAATGCCCACAAACAACATGGCTGCAGCATTACAGTGACTGGCAGGCAATCCCTGCATGTTCATTGGCTCTGTAAAGAGCGCCAAACATGCAGTGCGGAGACCCGAGCTCCCGCCCGAGTAACCCGGAAATGCTCGGTGCTCGCCGAACATCCCGAGTAGAGTGATGCTCGGGCGTGTACCGAGCAGTGTCGAGCATGTTCGCTCAACACTAATATTATGTAATAAACTTCAATACATATTTTTTCATACATCCTCAGTCTTTAGGCTTCTTGACTAATTACGTTATACAGGACATTCATATATGATAATTCCCTGTTAATCAGAACATACCCATCATTTGGTGGTTTTGTTTAGATGTTCTTTTGCATACTTCTGATGCTGACTTTCATGGTGAGGACGCAGGAGAGGTTTTCTTCTGATGACTCTTCCATGAAGGCCATATTTGTGCAGGGGTCTCTGAACAGTAGAACAATCTACCACAACTCCAGAGTCTGACAAATCTTTCTGAAGGTCTTTTGCAGTCAAGCGGGGTTCTGATTTTGCCTCTCTAGCAATCCTACGGGCAGTGTCGGACTGGGGTGTCTGGGGCCCACAGGGGAAATTGACCCTCGGGGCCCACCCTACAGCTATATGCAAATACCTGTTAGCCGGTATCCCCGTTATAGTGGAGCGTCGACTGTAAATCACAGGCGGCTCCTGCACATCTACTGTGCTCCACTATAACTGGGATGTACAATTTTGGTAGTTTGCAGTAAAGGGCTTCTTTGGTTAAAACAAGTTATCACCGATCCAAGGGCTCCACAGGATTGGTGATAACTTATTGATCGTTTGGGACCGAACATTGGAAACTGTACCGATCGGAAGAATGGGGCAGTTTTATCCCTGTCAGGACACTTATCCCCATATTAAAATGCAGCAGCAGATGGGATGTCTGCCCGCAGCTCCATTCATTCTCTTTGGGGTTTCCAGAAAAAAACAAGAATAACCACTGAGGGAATGAATGGATCAATGGCAAGTCACACATGAGCTCCAGTCTAATGGGGATAAAAGCTCCACATTCTGCAGATAGGTGCAGGTCCAAGCAGTCAGACCCCCACTAATCAATAACTTATCACTTATCCTGTGGAGAGGTGATTACTTGTTTTTACCGGAGAACCCCTGTAACTGCATCTTGCTCCAAGTATTTAATCACTAATGGAAATAAATAATCTTCTCCTAATTAATATCAGAGAGAACAAATGACCGCCATATACAACACAATCCACTGTACCAATACCAATAATACCACATACAAGGGAGAAATATCACCACACCATGACCAGACCAGATATTACCAGCATATAGCAACCAAATAATTCCACATACTAGGGAGAAATACCACCACACCATGACCAGACCAGATATTAACAGCATGTAGCATCCAAATAATTCTCCATCATTGCTCTCCCTCACCTCCATCATTGCTCTCCCATTCCTCCATCATTGCTCTCCCCCCACCCCCTCCATCATTGCTTTACCCCATCCCCATCTTCTCCATCATTGTCATATCTCCCCCACCTCCTCCATCATTGCCATATCGCCCCCACCTCCTCCATCATCATTGCTGTATCTCCCCCACCTCCTCCACCTCCATCATCATTGCCGTATCTCCCCCACCTCCTCCATCATTGCCAAATCTCCCCCCACCTCCATCATCATTGCCATATCTACCCCACCTCCTCCATCATTGCCATATCTTCCCCACCTCTTCCATCATCATTGCCGTATTTCAACCACCTCTTCCATCATTGCCATATCCCCCCACCTCCTCCATCATCATCATTGCCATGTCCCCCCCACCTCCTCCATCATCATCATTGCCATATCCCCCCACTTCCTCCATCATCATCATTGCCATATCTCCCCCACCTCCCCCATCATCATCATTGCCATATCTCCCTCTCACCTCCTCCATCATCATCATCATTGCCATATCTCCCCCCCACCTCCTCAATCATCATCATCATTGCCCTATCTCCCCCACCTTCTCCATCATTGCTCTCACTCATCCCCAGACCCCAGTGTATTAGTTAAAAAACAAAAAACAACAACACTTACCTCTCAGCCCGGTCCCCCGCAGCATTGTCATTGTCTGCAACTTTCTCCCTGACACAGGCCCGCGCTGCATGCAGACGTCATCAAGCAGCGCGAGCCTGTGTCAGGGAGAAAGCGCCGGGCAGAAAGCAGAGGACGGAACCCTCTGCTCCGCTGCCATTTTCCTCCTGTCTGCAGCGGAGCTGGAGGGATCGCTCCCTGCCCACCGCACACTATGAGGGCAATCTGGCCATGGGCCCCCCAGAGCCTGGGGATCCGAGAAGCAGGTCAGATTGCTCTCATCAGCCGCACTGCAAGGCCCCCCCCTGCACCTCAGGGCCCCAGTGTCCCGGTGCCCCAGTCCGAGCCTGCCTATGGGTAGCTCTCACTGAAATTTTGCTTGGTCTTCCAGACCTTGTCTTGACCTCCACTGTTCCTGGTAACTGCCATTTATAATTACATTTCGAAGTGAGGAAAGGGCAACTTGAAAACGCTTTTCTATCATCTTATAGCCTTCTCTTGATTTGTGGGCCTCCATCATTTTCAGAGTGCTAGGCAGCTGCTTAGAAGAACCCATGTCTGTTGCTTTTTGGCACAAGGTTAGAGGAGATTGGATTTTTATAAAGCTGGAAAATTTGCATCACCTGACCTATCCTAACGATGATAGTGAAAGAGCCATAACCCTAGCAAGCTAAGTAAAGTCTGAAATCTTGGTCAAAGTTATCTGAGCACACAAATCTCCAAGGGTGCCCAAACTTTTGCATCGGCCCATTTCCCTTTTTGTAATTTTTAAAATAAAAAAAAATTACAGTATATATATTTTTTACCTAAAATACAAAGGAAATGCGCCATCTTTAACTTTGGGCCTTTTAAAGATCATTTCATCTTCAACTTGCTTCACTGTTAACAACAACAGTAATTTTGACCAGGGGTGCACAAACTTTTACATGCCACTGTAGCCAGCAAGGAAGTGCAGGAAAGGAAAATAAGGAGAAAATGTCGAGCCCAATCCAGACTGTTATAGGGCAACCAAAACGGAACAATGTGAAACACCTGAAGAGGAAAAAACTCAGGAAGGAAAAATAAAGGCAATAGGAACCAAGAGCTTTAGGACAAGTAAGAAGAAGAAGAAGGCAATAACTCAGCAGGTAGGAGAACCGACTACGGAGCAAGAGGTCACCGGATCGAATCCCAAAAAATCAGCCCTGACAGCTTTCCATCATCAGAGAGGCCATTTATAAGCGTTCTGTATCACTGGCTCAGTCCCTAAGAAGAAGCCAGTAATCTAGCGCAACGTATGTTGGGCTTGTTCTGGCGATCAGTACTGGGACAGCACAATTGGGGGACAGACACCCCCTGATACACTGCTTTGTGCAGGGAACAATGTTCACCCCTCACAGCAGTTACATTATCAGAACCAGCGGTCATTACCAGTGCTCCACTCAGCATTTACACCCGTAAAATTTCACTCTCTCTGGTAGACATTAGGTCGTAGGTAGCATTCACACAGGCAATGTAGTTTTGGTCCAAACATGTGCAGTTTTTATTGCTTTCCACAGATTGCCCAGCACCAAAACAAAATCATAAACATAAATCCTTAGCCTTGTCCTGGTCCGAACTAAACAGAGCCTGGCTACTCATACACGGCTGAGCCACATATGTCGTGCACACTCACCCGAGCAGATTACAGTCCTTTCTCCCAGAGCAAATTTCATACACAGGAGAGGCCGAATCCCACCAGTATCCCCTTCATCCCGAGCTCTAGCAGCTTCCAGCACCAAACAGAAGTATTCAACTCCGGGCACAGTTCACACTGAACAGGCTGCAGCTTCCAAACGGTTCTCTGCAGCTCTCACAGACTGCTTAGCATATCTCTCTCCCCGCTACAGCTCACATTTTGGCTGGACACTCATCAGTAGCACACTCACCTCTGTTCAACATCCAGCTGGCTGACACTTTCTCAGGAGACTGCCACACAATGAATCTACTTCCTACTTCTTAGAGAAACCCTGCAGGTGTGTAGCCCCCCGAGGGCTCGGCCGCTACAGGGGTATTGCACCTCTGCCAGAGGTGTGATATTCCACTCCCGGGTGAGGATGGAGTATGGACCAGGGCTCAGTTAGCTGCATACAGCACACTCACCCCATTTCCGAGGGACAGCTCAACGGTACTCCCATTAGACAAAAATGCAGGTACGACAGACCATGTCCCTGGCTGGAGTGGGGAGGGGGGAGGAATACCCAGTGATGTAGGAGCAGATAGGGGTTGGTTCCTGAGCGTAGGTAGGAGCCCATTGGTTGCTGGTCACCTGGGCTCATGGCTAGAGAGAGGTATAAAAGGTGGGCACCATCTTAGGACAGTCAGTTCAGTCTGTGCAGAGAGAGGAGAAGACAGGGAGTAGAGGCTCTGTAGGAGCTTTACTCCAGAGTGGGCCTAGAGAGAGGCCGAGGAGGAGAGTGGAGAGAGAGAGGAGGTGAAGGGGAGCTGGGATTACTTCTCAGCCCAGCTCCACGAGAAAGGAGAAGAAGGAGGAACAGAGAAGGGAAAAGAAGAGAAAGAAACAGAAGGGCTCAGGAACAAGAAGGAAGAAGGGACCCTAAGAACCCACGAGAATACAGGGTGAAGGGTCAGGCAGATTAAGGGTGCCGGATCCCAAGTTGGTGGAGGAGAAACTACCCTCAGCCAAAGACCGGACGTCGTGATCATTTATTGGTGCGACACCTCATTAAACCTGCTAGGAAGGCACCATATAGAACAGCGGGGAATGGGATCCACGTTTACCCGCACAAGTTCGCGGCAGCTGGACAAAAGTGGGTCACTGGTGAGGCAGGCCAGAGGAAGGATTGAAGGGGGTCCTGAGCCATATTCCTGAGCTGCCTGGGAGTTGACCGAGCCCCTCACCTAGTGGACGCAGCACGGCTCGGGCAGTCATTGCCAGCTGAAGTGACTAGGATATTAACCGTGAGTAAAGACCCTGGACTGCAGTACGTTGTCTGTGTGCTTTTTCGCTCCTCCGGCACCACCGGTACTGGAACTCTCACCACCATCACTCCCACCATCCACTACACTGCCCTGGGGCCGCACTCTTCCCGTGGGGAGTCACACCATCCCAGCTGCACACATCATCGGCCCCAGCGGTCTGCCCTGCAGCGCAATCCACGGGTGGCGTAGTCGGACATCACTTAAAACTTATAAAGGGACTACCACTGGTCTGACCGCCCTGAGCCACGGGATCGGGTCGCCACTACTACCCCCATCGTCTCCCTATTGCCCGGTTCCGAGTACCCCACGGCCCAGGGGGCGAGTCAGGTGCATCTATTCAAGACCCTGCAGAGCTGGGATTTAACCCTGTCCTTCCCAGCTATGCTACAACCCCCACAGCATGTCAGCTGGAAATGAGCTTATGCCAGTGAACCAGTAACACTGTTTTGCTCCACTTGGCTGATATCTATCAGTGTCCCATCTATCACTTACCTTTCACGTGGCATTTAGTCAGTCAATTCACTAGGTGTGAATTACTCCAAGAATCGCAGGTAACACATTCACTGTCAATGTGGCACATTACTCAGATCATTCACACACTGATTCATCTGTGAACATTATGACCTGCAAGAGCTGCTGATATAGTGAACTGGTTTTCACACAACCCATTCACCAGTCCAATATATTCCATATTTATCAATCTTTTGGACACTAGACACGTTTTTCCCTGTGAGTGTAACAACCTCAGAGATGCCTCATTATCTCATTGTATGTAGTGTACTGCTCCTTATACAGTGTTACTATTGGGGGCTCTTTCTCTGGTGCCTTTATCCCATTTGTGCTCTATTATATTGATACTGATATGGAGATTATATATTTTATATATAAATATGGCTCTTTTTTCCTATATCGGTTTAATGTATAGACTGCATACTGAGTGCCAGCCCTCATTTTATATACTGTGGTAGATCGTCTCACTCAGCTGCACATAGAGGTAGACACAGGAACATTGTCTCTTTAAATCTTCTGCTTGGTTTATTGCAATCCTCATAAACCACGTCACCAGAAAACGTAAATACAGCCTTTGTCCAGCACAAGGTAAAACATAAAGTATCAAGTCCATACCATAGTGCTGGTTAGCCCACTTGGCTTGGAGTCCAGATTCCATGTCCTTTAGCAAAGGACATTCAATCCAGGAGATCTGCAATATCCATACGTCCAGTTTTCCTTAACACAAAATCACAACTCCAAATCTTGCACCTCCAGGTCCACCCACACTCAAATGCTCTAGAAAGCTGGGTATTTATCCTCTGGACTCCTCCCACTCTACAGGTGTTCACTCATCCAAGCACTAAACATGGCTGATTAACCCCTCTCACTACTTAGTGTGCTGGATGATTTTTCCTAGGTTTATATTACTGAAGTTAACAACCTTAGTGCTACCTATCTTCCCTCTAGTACATTGCCATTGAGTTTGTCACAATATATATTTAATTATTCACATTTTAATCTAATATAATAATGCCATGAGCTAATCTTTATATAGGGCATCACTATCTGTGTGGGGGCAGTGTGAGATCAGCAGCCCAAAGTCATTTAGAGAGGTTGTGACGCGCCCCTGGGCCTGTGTCGCGCTGCGTTGCGCACGCGGGAGCTTACCCGGAGCAGGATCTCTTTAGGGTTGTAGTCTCGTGGCGGTGATCCGGTCCGTGCCCAGGGAGTCAGACTAAGTGGCAGTCTATAGCAGTAGATGTTAACTTGATCGACTACGCCACCCGTTGAGTGCGGCTTTGAAGCCGCCGCTGCAGAACAGTCCACTGAGGCCAGGTGTATGAGGATGTGCAGCGTGGTGGTATAACCCCCAACGGGAGGGGTATGGCCTCAGGGCAGCAGGGATAGATGATGGGGGTGATGGTGGTACACGAGCGCAACAAAGACAACTCGGAGTCTTGGTGGTGCAGTTCAGGGTCTTTACTCACGGTTACTCGGTTACTGCTCCAGGCCACCGCTGCAGAGGTGGCCGCCTGTGTCGCGCTGTGCTCACCAGGTGAGGGGCTCGGTTAACTCCCAGGTCTTTCTGGAGTGCTTTGCAGGACCCCCTTTATGTCCCCTGTCTCTGGTCTTCAACCCCACTAGTGACCACGCTTATGTCCAGCTGCCTCGGACCTTCTTGGTGGGCAAACGTTGGCCTGCGTTTCCCAGGTCCTATGTGGTGCCTTTCTAGCGGGTGTGGTGAGGGGCTGCTCCACATGTAATGTCGCAGCCTCCGGTTCTTAGTTGAGGGTAGTTTCTCTCCTCCACTAATTTGGGATCCGGTTCCCATCTTCTTGACCTGACCCCCCTACTCAGGTAGCGGCGGGCGTGTGGTGGCTACCAGCCAGTCCACACCCCTGGGGTCCCCTCTGTCCTTCCTGGAG
Organism: Phyllobates terribilis; assembly: GCF_046119375.1. NCBI lineage: Eukaryota > Metazoa > Chordata > Amphibia > Anura > Dendrobatidae > Phyllobates > Phyllobates terribilis. The sequence goes on from NW_027362767.1 coordinate 139,209,463, forward strand.
CCCAGTCTGCTCCTCTTCCTCCTTCTTCCCTCCTCCAGGCTCAGGCCTCCTGACAGGGCCTGCCTGTGGAGCAGAGCCCATAAAGCAGCTCTGCTCCCTGTCTTCTCCTCTCTCAACTCACTCCCTTTCCAAGATGGTGCCTCCCTTTATACTCCTGTACAGAGTGCACCCAGGATCTACTTCCCCCACGCACACACTACCGGGTTCCCTTCTCTAGGTGTTCCCTCCCCCCACTCCAGCCAGGGACATGCTCACTCGTGCCTGCATAACTAATGGGAGCACCGTCGAGCTGTCCCCCGGAAATGTGGTGTAGTGCATGTGGGTGTTAGGGTCCTGAGCCACACTCCATCCTTACCTGGAAGTGAGATATCGCACATCTGGGTGAGATGCAATACCTCTGTAGCAACTGAACCCTCGGGGTGCTACAGTTGTCCACTACTTTTGCATTGATGGCTTATCATCACGATAGGTCATCAATTCCTTTAAGAGTTAAAGAGGTTGTCCACTACTTTTATATTGATGACCTATCATTAGAATAGGTCATCAATGTCTGATCGGCCGGGGACCACCACCCTGCACCCCCGCTGATCAGCTGTTATCGATGGCGGCAGGCGCCGCCGGCCAGAAGTGCTCACTTGTTGAACTGCTCTGTCTTCTGGTAGTGGCCGGGGCTTGGTACGGCACATCTGCCTCCTATTCAAATCGATAGGAGGCGGATATGTAGTACCCTCCGCCGGTCACTATCAGAAGACGGAGCAGCCCGGCAAGTGAGTATGTCTGGCCAGTGGCCACCGCTAACATTGATAACAGCTGATAGGCGGGGATGGTGGGTGTCTGACCCCGGACGATCAGACATTGATGACCTAGTCTAAGGATGGGTCATCAATGTAAAAGTAGTGGACAACCTCTTTAACTCTTAAAACAAACCAGTAACTCAAATTCAAATAAGTACAAAGTTGCAATTTGCCCACTATGATGCCAGTGTAGCACCCTGAGGATTCGGCTGCTACAGGGGTATTGCACCTCAACCCAGAGGTGTGATATTCCACTCCCGGGTAAGGATGGAGTGTGGACCTGAGCTCGGTAGGCTGCATGCACTACACACATCCCATTTCCGGGGAACAGACCAACGGTACTCCCACTTAGAAATGTGCAGGTACGACCGAGTCTGTTCCTGGCTGGAGTGGGAGGGGGGTGGTACATCCCAAGTAGTGTAGGGGCAGATAGGGGGAGCAGCCAGGGTAAAGATAGGAGCTCATTGGGTGCTGGTCACCTGAGCTCACACATAGAGGGTGTATATAAGGTGGGCACCATCAAAGAACAGGGTCAGTCAGTCTGCTGTAGAGGAGGAGTGAGTCAGCCTTTTGCAAAGAGTCTGTTGGAGAGCAGAAGAGCAGAGCAGAGAAGCCTGAGCCAGAGTGAGAGAGGAGAAGAAAGAGAGACCCAGAGGGGGAAACAGAAGAGAGGACTCTGAGACCCCAAATCCAATCCACGGGTGAAGAGTCGGCATCAGGGTACCGGAACCCAAGCTGGTGGGGGCAAAAACACACCCCAGCCAGAGACCGGAGGCCGTGGGCAGCGTCTGCCACGGCCACCCACCACATCCACCCCGAAGGCATACCACGTGGAGGGTCAGGGAACCCAAGGCCAAGGGTCTCCCAACAGAAGGCCCGAGGGAGCTGGACCTGGGTGGATCACTAGTGGGGACGGCCAGAGAAAGGACAGAAGGAGAGCTCAGGGTCACGCTCCGGACTCGCTTGGGGGTTGGCTGGATCCAGGACCTGGTGGATGCAGCACGGCTCGGGAGGTCACTTGAAGCTGGAGTGACCGGAACATCAGCAGTGAGTAAACACCCTAAACTGCATAACCCGACTCTGTCTTCATTTAACACCTATGCTGCACCACCACAACCCCCATCCTCTGCACCTGACCCCCTGAGGCTATACCCCACCCGTTGGGGGTTATACCATCACAAGCTGCACCTACACCATCAGCCTCAGCGGACCCTGCTGCAGCGGCGGCCATAGTGACCGCAATACAACGGGTGGCGTAGTCGACAATAAAGAACTTAATAACATCTGTAGGACTGCCACATACAACTGAGTTTGACACCCTGGGCACGGACCGGGTCACAGCCACTCGGAAGACTACAACCCCCATCTGATCCGGCTCCGGATATTCCCCCTAAAAGAATATGGCCCAGGGGGTGCGTCAACTTTGGCGTAGTCGGCAGGATTACGTGCCCGCAACACCCGGGTACTGCGTGCCTGAAGAAAAGAATGAGTTTACCTCAAAAAGAAGTCTCCTGCCGGTTCCGGAGGGTCCCCGCCATCGGACCCCATCACCAGTCGATTCCCGCCGGTTGTCCGCCATTAACAGCTTTTTCCCGCCATCTGCAGAGTTTCCCGCCACTGGGAAGCGATTCCCGCCATTTCCAAAGGTTTCCCGCCTTGGAAGAGCGGACGCCATTATGGGCGTGCCAGAGGGTGGCGAGAGGCCACCTCCCATCGTGGGCCAGGACCGAAAATGGCGCCAAAAGTGGAAACCGCCCCCACCAACAGAGACTGTGATGCTAGAGGTGTCTGTCAGCGTGAAAGAACTGCCCCTGGAGCTGACAGTCACCAAGTGGCCCCGGGACCGCCCTCGAGGGGGGAGGAGACGAAAGGAGAGAACAAAGATGGGTGCCGCTTGGAGCAGTCTGGAGCGAGCGCACCCGGAGGCAAGAAGCCTGGAGAAGAATATCGGAGGAGCTTACCCGGAGATGGCGAGAAAGCAGAGCAGCACCGGCCCGTTGGCCAGGAGCCTGCTAGAAACCGAGGAGGGAGAGCAGAGCAGCACCGGCCCGCTGGCCAGGAGCCTGCTGGAGACGACTGTAGGAGAGCAGAGCAGCACCGACCCGTTGGTCAGGAGCCTGCTGGAAACAACGACCCCACTAGGCCTAGTGGAGGTCCTAGCACAGCTTCCCCGAGACCGGGAGTGTGCACAGACCGCTCTGGAGGGCCTCGCAAGGAGGATGGCCCGGGTGCAGCGAGAGACGTTGGCGGAGTGGAGCCGTGAGATGGCCCAGCAGACCGAGACCCGTCAGAGGAGCACGCCACCCGAGACAAGGAGACAGACCGCCTCTGAGGATGGCGCGGGAGGACTGAAGGCCGGAGACGGCGCCGAGAAGGGAGCCGAACGAGTGGAGGCAGGTAAAGGGGACGTCTATACCCCAGACCGGGAAACCGCGTACCTGCCCCAGCTCCCCGTCGCAGAGCCCGAAGTCTATCCTGCCGTGCCCGTCGCTGCAACGTCACCGCCGCAGACTAGGCCTCAAACGGGAGCCGCGACCCCTGTGACGTCACACGCCTCGACCCCGAGCGTGACCAAGCAGGAAGTACCACCAGCCTGGTCGCAAGGCCTAGTACTCCCGGGCGCCGCAGTACCAACAGCGCCCCCTACCTCCGCGGAGCCCCCGGCCTGGTCGCAGGGCCAAGTAGCCCAGGGCGCCGCCGTCCTTACGGTGCCCTTTACCTTCCAGATACCCCAGGCCTGGCCGCAAGCCCGGGCAACCCGGGCGCCACCACCACCGCGCCCATAAGACCAAAAGTGCCGCATCTGGGAGAAGACCTGTACGCCCAGCATACGTGCCCGGATGGGCAGCCATTTATATGGCCACCGGAGTTCCACCATCCCCGACTCCGGAGAGAGAGACCCCTGGATGAACCCCTGATCCCGGCTCCAAAGCCCGTGAAGAGGATCTCGCCCCCGCTAGCGGAAGCGCAGTTTGAGTGGGACCCCACCGGAGAAGATCTTATGGGGTTCACTCAAGAAACTCGGGCAGCTGCAGCGGAGCGTGCTGAGTGCTGCCGCCAACAGCTCGAGGACTTCGAGAGGGAGCGGAGAGAGAGGCGGGTCCGGGAACAGCAAGCTCAAGTAAGGAGCGCGGAGCAGAAGAGCCGAGCCAGGAGAGACCCCCGTGCAGCGCATAGTCCCCGCACCACCGGGACTGTGATAAAGTTTAACCTGCAGCATGGGTGGGGCTTCATCCGAGACCACCACACCCTAGGCGACGTCTTCGTAACCAGGAGAGACGTTGAGTCCCACCTACCGGAGGGACACAGAGGTCGTGACCTTTACATCGGGGACGAGGTCACCTTCACCCGGCACAAGTGTGCCAAAGGTCCCTACGCCCTCCATGTGCATCGCCTGACGGAGGAAGAGCTGCGGTGTGAGGAGGAAGAGCAAGAGGACCCGGACGGGTCTGAAGCCAAAGGTAACCATAAAGCAAGAGCAGGAGGACGCCGTCGCTAAGGACAGCGAAGCAGAAGCTGTATATAGTTGCCCGTCGGGGCACCGTAAACTGAAACCGTAAACTGAAACCGTGAAACTGAAACTGAAACTGTTGCTGTTGCTAATATAGTCCCCGTTGGGACCAGCATGTGTGAACTGTTACCCGTATTTCCCTAAATCCCACTGACCGAGGACTGAGAGCGGTCATTCCTCCCTAATACCTGGCCGAGGACTGAGAGCGGCCACCATTCCTTGTATATAGTTGCGCGTCCTAAAGCGCCCCCTACCGGTTTTATAGGAAAACCAGTTTTCTAGAGAGACTGTCGCACTTTACCCGGTCACACGTTGCACAGTGACCGGAGGAGGAGCCAGAGGCGACGAGAATGTTTTATAAGAATGTTTTGCTGCTAATGTATGTTATTTTATATGTTTATACGATGTTGTTGATATAAAAAAAAAAAAATTTTGTATGTTTTGGTGTTGTTTATGTCTTACAGCCCGAGGACGTGCTGTGATTTACCAGGGGGGAATGTAGCACCCTGAGGATTCGGCTGCTACAGGGGTATTGCACCTCAACCCAGAGGTGTGATATTCCACTCCCGGGTAAGGATGGAGTGTGGACCTGAGCTCGGTAGGCTGCATGCACTACACACATCCCATTTCCGGGGAACAGACCAACGGTACTCCCACTTAGAAATGTGCAGGTACGACCGAGTCTGTTCCTGGCTGGAGTGGGAGGGGGGTGGTACATCCCAAGTAGTGTAGGGGCAGATAGGGGGAGCAGCCTGGGTAAAGATAGGAGCTCATTGGGTGCTGGTCACCTGAGCTCACACATAGAGGGTGTATATAAGGTGGGCACCATCAAAGAACAGGGTCAGTCAGTCTGCTGTAGAGGAGGAGTGAGTCAGCCTTTTGCAAAGAGTCTGTTGGAGAGCAGAAGAGCAGAGCAGAGAAGCCTGAGCCAGAGTGAGAGAGGAGAAGAAAGAGAGACCCAGAGGGGGAAACAGAAGAGAGGACTCTGAGACCCCAAATCCAATCCACGGGTGAAGAGTCGGCATCAGGGTACCGGAACCCAAGCTGGTGGGGGCAAAAACACACCCCAGCCAGAGACCGGAGGCCGTGGGCAGCGTCTGCCACGGCCACCCACCACATCCACCCCGAAGGCATACCACGTGGAGGGTCAGGGAACCCAAGGCCAAGGGTCTCCCAACAGAAGGCCCGAGGGAGCTGGACCTGGGTGGATCACTAGTGGGGACGGCCAGAGAAAGGACAGAAGGAGAGCTCAGGGTCACGCTCCGGACTCGCTTGGGGGTTGGCTGGATCCAGGACCTGGTGGACGCAGCACGGCTCGGGAGGTCACTTGAAGCTGGAGTGACCGGAACATCAGCAGTGAGTAAACACCCTAAACTGCATAACCCGACTCTGTCTTCCTTTAACATCTATGCTGCACCACCACAACCCCCATCCTCTGCACCTGACCCCCTGAGGCTATACCCCACCCGTTGGGGGTTATACCATCACAAGCTGCACCTACACCATCAGCCTCAGCGGACCCTGCTGCAGCGGCGGCCATAGTGACCGCAATACAACGGGTGGCGTAGTCGACAATAAAGAACTTAATAACATCTGTAGGACTGCCACATACAACTGAGTTTGACACCCTGGGCACGGACCGGGTCACAGCCACTCGGAAGACTACAACCCCCATCTGATCCGGCTCCGGATATTCCCCCTAAAAGAATATGGCCCAGGGGGTGCGTCACCAGCTCTGATGCTCAGAACCCGGTTGGGCCAGGCTGGAGTGACCTGCATTTGATGAGCAGCATCCTTTTCTGGGTGTCTGTAGTGAGAGGTCAGTGGCCCAAACTCATTTAACCCTTTCAGAAACACACTTTGATGCCCACTTTGAGGCCCATTTTTGTGCCACTTTTATAATTTTTGTATTTTTTTTCATTGTATTCACGTTATGGCTACTACGCACCACATTGTATTTTATTTTTGTTATTAAACCTTTTTAAAAAAAATGTTTTCAAATAAGAAACTGTTGAATAAGAAACAAACTTCAGCCTTGTCAGTGTGATGAGGGGGAAGCACAGAGAGCAGCTCAGCAGCGACACCCAGTGGTCACATCAGTGTGAAAATTTTAAAATGTGTCACTCTGTAATTGATTCGTACCTACATCTATACACAATTCACAAAATCCGATCTCATGTGCCCGGCGTGCGCAATCATATAGAAACCATATGCAAATCAGGATGGAAGTACATTAGGGGCGTATCCATGCACTTTTACTGCTTGTTCCCTGCCCTGTCTCACCCTCCTCTCCCTGACTGACAGCTCAATGTAAACGACAGCTTACCAACAAACACGACCTCACACGGCTGCAGAAAAATGAAAGTTACGTTTCTTGACATGATGACGCAAAACACATTTTTTTTTTTTTTTTTTAAAAAAAAGGTTTTTTTATTTTCAGAAAAATCTGTAAAATGTCAAATTGGGGCCTGAATATGAACCATAAAATGCTGTCATGTGAATGCGCCTGGGGTGTGTGGGAACAATCCCAACAAGTCATCGGTGAAACCAAACAAGTGCCACCGAAGCGGGGAAGCCATCTTGGGCGAAACGTGATGCTTCAAGGACCCATGGTGTATCGCACGGTCCTCTGGGGCTTAGTAAGAAGCTGCTAAAGAAATAAAGTTGGTATTTTGCAACTGATTATCATCGAGTGTAACCAAAAAGTCTTCTGTACCAGCCCTTTACACTGCGACTTGCAGTAAAACCACTATTTTTATTCAGCCCAAATTGACAGTATAGTGTCAGCATACAGCCATATAGCGGATACAGCCCTTATAGAAATCACAGCTTTAGCAATCTAACAGGAGAGGGGCGATTTCTATAGGGTCTATAGCCCCTGCAAGGCTGTGCACTGTGTATACTCTGTTTGGGCTGACACAGTCTCTTTAAGGTTAAAGTCTAAAGTCCTTACTTGAATCTCATTTCCTTTTTCCGTTTGCTGGAAAGTAATTCTACACCAGTGTCTGGACTTTCACTTTCGAGACTTCACAAATGCAGCCATGATGATGATGATGATGACTGAGCGGGGAAACACAGGTAAAACAGAGACTCTTGTGACCCCAATGTCCATTACTTGGCCTGATAAGGACGGATGTATATGTAGGGTCAGACTCTCCTAGGTCAGTACATAGGAAATGTCGCTGCACGGATTCTCTGCTTTAGGTCAGTTTCTCCATTCATCGATCCTCTCCGCATGCGGCAATATTCCTGATTTCTATATGTAGTGGAATCTACGCCGTGATGAATGGCTGTAGTTCTGAGGTCAAAGGTGGTCCAACGCGCTCCTAGATGGGGGACTCTAATGAAGTGGCCATTCAGAATATATAAGAGCCTTTAAAGGGGTTGTCCAGGTTTGGGATGAAAGTCTGCAGTCATTCAATGTGACTGAAGACTTTTGAATCTTCACAGCCTGCGCACCGCACGCTGTTAGGATAGTCCGATGCTGGCGGTGAGACCGGGCGATTATGTGACTACAAGTATGTGATTTGCAGACTTCCTGCCACATTCCAACTAGACGTCGTGACCGCAATACAAGTAAATTGAGTAATTCTTTGACCACATGTATGCAAAAATGGAGAATCATGAAAGTTGGCATCGGACAATCCTGACAGCGTGTGGTGTGCACGCTGTGAGGATTAAAAAGTCTGTAGTTACTCCAACCCTTTCATCCCAAACCTAGACAATCCCTTTAATCTCGGAGGGCTTTAATTTGGAGGGCTATCCTGGGGGCCATTATACTATTTGGAGGACTATGTGTGGGGTCATTATATTATTTGGAAGGCTATGTGGGGGGCCATTATACTGTTAGCAGGGCTATGTGGGGGTCCACTATACTGTTTGATGGGCTATGTAGGGAGCTATTATACTGTGTGGGAACATAGTGTCTCGGCCATCCTACAGTGTGTGGGGGGGCCTTCATACTGTGTGTGGGGGCCATCATACCATGTTGGAGTTACTATGGGAACATCATACTGTGTTGGGGGTCACTATGTGTGTATTATACTTTGTGGTGGGTACTATAGGATCAGCTCATTGTGCAGTTCACTGTGGGGGGTACCATACTGTGTTTAGGGGAGGTAATTTTTGTTGGAATCATAATTTATGGGGCAATGAAAGAGGTATTTTAGAGAGTGGGAAGACTAAAGGCCTTCAATAGGAGCAAGTTTGCTTTTTAAGGACTGCAAAGTTGTGAGATTTTCTCTTCTGTGTTACAGCTGAATATTATTTACATTTTTTTTGGGATGAGGGAAGGTGATTCAATTAAGATATCTGCTATGGGGCCCCATGAATTGTATGTTCACCCCTGGTAGATATCATTATGAAATAAGCAATAATGGCAAAACAAAGGCATCAGGTAGTGTGCTAACCTAGTGAGGATGTGCTACTACCAGGCAAGACCTTTGTTAATCAGGTGGCCATTCTGCAACGCCACTTCAGGGACACAGGATATCCCTCAAAGTTAATTAATGATGCCATGTAGTTCCAAATATTTCCAAAATTGTCTAATGACAATATCATTCCATACCTCCCAACTTATGAAGAAGAGAAAGAGGGACAAATCAGGAAAATTTTGGCCACAACCCTGGCCACACCTTAATCCACGCCCATTTACCAATTCTTTCTCCCCTGGTAGGAGGAGTTGTCAGAGGGGCGCTGGTAATGAGGGGCATTCAGCAGACGGCCCTCATCCCCATTCCTGGTATGCATGGCCCCCTCATCCCCATTCCTGGCATGCATGGCCCCCTCAGACCCAATCCTGGAATGCATGGCCACCTCAGACCCAATCCTGGAATGCATGGCCCCCTCAGACCCAATCCTGGAATGCATGGCCCCCTCAGACCCAATCCTGGAATGCATGGCCCCCTCAGACCCAATCCTGGTATGCATCACCCCCTCAGACCCAATCCTGGAATGCATGGCCCCTCATCCCCAATCTTGGTATGCTTGGCCCATCAGACCCAATCCTGATATGCATGCCCCCCTCATCCCCAATCCTGGAATGCATGGCCCCCTCATCCCAAATCCTGGTATGCATGGCCCCCTCATCCCCAATCCTGGTATGCATGGCCCCCTCATCCCCAATCCTGGTATGCATGGCCCTCTCATTCGCAATCCTGATATGCATAGCCCCCATATCCTGGTATACATGGCCCCCCATCACTGCACACATGAAAAAAATAAACAGTTCTACTCACCTTCCTTCCTCTCCTCTGCTCCAACCCTGCGTCCTGTCAGTAGCTGATCTCAGCACCTGAGCAGCACATGACATCATTGCCATGCACCCTCAGACACTGCTGTGAGCTGCGGGGATATTCAATCCTCTCCACGCTAGGACTATGTGCATGGAGAAGAGTGAATAGTCATTCTCCTTAACTGCGCGCACTGTCAGCACGGCCGCGGCTCCTGCTGCGGCTCACCTGTCCTCCATGCCCACTACTAAAGAGAATAATTATTCACTCTTCTCCACTCCCACAGGAATATTCATTTTCTTTAGCAGCGGGCACATGTGGTAGCTGCAGCTGCCGGCTACTACCTGTGCCCGCTGCTCCACCGGCGCAACCCGCCCCACCACCCTCCACAGCCGCAAGAACAGCTGAGCCATGACGGAACGTGGGACTAAGCCCTCAAAGCGGGACAGTCCCGCCGAAATTGGGACGTTGGGAGCTATGTCATTTACTTTGATCCTCATTCTCTGATATCATTTTTTTATTATTTATGCATTTTTATACATACTTTTTAAAACTCCAATCAACCACTAGTGATTTTTGAAGCAACAACACTGGCAAAACACTTGAAAAGACATCTCTTGAACCTTCCCCCATCATCAGAGTGGAAAATGCCTTAATAACAGGTCACTTCTTTTGGCAATCTTGAAGCTATTAACAGATGTTCAAAAGACTGAATATCATAGAAATATTAAGAATTTCTCCCAAACCACTCTTCCCCCCTCCCTTAATGATCATCTGTCAGATTAGAAAAGCTGGAAATCTAAGGAGCTCTCTATGCAAATTAGCACACACAGGAGAAGTGGCTAATAGGCAAATGCTAGTACAAAGGGAGCTACTAACCCAATTAACATACGAGTGTATTTTCTAGTGGCACCTGTCTGTGACAAATATACACCTAGGTGAGAAAGATGCAGTTCCTGGCTTCAAAAGAATTCTCTCTCACCCCCAGGGCATCCCCCATTTGCTAACAGAAATCTGCAGAATCGCCGGCGCCAACACAAAATATTGAATATCGGAAGTTCTATACTTCCGATAATAATGGGACACATATTTTTAGCAGCAGGGTCAGCTAATGAACAAATGCATAGTTTTCTGTAGCTGTGAGCCTCTTCGGTGAGCTGTGGCGCAAAAGTACCAGAATAATGGACTGCAGTTATGCCATGTGTAGTCTCTAAGGAAGGTAAATTCGTAACAAAGAATATTGCGTCACTTGCAAGCTTCTGCGATCAACCCCAGCAATAAGTTATCGCGGATGTTAGATATTTTAATAAAAATATGAAGGCTGGAGCCTAGCCCACATGATGTCATCACAGGGGGTGTGTGGGCAGGTTCCCCCTTCGGCATAAAAAACCCAGCCGAAGATGGGTTAGTACTCATGCTGGGAGTATATATTTCATATAGTACGGGTCACATTCGATAACGGTCAATTGGAGCGCCTCCCCTCCAGCTAAACGGAATCGACTCTGAGATCTTTTTAGTAAGTTCTCTTTAATCTCATTTTATTTGTGTAACTGTATATTCTGTATTGTAATGTCTCCCTTTGTAAAACCTTTTATATATTTTTCATAAACACTGCCTCCCTTTTGGATTAAATATAAAATTTAATAGTCCTGTTTCTTTTGTCCTGTAATCGTTCCTCCCCTGAAGCCATATACGCTACCAGAAAGCAGGCGTCTGATCAGGCCTATATTATATTTTAAAATTGATCGGTGGTTGCAGCAAATAATATTAATTGGGCTATCGTGAAGCTGGCAGTGACAGTACGGGGGGGTATACACATATTGCATGCGCTGGAATCCGGAGGTGTGTACGCCATACGCTCACTGGTCGCTTGCCGATAGCTACGTAGTGAAGTAATCGGGATCGTGTGCGCGCGAATCCCTGATGTTCCTGACACTGAACATATGAACAGAAGTGTTTTTTATGTAGAAATGCATATGTTCATTTTTTGAGCACTTGCTTAGCGCTTTTTCAGGTGGTTTTCGAAGAGGAATCAGTCTGAAAAACACGGGTGCACAAAACCTATTAAGACCCGAAGACATCACACCTCCAAAGCTTAAATGCGAGGCCTGTTTTCTCCTGAATAAACCTGATATTACTACTATTTCATTCTTGTGTCGCCTTCATTCCCTAGATGATGATGAGACCCAGGATTTTCACCGGCAGCTTTGTCAGTATGAACATCATGCAGTGAGGATGATGTTTGAGTATTTCCAGGACGATCTATTCTACATTATACAAAACTTGAATCCTCAATTACTTTTGACTGAACTGCATCACCGAAATATCCCTGATGTTGAGGTGAGACAAGAATTGCCGGTGCTGTATAAAAGTGTCCTCTGTGTTATAGGAGCAGTTTACTCCTTGTCACCATCCTGGTGTCTCCAGGAAAGTTGAGTTTGAGAGATTCAGGAAGGAATTTCATGTTACTATTCTGTATATTTATCTTCCTCTGGACCAACACATTATAGAGAAGCTCGACTTGAAATAACTGTGTGAACCCTTTACTATTATTTTTCTTTATGTGTGATCTTACTTGTGTTACAGAAATACAAAAGTCTAGAAAATGATAGAAAATCCTTGGCCTGGACATTACTACAGGATATTTTTAATGGCGGGAGAGAAGCGGTGATCGGATTGTGGGTCAGTCTCTTTGTCTTATGCAGAAGTCATGATTCATCAGGTCTGGATGCTGTACTGGATGAGCTCCGTCACAGAGGTATCATTGTGTAGTATTATTATTTATTTATATAGCACCATTGATTCCATGGTAGTGTACATGAGAAGGGGTTACGTACAAGATACAAATATAGATTACAGAGAACAAACTAACAATGATAGACTGGTACAGAGGGGATAGGGCCCTGCCCTTGAAGGTTTAAATTCTACAGGATAATGGGGAAGGAGACGGTAGGTTGGAGGGGTTGCGGCAGCTCCGGTGGTGGTGAGGTGGCAGCGGGGTCATTGCAGGCTGTAAGCTTCTTGAAAAGATGGGTTTTCAAGTTCCGTCTGAAACTTCCAAATGTGGCGGATAATCGGACGTGTTGGAGAACAGAATTCCAGACGATGGGGAATACACAGGAGAAGTCTTGGAGGCACTTGGGTGAGGAGCATATAAGGTAGCTAGGTACAGGTCTCTTTAAATCTTTGGTTGGTTTATTATAATGTGGCATATACCAACCTTTAGTCCTTGAAAATAAACACAAAATGGGCAATATAGGAAAGCAAAGCAAAACTGGTAACACAAAGAACACAATTCTTGAAGTAGCAGGGATTCACCTGCTGAGAGTTCAGCAACTCCACATGGTTCAGGAACAAACACAAGCTCCCTTCTGGAGCTAACTTTTCCAGACTCCAAACTCTGAATGCCTCAGCTGGCCAAGTATTTAAACTTCCCCAGACCACACCCTGAGGTGGGGATATGGTGAATGACCTCACACTCTTCACAATGGTCATTCACAAAAAACACTCCCTTTACAAATGGACTTAACCCCTCTCAACAAACAACATGCTGGAGGAAACTTAATGGTTTTAGTTCATTGAAGCTAACAGCCTCAGGGAAACATATATCCCCCTCCAGCACTTTACCAGTGACTTTGTCACATATCCCCCTCCCCTGCACAAAGCCGGGGGTTTTGGCACCTTCACTCGCTAAACAGGGAAGTCTGGACAAGGTATCTGCTTTTCCATGTTTTCCGGGCCTGTGCTCTACATGAAAATTAAAGTCTTGGACTGGTAGGAACCACCTAGTCAGCCAGGCATTCTTCTCTTTCCTTTTCCTCATCCATCTCAGGGGCGCATGATCGGACACTAGCCTGAACTTTCGGCCTAACAGGTAGTATCTTAGGGTCTCAATGGCCCATTTGAGCACTCCTTCTCTACGATGGCGTAATTCTTTTAACAGGAAGAGAGTTTCCTACTCAGGAACAGGACTGGATGTTCATCCCTATCTATTTCCTGGGACAACACATCTCCCAAACCGTCCTTGAAGGCGTCTGTCTGCACCACGAACTCCTTAGTGAAGTCAGGTGCGACTAAGACTGACTGTCCACATAGGGTGAGTTTCAACTCCTGGAATGCCATCTCCGCTTCCGAGGACCATTTGGCCATCAATGTCTTCGTGACCTTAAGAAGATCAATCAGGGGGGCGGCTAACATGGCAAAATTTGGTATAAATCGCCAATAATACCCCACAATTCCCAGAAACGCCCCAACTTGCTTCTTGGAGTTCGGTTGCGGCCAGTATTGGATAGCCTCCACCTTATTTACTTGCGGCTTTATTTCGCCCCTTCCGACGACGTAGCCCAAGTATTTTGCCTCTTCCTTCCCATTGGTGCACTTCTTTGGGTTTATCGTAAACCCTGCCTTCCTTAGCGCATCCAGTACTGCCTAGACCTTCTGTAAATGACTTTCCCAATCCGGGCTGAATATTACGATGTCATTCAGGTAAGCTGAGGAGTACTTCTTGTAAGAGGCTAGTATCCGTTCAATGGCCCTCTGGAAGATAGCTGGGGTTCCCTGCGGCATCCTGGTTTGCTGAAAGCACCCATCAGGAGTAGAGAAGGCCGTTTCGTTAGGTCCAGGGTGGTGATATATCTGGCTGACCCTAGCCTCTCAATAAGTTCATCAATGCAGGGCATTGGATACGCGTAGAATTATGACACCTCATTCAGCTTCCAGTAGTCATTACAGAACCGCCATTCTCCATCCGGCTTTGGCACCAGGGCAATCGGGCTGGACCAGCCGTTTTTTGACTCCTCAATGACGCCCAGGCTCAACATTCTCCTCACCTCTTTGGATATCACCTTGCAGCAGGCTTCAGGAATCTGATACGGCCTTTGATTCACCCTCACATGCAACTCTGTCAAGATTTCGTGTTCGACCACCTGCGTACAACCTGGCAGCTCTGAAAACAGGTCCTGTTTCCGCTGGAGCAACACTTCGGCACTGTTGCTTCTGGGCCGGTGACAGTGTCCCTGCCACTGTGACATCCTCGACTCAGGCTTCCGGATGGGCCCCTAGGCACGTAGCTACCACCTGCTCCCTGTCTCACCAAGGTTTGAGCAGATTAACATGGTACACCTGATACGGCTTCCTTCTTCCTGGATTGGTGGACTTTGTGGTTGACATCACTCAACTTTTTGACCATCTCATATGGCCCTTGTCACTTAGCCAGGAATTTACTTTCCACCGTGGGGATCAGCACCAATACCCAGTCTCCAGGGCTAAACTGCCTCAGCCTCACTGACCGATTGTAGACCCTGTCTGGGCCTCTTGTGCTTGAAGGAGGCTTTCTCTTACAATCGGCATTACCCTCGCAATCCGGACTTGCATCTGGGCCACATGCTCGATGACACTTCGGTGGGGTGTTACCTCAGCTTCCCAGGTTTCTTTTGCAATATCCAATAGTCCCCGAGGGTGCCGTCCATAAAGCAACTCGAAGGGTTAGAACCCCGTAGAGGCCTGGGGAACTTCCCTAATGGAGAATAGCAGTTAGGGGAGTAGGCAATCCCAGTCTCAGCCATCCTTCTCCACAACCTTTTTAAGCAT
This sequence comes from Phyllobates terribilis, assembly GCF_046119375.1. Classification (NCBI taxonomy): domain Eukaryota; kingdom Metazoa; phylum Chordata; class Amphibia; order Anura; family Dendrobatidae; genus Phyllobates; species Phyllobates terribilis. The sequence goes on from NW_027362767.1 coordinate 139,224,588, forward strand.
AGACTTTAGGGTCTTGTTGAATCGCTCAACCAGGCCGTCCGTCTGCGGATGGTACACCGATGTCCGAAGTTGGGTAATCTGCAAAGCTTTGCACAACTCCCTCATCACTCTCGACATGAACGGAGTTCCTTGGTCCATCAGGATCTCCCTCGCAGGCCAGTTCGGGAGAAAATATAGACTAGTACACATGCTATACTCCGGGCAGAGTAGTTTCTCAATGTCACCGACTCCGGGTACCATGTTGCTTAGTCCAGCACCACCAGGATGTATTGGTGACCCCTGGCGGACTTAACTAAGGGCCCTACCAGGTCCATAGCAATGCGGTCAAACGGAACCTCTATAATGGGTAATGGGACCAGAGGACTATGGGAGTGGGACATGGGAGCAATTAGCTGGCACGTAGGACAGGACCAACAATAATTAACCACCTCTCTGAGACACCCAGGCCAGTAAAACCTTTGAAGGATCAGCTCATGGGTTTTGTCTATGCCCAGATGCCCCTCAAGAAATGAGAATGGGCTAGGTCTAGCACCCCACGCCTATAGGGTCCTTTTACCAACAGCTGCTCTAACACTTCCCCTCTCTGTTTAGTGACCCGATATAGCAAATCCTCATTAACTGCAAAATAAGGAAACCTGGTGTCAGTCCCCGGCTCTTGGGCGACCCCATTTATCACAGTCACATTGTCCCATGCCCCTTTTAACATAAGGTCCTCCATTTGAGCAGTCCCAAAATTCCCTCCAGAGACCCTCAATTCTGGAATCTCATTCTTATGGGTCATGGTCTCGTCGCAAGCAATGACACACAAGGGAAACTCTTCCGCCTCCGACTGCAAAGATGATTCTACATTGATGAATTGGCTCTTACCTGAGTCAGTGGGCACCCCCGCCTTTCCGCACAAATCCCAGAACAGTCTGAAGTCCCGCCCGATTATTACCGGGTGTAGCAGGCCCTCAACCACCCCAACCTCATGGGTCTCAGCCCCATAGTTAGTTTTTATTGTCACTTGGGTGACAGGGTAGCCTTGGCGTCCCCGTGGATACAGCGGATGCCCACGTACTTCCCTGGGATCAACTGGTGGGGGAGTGTGGGCTTTACCAGGGTCACCAAACTTCCTGAGTCCAGGAGTCCCGACACTAATACTCCATTTATGGTTACGGGACAGTACTGGGGCCCCTCATAGTCCACAATGCAGGCAGGGTAGGCATAGTATGAGCAGTGTCTTCCTACGCTGCAGTCCATCTGCTCAGAGGATATAGGACAACAGGCAGCTATGTGTCCAGGACTGCGACACCAACAGCAGATCATGTCTTTCCCAGCGGCGGCCATTGACAACCCCTCATCAACCCCTTGGGACCTTGGACTTCCCCCAGTCGTGGCTCTGCTCCCCCTCTTTTGGGACTCTGGCTCCCCCTGAGTACCCCAGTATAGGGATGCAGCACATCCTGGCTTCCTTAGGGACCTCTCGACCACTTGGTATCTTTCTACAAGGTCGACCAGGTCATCCGCATTCCAGGGGTCTACCTGGGCAACCCAGGTCTGCACTGACCTAGGTAGGGAGTGCACAAACCTGTCCATGACAACCTGCTTCACCATCTGGGCTGGAGTGGAAGACTCCGGCTGCAACCACTTCTGCACAAGATGCAGAAGGTCAAACATTTGGGAGCGAGGGGGTTTATCACCATAATACACCCAGTGGTGAACCCTTTGGGCTCTAACTGACATAGTCACTCCATCACCTGCCAGTATTTCAGTTTTAAGTATAATATACTCCTGGGCATCTTGCAAGGTCAGGTCGTGATAAGCTTTCTGGGGCTCACCAGTCAGATAGGGGGCTAGCACTTCTGACCACTGCTCCGGCGTTATCTTCTTCCGCTCTGCTACTTGCTAAAACACAGTCAAAAATGCCTCCACATCATCGCCCGGGGTCAATTTTTGCATAGCTTTTCTTACTGCTTTCCAGACGCTCGAGTCATCACCTGGACATGGGGAGGGGCTGTCAGCCTTTCGCTTACCGCCTCTGCGCACAATTCCATCAGCTGCTGTTGTTGTGGGAGCTGGTCTTGTTGATGCTACTGCTGTTGGTGGATCTGCTGCAATAGTAGCCTGCTTGTCTCCTGCTGGAAAAGTGGAAAAGACATGGAGGTAGCACTCACCAAATCTTCTTAAAATATGTCCTTTACTGGTAAAAGAGGGACATGTCAGTGTGCGGTATAGGACGGAGACCCCGAAGGGTTGCGGGGGAGAAGAGGAGCAAAGGTGCCGTGAAGCTTCTCTTCTGTTGAACTTGTCTCCTGCTGGGCTAGCACTAGATGCTTAACCAGGTCCTCCATACTGTCTATCTTCGTTTCCTGGCTTATGGCCGCCTTTACCCAGGACATGCGGTTTGTCCTCAGCCGTTACACGTGCCTCCTGGGGATCTTGCCCTCATTCTCCACCACCTGTGGTAGATCGCTCACCCGGCTGCACATGGAGGTAGACACAGGTACGCCTTCTCTTTAAATCTTTGGTTGGTTTATTATAATGTGGCATATACCAACCTTTAGTCCGTGAAAATAAACACAGCCCGCTGGGCAAAACAGGTAAACAAAGCAAAAATGTTAACACAAAGAACACAGTTCTTGTAGTAGCAGGGATTTACATGCTGAGAGTTCAGCAACTCCACATGGTTCAGGAACAAACACAAGCTCCCTTCTGGAACTAACTTTTCCAGACTCTGAACTTTGAATGCCTCAGCTGGCCGAATATTTAAACTTCCCCAGACCACACTCTGAGGTTGAGATATGGTGAATGACCTCCCACCCTTCACAATGGTCATTCACAAAAAAACACTCCCTTTACAAATGGACTTAACCCCTCTCAACAAACAACATGCTGGAGGAAATTTAATGGTTTTAGTTCACTGAAGCTAACGGCTTAAACATATCTCCCCTCCAGCACTTTAACAGTGACTTTGTCACTATGCCCATTATGCACACATACACATATTCATTCATACAAATTATACACATGTTCATACATATTACATACACACATCCACGGGAAGAGAAGCGTAACAGCACCACACCATCCAGTCTTATCAATGACCTGTGCTTGTCTCAGTATATGTGCTCGTCGATTCCTATGGCTGTGCAGAAAGCCAAGTATGATGCAAATAAATAACAAGAAAGAGTACTTTGTACTTGGTACCGTTATAATATGTATATATTGTTTTATGTTTTACTACTTTTGCAGAACAAAAATGTTTTTTTCTGACAGCTCTGTGCCCCAGCTCCTCCATACACAGCAATGCTTGTGTCTGCCGAGTGCTCCTGTGTTCTCTACCAGAGTGCAAATGGCCAGATTCCTCTAGTGGTGGCTTCTCTCCCAGAGAACAGAAGGACTAGTTGTTGTAAAGCCATTGTGCCAGATTCTTCTCTTCTTCAACTTCATCTGTCAAGGGAGAGTCGGGAAGCCCCCCATACACATTAGACTGCCAGATGATCCTGCCGATAATGGTGGGTTCGTGTGACATCTGTGCAGGTATCTGCCCTTCTTGTCTCTGGTTCTGTCACCAGGTAGTGCTGCATTCTTGCTGTGGATGATGGAAGGCAACTACTCTAGTTCCATATTGTCAGATACTTATACCGCACAAAAAGCTCAGGCTCAAGTAGCCCAGCTTCAAAGGAAGATGAATAAAATATGTAGATAAAAGATTACATTTTATTTCCAATCTTTGAAATCAACAAATAATTAAAAAATAATTAAAAAACAGAGACCTTCGGGTTCCATCCATCAACATCATACATGAATAACAGGAAGCACAGCTTCTCAAATAAATACAAAGTAATTATACAACATAGCCCCATGAATCATGACAGGGCTAGAGGATATACATATTTATACTCACATGAGGAGGTTCCTTCCCTCCTCATGTGAGTATAAATATGTATATCCTCTAGCCCTGTCGGTCTCTGTTTTTTAATTATTTTTTAATTATTTGTTGATTTTAAAGATTGGAAATAAAATTTAATCTTTTATCTACATATTTTATTCATCTTCCTTTGAAGCTGGGCTACTTGAGCCTGAGCTTTTTGTGCGTTATATTGTGAACTCAGGAAGTATATTTATGTGACCTTTTGTGATTTGTACTAATTGTCAGATACTTGTAGTTCTGACCGTACTGGGAGATCAGGAGTTAATTTTTCAGTGTGTGTCTCCTTCTGTGTGGCCTGGGCAGGGCTGCATGCTATTTAAGCTCCTGAAAGCCTGCAGTCCATTGCCAGTTACAATTTGACTTGCTCCTAGAGAACTTCTCAGTATCCTGCTTTGGCTTGTTGTAGACCAGGGATGTAAAACTTAAACACACAAAGGGCCAAAATGAAAAACTTGGCAAAGTCGCAGGCCGAACAGTATACAGTATAATAGGCCCCGCATAGTCCTCCATACAGAATAATGGGCCCCACATAGTCCTCTATACAGTATAATGGGCCCCACATAGTCCTCCACACAGTATAATGGGCCCCATATAGTCCTCCATACAGAATAATGGGCCCCACATAGTCCTCTATACAGTATAATGGGCCCCACATAGTCCTCCATACAGTATAATGGGGCTCACATAGTCCCCATACAGTATAATGGGCCCCACATAGTCCTTCATACAGAATAATGGGCCCCACATAGTCCTCCATACAGAATAATGGACCCCACATAGTCCTCCATACAGAATAATGGGCCCACATAGTCCTTCATACAGTATAATGGCCCCACATAGTCCTCCATACAGAATAATGGGCCCCACATAGTCCTCCATACAGTATAATGGGCCCCACATAGTCCTCCATACAGAATAATGGGCCCACATAGTCCTTCATACAGTATAATGGCCCCACATAGTCCTCCATACAGAATAATGGGCCCCACATAGTCCTCCATACAGTATAATGGGCCCCACATAGTCCTCCATACAGAATAATGGGCCCACATAGCCCTCCATACAGAATAATGGGCCTTACATAGTCCTCCATACAGAATATGGGGCCTTGCATAGTCCTCCATACAGTATATTGGGCCTCACATAATCCTCCATACAGTATAATGGGCCCCACATAGTCCTCCATACAGAATAATGGGCCCCACATAGTCCTCCAGACAGTATAATGGGCCCCACATAGTCCTCCAGACAGTATAATGGGCCCCACATAGTCCTCCATACAGTATAATGGGCCCCACATAGTCCTCCATACAGAATAATGGCCTCACATAGTCCTCCATACAGAATAATGGGCCCCACATAGTGCTCCATACAGTATAATGGGCCCACATAGTCCTCCAGACAGTATAATGGGCCCCACATAGTCCTCCAGACAGTATAATGGGCCCCACATAGTCCTCCATACAGAATAATGGCCTCACATAGTCCTCCATATGACGCGCCCCCTGGGCCATATTCTTTAGGGGAATACCCGGAGCCGGATCAGATGGGGGTTGTAGTCTCCGAGTGGCTGTGACCCGGTCCGTGCCCAGGGTGTCAAGCTCAGAGTATGTGGCAGTCCTACAGATGTTACAAAGTTCGTTATGTCGACTACGCCACCCGTTGGATTGCGGTCACTACGGCCGCCGCTGCAGCAGGGTCCGCTGAGGCTGATGGTGTTGGTGCAGCTTTAGATAGTATAACCCCCAACGGGAGGGGTATGGCCTCAGGGGGTCAGGTGCAGAGGATGGGGGTTGTGGTGGTGCAGCGTAGATGATAATTAAAGACAGAGTCGGGTTGTGCAGTTCAGGGTGTTTACTTACTGCAGATATTCCGGTCACTCCGGCCTTGAGTGACCACCCGAGCCGTGCTGCGTCCACCAGGTCCTGGATTCAGCCAACCCCCAAGCAAGTCCGGAGCGTGTCCCTGAGCCCTCCTTCTTGTCCTTTCTTCTGGCCGTCCCCACCAGGGATCCACCTAGGTCCAGCTCCCTCGGGCCTTCTGTTGGGAGACCCTTGGCCTTGGGTTCCCTGACCCTACACGTGGTTTGCCTTCAGGGTGGATGTGGTGGGTGGCCGTGGCAGATGCTGCCCACGGCCTCCGGTCTCTGGCTGAGGTATGCTTTAGCCCCCACCAGTTTGGGATCCGGTACCCTGTTGCCAACTCTTCACCCTAGGGTTGTACTTGGGTTCTCAGAGTTCCTTCTGTCTCCCCCTCTGGGTCTTTCTTTCTCTCCTCTCTCACTCTTGCTCTGGGGCTGCTCTGCTCTTCTGCTTTCTTCCTCTGACTCTGCAAAAGACTGACTGACCTCTCACAGACTGACCCTGTTCTTAGATGGTGCCCACCTTAAATACTCCCTCTATGTGTGAGCTCAGGTGACCAGCACCCAATGAGCTCCTAACTTTACCCAGGCTGCTCCCCCTATCTGCCCCTACACTACTGGGATGTACCACCCCCCTCCCACTCCAGCCAGGAACAGACTCGGTCGTACCTGCACATTTCTAAGTGGGAGTACCGTTGGTCTGCTCCTCGGAAATGGGATGTGTGTAGTGCATGCAGCTTTCTGAGCTCAGTTCCACACTCCATCCTTACCCGGGAGTGGAATATCACACCTCTGGGTTGAGGTGCAATACCCCTGTAGCAGCCGAATCCTCAGGGTGCTACACATACAGTATAATGGGCCCCACATAGTGCTCCATACAGTATAATGGCCCCACATAGTCCTCCAGACAGTATAATGGGCACCACATAGTCCTCCATACAGTATAATGGCCCCACATAGTCCTCCCCATCCAGAATAATGGGCCCCACATAGTCCTCCAGACAGTATAATGGGCACCACATAGTCCATACAGTATAACGGGCCTCACATAGTCCTCAATACAGAATAATGACCACACATAGGGATGGCGGTTCTGCTGTCTCGGGCCAAATATAACCACCCTGCGAGTCAGATTTGGCCCACGGGTCGGAGTTTGACACGTATGTTGTAGACATTCCTGATGTTGATTGCGGCTTGTCTTTTGACTACTCTCCTGCCTTGTGATTTTGTCTCTGTACTGACTTCCTGGTTCTGACTTGGCTACCAGATTATTCTACTTGCCAGCTTGCACCACCAAAGGGCAGCTAACTCCGTGACCCAGACTAGGGGTCCTAGTTAAGTCCAGATCCCTGTGTAGGGATTAAAGGGTGAAGGCCAGGGCTACCCCTGGGATCTTGAAAACAGAGTAGGTAGTGTCAAACCTGTTCATCGTAGCCCTCTTTGAAGCTGCCAAGTGACCAAGTGCAGTACTCCTGTTACTGTTCAGCAGATTTTAGTCTAGTGTGTATGGAGGTCTTAAAACTGCAGCACGATGTGATTCTTATGTTATAGACACAGTCAATATGAGCCATGTACTCAGCTAAATGCACCAGAATTGTGGTTTGATCTTCGCACAAAAAAAAAACATGGTGCATCAATGATGACGTCTTTGCAAAATTGACTAAAACATTTTTCTTAGGTAACACTCTGGTGGCGGAAATCCTTCTGGATGAAAACGGACATCAACTTCCCCCAGAGCTGACAGGTAAGTGGGAAAATATTAACTGGTTCTCTAGAAACGAAAGTTTATTACTACATCGCCTCCCTATAAGCATCTGAGTATATATGGATGGATGTTTTATTAAAAAAATGACCCCGGATTGTGTTTTCCCCATTTTTAGCTCCTTATTTATAAAGAAAATAAAACTTGAAATACAAATGTCCCCTTCCAATATATTAAATATGCAAATTTCCTCTTAAAAGAGGAAGAGGACTTGAACTCTATAGCGCCACCTATTGGAAGCAGCAATCCTATAAGTCACAATCGACCCTTTAACGAGTCGTGCAATATGACTTAGGATAAAAGCCAAATCAGAATCTCAATTTGCAGACACGGTGTTTCGGGCTGTTGGCCCTCATCAGTGCAAAGTATGAGATCTGATTTGGCTAGGTGAGAGGCTCTGGACTGAGGTCTAACGGGTAACGTTTCTCCTTGTGGAGAGTGACATACAGGCTCCGGCATGCCAAGGTAAGGAGGCTTATTCGCCGTGCAATGCTCCTCTGGGAAATTATTTGGTTTTTATCCTAAGTCATAATGCAAGACTCATTAAAGGGTTGATAGTGACTTATAGGACCAGCAGTTTAGAATATACCGTAATACACTACAAAAAGTCTCCTTTCGTAAAATTAAACAATAGGCAAACATTGGGGCCGATTCACTAAGCTACACATGCCAAAATTATGGCCTAATTTGTGCCAATGTTTACGTCATGCCATGTGATTTAGACATGTTTAACCCCTTTGACATGTGATGTATGGCTGTGGTTATACTGAGCGAGCTCAGGAGCTGGGCCTGCACCATGCCTGGCCGGCATCTGCATATAAAAGCTAAACTCCAATCACTGCTGTTAACTTTTAAAGCACCACTCCAGCGCTTTTTTTTCTCAACGCTGGAGTTGCATTTTAAATGTAAGCCCCCTGTCATAAGCAAGTTGAAGAATAAATGATCTCTAAAAGGCCTAAAGTTACAGATGACACATTTCCTTTGTATTTTAGGCAAAAAATATATATATTTTCATCTTTTACATTTTAAAAGTTACAACTAGGAAAATGGGCCAATGCAAAAGTTTGGGCACCCTGCTTGGTTAGTACCTAGTAGCGCCCCCTTTTTGAAAGTATCGCAGCTTGTAAACGCTTTTTGTAACCAGACATGGGTCTTTCAGTTCTTGTTTGGGTGATTTTCATCCATTCTTATTTGGACAATTCCTCCAGTTCTGTGAGATTCTTGGGTCGTCTTGCATGCGCTGAGGTCTAACCACAGATTTTCAGTGATGTTCAGATCAGGGGACTGTGAGGGCCATTGTAAAACCTTCAGCTTGTGCCTTTTGAGGTCGTCTATTGTGGATTTTGACATGTGTTTAGGATCATTATCCATTTGGAGAAGCCATCCTCTTTTCATCTTTAGCTTTTTTACAGATGGTGTTATATTTGCAGCAAGAATTTGTTGAAATTTCATTGAATCCATTCTTCCCTTTACCTGTGAAATGTTCCCCGTGGCATTGACTGCAACACAACCCCAAAGCATGATTGATCCACCCCCATGCTTAATGGTTGGCGAGATGTTGTTTTGAAATTCTGTGCCCTTTTTTCTCCGCACATACTGTACCTTTTGATCATTGTGACCAAAGAGTTCTGTTTTAACCTCATTGGTCCACAGGACTTGATTCCAAAATTCATCAGGCTTGTTTAGACGTTCTTTTGCATACTTCTGACACTGAATTTTATCATGAGGATGCAGGAGAGGTTTTCTTCTGATGACTCTTCCATGGGGGCCATATTTGTGCAGGTGTCTCTGAACAGTAGAACAATGTACCGCAACTTCAGAGTCTGACAAATCTTTCGGAAGGTCTTTTGCAATCAAGTGGGGGTTCTGATTCTAGCAATCCTAAGAGCAGCTCTCACTGAAACTTTGCTAGCTTTTCCAGACCTTATCTTGACCTCCACTGTTCCTGGTAACTGCCATTTCTTAATTACATTTCGAATTGAGGAAGGGCAACTTGAAAATAGCCTTCTCCTGCTTTGTGGGCCTCCACCATTTTTCATTTTCAGAGTGCTAGGCAGCTGCTTAGAAGAACCCACACCTGTGTTTTTTTGGCACAAGGTTAGAGGAGATTGGGTTTTTATAAAGCTGGGAAATTTGCATCACCTGGCCTTTCCTAAGAATGATAGTGAACAAGCCATAACCCTAACAGGCTAAGTAAGGTCTGAAACCTTGGTCAGTTATCTGAGCACACAAATCTCTAAGAGTGCCCAAACTTTTGCATGGGCCCATTTTTCTTCCTTGTAATTTTTAAACTGTAAAAGATGAAAAAAAAATAAAAATACATATATATATTTTTTTGTTCTTCCTAAAATACAAAGGAAATGTGTCATCTTTAACTTTAGACCTTTTAGAGATCATTTAATCTTCAACTTGCTTAGCTGTTCACAATGACAGTGATTTTGACCAGGGGTGCACAAACTTTTCAATGCCACTGTACGTCACAAGCTCTCAATGCAAATCTGTGAGAGCCAGAATGTGGGTCTCATAGACTTGTATTGAAGAGTTACCTCCGCGCCGTTCCACGAAACACTGGAGCTGCCGGCAGGTGACTTTTCGCCAGAGACCAACGGAAGCGATGCTGGAAAACAATGAAGGCAGTGGCAGGTTAGCATGAGACAGGGGACAGGAATTACATTTAAAGCACCACTCCAGCAGTACAATAAAAAAAAAACGCTGAAGTGGTGCTTTAAATACCACCGTGTGACATGTAATGCACACTGTCTAAGGGCACATCATTCCCCCCTCACCGCCCGAGAAGCGATGCAAGGTCTCCAATGGGTTATCATGGCAGATAGGACTACAATAAACAATGATCTATACATTGTACGAAACCCAAAATGGTATCAATAAAAGTCTCAACTTGCCACGCCAAAAAGCAAACCTTCATGCTGCTGCGTCACAGGAAATCTAAGAGAAAAGGTACAGGTCTGTGTCAATATAAACCAATTTTTTTTCCTTTACAAATTTCTGAATTTTTTTTAACCACTAAAACAAAAAATATATATATTTTTTATTCTGTCTTAGCATAGGTGTGTATCTGTGTGTTTCACATCCACATTAGCTGATTTCTTGGACCTTGTATGAGAAAAAAAAACTGGAACAGTGAGTGGTCTCTGCATACAGTCCCCCTGCCCACTTGAGATACCTCCTATGCTGTGGAGCTGGGTTATAAGTGGGTTGTTCTCTTCAGGAGCGGACGGAGTGAAGGGTATGTATAACTACCGCTGAACACCAGTGGTATCTTGCAGTAAGCGCCATCCCGTTTTACTCTGGTGCATGCGCAGTCTTCTTGTGCTACATGGGTGGTCTTACCGCGGTCAGCGTCGGCGAAAGTCTTCCCCTTCATCGCGAGACCTGTAGCGTTCAGATTCCAGGCACGGTGTTTGCATCCTGGCTCACCCTGCCGATCTGCTGCCCTGATACAGCCAGAAAGTACTACATCATATCAGAGTGGTTGTTCTACTAGTAGCAGAGGTTCCTCTATAATTGTCCTGCTGTGAAGCAGGACAATGCAGACAGGCAACTTTTTGTCTATTTTTATATACCTCCTACATAGACTCTCCTCATATATGTGTTTTTTCTCTTGTGTGACACAGATGACTAGCCCTAAGAAACTTGGCAAAAGGAAGCGATAATTGCACCACAGACTATGCTGTTCATGTGAACAAACCCTACCAGATAACTATTATCAGGATACATGTATGGGAGTGTCTGGGAGTACAAACTTATGACAACCTTTGACACACTCAGTACAGGAATGAATGTGTTGCACGGATTTATTTCATTCTACATCAACTAAGGAATGTGCTCCTCAGACCTGTGGGGGCATCACAATCATGGACCAGACCTCAGTCACAGGACAATAAAACCTTCACACTCCTTATCTATGAACTGTTCCAATATTTACCGCCTCTACCATAATGATAGTTCTGCTTCTAGTCACTTGTCTTATCTATTGCACTATTTCTGTGTCTTGTTGTGCATAAATGTGACTCTTCAGATTTTGTGTTATTCCATGCCTGATGAAGAGACCCTAGTAGTCTCGAAAGCTTGCAATTTGTTAACATCTTTTCAGTTAGCCATTAAAAGGTATCAGTCGCTCCTAATTCCGCAAAAAAAATGCAAGTTGAAATCTCCTTTTTATAAATCATCAGAGGAATCAGATATGGTTATTCTCTCTGGAGGTGAAATTCTTACTGACTCATCTGAAGATCTCTATCTGTTCCATAAAGTGGGTTCTTCTAAGCTCCTTAAAGCGATTAAGTCTATGGTACAGTTAAATAAAGTCTCTAAAAATGGATCCAAAAAGTGTAGTCTGTTTTGTTAATGATTCTGAAGACTGGGATTCTTCTCCGAAAGTCAACCTTGCACTAGCAAGATTGTCCAAAATATCTACATTTCCATCAGAGGACTCAACTTTATTAAGAGATACCATGGATAAAAAAAGAAAATTCATTACTAAAGAAGGCCTATTCATCAGCAGCTTTAGTCTGTAAATCAGGGATGGCAATGGTCCTCATGGCCAGAGCTCTCCATTTTTGGCTTAGCCAATTATCTGATGATCTGAAAGAATGTGTATTTTGGAAGTATTCTTCAGGATATGCCAATTATGAAATTAGTAGTGGAATTTTTATGTGACTGTCCTTTAGATGCCATCACGTTTGCTTCCAGATGTTTATCCTTTGTGAATATGGCCAGGCGAACACTATGCATAAAGCAGTGGGCTGGGGATATATCCTCGAAATTGCACTTCTGTTCCTTGCCTTTCCATCCAGGTAGCCTGTTTGGTCCTCAACTAAATAACATTTTGGCATCCCTTAATGAGAACAAAGGGATCTCATTTTCTAGTTCTTCTAGACGGGTTTCTTATAAATATTGTCCTAAGTTTGGGGTCTCTCTCAGAAACAATCAAATCTCTTTATTTCCTCCAGACATTTTCGACCAAAAAAGCTACATGTCATTCAAGGAGAAACATGAGGATAAATCAGGTAATGTCAACCAATAATGCCAGGTCTATGTCAATTACTGTGGGCGCAAGATTATCCATCTTTACTTCTCATTGGTTAAGAGCCTGTTCAGATTCCTGGGTCCTCTCTGTAATTCAGCCAGGATACTGCCAAGGCCTAAAGGAACAACCACCAGATCGGTTTCTTCTGAATCCAGGTAAGAACCTGGTCATTCTCTCTCTTCTGAAAGATTTCATAAAAGAATGCGCCTTAGAATCCGTCCCTTCTTTGCAAAGGTTCAAAGGCATATTTTCAAGATTTTTTGCCGTTTCCAAATCAGAAGGAAAATTCAGACTAGTCATAGATCTGAACTTCTTGAACAAATACATTCTGATAGAAAAATTCAAAATGTAGACCATACGTTCCATCTTGACAGTAATCAAGGAAGGAGATTTATTTGCCACATTAGACCTTCAAGATGCGTACTTTCATATTCCAATACTGAGAACTCAGATGTTTTCTGATGATTGAATTGAGACTGTGAAGAAACCCTCCATCTACAGTTCACATGTCTACCATTTGGCCTGTCCTCGGCTCCCCGAGTTTTCACAAAAGTTCTTTCTTTTCTTTCTTTCTTTTTTCAAGGCGTAGCAGTGATTCCTTATTTAGGCGACTGGCTAGTGCTTGCATCTTCCAGGGATCTCTTGCTGACACATCTTCAGATGACGATTCAAACACTAGAAGATCATGTATTTCTCATAAATTTCAAGAAATTCCAACTTATTATTGCAAATCGAATAAAGTTCCTAGTTTTTTAATAAATACTTGAGAGATGATGTTGGGTGTATTTTCCCAAAGAGCTCCGAATACTGTTTCCAGTGTGGAGTCCCTTATGCACTGTCCTCAGGATCCAATTCAAGAAGCCGTGAGAGTCTTGGGTCTATTAACCTCATTGATAGACGCAGGGTCGGACTGGGGTGCCTAGGGCCCACCAGGGGAACTGACTCTAGGGGCCCACACTACAGCCCACCATAAACGGTTTTATTACTTGTTATGCTTTTCTATAATGTACTATAGTTACATGATTGGCCGTGCTGTGGAGCACCAAGCGGCAGGACTTTGTTCGAACAGTCATTCCTTACTGCCAGAGTCCCTTTAATGGTAACTTGTCACCTTGAAAAACGCTATTTATCTGCAGATATAGGGGTAATCTGCAGGTAAATAGGGTTTAAAGCCTGGTTAGACGGCTTAATGGAAAAGCGTTGGCTACACGGAGAAAATTACGTTTTATTCTCCCTACCGCCACTCGCTTCCTGTTATTGGGTCTGTGGGTGACACACAGACACGCACAAACACACAGACACGCACAAACATGCAGAAGCGCACAAACACACAGACACGCACAAACATGCAGAAGCGCACAAACACACAGACGAGCACAAACACACAGACACGCACAAACACACAGACACGCACAAACACACAGACGAGCACAAACACACAGACGAGCACAAACACACAGACGAGCACAAACACACAGACGAGCACAAACACACAGACACGCACACACACACAGACGAGCACAAACACACAGACGAGCACAAACATGCAGAAGCGCCCACACACACAGACGAGCACAAACACACAGACGAGCACAAACATGCAGAAGCGCCCACACACACAGACGAGCACAAACACACAGACGAGCACAAACATGCAGAAGCGCACAAACACACAGACGAGCACAAACACACAGACACGCACAAACACACAGACACGCACAAACACACAGACGAGCACAAACACACAGACGAGCACAAACACGCAGACGCGCACAAACACACAGACACGCACAAACACGCAGACACGCACAAACGCACAAACACGCACAAACACACAGACGAGCACAAACACACAGACGAGCACAAACACACAGACGAGCACAAACACACAGACGAGCACAAACACACAGACACGCACACACACACAGACGAGCACAAACACACAGACGAGCACAAACATGCAGAAGCGCCCACACACACAGACGAGCACAAACACACAGACGAGCACAAACATGCAGAAGCGCCCACACACACAGACGAGCACAAACACACAGACGAGCACAAACATGCAGAAGCGCACAAACACACAGACGAGCACAAACACACAGACACGCACAAACACACAGACACGCACAAACACACAGACGAGCACAAACACACAGACGAGCACAAACACGCAGACGCGCACAAACACACAGACACGCACAAACACGCAGACACGCACAAACGCACAAACACGCACAAACACACAGACGAGCACAAACACACAGACGAGCACAAACACACAGACGAGCACAAACACACAGACGAGCACAAACACACAGACACGCACACACACACAGACGAGCACAAACACACAGACGAGCACAAACATGCAGAAGCGCCCACACACACAGACGAGCACAAACACACAGACGAGCACAAACATGCAGAAGCGCCCACACACACAGACGAGCACAAACACACAGACGAGCACAAACATGCAGAAGCGCACAAACACACAGACGAGCACAAACACACAGACACGCACAAACACACAGACACGCACAAACACACAGACGAGCACAAACACACAGACGAGCACAAACACGCAGACGCGCACAAACACACAGACACGCACAAACACGCAGACACGCACAAACGCACAAACACGCACAAACACACAGACGAGCACAAACACACAGACACGCACAAACACACAGACGAGCACAAACACACAGACGAGCACAAACACGCAGACGCGCCCACACACACAGACGCGCACAAACACACAGACGAGCACAAACACACAGACGAGCACAAACACACAGACGAGCACAAACACGCAGACGCGCACAAACACACAAACAAGCACAAACACACAGACACGCACAAACACGCAGACACGCACAAACACGCAGACACGCACAAACACACAGACGAGCACAAACACACAGACACGCGCAAACATGCAGACGCGCACAAACACGCAGACACGCACAAACACGCAGACACGCACAAACACGCAGACACGCACAAACACACAGACGAGCACAAACACACAGACACGCGCAAACACGCAGACGCGCACAAACACACAGACACGCACAAACACGCAGACACGCACAAACGCACAAACACGCACAAACACACAGACACGCACAAACACACAGACACGCACAAACACACAGACGAGCACAAACACACAGACGAGCACAAACACGCAGACGCGCCCACACACACAGACGCGCACAAACACACAGACGAGCACAAACACACAGACGAGCACAAACACACAGACGAGCACAAACACACAGACGAGCACAAACACGCAGACGCGCACAAACACACAGACAAGCACAAACACACAGACACGCACAAACACGCAGACACGCACAAACACGCAGACACGCACAAACACACAGACGAGCACAAACACACAGACATGCGCAAACATGCAGACGCGCACAAACACACAGACACGCACAAACACGCAGACGCGCACAAACGCACAAACACGCACAAACACACAGACATGCACAAACACGCACAAACACACAGACACGCACAAACACGCACAAACACGCAGACGCGCACAAACACAGACACTTCCAAACACGCAGACGCGCACAAACACGCAGACACGCACAAACACGCAGACACGCACAAACACACAGACGAGCACAAACACACAGACACGCGCAAACACGCAGACGCGCACAAACACACAGACACGCACAAACACGCAGACACGCACAAACGCACAAACACGCACAAACACACAGACACGCACAAACACACAGACACGCACAAACACACAGACGAGCACAAACACACAGACGAGCACAAACACGCAGACGCGCCCACACACACAGACGCGCACAAACACACAGACGAGCACAAACACACAGACGAGCACAAACACACAGACGAGCACAAACACACAGACGAGCACAAACACACAGACGAGCACAAACACACAGACGAGCACAAACACGCAGACGCGCACAAACACACAGACAAGCACAAACACACAGACACGCACAAACACGCAGACACGCACAAACACGCAGACACGCACAAACACACAGACGAGCACAAACACACAGACATGCGCAAACATGCAGACGCGCACAAACACACAGACACGCACAAACACGCAGACGCGCACAAACGCACAAACACGCACAAACACACAGACACGCACAAACACGCACAAACACACAGACACGCAAAAACACGCAGACGCGCACAAACACAGACACTTCCAAACACGCAGACGCGCACAAACACGCAGACACGCACAAACATACAGACACTCACAAACACACAGACATGCACAAACACGCAGACGCGCACAAACACACAGACACGCACAAACACACAGACACACACAAACACACAGACACGCACAAACACACAGACACGCACAAACACACAGACACGCACAAACACACAGACACGCACAGACACGCACAAACACGCAGACACGCACAAACACGCAGACACGCACAAACACACAGACACGCACAAACACGCAGACGCGCACAAACACACAGACACGCACAGACACGCACAAACACGCAGACGCGCACAAACACGCAGACGCGCACAAACATGCAGACGCGCACAAACACACAGACACGCACAAACACACAGACACGCACAAACACATCAGTACTAGTGTTGAGCCACCCCCATAGTGTTCGGGTTCGGTTCGTCGAACACCGGGATGTTCGAGGAACTGTTCGTCGAACACCTTAGAACACCGTCGAACACCGTTAAAACCAATGGCAGGCAAACAAAAACACATAGAAACACATAGAAAACACCTGCAAAGGTGTCCAAAAGCTGACAAACTGCTCAGAAGACACTCTCTTTAAAAAAGCCTGCCGGCAAATTCAGCAGCGGCATACACCGGTACCCGACAATTTAGACAAGAAGGAATAGAGCTTCACACATAGATTAGATAGATAGAAACATGTCAGTCACACATATAAGAAGCACAGTGACAGTGTTGGTTACTGCACTTGTCATTTAGTGTAAAGGATTTAGTAAAAAAAATATTAGTGTTTTCATGCACCGTCTCTTTAAAAAAGCCGGCCGGCAATTCAGCAGCGGTACCCGACAATTTAGAACAGAAAGAATAGAGCTTCACACATAGATTAGATAGATAGAAACATGTCAGTCACATTTATAATAAGTACAGCGACAGTGTTGGTTACTGTACTTGTCATTTAGTGTTAAAATAAAGGATTTATTAAAATAAAAATTGGCGTGGGGTTCCCCGTAATTTTAGTCTCTAGCGGAGGTTAAGCAGACAGCTGGGGCAGAGGTTTGAAGCCTGGGAAGGGGGTAATACCCATGGAGCTTCCCAGGCTACTAATATCAGCCCCCAGCTGAATACCTAGCCTTTACTAGCTATTAAAATGGGGGAACCCCCCAAAAAAATGACGTGGGGTCCCCCCTATGTTAATAGCTAGCAAAGGCTAGGCAGACAGCTGGGGGCTGATATTAATAGCCCAGGAAGGGTGCCATGAATATTGGCCCCCTCCCAGGCTAGAAACACCAGCCGTCAGCCGCCCCAGAAATGGCACATCCATAGGATGCGCCAACTCTGGCACTTAGCCTAGCTCTTCCCACTGCCCTGTAGCGGTGGCAGTGGGGTAATAGGGCTGGGGTTGATGTCAGCTTATAATGCCAGCTGACATCAAGCCCAGGTTAGTAATGGAGAGGCGTCTATAAGACACCCCCATTACTAACCCCATAGTCAAAGTTAAAAAAAACACAAACACCCAGAATAAAGTCCTTTAATTGAAATAAAGACACAATCCTTTATTGTTCTAAATTAAACCATACTTACCGTCACGCCCATTCCAGCTGAAGCCAACGATCTCCTGCAATAAAAGAAAAATAATAAACCAACATCATCCTTACCTTTCGATGGTTCCCAGGACAGCTCCAGCTCTGCTACATCGAGATGACAGGCTGGACCGCAGCAGAACGCTGCCATCCAGCCTGTCATCCCGCGGACACTGAGAAGCGCAGGCATGCTTGCGCTCCTCAGCATCTCTCTGTGACGGCATCCAGATGAGCCGAGGTCATGTCCAATGAATAGAGATGAGCGTTGTTCTACTCGAACTGTTCGCCAATCTCAAATTCGAGCTGTTTTGGGCGGTGTTCGAGCCGTTCGGCGAACACGAACGATTTGAGAAAAATTCGGCTGTTCGAGGTTATGTTCGATAACTGTTCGTGCACCAAAATCATAACTGGATTTTTTCTCAGTAATGATGAAAATTAATGTTAATACGCAGTTTGAGTGTACAGCGGGGCGGGGGGAGGGGCAGGGGATGGATCTCTGCAGGAACAATGAAGATCTCCATTTTTTTTTCTCTTTCCCGCATTTACAGTGGGGAGGTGCAGTCTGTCAGCCTATCAGCAGCGCACACACGGAGCGAAGTGCTTTTTTTCACACAAGCAAGGGCATGTGTCATTGGCAGTGTATGTCACATGTCCTTGCCCTATAAGACCAAGCCATTTTCCCCGTCGCCACCATTTTCTCACTGCTGCAGCTGCGTGTTAGACGGCACCGCTGTTGCTGTGTGCGCTATACCTTGTTAATTTCAAGCCAATTTTCGCACAAATCTACAGATAGCTTGGGAGTAGGGAATAGTTGTGATTGCAGTCCTTTTAAGGACTAGGTTACAGCATTTCCTACGACTTTTATCAGGCAGGTCTGTGCTCTTAAATAGATAGATTGTGGGAGTAAAGACTAATTGTAATTGGAGTCCTTTTCAGGACTAGGTTACATCAGTTCCTATCAGTTTTTGCCAGGCAGGTCTGTGCCAGTGCTGTGCAAGTTTTTTTCACAGCATTTGGCTGAATCTAGCAAAGCTAATCCTTTTTGGCCTATTGCAGAGTGTGTTAGTCAGTGGAGTAGCCTATCTGTGTTGCAAGATATACCACCTGTGTATAGAATACCAATTTTTTTACTGCACCTAGTGAAGTAAAATCTTTTGGGCATAGCATCATTCTATTAGTCCATCTATACTGACCTCCATCAGGTTGCAAATTGAATATAATTTTTTTCTGCATCTAGCTCTGAAAAAATATTGGACTTCTAGCTGTGTGTGGGACTTGTTCTATTAATCCATCTATACAGACCTCCATCAGGTTGCAAACTGAATATATATTTTTCTGCATCTAGCTCTGAAAAAATATTGGGCTTCTAGCTGTGTGTGGGACTTGTTCTATCAATCCATCTATACAGACCTCCATCAGGTTGCAAACTGAATATATTTTTTTCTGCATCTACCTCTGAAAAAATATTGGGCTTCTAGCTGTGTGTGGGACGTGTTCTATTAATCCATCTATACAGACCTCCATCAGGTTGCAAACTGAATATATTTTTTTCTGCATCTACCTCTGAAAAAATATTGGGCTTCTAGCTGTGTGTGGGACTTGTTCTATTAATCCATCTATACAGACCTCCATCAGGTTGCAAACTGAATATATTTTTTTCTGCATCTAGCTCTGAAAAAATATTGGGCTTCTAGCTGTGTGTGGGACTTGTTCTATTAATCCATCTATACAGACCTCCATCAGGTTGCAAACTGAATATATTTTTTTTCTGCATCTACCTCTGAAAAGATATTGGGCTTCTAGCTGTGTGTGGGACTTGTTGTATTAGTCCATCTATACTGACCTCCATCAGGTTGCAAACTGAATATATTTTTTTCTGCATCTACCTCTGAAAAAATATTGGGCTTCTAGCTGTGTGTGGGACTTGTTCTATTAATCCATCTATACAGACCTCCATCAGGTTGCAAATTGAATATAATTTTTTTCTGCATCTAACCCAGCCAATAGTTTTGGCCTAATACCACAGTTTGGCCACTCAGCTCTGCTCGGTTCCCATCCATTGTTTTTTTGTGTAAACAACTCCAGAGTTGTGAATTAGTTAACCACCAAAATGAGTGGAAAAAGGCCTGCTGCTGGTGGAAAGGGGAATAGGCGTGTTGGGAAGGGGAAAAAAGGTTGTGTCCGTGGGGTAGGTGTTAAAGCAACAGTAACATCTGCAGCAGAAAGACCATCTTCCAGCCAAACTAAAATGTCTACTTCTTTTAGCGGACAATGTGATAAGATCCCTTTCTTACGGCCACGCCAATCGCTACAAATTCCAGATGAGGCACAAAAACAGCAGGTGCTTCAACGGATATCAAGTGCTCCTTTAAGTGGGCTCTCCTCCACATCAACTTCAACATCACAAATACTCCAGTCCTCAAAGGTGTCACCCCAATCGCACTTGCTTCCTCACATCTCCCAAATCTCCAGCTGCCCGTCTGAGTATGAGGTAGAACAGATGGTTGAGTCTGCAGAGCTGTTTACTCATACTATAGCCTGGGAATCAGAGGTCGACTCCAGCGCTTCTGTGAATCCAGACGAGGAAATGATCTGCACTGATGCCCAGAATCTTTATGAGTCGGATCCAGGACCAGACGCAGAAGGTTCTGACCATAATGTAGACCCTCATTCCCAAACTGTAACTCCTGTTGGTGGAGACAATGAGGAAGACGATGATAAGACTCAAATACCTGATTGGAGCGACAACTTTAGTTTTTTGTCAGGGCAGGAACAGGTTGGCTCTGAGGACGACGGGTGTGATAACGCACAGGGTGATGATGATGAGGTTGGAGATCCCACTTACTGTCAACCCACAGTCAGCCAAGAGATGAGGTCAGCAGAGGAGGTGGAGGAAGATGCTAGTGACGACGAGGTCAGGTTGCGCCTTCCTGGACAGAGACGTAGTACTGGAAGCACGTCAACAACTGCATCCTCAAACACAACTCTGCCTCTCACCACAAGTTGTGGTGGCTCTTCAGGTCGCATGGGTGCTAAGCCTTGCATAGCCTGGGCATTTTTTCAGATCGATAAAGATGACCCAACTCGTGTTATCTGTAACATTTGTCAGCAAAAGCTAAGTAGAGGCCAAAAAATACATAGTTTGAGTACTTCATGCATGAACCGGCACATGGACATGAAGCATAAGTTGCAGTGGGAAGCTCAGTGTGCTACAATGCGGCCTAGCCGGCCGGGCCAACCACCGTCTGCCATATCTTGTGCATCCGCGGCCTCTTCATCCTCTGTGACTGGGGGGACAGCAGTCACACCTGTTTTGGGGCGCAGACCTGCCACCTCTTTACCCGCAACAGCCAGCGTGATTGGCAGGTCATCATTTTCTTTGGAGGTGGTAACACCAGCTGGTGTTGAGCGCTGTCCGACATCGATAGCACCACCTTTGGATCAAGGCAACCTAACATGTCCGCCTGCATCTTCCTCACAGACCGGCAGTTTGCCGGGGACACCCTTATCAACCCCGTCTAAGCACAACAGCCAGCCCTCGGTCCCTCAGATGTGGACAAGTAAAAGACCATTTCCTCCTAGCCATGAGAAAGCTAAGAGGTTGAATTTCACCATCTGCAAGCTCTTGGCTACAGAAATGCTGCCTTTCCGCCTGGTGGACACAGAGGATTTTCGAGACCTTATGTCCGTCGCAGTGCCCCAGTACCAGATGCCCAGTCGGCACTACTTCTCAAAGAAAGGTGTGCCTGCGCTCCACCAGCATGTCGCACACAACATCACCGCTTCTTTGAGAAACTCTGTGTGTGACAGGGTGCATTTCACCACAGACACTTGGACGAGTAGGCATGGACAGGGGCGTTACATGTCGCTGACTGGGCACTGGGTAACTATGGTGACAGCAGGACAAGGGGCTGCTGTCCAAGTCTTGCCGTCCCCACGAGTTGTGCGTCAATCCTCTTTATGTCAAAGTTCCTCCACTGCTTCTGCCTCCTCAACCTCCTCTCGGTCTTCCACCTGCACCCAAAGCCTGTCTGGTCATGCCACAAGCTTTCTAACTGCGCAGAAGGGATCCTGCACACCTCCTTACTATGCTGGCAGTAGGGCTCAACGTCATCAGGCGGTTTTTACATTGAAATGTCTGGGAAATGTGAGTCACACAGCTGAGGAGTTGTGGTCAGCTCTGGAGAACCAATTTCATGAATGGTTGTCTCCACTGGACCTGAAACCAGGGAAGGCCGTGTGCGACAATGCTGCAAACCTGGGTGCGGCCCTTCGTCGGGGCAATGTCACACACGTGCCTTGTATGGCTCACGTGTTGAACCTGGTTGTCCAGCAATTTTTAGCCCACTATCCCAGACTAGATGGCCTTCTGCAGAGGGCACGGTCGCTGTGTGCTCACTTTCGCCGTTCACATCCCGCAGCTCAGCGACTTACATCTCTACAGAAGTCGTTGGGCCTGCCACTTCACCGGCTAAAATGCGATGTGCCTACCCGGTGGAATTCAACTCTGCACATGTTGCAGCGACTGTGGCAGCACCGACAAGCCCTGGTGCAATACGTTCTGACGTATAGCCTGGGCCAACGAGATCCAGAGGTGGGGCAAATCACGCTGGAGGAGTGGTCTCAGATCAGGGACCTATGCACCCTTCTGCACAGTTTTGAAATGGCGACGAAGATGTTTAGTGCTGACGATGCCATTATCAGCATGACTATTCCGGTGATTTACATGCTGGAGCACATGTTAAACAGAATTCGGAGTCAGGTGGTGGCACAAGAGGAGGTGGAGGAAGTAGAGGAGGAGGAGTTGTATGCGGAAGGGCTAACATCTGCAAGGTCCAGACGGTCGGCAGCACCAAGGCGGCAGGCATGTGAGGGTGGGGGAGATGGTTTTACCAGGGCGCATGGTAGCAGCCAAACTAGTGAGGAAGGTGCAGGAGACCAGGAAGAAGTGGAGGACGAACTGATGGAAGACTCATCAGATGAGGGAGACCTTGATCACATTTCTGTTGTGCGAGGTTGGGGGGAGAGGACAGAGGAAGGAAGCATGATTGTTACCTCGCCACCAACACAACAGGGACTTGGTGCTCCTGGATGCGCAACACACATGAGTGCCTTCTTGCTGCACTACCTGCAACATGACCCTCGAATTGTGAGAATTAGAAATAATCCTGACTACTGGGTTGCCACACTGTTAGATCCCCGGTACAAAAGTAAATTTGCAGAAATTATTCCTGCCATAGAAAGGGATGCACGCATGCAGGAGTATCAGCAGAGACTGTTGCAGAATCTTACATGTGCTTTTCCACAAAATACCAGTGGTGCACGTAGTGAATCTCACAGTCCCAACTTGCCAACCGTGGGACCGTCAAGTGTTCAGCACTCAAACCGTAACAGAACCACAGTATCTGCTGGTAACATCAATTTTGCGGAATCATTTCACCACTTTTTTAGCCCATCCTTTGCAAGGCCACAGGAGACAAGAAGTCTGACACATAGTCAACGCCTAGAGACGATGGTACAGGAGTATCTCCAAGTAAACATTGAAGCCACGACTGTGTCACTGGACCCTTGCTCTTTTTGGGCTTCCAATCTGGATAAATGGCTGGAGCTAGCCACTTACGCCTTGGAGATCTTGTCATGCCCCGCAGCCAGCGTTCTGTCTGAACGTGTGTTCAGCGCTGCTGGTGGTGTGCTGACAGATAAGCGCACGCGGCTCTCCACTGATAATGTAGACAGACTCACGTTCATAAAGAACAAATCATGGATCCGAAACGACTTTTCTACTCCTGTGTCATCCTGGGGAGAGTAAAAGCTTGATGATTGGTTAAAATCACCCTACCAACCGTTTTAAGCTTTCAAATTACTAATCATGTTTATCTGTATCTTGGCTGGAAAATAATTTGGGCTTTGTAGCAGTGTGCAGCACTGATTCTATTAGGCCATCTATAATAAGCTCCACCAGATTTAAAATTACTAATCATGTTTATCTGTATCTTGACTGGAAAATAATTTGGGCTTTGTAGCAGTGTGCAGCACTGATCCTATTAGGCCATCTATACTAAAGCTTCACCAGATTTAAAATTAATAATAATTTTTAGCTGCATCTAGCCCGGAAAATAATTTTGGGGCTCCGAGATGCGCAAGACACATAAGTGCCTTCTTGCTGCACTACCTGCAGCATGACCCTCATATTGTCAGAATTCGAAGTAATCATGACTACTGGGTTGCCACACTCTTAGATCCCCCAAACTTTTCGATCAACCTTTTCATTTTAATAAAGACCAAAAAAATGGTCATTTTTGAAATTATAAGCATTAGCAGGTTGTTAGAAACTGAAATCAAACAGTTTTCAACTCAAAACTTTATTCTAGGTGATGTTACATTTTCACATAGGACCCCTTGTTCGAAAGGAGCTTCTGAACTCTCTCGTCCATTGAATTTGTCAGGTTTTGGATGGTTTCTGCTTCAATTGTTTTGCATGAGGACAGAATACCCTCCCAGAGCTGTTGCTTAGATGTGAACTGCCTCCCGCCATCATAGACACTCCTTTTAATGATGCTCCAAAGGTTCTGAATGGGGTAGAGGTCAGGGGAGCATGGGGGTCACACCATAAGTTTGTCCCCTTTTATGCCCATATCAGCCAGAGATGCAGATGTTTTATGTGCAGCATGAGATGGTGCATTATCATGCAGAAAAATGATCTTGCTGTGAAATACACGGTTCTTCTTCTTGAACCATGGCAGGAAGTGCTGTTTGAGAAAATCCACATACATTATGGAGTTCATCTTTAGCGCCTTCAGGGATCCTAAAGGGGCCGACAATCTCTCTCCCCATGATTCCAGCCCAAAACATTACTCCACCTCCTCCTTGTTGGCGCTGTAGCCATGTTTGCGTGGGGTGTCCATCAACCAGCCATCCTCCACTCCATCCATCTGGACCATCGAGTGCTGCACGGCACTCATCCGTGAACAAAACAGTTTTGAAATCAGTCTTCATGTAATGTTTGGCCCACTGGAGCCGTTTCTGCTTGTGTGAAGTGGATAGAGGAGGTCAACAGGATGGCGTATGCACAGCTGCAAACCTCTGAAGGACCCTGCATCTTGTTGTTCGGGGGACGTTGGAGGCACAAGCAGCTTCAAAAACTTGTCTGCTGCTATGACGAAACTTTTTTGCCGCTGCTCTTTCAACCTGACGTAATTGCCTGTAGGAAAGAGTCCTCAATTTGCCCTTATCAGCACGCACACGTGTGTACTGTGAATCAGCTACATACTTCTTGATTGCCAAGACACTTCATCCTGATCATCGCACAATGTTGATTGTAGTCATGCCTTGACCTAAACACTCCACAATTTGTTGCTTCTCAGCAGCCGACACATCCTTTTTCTTTCCCATTTTGGCAGAAAATGTAGGCTGCTTAATAATGTCAGACAACCTTCTTAAGTAGTCTTGCCTTTCATTGGACACACCTGCCAAACTAATTAGCACAGGTGTCTGCAATTGCTTACAGTGATATAAAGAGCCCTGACACACATCACCATCAATGAGTTTAACTGACAAACAAACAAATTCTTCCCTTATCACTCCTAAACACTTTTTGCATAATAATTTGGAACGCAGTGTACATGTGCTTTTCCACAAAACACCAGTGGTTCACGTAGTGAATCTTACAGTTCTAACTTGCCAACCGTGGTCTGTATGGAGTTGTTCAATAAAGGGCCCAAAATTAAAATAACATAGATGGGAGAGGTCTCTATGAATAGGAATTCCTAAGTATTTGATACCCTGTGAGGGCCAGGCAAAGGGAAAGTTGGACTGGATGGAATCCTATATGGATTTAGGGAGGGAGACATCGAGGGCCTCAGACTTCGCTGCATTGATTTTAAAATTTTACCATGTAACAAAGTGATCTATTTCAGCCATAACAGCATGGATGGATATATGTGATTGAGTGATATATACTAGGACATCATCAGCAAATAGAGAGCACTTGTACTCGGTGCCTCCCACCTCAATCCACCTAATATTGGGGTTATGGCGAATTGATGAGAGCAGGTGCTCCGTCACTAGGATGTATAAGAGAGGGGACAGGGGACATCCCTGCCTTGTCCCATTGGTGATTGTGAAAGGTGATGAAAATGTTCTGATGCACCCCCTGGGCCTTGGGACACCCGGAGCCGGACCCTTTTTGGTGGATGCTGGTGGTTGTAGTCTTCGTGGCGGCGACCCGGTTCCGTGGCTCAGGGTGGTCAAACCAGTGGCGGAACTATTTATGTGGTTTTGATGTTTAAATGTCCGACTACGCCACCCGTGGATTGCGGTCAGAGTGAACCGCCGCTGCAGGGCAGACCGCTGAGGCTGGTGTTGTGGGTGCAGCAGAGCGTAGCATAACTCCCCACGGGAGGAGTATAGCCTCAGGGCAGTGTATGCGGAGGATGGGGGTGATGGTGCAGGGCAGCAGCAGTAACGACACGGAGTCAGTGATGCAGTCCAGGGCCTTTACTCACAGTTCTTATTATCCAGACCACGTCTGCAGGTAACGGCTGCCCACGTCGTACTGTGCTCACCAGGTGAGGGGCTCAGACAACTCCCAGATAACTTTGGAGCGCTTCACAGGACCCCCTTTGTGTGTCCTTTGTCTGGCCTTTCTTACCAACCCTTCTGTCCGGCTGCCTCGGGCCTCCTCTTGGTAAACTTGTCGCCAGTTTCCCTGACCCTATGTGGTGCCTTCCTAGCGGGTGTAGCGAGGGGCTGCGCCACATAAAATGTCACAGCCTCCAGTTTCTAGCTGAGGGTCGTTTCCTGCCTCCACTAGTTTCGGGGACCGGTCTCCCCCTTTGGCCTGACCCCTCCACGCAGGTGGATTCGGGCGTGCGGTGGCGACTCGCCCGTCCGCACCCCTGGGATCCCTTCATTCCTCGTTCCTGGAGCCTTCTCCGCTCCTCTTCCTTCCTTCTCCCTCTTCCAGGCCTGGGCCTCTGTTACTAGGCCCGCCTCCGGAGCAGAGCTCATGCAGAGCCCCTGCTCCCTGCCACTTCTGCTCAGACTTCTCTGCACTGAACTAAGATGGTACCCACCTTTTATACTCCCTTCTCAATGCACCCAGGAACTGCTTCCTCCCTGCTCCTGCACTACAGGGTTCCCCTTCCTCAGTGTTCCCTCCCCCACTCCAGCCAGGGACAGGGACTGTCGTGCCCATCTCAGAGGCATATTGGTCGCCCTGCCCCACGGCAATGTGGTGTAATGCATGCAGATGTCGGGTCCTGATCCACACTCCATCCTTACCTGAGAGTGAGATATCACACCTCTGGGTGAGGTGCAATACCTCTGTAGCAACCGAGCCCTCAGGGTGCTACAGTTCCATTCATTTTCAGCCTAGGTGACGTATTGTGATACAGGGCCGTGATTTTGGCTATAAAAGGGTCCCCTAGACCCCTACCCCAAGCTTTTTAAGAGAATCATATATGGCGTGCCAGGAGACTCTATGGAATGCTTTCTCAGCATCCAACGAGAGTATCTAATTACAAATTTTTAACTGCATCTAGCCCAGGAAATACTTTGTGCCTAGTAGCAGTGTCTGCTAGTCAGCGGATTATCCCGGCTGTTAAGCAAGCTACACCACCTGTAGTTTAGACACTTAATTTTTTCAAAGAAAATGCTTCGGGACCATGGGATACTCAGTGAAGAGCATCAGGAGGCACCCCAAGGCATAGGGGCTGGGACTGGCAGTAGGATGCCTTGCGGTGGACAGCCGAGCTCGATCCTTATAAAAGCTTTTTAACTGCAGCAGCTTTAGTGGACGCTACTGGAGCTGGAATTACGCGGCTGCTGGCATGAGACTTGCCCTCCAATAGATCCTTGTAAATGGATTTAAAGTGTATTCATTCAAATTAGAGAGACAATTTAAATTAAAAAGCTTAGAGCTGCCTCCACAACAGGGGGGCTCGCTCGACCCACCAGCGGACAGGCACCAGTATTGGGAGAGGGGGGCTGGCCATCAGGGTTCACCGCGGCTCTGGCACAAACCCGGCGACACGGAGGTGGCACGGGCAGGAGCGGACTGGCCGTGTCGGCTTCTCACTTTTTGGATTTTAGAAGGGCATGACATGCCTATATCTGTGTCTCCCCCTCCTTTTACTCCTCCACCTCTTTTATTTTCGCATGACTATATGTACTTGTCACTTTTCCATGTGTTAGTTATGTCTTCTGAGCAGTTTGTCAGCTTTTGGACACCTTTGAAGGTGTTTTCTATGTGTTTCTATGTGTTTTTGTTTGCCTGCCATTGGTTTTAACGGTGTTCGAAGGTGTTCGACGAACAGTTCGACGAACAGTTCGGCGAACACACGGGTGTTCGACGAACCGAACCGAACTCGAACACTACGGGGGTGGCTCAACACTACCAATGAACTCGGCGCACCTCATGCACGTCACTGACAGCGTGGGAAAATTCTCCTGCACTCAGCGCTTCAGCGTGGGAGAATTCTCACGCTGAAGCGCTGAGTGCAGGAGAATTTTCCCACGCTGTCAGTGACGTGCATGAGGTGAGCAGAGATCATTGGACATGAACTCACCTCATGCACGTCACTGACAGCGTGGGAAAATTCTCACGCTGAAGCGCTGTCAGTGACGTGCATGAGGTGAGTTCATGTCCAATGATCACTGCTCACCTCATGCACGTCACTTACAGCGTGGGAGAATTCTCCTGCACTCAGCACTTCAGCGTGAGAATTTTCCCACGCTGTCAGTGACGTGCATGAGGTGAGCCGAGTTCATTGGACATGACCTCGGCTCATCTTTATGCCGTCACAGCGAGACACTGAGGAGCGCAAGCATGCCTGCGCTTCTCAGTGTTTGCGGGATGACAGGCTGGATGGCAGCGTTCTGCTGCGGTCCAGCCTGTCATCTCGATGTAGCAGAGCTGGAGCCGTCCTGGGAACCATGGAAAGGTAAGGATGATGTTGCTTTATTATTTTTCTTTTATTTCAGGAGATCGTTGGCTTCAGCTGGAATGGGTGTGATGGTAAGTATGGTTTAATTTAGAACAATAAAGAATTGTGTGTTTGTTTCAATTAAAGGACTTTATTCTGGGTGTTGTGTTTTTTTTAAATACTTTACTAGAAATTCATGGCGGTCATGTCTAATACTGGCGTGACCCCATGAATTTTGGGCTTAGGGCCAGCTGATAATGCCAAGCTGGCCCTAACCCCTTTATTACCCAGTGAGCCACCGCACCAGGGCCCTGGATGAGTTGGGTACAGCGCCAGAAGATGGCGCTTCTATGAACGCGCCATTTTCCGGGGTGGCTGCGGACTGCAATTTGCAGCGGGGGGGGGCCAGAAAGCTTGGGCCTCCCTGCGCTGCGGATTCCAGCCCCCAGCTGCCTAGTTGTACCTGGCTGGACACAAAAATAGGGCGAAGCCCCACGTATTTTTTTTTTAATTATTTCATGAAATTCATGAAATAATTAAGAAAAAAAGGGCTTCCCTATATTGTTGTGTCCGGCCAGGTACAAATAGGCAGCTGGTGGTTGGGGGCAGCCCGTTCCTGCCTGCTGCACCTGACTGGACACAAATATAGTGCGAAGCCCCACTTCAATTTTTTTAAATTATTTCAGGAAATTCATGAAATAATTTTAAAAAAATTGACGTGGGGCTTCGCACTATATTTGTGTCCAGTCAGGTGCAGCAGGCAGGAACGGGCTGCCCCCAACCACCAGCTGCCTATTTGTACCTGGCCGGACACAACAATATAGGGAAGCCCTTTTTTTCTTAATTATTTCATGAAATAATTTAAAGAAAATTGACGTGGGGCTTCGCCCTGTTTTTGAGTCCAGCCAGGTACAACTAGGCAGCTGGGGGCTGGAATCCGCAGCGCAGGGAGACCCAAGCTTTCTGGCCCCCCCCCCCCCCCGCTGCAAATTGCAGTCCGCAGCCACCCCGGAAAATGGCGCGTTCATAGAAGCGCCATCTTCTGGCGCTGTACCCAACTCATCCAGGGCCCTGATGCGTTGGCTCACTGGGTAATAAAGGGGTTAGGGCCAGCTTGGCATTATCAGCTGGCCCTAAGCCCGAAATTCATGGGGTCACGCCAATCTTAGACATGACCGCCATGAATTTCTAGTAAAGTATTTAAAAAAAACACAACACCCAGAATAAAGTCCTTTAATTGAAATAAACACACAATTCTTTATTGTTCTAAATTAAACCATACTTACCATCACGCCCATTCCAGCTGAAGCCAACGATCTCCTGAAATAAAAGAAAAATAATAAAGCAACATCATCCTTACCTTTCCATGGTTCCCAGGACGGCTCCAGCTCTGCTACATCGAGATGACAGGCTGGACCTGCAGAACGCTGCCATCCAGCCTGTCATCCCGCAGACACTGAGAAGCGCAGGCATGCTTGCGCTCCACAGTGTCTCTCTGTGAGGGCATCCAGATGAGCAGAGTTAATGTCCAATGAACTCGGCTCACCTCATGCACGTCACTGACAGCGTGGGAAAATTCTCCTGCACTCAGCGCTTCAGCGTGGGAGAATTCTCACGCTGAAGCGCTGAGTGCAGGAGAATTTTCCCACGCTGTCAGTGACGTGCATGAGGTGAGCTGAGTTCATTGGACATGAGCTCACCTTATGCACGTCACTGACAGCGTGGGAGAATTCTCCTGCACTCAGCGCTTCAGCGTGAGAATTTTCCCACGCTGTCAGTGACGTGCATGAGGTGAGCCGAGTTCATTGGACATGACCTCGGCTCATCTGGATGCCGTCACAGAGAGACGCTGAGGAGCGCAAGCATGCCTGCGCTTCTCAGTGTCCGCGGGATGACAGGCTGGATGGCAGCGTTCTGCTGCGGTCCAGCCTGTCATCTCGATGTAGCAGAGCTGAAGCTGTCGTGGGAACCATGGAAAGGTAAGGATGATGTTGCTTTATTATTTTTCTTTTATTGCAGGGGATCGTTGTCTTCAGCTGGAATGGGCGTGACGGTAAGTATGGTTTAATTTAGAACAATAAAGAATTGTGTCTTTATTTCAATTAAAGGACTTTATTCTGGGTGTTTGTGTTTTTTTTTAACTTTGACTATGGGGTTAGTAATGGGGGTGTCTTATAGACGCCTCTCCATTACTAACCTGGGCTTGATGTCAGCTGGCATTATAAGCTGACATCAACCCCAGCCCTATTACCCCACTGCCACCGCTACAGGGCAGTGGGAAGAGCGAGGCTAAGTGCCAGAATTGGCGCATCCTATGGATGTGCCATTTCTGGGGCGGCTGACGGCTGGTGTTTCTAGCCTGGGAGGGGGCCAATATTCATGGCACCCTTCCTGGGCTATTAATATCAGCCCCCAGCTGTCTGCCTAGCCTTTGCTAGCTATTAAAATAGGGGGGACCCCACGTCAATTTTTTGGGGGGTCCCCCATTTTAATAGCTAGTAAAGGCTAGGCATTCAGCTGGGGGCTGATATTAGTAGCCTGGGAAGCTCCATGGGTATTACCCCCTTCCCAGGCTTCAAACATCTGCCCCAGCCGTCTGCTTAACCTCCGCTAGAGACTAAAATTAAGGGGAACCCCACGCTAATTTTTTTTTAAATAAATCCTTTATTTTAACACTAAATGACAAGTACAGTAATCAACACTGTCACTGTACTTCATATATATGTGACTGACATGTTTCTATCTATCTATGTGTGATGCTCTATTCCTTCCATTCTAAATTGTCGGGTACCGCTGCTGAATTGCCGCCGGCTTTTTTAAAGAGACGGTGCATGAAAACACTAATATTTTTTTTTATAAATCCTTTACACTAAATGACAAGTACAGTAATCAACACTGTCACTGTACTTCATATATATGTGACTGACATGTTTCTATCTATCTAATCTATGTGTGAAGCTCTATTCTTTCGGTTCTAAATTGTCGGGTACCTGTGTACGCCGCTGCTGAATTGCCGCCGGCTTTTCATGTTTCACTGTGAGCACAGTTCCCATCGATTTGGGCAATCACTGTAATGCCACAACCACCATGGCTGTGGCATTACAGTGAGTGGCAGACAATCCTTGCATGATTGGTGCTCTAAATAGCGCCAGACATGCAGGACACGCTTTTGGTGCACGAACAGTTATCGAACATAACCTCGAACAGCCAAATTTTTTGCAAATCGTTCGGGTTCGTCGAACAAGTCGAACACCACCCAAAACAGCTCGAATTTGAGATTGGCGAACAGTTCTAGTCGAACACCGCTCATCTCTAATCAGTACATGAATACATCATCTGAACACCCATCATTTGTAATGACAGGTCAGCCCCATATATCTTTATATCGCATAAACCTACAACTCCCAGTATGTAATTAACAATAGAGATACTGGGAGTTGTTATCAGTCATCATCAGACTGCGGACCATACAGGAACCACAGTACTGATGAGACACAGGCAGGATCACAAATGAACATTTACATCCAGGTATCTTACCTGAGACGTCTTCTCTGATTAGAGTCGTTCTCTTTCTGTTCTTCCTCTTGTCCAGACCCCTTGAGGACATTTCTCATCCACAGCTCGTCTCTGCAGACTTCCATCTTCTCCGGTCTTCTGCAGCTCATCCCCACACGGTGCCCTTAAAGATACAGTGTCATTATAATGCTCCTGAATAAAAATATCTACACTGAACCCCTGAATAAACCTAACTCTTACAATGCTCCCTGCACAAAACATGACATACACTCTACCCCTCTTATGGTACCTGCTCTCCACACTGTCCTCTCCTTACCATACAGGGCCCCCTCTTCACACTGTCCTCTCACACTGTGTTCCCCCTATAGGGCCCAGTCTCTATACTGTGCCCCTTCATCACACTCCCCCTCCTCAGCATACTGTTCCCTCTTTGCTGTGTCACCTCACACTTTTCTCCCTCCATACTTTCTCCTCACACTATTCCCCCACTCTCCATACTGTTTCCTCATACATCCCCCTTCCCCATTCTGTTCCCGCACCCATTCCCACCCCTCCCCTAGTTCACCATACTGTTTCTTCACACATCTCCCCATTCTGTCTCTTAAAATTTCTCTCCCATCTCTCCCCAAATACACTGCTCAAAAAAATAAAGGGAACACTCAAATAACACATCCTAGATCTGAATGAATGAAATATTCTCATTGAATACTTTGTTCTTTACAAAGTTGAATGTGCTGACAACAAAATCACACAAAAATCATCAATGGAAATCAAATTTATTAACCAATGGAGGTCTGGATTTGGAGTAACCCCCAAAATTAAAGTGGAAAAACACACCACAGGCTGATCCAACTTTGATGTAATGTCCTTAAAACAAGTCAAGATGAGGCTCAGTATTTTGTGTGGCCTCCATGTGCCTGTATGACCTCCCTACAACTCCTGGGCATGCTCCTGATGAGGTTGCGGATGGTCTCCTGTGGGATCTCCTCCCAGACCTGGACTAAAGCATCCGCCAACTCCTGGACAGTCTGTAGTGCAACGTGACGTTGGTGGATGGAGCGAGACATGATGTCCCAGATGTTCTCAATCGGATACAGGTCTGGGGAACGGGCGGGCCAGTCCATAGCTTCAATGCCTTCATCCTGCAGGAACAGTTGACACACTCCAGCCACATGAGGACTGGCATTGTCCTGTATTAGGAGGAACCCAGGGCCAACCGCACAGGCATATGGTCTCACAAGGGGTCTGAGGATCTCATCTCGGTACCTAATGGCAGTCAGGCTACCTCTGGCAAGCACATGGAGGGCTGTGCGGCCCTCCAAAGAAATGCCACCCCACATCATTACTGACCCACTGCCAAACCAGTCATGCTGAAGGATGTTGCAGGCAGCAGATCGCTCTCCATGGTGTCTCCAGACTCTGTCACGTCTGTCACATGTGCTCAGTGTGAACCTGTTTTCATCTGTGAAGAGCACAAGGTGCCTGTGGTGACTTCGCCAATCCTGGTGTTCTGTGACATTTCTTTGGAGGGCTGCACAGCCCTCCATGTGCTTGCAAGAGGTGGCCTGACTGCCATTAGGTACCGAGATGAGATCCTCAGACCCCTTGTGAGACCATATGCTGGTGCGGTTGGCCCTGGGTTCCTCCTAATACAGGACAATGCCAGACCTCATGTGGCTGGAGTGTGTCAGCACTTCCTGCAAGATGAAGGCATTAAAGCTATGGACTGGCCCGCCCGCTCCCCAGACCTGAATCCGATTGAGCACATTTGGGACATCATGTCTCGCTCCATCCACCAACGTTGCACCACAGACTGTCCAGGAGTTGGCGGATGCTTTAGTCCAGGTCTGGGAGGAGATCCCACAGGAGACCATCCGCAACCTCATCAGGAGCATGCCCAGGCGTTGTAGGGAGGTCATACAGGCACGTGGAGGCCACACACAATACTGAGCCTCATTGTGACTTGTTTTAAGGACATTACATCAAAGTTGGATCAGCCTGTGGTGTGTTTTTCCACTTTAATTTTGGGGGTGACTCCAAATCCAGGCCTCCATTGGTTAATAAATTAGATTTCCATTGATGATTGTTGTGTGATTTTGTTGTCAGCACATTCAACTTTGTACAGAACAAAGTATTCAATGAGAATATTTCATTCATTCAGATCTAGGATGTGTTATTTCAGTGTTCCCTTTATTTTTTTGAGCAGTGTATAATAAATCTTCGGAAGACCACACAGACATGCAGAAGCGCGCTTACACACACGAAAACAAGCGCGCACAGACACATACTAAGGGCTCTTTCACACGTCAGTAAATGCGGTGACAGTTTCCATATGTACCAGAGACATTGGTACACGTAGACCCATTCAAATGAATGGGTCTGTGCACATGTCAGTGTGTTTCCACTTTCCACAGACCATGTGGTGTCCATGGGCAAAACACGCTGACATGTCTGTTTTTTACCTGCTGCATGGGCCGCAAAACCGTCTGATGACGGTTAGCGCTCTTCCCAAGCACCGGGTGCTGAGCGCTGCCCTCATCATAGATCCCTGCCGGCGTTGCGATCAGCAGCAGGGTCAATGATGAGAGTAGTAGTCTACTCCCGCCGTGTCCAACTGTAAAAATAGGAATGAAATAAAAAAATCCTTATACTCACTTCTCCTAAGTGTCACCCGCTGTAATCCATGCGAGCGCTCACCCCGAGGAGAATGACTCCTGCAGCGAGTGGGCCCCGGAGCTGCGCTCCACAAGCGGTGCCCTGTCAATCACTGAGCGCAGCTCCGGGGCAAGCTCGCTGCAGGAGTCATTCCCCTCGGGGTGAGCGCTCGCACGAATTACAGCAGGTGACACTTAGGAGAGGTGAGTATAAGGATTTTTTTATTTTATTCTTATTTTTACAGATGGACACGGCAGGAGTAGACTACTACTCTCATCATTGACCCTGCTGCTGCTGATCGCAGCACCGGCAGGGATCTATGATGAGGGAAGCGCTCAGCACCCGGCTCTTGGGAACAGCACTAACTGTACACTGATTCCCAAGTGCCAATATGTGTCACATTGATGACAAACAGGTGAACACAGATATCTCCAGTCCCGTAAATATCAGGACATGTGAAAGAGCCCTAATATACACACGCAGATACACATACTCACAGAAATGGGGACACGTACACATACAGACATACTCAGACAATCACACACACACAAAAATGCAGACACGCAGGGAAGCATGCACACACGTGTGAAGACAAATACAGTATACATACGTAGACATGCAGGCACTCAAATACATACACACAGACACACAAACACTTGCAGGCATATACACACACACGCATGCAGGCATATACACACACACATGCAGGCATATACACACACACATAGGCATATACACACACACAGGCATATACACACACACAGGCATATACACACACACACTGTACACACATGCAGGCATATACACACACACGCAGGCATATACACACACAGGCATATACACACACACAGGCATATACACATACACACACAGGCATATACACACACAGGCATATACACACACACGCATGCAGGCATATACACACACACATGCAGGCATATACACACACACACACACGCATATACACACACACGCAGGCATATACACACACACAGGCATATACACACACACACACAGGCATATACACACACACGCATGCAGGCATATACACACACACATGCAGGCATATACACACACACACTGTACACACATGCAGGCATATACACACACATGCAGGCATATACACACACACGCAGGCATATACACACACACGCAGGCATATACACACACACACAGGCATATACACACACACAGGCATATACACACACTTTACACATACACACAGAGGCATATACACACACACAGGCATATACACACAGGCATATACACACACAGGCATATATACACACACACAGGCATATATACACACACGCAGGCATATATACACACACGCAGGCATATATACACACACTCACAGAGGCATATACACACACAGGCATATACACACACACAGGCATATACACACAGGCAGCATATACATAAAAATTCATACAAACACACACAAATATTACTACCTTGGCTTGTCTCCAGTCCGGCCCCTATAGAGTACAGAAGCACTCCTAATGTGGGAGACTGCAGTGCAGGGCGCGCTGTGACGTCACTTTTAGCAGACGTGCTGCCCTGTCTGCTAAGTGTGATGCTGCAGTTCAGCCCCTGCTCTGCTCTTCAGCTCTCCTGCTCCCAGGCCCTTCCCGCTACTATCCTGGGCATCACGGCGGTGAAAGTGCGTGTGTGTGCCCTTAAAGGGCCTGCGACCACTTTTTTTGTCCTTTTTTTTTAAAAAAAAATTCTCCTCTGTTTTCTCTGCAGGGGGCCCGGGGCCCATCGGGAAATTTCCCGGCACCCAGCCAGGCCAGTCCGAGCCTGGATAGATGCCATTCCATGGGCAAAAGTCCACATCAGGAAATTGCAGCAGAATATCCTGGTCTTTTGGAATCACACTCCCCAGGACCTAGACAAACCTCTCTGTGTTAGGAAAACCTGTCGTGGATGCAATCGTCCTCCGATTTCCAGACTGCTCTGCCGGTCTGTCCGCACTGGGAGCGGAGCTATCATGCACTTGGGTGATGCGACTACACACGGTGGTGTCTCGTGTGTGGAAGTGGTGAGCGATGTGGGAACATAGGTCGTCGTGCTTCCCACTTGTTTTGCGGGCCTGGAGACAGGGGACGCTGTGTCTCCTGGTTGCCAGGCAATGCAGGACGCAGCCTTGGCTGGTGTTATCCAATGGTGGGAATGTGTGCACGCTGCTGTATAGGTGACCACGGAGTGGCTCCCTGGACATCACTGAGAGGAAAGCATCACCTGATTTTTATCCTTAGATTTGGGATATCTATTTAAGGCCTGCTTCTAATAGAGTTCAGTGCTGTTTATTCAGTTCCTTTGCATAGTGGTGTAGTGAGTGCTTCCTGGTTCGGTTCTGGTTGCTTCTCAGTAGCTGCTAATGGTCTTTATTGGTTCTTCTTTATTAGCTATTGACCCAGGGTTTCCCTTTGGTTTTTATTTGGGTTTTATGCTTCTAGCTTTGGATTTACACTTGTACCTGACTCCACATCGTCTGCATCACCAGACACCAGCTATCCTGCAACAGCAGTCTGGGAAGGGCTCTGTAAAGGCCCCCTTCAGGAGGTTGTGAAGAATATCCCGGCCCTTAAGGACTTGCTTAGTAGTGGTGGCTTGTGCATAGTGCGTCTGTGACTGCGCTTTTTCTGGTCTGATGCGAGTCACTACAGAGTAGTTATTCCTGCGCAGAACACTCTGGATTTCTCCACAGACTCTCTGAGACCTGAATTGGTGACTGTTGCCAGACCGTTTCTTGGGGAGATCTCTTCTTGCTCCTCCACAGATGCTACTCACTGTGGATGCGTCGGGCTTCGGCTGGGATGCTCATGGAGGAAACTCCTGGATTCAGAAGAATTGGAGTAACCCAGAACTAGGCTTCTCGTCCAATCTGAAGGAACTATTTTCAGGAGTCCCAATCATGATGTAATAGTACAGTCAGACAATATCATGATAATCAACATATATCACTGTTATATCAACAGTCAAGGAGTTACGAGAAGTAAAATCTTGTCCCAGGAATGCAACAAGTTACTGCTATGGGCAGAACATCATGTGTTATCTCTATCAGCAGTACACATAAAAGGGTCAATGGACTGCATGGCGGACTGGGTCATTCGGAATCCCATCAGACAAAGCGAATGGAGTCTGAATCCAGCAGTTTTTTCTCTATTGACTTGCAAATGGGGCATTCGAAAGGATAATTCTGGAAACTCCCGGTCTAGCAGGACCTTGTGTCCCAGAACGTATTTCCGCACCCAAACCAAGCCAGGTTGCAATTGATAGCATAGAAGCTGAAAGGAGGTCTCTGATGTACTCCATCATATCCTCTGATGTAGCAGATACTTTGTGGCCCTCATAAAAACTAGTACAAATAGAGTGTATGGTCAAGGGCCAGTGGCAGACATACTTAAATTTCTCCAAGGTGGCTAAAAAAAAGATCTGTTTGAATACTTTAAAAGTTCACTTTGTGACATGCAGAAGTACTGCTGAAGTAGTGTTGTACTTCAGAAGCATCGAGTAACTAGAGGGGTTAACACAGTCACAGGAGACAGGGAGTGTTTAGCAGAGCCCCAGGGGGATTGTGGGGAACTTGTTTATTAGTCTGGCTGGAGCCGAAGAAAAAGGTGGTGTGTGATCTGTATTTCACAGAAGGCAAGTGAACAGAATTCAGGTCTGGAGGGAAACTAAACACGGGTCAGATAGACTCCCTGAACTAACAGTGCAGATTATTATCGGGCAGAAAGATAAGGACTGGAAGGAATCGTGTCACAGGGATCATTTCTCTCATCAAACCCTCCCCCCCTCCATCTCCATGCAGGATAAGGACTGGAAGGAATCGTGTCACAGGAATCATTTCTCTCATCAAACCCTCCCCCCTCCATCTCCATGCAGGATAAAGAATGCTGTGCACTATTGTGTCCTTCTGAAGGAAAAACCTGTGGTTGTGTATGCATAGAAATGTTCTGCAAAGAGATCTAATCTGTGCTGAATTATGCTACTGAAGAGACTGACGTTATTGTGCCTGCTTTAATAGACTGTACTGTGGTGAAGCCTGTTGTTTCAAAGAGTTAAATGGTACTGGCCGTACTTGATTAAACTCCACTGTTCAACTGTTTATGAAGACTCTTGTTAGATGTGTCTGGTCAGCAACTGAATCTATCATGTCCCTGAGAGAAGCTGCAGCCTATGGTCGCCCTGAGTAACGGTTCCCCCAAGATTCCAGCGAATTCATGAAACCCGTCTCGCCCTATCTGAACCTAGCGGCGTGCGTGTAACAACTTCTCAGCAGTTCTTTAGGTGGCAAGTTCTCTTCGCACCCACTGATAATTTTTTTTTAAGGCAGTATTTAAGCTGGGGCCAATGTTTTTTCGCTTCAGTGCTTTCCTGGGACTAAACTATCATTCTTAACTCATTAATGGGTCATCAATAGTGTTGAGCATTCCGATACTGAAATATCGGGTATCGGCCGATATTCGCGGTATCGGAATTCCGATACTTTTACAATATCGAATACCGGAATCGGAAGTTCCCATAATGCCTTCGCTCTGCAGTGTCTCTGAAGTATGACAAGCTGGATGGCAGCGCTCAGCTGAGATCCAGCCTGTCATCAGAATGCCATCCCTGCGTGGGAGAATTCTCCTGATCGTTTAAAAGCCGGCGGGCGGTAAAAAGCCGCCGGCTTTTAAACAATCACACAGCCCCATACTGCTTCCCCGCAGCCTCCCACCCCGATCCTCCGCTCCCCTCGCCACCTCCCATCCCGATCGTAAGTTAGGACCGGGCGGGGAGCGCAGCACCAAGGAGCGGGGAGCGAAGGACCCGGGCGGGGAAGCCGGCAGTGAAAAGACTTCACCGCCGGCTTTCCCGTTCTGTGCTGCGCTTTCCCGCTGGTTATTTCAAATGAACAGCTGAGGTATCAGGTGATGCTGATCAGCTGTTCATTTGAAGTAGCCGCGGTGCCCTCAGAGGGTTCACGTGAGTTCATGCTTGACTGCATTGCATGAACTCACATGAACTTTCCCACGGCCGCACAGGTCAGCCTCACCTCCCAGACGATCAGCCCGTCATGATTGGTGTGTGTGGGTGTCTGTGCGTGTGTCTGCGAGTGTGTGCGGGGTGTCTGTGCGATGTCTGCGGGTGTGTGCGATGTCTGCGGGTGTGTGCGGTGTCTGTGCGATGTGTGCGGGTGTGCGCGGTGTCTGTGCAATGTCTGCGGTGTCTGTGCGATGTCTGCGAGTGTGTGCGGTGTCTGTGCGATGTCTGCGAGTGTGTGCGGTGTCTGTGTGATGTCTGCGGGTGTGTGCGATGTCTGTGCGATGTCTGCGAGTGTGTGCGGTGTCTGTGCGATGTCTGTGGGTGTGTGCGTGCAGGCAGACATAGGCCGATGTGACACTACTACTCCCATCGGCCTATGTCTGTCCCCCGTCCACTCGTGCCAGCAGGATCAGCTCGATGGGAGCAGTAGTTCCCATCAGCCTGATCCTGCTATTTAAATTGCCCTACTGTTTCCCCAATAAATTTTAAATACATGTCATTGGTGGCCAGTGGTTACCTACAATAAATTAGTTCATACATTACCTGTCCCCGCCGATCGCCACCTAAAATAAAGTAAAAAATAAAAAACTACACCTATACTCACCTAGACACCTAATTCCCCGAAGCCATCGATCTCCTGTAATAAAATATAAAATAATAAACCACAACCTTATCCTTACCCCTCCGTAGTAGTCCACGAGTGTCCCACGAAGATCTCCAGTTCAGAGCAGCCACATAGAATGTGACCGCTCTGAACCGCTGCCGCCGCTAGAATGATGGGGCCGTAAAGCAGCCCCGTCATTGCATAAGCGGGTTCGCCGGAGTTCAGGCAGCGCTGCTCCGGTTAGCTCCTTTACGGCCCTGCTGTATCGTGAGAAATTCCCACGGTACAGCAGTGCCGTAAAGGAGGTCTCCGGAGCTGCGCTGCCTGAATGCACTCCGGTGACCTCAGTCAGGGGCTCCCGCTGCCGGGAGCAGACGTGTTCCCGGCAGCGTGAGCTTACAGCAGCCATGCACAGCTGTCACCATCTCCAGATGTGACAGCTGTGCATGGGAGATCAGCGCAGGAACGTGGACAGGTAACTATTTTTTTTTAGTAAACTAAGAATTAAATAAAATTGTGTGTTTTATTTCAAATAAATTATTTTTTTCTGGGTGTAGTGTGTTTTTTCTTTTTAACACTTTGTAGGATAGTAATGGGGGTGTCTTATAGACGCCCATCATTACTAACCTGGGCTTCATGGCAGCTGGCGCTGACATGAACCCCAACCCTATTACCCCCTGCCACCGCACCAGGGCAGCGTGGAAGAGCGAGGCTAAGTGCCAGAGTTGGCGCATCCTATGGATGCGCCATTTCTGGGGCGGCTGACGGCTGGTGTTTCTAGCCTGGGAGGGGGCCAATATTCATGGCACCCTTCCTGGGCTATTAATATCAGCCCCCAGCTGTCTGCCTAGCCTTTGCTAGCTATTAAATAGGGGGTACCCCACGTCATTTTTTTTGGGGGGGTCCCCCATTTTAATAGCTAGTAAAGGCTAGGTATTCAGCTGGGGGCTGATATTAGTAGTCTGGGAAGCTCCGTGGGTATTACCCACTTCCCAGGCTTCAAACATCTGCCCCAGCCGTCTGCTTAACCTCCGCTAGAGCCTAAAATTATGGGGGATCCCACGCCAATTTTTTTTTAAATAAATCCTTTATTTTAACACTAAATGACATTTGAGGAGTTAATAAAGATGCAGTCCCTAAATTATTATTTATTTTTTAATTAATTTTTCCCAAAAATTTTGACGTGGGCTTTGCCATATTTTTGTATGCCAGCCAGGTACAGCATCCAGCTTCTATGAACGCGCCATTTTCCGGGGTGGCTGCGGACTGTAATTTGCACCGGGGGGGGGGCAGAAAGCTTGGGCCTCCCTGCGCTGCAGATTCCATCCCCCAGCTGCC
This sequence comes from Phyllobates terribilis, assembly GCF_046119375.1. NCBI lineage: Eukaryota > Metazoa > Chordata > Amphibia > Anura > Dendrobatidae > Phyllobates > Phyllobates terribilis. The sequence continues at coordinate 139,267,090 of NW_027362767.1, forward strand.
TAGTTATACCTGGCTGGACACACAAATAGGGAGAAGCCCCACATATTTTTTTTTTTAATTATTTCATGAAATTCATGAAATAATAAAGAAAAAAAGGGCTTCCCTATATTGTTGTGTCCGGCCAGGTACAAATAGGCAGCTGGTGGTTGGGCGCAGCCCGTTCCTGCCTGCTGTACCTGGCTGGACACAAATATAGTGCGAAGCCCCACGTCAATTTTTTTTTAATTATTTCAGGAAATTCATGAAATAATTAAAAAAAAATTGATGTGGGGCTTCGCCCTATATTTGTGTCCAGCCAGGTACAGCAGGCAGGAACGGGCTGCGCCCAACCACCAGCTGCCTATTTGTACCTGGCCGGACACAGCAATATAGGGAAGCCCTTTTTTTAAAAAATTATTTCATGAAATAATTTAAAAAAAATTGACGTGGGGCTTCGCAGTATATTTGTGTCCAGCCAGGTACAGCAAGCAGGAACGGGCTGCCCCCAACCACCAGCTGCCTATTTGTACCTAGTTGGACACAACAATATAGGGAAGCCCTTTTTTTCTTAATTATTTCATGAATTTCATGAAATAATTAAAAAAAAAAATACGTGGGGCTTCGCCCTATTTTTGTGTCCAGCCAGGTACAACTAGGCAGCTGGGGGCTGGAATCCGCAGCGCAGGGAGGCCCAAGCTTTCTGGGCCCCACCCGCTGCAAATTGCAGTCCGCAGCGACCCCGGAAAATGGCGCGTTCATAGAAGCGCCATCTTCTGGCGCTGTACCCAACTCATCCAGGGCCCTGGTGCGGTGGCTCACTGGGTAATAAAGGGATTAAGGCCAGCTTGGCATTATCAGCTGGCCCTAAGCCCGAAATTCATGGGGTCACGCCAATATTAGACATGACCACCATGAATTTCTAGTAAAGTATTTAAAAAAAACACAACACCCAGAAAAAAGTCCTTTAATTGAAATAAACACACAATTCTTCATTGTTCTAAATTAAACTATACTTACCGTCACGCCCATTCCAGCTGAAGCCAACGATCTCCTGCAATAAAAGAAAAATAATAAACCAACCTCATCCTTACCTTCCCATGGATCCCACGACAGCTTCAGCTCTGCTACATCGAGATGACAGGCTGGACCGCAGCAGAACGCTGCCATCCAGCCTGTCATCCCGCAGACACTGAGAATCGCAGGCATGCTTGCGCTCCACAGTGTCTCTCTGTGACGGCATCCAGATGAGCCGAGTTCATGTCCAATGAACTCGGCTCACCTCATGCACGTCACTGACAGCGTGGGAAAATTCTCCTGCACTCAGCGCTTCAGCGTGAGAATTTTCCCACGCTGTCAGTGACGTGAATGAGGTGAGGTCATGTCCAATGATTCTACATTATTCTTAGTTGTTTTACTTCATGTAGAATTAACCTACAAGGAAAGAAAGGGTTTATTTTCATTCCGATATTTGTGTCCCATTGACTTGCATTGGTTTCCGGTATCGGAATCGGCGATATCCGATACTTTTTGGGTATTGGTCCGATCCAATCCGATACGATATTTCCTGATATCGGAAGGTATCGTTCAACACTAGTCATCAATTTAAACCTCTGGAATTGGATGACCTGACATTTCACTCTTGGGAAACCACTCTTCTTATTCATAGTCATTTGAGCAAGAAGAATCGGTGACATTTAAGCTTTTTCCTGTGAAGAGACCTATTTAAGGGTATTCTGAAGCCTTATTCATTCAACATCAGGAAATAAGTAAGGGTGCCAGAGCCAGCAAAGCCTCTCTCTCTCACACATTAGGTAAAATCCAGCATCAATTTCTGTTACTATGCTCCGAGTTTGGACTCTCCCCTGCAGGTGAAGGTCCATTCTATTAGGGCTACAGCATCATCTTCGGGAGAACAAGCCTACAGTGGCTTGTGAAAGTATCCTCCCCCCCCCCCACACACACTCTGTATTTTTCGTGTTTGCTACCTCCCAACCTCGAATTTCACAGGTTTTTTTGAGGGTTAGTGTCACTTCATGTAAAGAACCTGCCTACAACTATGAACATTTGATTTTCTATTTATTATGCAGCAAACAACAAATAGGTCAAAATAGCTGAAAACTTCAGTGCGCATAACTATTCAGCCCCCTAAAGTCAGTACATTGTTAAGCCTCCTTTTGCGACAATTACAGCTGCAAGCCGCTTTGGATACGTTTCTATGAGTTTTCCACATCTCTAGTGGATTAAGGTCTGGAATTTGACTAGCCCACTCCAAAACATTTACATGTTTCCCCTTAAACGACTCGAGTGTTTCTTTAGCACACTCATGTGAAACTCTGGCCCGCAGCCCGAATCTGGCCAACAGGGTGATTATATTTGGCCCGCAACACCGGCAAAGAGCTATGTGAGGCCCAATATTCTGTATGAAGGACTATGTGAGGCCTATTATACTGTGTGGAGGACTATGTGGGGCCTATTATACTGTATGGAGCATTATATAAGGCCCATTTTACTGTATGGAGGACTATGTGGGGCCATTATTCTGTATGGAGGACTATGTGAGGCCCATTATTCTGTATGGAGGACTATATGGGGCCATTATTCTGTATGGAGGACTGTGTGGGTCCATTATACTGTGTGGAGGACTATGTGGGGCCTATTATACTGTGTGGAGGACTATGTGGGGCCATTATACTGTATAGAGGACTATGTGGGGCCTATTATACTGTATGGAGCATTATATAGGGCCCATTATACTGTATGGAGAACTATGTGGGGCCATTATACTCTATGGAGCACTATGTGGGGCCATTATTCTGTATGGAGGACTATGTGGGGTCCATTATACTGTGTTGAGGGCTGTGTTGGGATCACAGTTGGGGCATCGTACTGTGTTGAGGCCATTTGTGATTATGTGATTATTTTATTTTAAGATCTATAAATTAAAATGTACTTTGTTCGTCGGACAAACCCTTTCTGTTTGTTTCCATATGAAAAGGTTCATCGTTATATTTGATAAGGAAAAACGTCCTCAATTTAGACATTGTTTTAATAGATATCAAGTTTGGCCCGCGACTTTGTCCAAGTGTTTTATTTTGGCCTTCTGTGTATTTGAGCTTGACATCCCTGCTTTAGCAGTAAGCTTTGGGTCATTGTCTTGTTGGAAGGTGAACCTCCGTCTCAGTCTCAAATCACTGACAGACTGAAACAGGTTTTGCTCAAGCATATCCCTGTATTTCGCACCATCCATCTTCCCCTCGACTCAGACCATTTTCCTTGTCCCTGCTGCCAAAAACATCCCCACAGCATGATGCTGCCACCACCATGTTTCATTGTGGGGATGGTCTTTCATAAAGACGACCTCTATGGAGTGTACAGGTTATTGTGGTCGTATGGACAGAAGTCTCTGCTTGGGAACTCTGCAGCTCCATCAAGGTTACCTTTGGTCTATGTGCTGCCTCTCTGATTAATGCCCTTTTTACCGGATCTGAGAATTTCGGTGGGTGGCCCTCTCTTGGCAGGTTAGTTGTGGTATCATGTTCTTTCCATTTGATGATAATGGATTTGATTGTGCTCAGGGGGATCATCGGTGATTGGAATATTTTTTTTTTATAACCCAACCCTGACTTGTATTTCTCAACAACTTTGCCCCTGACTTGTTTGGAGATCTCCTTGGTCTTCATGGTGTTGTTTGGAGATCTCCTTGGTCTTCATGGTGTTGTTTGGTTAGTGGTGCCTCTTGCTTAATGGTGATGCAGCCTCTATGGCCTTTTAAAAAAGGTAAAGTGCATATACGGAAAGACATGTGATTATTATATTATTACGTGTGACACTTAGATTACACACAGGTGGACTTCCTTTTACTAAGCATGTGACTTATGAAGGTAATTGCTTGCACCAGAAAGTTTTATGGGATTCATACCAAAAGGAATAAATGCATATGCACATGCCAATTTTTAGTTATTTTATGTCATGAATTTAATTTATGCCTATATTTTACTCACTTCACTTCACCAACTTAGACTATTTAGTGCTGATACATCACACACAAATCGGATTACAAAAATATTTAAACACAGGTTGTATTGTAAAAAAAAAAAAGGTAAAAAGCCAAGGGTGTGAATTCTTTCGCAAGCCACAATATATCCCATGGGATCTAATTTGCAAAGTAGCAACGTGGTCTTCTTTTTCTACATTCATCAAGTATTATTGGATATGGCTGCCTCAGAAAGGGCAATTTTCGGGGGACAAGTATTGCAAAAGGTGCTCTAAAAAATTACCCATTGCTGTGCTTCCAAAAGACGTTTCGGAATATGGAAATTTGCTTAGCCAAAATTTCTGTTTCCTGCAGTCAAGAGGCAGCACACGTGACCTCTCTAATAAATTGATTATTGCTTGGTTTACTGGGTACATAGGGATTAAAGGTAACACAGCTGTTTATCCATTTTTAATCATTGCTAATTAATCTACGCTCTGTTCCATAAGGCTGAAGTAAACTTAATCCATTTCGGGTAAGTACATTTCCATAATTTCTTCAAATCAATTACATCCCGGTAAAAGATCTATTTCTGATATGAACAAATGTTTTGACAATAATGTTCATCCAGGCTAAATGCGCTCCCAAGAAGCCAGTGTATACTGTGGGTATATATTCTCAAAACGCTCTATATCTCTCAAGTAAATACAACGCGTTTCGACAAGATTATGTCTTCGTCAGGTATATTCTCAGACATTTTTAAGATACAACCGTTTCTTATAGGAAGCAAAAGAACAGTTTTGAGTGGGGGCTGTGTTCAACACAAAGCAGACACACCCATTCCCTTAGACATCAGTAATACTATAAAATCTAATTCAACAATCCACAAAGAATCTTAAAAGTAAAAAATATATTAGTTCATAACGTTTATGTTAAGTACTTTGTTAAAAGATATGTAAATGAATATTGTCAAAAACCTATAAAAATTACTGTCCCAAAAAAATAATACTCAGTTTCTTCCTGAAAATGATTGCAATCACAAATTCTTTGGCATTGTTCTCTTCATTTAATTTGTCTTCAATGAAAAAAACACAAAAAGAATTGTCCTAAAGCCAAATTGGATATAATTCCACACCAAACCTAGGAAAGGGGGTGGACAAAAGTATTGGCACCCTTTGAAAAATCATGTGATGCTTCTCTAATTCGTGTAATTAACAGCACCTGTAACTTACCTGTGGCACCTAACAGGTGTTGGCCATAACTAAACCACACTTGCAGCCAGTTAACATGGATTAAAGTTGACTCAACCTCTGTCCTGTGTCCTTGTGTGTACCACATTGAGCATGGAGAAAAGAAATAAGACCAAAGAACTGTCTGAGCACTTGAGAAACCAAATTGTGAGGAAGCATGAGCAATCTCAAGGCTACAAGTCCATCTCCAAAGACCTGAATGTTCCTGTGTCTTCCGTGCGCAGTGTCATCAAGAAGTTTAAAGCCCATGGCACTGTGGCTAACCTCCCTAGATGTGGACGGAAAAGAAAAATTGACGAGAGATTTCAACGCAAGATTGTGCGGATGGTGGATAAAGAACCTCGACTAACATCCAAACAAGTTCAAGCTGCCCTGCAGTCCGAGGGTACAACAGTGTCAACCCGTACTATACGTCGGCGTCTGAATGAAAAGGGACTGTATTGTAGGATGCCCAGGAAGACCCCACTTCTTACCCCGAGACATAAAAAAGCCAGGCTGGAGTTTGCCAAAACTTACCTGAGAAAGCCTAAAACGTTTTGGAAGAATGTTCTCTGGTCAGATGAGACAAAAGTAGAGCTTTTTGGGAAAAAGCATCAACATAGAGTGTACAGGAAAAAAAAAGAGGCATTCAAAGAAAAGAACACGGTCCCTACAGTCAAACATGGCGGAGGTTCCCTGATGTTTTTGGGTTGCTTTGCTGCCTCTGGCACTGGACTGCTTGACCGTGTGCATGGCATTATGAAGTCTGAAGACTACCAACAAATTTTGCAGCATAATGTAGGGCCCAGTGTGAGAAAGCTGGGTCTCCCTCAGAGGTCATGGGTCTTCCAGCAGGACAATGACCCAAAACACACTTCCAAAAGCACTATAAAATGGTTTGAGAGAAAGCACTGGAGACTTCTAAGGTGGCCAGCAATGAGTCCAGACCCGAATCCCATAGAACACCTGTGGAGAGATCTCAAAATGGCAGCTTGGAGAAGGCACCCTTCAAATATCAGGGACCTGGAGCAGTTTGCCAAAGAAGAATGGTCTACAATTCCAGCAGAGCATTGTAAGAAACTCATTGATGGTTACCGGAAGCGGTTGTCCACAGTTATTTTGGCTAAAGGTTGTGCAACCAAGTATTAGGCTGAGGGTGCCAATACTTTTGTCTGGCCCTCTTTTGGAGTTTTGTGTGAAATGATCAATGATTTGATTTTTGCTTCATTCTCTTTTGTGTTTTTTTACCTTGCAAGCAAATTAAATGAAGAGAATAATACCAAAGAATTTGTGATTGCAATCATTTTCAGGAAGAAACTGAGTATTATCTGCCAGAATTGCAGGGGTGCCAATACTTTTGGCCAGCCCTGTAAGCATTTATCTTTTTGTATGTGTGTACAGCTTGAAAGGGATGAGGGATGCCATACATACCAGGATTGGGGGGGTGAGAGGGCCACACATACCAGGATTGGGGGGTGAGGGGTCCACATATACCAGGATTGGGGAAAGAGGGGTACCAAGCATACCAGGATTGGGGGGTGAGGGGACATGAATACCTGGATGGAGGGGTACCGCACATACCAGGATTGTGGGGTGAGGGGACTATGCATACCAAGATTGTGGGGTAAGGAGATCATGCATACCAGGATGAGGGGGTGAGGGGGCCATGCTTACCATGATTGGAAGGTGATGGGACCATGCATACCAGGATTGGGGGGTGAGGGGTACCACACATACCAGAATTTGGGGGTGAGGGAACCATGCATACCAGGATTGGGGGGTGAGGGGACCATGCATACCAGGTTTGGGGGGTGAGGGGACCATGCATACCAGGATTGCGGGGTGAGGGGACCATGCATACCAGGATTGGGGGTGAGGGGTACCACACATACCAGGATTGGGGGTGAGGGGAACATGCATACCAGGATGAGGGGTACCACACATACCATTATTGGGGGATGAGGGGACCATGCATACCAGGATTGGGGGGGTGAGGGGTCCATGCATACCAGGATTGGGGGTGAGGGGTGCCATGCCTTCCAGGATTGAGGGTGAGGGGTGCCATGCATACCAGGATTGGGGTGAGGGGTGCCATGCATACCAGGATTGGGGATGAGGGATGTCATGCATACCAGGATTGGGGGTAAGGGGTGCCATGCATACCAAGATGAGGGATACCATGCATACTAGGATAGGGATGAGGGATGGGGTACCATGCATACCAGGATAGGGATGAGGAGTACCACACATACCAGGATTGGGAATGAGGGCTGCCACACATACCCAAATTGGGGGTGAGTGGTGCCATGCATACCAGGATTGAGGATGAGGGGTGCCATGCCTTCCAGGATTGGTGGTGAGGGGTGCCATGCATACCAGGATTAGGAAGTGAGGGGACCATGCATACCAGGATTGGAGGTGAGGGGACCATGCATACCAGGATTGGGGGGTGAGGGGACCATGCATACCAGGATTGGGGGGTGAGGGGTGCCATGCACACCAGGTTTCTGGGATGAGGAGGCCACACATACCAGAATTGGGATGAGGGGTACCATACATACCAGGATAGGGAGGAGGGATGGGGTACCATGCATACCAGGATAGGGATGAGGAGTACCACACATACCAGGATTGGGAATGAGGGGTGCCACACATACCACAATTGGGGGTGAGTGGTGCCATGCATACCAGGATTGGGGATGAGGGGTGCCATGCCTTCCAGGATTGAGGGTGAGGGGTGCCATGCATACCAGGATTGGGGGTGAGGGGTGCCATGCATACCAGGATTGGGGATGAGGGGTGCCATGCATACCAGGATTGGGGATGAGTGGTGCCATGCATACCAGGATTCGGATGAGGGGTCATGCATACCAGGATGGGGGTGAGGGGTGCCATGCATACCAGGATGAGGGATACCATACATACCAGGATAGGGATGAGGGATGGGGTACCATGCATACCAGGATAGGGATGAGGAGTACCACACATACCAGGATTGGGAATGAGGGTTGCCACATATACCAAAATTGGGGGTGAGTGGGCCATGCATACCAGGATTGGGGATGATGGGTGCCATGCCTTCCAGGATTGGGTGTGAGGGGTGCCATGCATACCAGGATTGGGGGGTGAGGGGACCATGCATACCAGGATGAGTGGTACCACACATACCATTATTGGTGGATGAGGGGACCATGCATACCAGGATTGGGGGGGGGGTGAGGGGACCATGCATACCAGGATTGGGAGGTGAGGGGACCATGCATGCCAGGATTGGGAGGTGAGGGGACCATGCATACCAGGTTTCTGGGATGAGGAGGCCATACATACCAGAATTGGGATGAGGGGTACAATGCATACCAGAATGAGGGATGGGATGCTATGAATACCAGGATGAGGGGTACCATACATACCAGAATAGAGGATGAAGGGTGCCATGCATACCAGGATTGGGGATGAAGGGTGCCATGCATACCAGGATTGGGGATGAGGGGTGCCATGCATACCAGGATTGGGGATGAGGGGTGCCATGCATACCAGGATTGGGGATGAGGAGTGCCATGCATACCAGAATTTGGGATGAGGGGTGCCATGCATACCAGGATGTGGATGAGGGGTCCATACATACCAGGATGAGGGATACCATACATACTAGGATAGGAATGAGGGATGGGGTACCATGCATACCAGGATAGGGATGATGAGTACCACACATACCAGGATTGTGAATGAGGGTTGCCATGCATACCAGGATTGGGGGACAGGGGTGCCATGCCTTCCAGGATTGAGAGTGAGGGGTGCCATGCATACCAGGATTGGGGTGAGGGGTGCCATGCATACCAGGATTGGGGATGAGGGGTGCCATGCATACCAGGATTGGGGATGAGTGGTGCCATGCATACCAGGATTCGGATGAGGGGCCATGCATACCAGGATGGGGGTGAGGGGTGCCATGCATACCAGGATGAGGGATACAATACATACCAGGATAGGGATGAGGGATGGGGTACCATGCATACCAGGATAGAGATGAGGAGTACCACACATACCAGGATTGGGAATGAGGGGTGCCTCACATACCAAGATTGGGGGTGAGTGGTGCCATGCATACCAGGATAGGGGATGAGGGGTGCCATGCCTTCCAGGATTGGGGGTGAGGGGTGCCATGCATACCAGGATTGGGGGTGAGGGGTGCCATGCATACCTGGATTGGGGGTGAGGGGTGCCATGCATACCAGGATTGAGAGTGAGGGGTGCCATGCATTCCAGGATTGGGGGTGAAGGGTGCCATGCATTCCAGGATAGGGATGAGGGGTGCCATGCATTACAGGATAGGGATGAGGGGTGCCATGCATACCAGGATAGGGATGAGGGGTGCCATGCATTACAGGATAGGGATGAGGGGTGTCATGCATACCAAGATAGGGATGAGGGGTGCCATGCATACCAGGATAGGATGGTGGAGACAGGATGGGGGCAGTACAAATACCAGGAGGGGGGCAGCACATACCAGCATGGGAGACCATATACCAATAAAAATGCTCACCACCCGGGAATAGAACGGGTTCAATAGCTAGTTATAAATATTCACATTACTGCTATATTCTACACTTAGATTGGTGTGCTCTCTGTCTATCTTTCTCTCTTTTTTGTGGAGATATGACCAAATGTTAAAATCATATGTAAACACAGGTCCTGCAAAAAAATACTCATGTTGTTTCAGCTTCCAATCTTCACCCTTATTTTCTATATTTTTCATAGATGACCAAAACTGTCACAAGAAACATTTACATGAAAAAAGTGAGAAACTTTTAGAGAACCAACCTCCAGGATGTCACCAGGGACAGGAAAGTTTTTCATTCTGTGCACGTTATGTGAACCTCATGATAGTTTCGATTAATAACTTCAGACAACGATCAGAGAATGAGCTCATAGAAACCGGGATAAAACATGAGCAATATTTAAAGAAAACCCAAAATGTACTGCTGCGTATTTCCCACAACAAATTATTCCGCTGGTGTCACCGATCCAGAGTTGTGCCCCATATGGTAATGGTGAGCGGAGTGCCCGGTGTAGGGAAGACCACCCTGATGCAGAAGTTTGTCTATGACTGGGTGAGGGGCGATCTCTACCAAAGATTCTCCTTTGTCTTTTTCTTCAAATTCCGGGAACTGAACAGACTGGATAATGTTAGTCTGGAGACCCTGATCCTTCATCAGTACCCATATCTGGAGCAGCAGCTCGGGAACATCTTACAAGATCCAGAGAAACTTCTCTTTATATTTGATGGCTTAGATGAAAGTCTTCATACAATGGATTTCACATCCCATCACTTGTGCTCTCATCCTAAACTGCCCGAACCTTGTGGTCAGATTGTCGTTAGTTTGGTGAGAAAGTCTCTTCTGAATGGTTGTTCTGTTTTGATGACAAGTCGCCCAACCAGACTGGCATCTATAGATTGTAGTGTTTTTCAGCGGGTAGTAGAAATCACTGGATTTTTTCCAGAAGAACGACAGATGTACTTTGAAAACTTCTTCTCTAACCCTGAACTGGCAGAAAGGGCTTTCAAGTACGTGAAGCAGAATGAGACATTGTACACGTTCTGTTACCTCCCGTCCTACTGCTGGATCATCTGTACGGTATTATCCAGGAGCTTCCAGCCCACAAGTAGTGATCAGCCGGTGTCATTATTACCCAAAACTGTGACACAACTCTTTGCCATATTTATCGCCAACATCCTGTCCAATCACAGTCTGCACAAAAGTGATGCTCAGCAGATCCTGCGGTCCATCGGGTGGATGGCAGAACGTGGGGTGATGAACCACAGGGTTATTTTTGATGACAAAGATCTGGATTCTTTCCATGTGGACAAGAAGTCGAAGCTTTTATCAAGTTTTCTGATGGAATCGGAGGAATCTGTCACCTATTCCTTCCTTCATCTCACTGTGCAGGAATTCTTCTCCGCCTTGGTGCATTATGTGGATTATTCTGAAAAGGTACAGAAATCACTTAAAGAAGCCAAAACACATTCTGATGGACGTGGAGAAATATTCCTCCGGTTCCTGTGTGGTCTATCAGACAGCTCTACCAGGTCAGCGCTTACGGGATATCTGGACCAACAAGCAGCTCAGACCTCCAGAGATGTCATCACTTGGGTGAAGGAGTTCATTCTAGAGCAACAGAGACTGGTGGAAAGTGCAAACAACAAGCGATGTCTTCTCAATATGTTTTTCTATCTATTTGAAACCCGTAATAAGGCTCTAACACTGGAATCGTTGAAATCAAACAGAAGTTTTGACCTTTCGTATGTTCATATGTCATCTCTAGACTGCACGGTGTTGGGATTTATCCTGGAGACCTGCACAAATATAGAAGAACTCAATCTCTCTGGATGTTCCTTAGACACTGAAGGATTGGAGAGACTTGCACCAGGCTTACATAACCTGCAGAATCTGAGGTAAAATATTTATTCTATTTCATCTTTACGTTATTCTTTGCTGAAGGTTCTGACAATCATTGGATTGACTTTTTGCATTTATACGCATTTATACTTCATGTCTATTTCTATTAGCATGGGTCATATTATAAAGAAGATGGGGGTTTGATACCCCTTCTAAGACAATTATACCACAAAATTATCCCGCAGGCAGAATGATTGTGCTCTGATTGTGACCCACATGGTTATGTTGGGAGGAAAAGGCTGGCAAATATGTGAACAATGATAAGTAAGCGTTCATCTTTTCACTGTTGTCAGTGATATCAGTAAGTAGTGGTCGTAGTAGTCAGACCCGAATACGCACATTTATTACCTTTTGAAGTCAATATTCTATACATTTCTAACGTGAAAATCCCATTTCTTGTTATTGCAAGAACACTAAGAGAGCTCAGTTATCCCTACTTTGATGTCATCTCATTTTTGGACAATGGGATTGAGCTTTATTACCTCTGCCACATATATGGAGTATATACCAGTGATTTACTCTCAAAAATCAATCGATGAGAATGTGAAATACAGTTTTTATAAAAACAGTTGAAAGAAAAAAAAAGTTGTATCATTGAAAAAAATTAAATCCTTGCAGAGATGAGAGAAAGAGATTGCACTCTACAAGTTGTCTCTATGTAGCTGACCCCCTTATTTGGAATCTGGTAGTTAAGGAAACTCCTAATGGCTAACCGATGTGAGGCCCTGCATCAGGGATGTGGAGAAGCTTATTTATGAACGATATAAGACTTAGGAGAAACGTAAAGATCTGCTGGATCTTTGTCTGCTTACTAGAAATTAAGAAGGGAGGTTTGTTTGAACTGCGAGTCGATCTAATAGTTAGGAAAGTCGTATTTTCGTAAACGTGATGAAGTGGTAAACGCACTGCCTGGTTTCACATCACTGGGCAACGTCCGGAATCTCTTAAATTGAACAATGGCCTGATAGACGAGGCTACACCTGTTATCTTTGGTCTCTATATAAAGATAAAATCATGATAAAAAATATGACAGCAATGGTTAGCGCCTGCGACCCTCAAGAGCAAAAATATTGTGAATGTAGGGAATCTCATAATTTTCTGAAACTGAAGCCACATCCCATTACCAGCCCTGTTATGAGTCATCACGGGGAGGTATGTGGGCGTAACTTAAGACAAGGTAAATTATCATCTGGGTTCATTGCATGCAGATACATACAGTACAGACCAAAAGTTTGGACACACCTTCTCATTTAAAGATTTTTCTGTATATTCATGACTATGAAAATTGTACATTCACACTGAAGGCATCAAAACTATGAATTAACACATGTGGAATTATATACGTAACAAAAAGTGTGAAACAACTGAAAATATGTCTTATATTCTAGGTTCTTCAAAGTAGCCACCTTTTGCTTTGATGACTGCTTTGCACACTCTTGGCATTCTCTTGATGAGCTTCAAGAAGTAGTCACCGGAAATGGTCTTCCAACAATCTTGAAGGAGTTCCCAGAGATGCTTAGCACTTGATGGCCCTTTTGCCTTCACTCTGCGGTCAAGCTCACCCCAAACCATCTCGATTGGGTTCAGGTCTGGTGACTGTGGAGGCCAGGTCATCTGGCGTAGCACCCCATCACTCTCCTTCTTGGTCAATAGCCCTTACACAGCCTGGAGGTGTGTTTGGGGTCATTGTGCTCTTGAAAAATAGATGATGGTCCAACTAAACGCAAACCAGATGGAATAGCATGCCGCTGCAAGATGCTGTGTGTAGCGCCGGCGTCCCTGCCCTCTGCTAGGCAGGGACGCTGTTCCCCTCACCTCTCTGCTCCGTGCCCGGCGTCCTCCTCCCGCTCTGCTGGCAGCGCGCGCTCCTTCCCAGCCACTGTGCTTAGGGCGCGCGCGCTCTCCCTCCCTCTTAAAGGGGCCGCGCGCGCCGTCCTAAGGAGTCCCCGGCCAATGGCCGGAGGACTTCACCATATATAAGGCACCTCCTCCAAAATGGAGGTGCCCGAGCAATGTTGTTGCACTGTTCACTACTCTGCTTCAGCCCTCAGGTCCCGTTGCCAGTTACCTGCCAGATACCTGCCAGATTCCTGCCAGCTTGCTGTCTTATTCCTGCCTGATTATCTGCTACCTGCCTGCTAGTCTGAGGTCCGACGGTCTGCCTTACTACTCCTGTCAGTCTGTCTAAGGACCAGCCTGTCCGCTCACCTGGGAGCGCACTTCAGCCACCTGCCTGCTTGCCTGAGGTCCGACGATCTGCCTTCCAACTCCTGTCAGTCTGTCTATGGACCAGCTTGCCTGCTCACCTGGGAGCACACATCTGCTACCTGCCTGCTAGCCTACCTGGAGGCTCCGCCGTCACGTGCTGTGACCACCTGCCTGTCCAGTGACTCCTGCCCGCTCACCTGGGAGCGCTCATCTGCTGCCTGTCTGCTAGCCTACCTGGAGGCTCCGCCGTCACGTGCTGTGACCACCTGCCTGTCCAGTGACTCCTGCCCGCTCACCTGGGAGCGCTCATCTGCTGCCTGTCTGCTAGCCTACCTGGAGGCTCTGCCGTCACGTGCTGTGACCACCCGCCTGTCCAGAGACTTCTGCCCGCTCACCTGGGAGCGCTCATCTGCCGCCTGTCTGTTGGTCTTCCTGGAGGCTCCGCCGTCACATGCTGTGACCACCCGTTCATCCAGAGACTCTCGCCTGCTCACCTGGGAGCTCACGTCTATCATCAGCCGCCACAGGTCGTACCAACCCTTTATCCAGAGACTGCCCCGGTCACTTGCCGTGACCATCTGCCCGTTCATTCAGAGACTGCCCCGGTCACTTGCCGTGACCATCTGCCCGTTCATTCAGAGACTGCCCCGGTCACTTGCCGTGACCATCTGCCCATTCATCCAGAGACTGCCCCGGTCACTTGCCGTGACCTCCAGCCCGTTCACTCAGAGACTGTCCCGGTCACCTGCTGTGACTTCCTGCCCGTCTTCCCTGGTCGCCACCCGCTCCCTTACAAGGACCGCCCCCTTGTATAGTAGCTCAGAGGTTCCGCCTCCCAGACCCGTTACAGTTTGCTCGGGCCATGGAACCCGGTGGCACCCAATCTCCCTCGCTCTCGGACCTGTGTCATGAACTGTCCCGTCAAAGGTCCCAACAGGAGTCCATCCTGGGTCACCTGCGGAATGTCAATACTCGCCTGGACACTCTGACTGCTCCACCAGCAACCTCCGCCAGTGCCATGTCTCGCAATCCGGCAGCTCCGCTGCCCACTAATACCATGGTATCCTACCCCGGACCCCGGCTTTCTGCACCTCCTCGCTTCGGAGGCGACTCCGCCCAGGCTCGGGGCTTCATAAATCAGTGCACCCTGCACTTTGAACTATTGTCCCACCAGTTTAACTCCGACCGAGCCAAAATTGCATTCATCATGTCCCATCTCACCGGGGAGGCCCTGGCCTGGCTAAATCCTCTATGGGAGAGAGGAGACCCCCTGGTGTCCAACTTGCCTGCTTTTCTCACGGCTTTCCGGAAAGTCTTCGACGAACCCGGACGGAAGACCTCATCCGCATCATCACTGCTACGCCTCCGTCAGGGAAGTCTCACCGTGGGCCAATATGCCATACGGTTCCGTACCCTTGCCTCGGAGCTGGCCTGGGATAACGACGCTCTGGTATCCGTCTTCTGGGAGGGTCTGTCTGGCCGTATTAAAGATGAACTTGCCGGTCGGGACATCCCTACCACTCTCGATGACCTAATAACTCTTGCCACCTGGATTGACCTACGGTTCCAGGAGCGTGCCAAAGAGGTCACCCGTGAGAGGAGGTTACCACGTCTAACTCCTACTTTTCAGAAACCCGTCACTCCCTCCGTCTCTACCCAGGTACACTCTCCTGAGCCTATGCAGGTCGACCAGACCAAGATGGTCAAAACCCGTCAGGACTTACGCCGTGCCGAGGGCAGCTGCTTCTACTGTGGCAGTAAGGAGCACCGGATCCGTACCTGCCCGGAGAGGTCGGGAAACGCCTGTGTCTAGGTTCGCTCAGAGAGGTCGACCTAGACAAGAATAAATCCTCTCCATCTCTGCTGTTGTCAGTCTCAATCGTCTGCGGGGAGAACCGTTATTTCGAACTAGCCCAACTTGACTCTGGAGCAGCCGGGAATTTTATTTCACAGTCCCTGGTAGAGAAATACCGCATCCCCACCAAACCTCTGGCTGTACCCTTGTCTGTTGCTGCCGTGGATGGGGGTCTCTTACCACGCCCCATCCAACTCATCACCGAATCCATTACTCTGCAGGTGGGAATGCTGCATTCTGAGAGTATCTCCTTTCATGTTCTGCCTGGACTCTCCCACGCCCTCTTGCTAGGCCTACCTTGGCTCCAGAGACATGCACCCGTGCTTGACTGGCAGACCGGAGAAGTCCTTCGCTGGGGACAGGACTGCCATAAGACCTGTCTGGTTCCCGTCCATCCCGTCCGTCCTTCTCCTACCCCAGCTAATCTACCTGGACTTCCGATTCCTTATTGGTCTTATGCTGATGTCTTTAATAAAAAGGAAGCAGAGACACTACCCCCTCATAGACCATACGACTGCCCTATCGACCTGTTACCTGGTACTACTCCTCCCCGTGGGCGTATTTATCCATTATCCGCTGCTGAGACCCGGTCGATGTCCGAATATATTGAGGAGAATCTGGCCAGGGGATTCATCCGGAAATCTACCTCCCCGGCGGGAGCAGGCTTCCTTTTCGTCAAAAAGAAGGACGGCTCTCTCCGTCCCTGTATAGACTATAGAGGCCTTAACCAGATCACGGTGAAGAATAAGTACCCCCTTCCGCTCATTCCGGAGTTATTTGATCGTCTGAGGGGGGCTAGAATCTTCACCAAACTGGACCTCCGTGGGGCGTACAACCTGGTTTGTATCCGTCAGGGGGATGAATGGAAGACGGCATTCAACACCCGGGACGGCCACTATGAATATCTGGTAATGCCCTTTGGTCTCTGTAATGCTCCTGCCGTCTTTCAAGAGTTGGTCAATGACATCTTCCGGGACCTTCTCTACTCCTGCGTAGTGGTGTACCTGGACGACATCTTGGTCTTCTCTCCGGATCTCCAGACTCACCGGAGGGACGTTCGTCAGGTCCTGCTCAGGCTCAGGCAGAATCACCTCTTCGCTAAATACGAGAAGTGCCTCTTTGAGCAGACCTCGCTTCCGTTTTTGGGCTACATTATTTCTCAGACCGGCCTACGAATGGATCCAGAGAAACTGTCTGCCATCGAGAAATGGCCTCGACCGGAGGGGTTGAAGGCCATTCAGCGATTCCTGGGCTTCGCTAACTACTACCGCCTCTTCATACCACACTTCTCTTCCCGGACTGCCCCAATTTCCGCGCTCACCCGTAAGGGTACTAATCCCAAAGAGTGGCCGCCCGAAGCAGAGGAGGCCTTTCTTTCCCTAAAACAGGCCTTCTCTTCTGCCCCGGTGCTGCATCGCCCGGACGGCAACAAGCAGTTCTTCCTGGAAGTTGACGCCTCCTCCTCTGGAGCCGGAGCGGTACTTACTCAAAAATCATCTTCCGGGAGAATGGTAACTTGTGGCTTCTTCTCCAAACTCTTCTCCTCTTCTGAGCGCAACTATTCCATAGGAGACCGAGAGTTATTGGCCATCAAGCTGGCGCTGGAGGAGTGGCGTTACCTACTCGAGGGGGCTCTTCACCCGGTAATAATTTACACTGACCACAAGAACTTGGCTTACCTCCAGCATGCCCAGAGACTTAACCCGCGCCAAGCCCGGTGGTCCTTGTTTTTTGCTCGCTTTGATTTTGTTCTTCATTTTCGCCCGGCTGACAAAAACGTCAAAGCAGACGCCTTGTCCCGATCCTTTCTGGTGTCCGATCTCGAGGAAGAACCTAAACATATCATCGATCCCGCCAGATTAATGCAGGTGGCTCCCGTGAGTCTAAATCGTCTCCCTCCCGGTAAGACGTTTGTTTCAGTACCTGATCGGAAGAAGATCCTACACTGGGGCCATTCGTCTAAACTAGCTGGCCACGCCGGTCAGAAAAAGACCCTCCAGCTTATTGCCCGGCACTACTGGTGGCCTACCCTACACAAGGACGTAATAGACTTTGTTTCTGCCTGTGTGTCCTGCGCCCGCAACAAAGTCCCGAGACACCTGCCAGCCGGTCGCCTCCTTCCGCTTCCTGTGCCTGCTGCCCCCTGGCAGCATATTGCTATGGACTTCATAACTGATCTCCCCGTCTCCGCCGGTTGTACGGTCATTTGGGTGGTCGCTGATCGCTTTTCCAAGATGGCTCACTTTATTCCCCTGCCAGCCCTCCCGTCTGCACCCGAGCTGGCTAAAGACTTTATCCGCCACATCTTCCGTCTTCATGGCCTGCCCCTCCACATCGTGTCGGATCGTGGGGTACAGTTCACCTCACGTTTCTGGAGAGCCACTTGTAAACTGCTAGACGTCACCCTGGACTTCTCTTCCGCTTACCACCCACAGTCCAATGGTCAAGTGGAGCGGATCAATCAGAACCTGACCAATTACCTCCGGCACTTCGTTAATGCCCATCATTCAGACTGGGTGGATCTCCTACCATGGGCCGAGTTCTCTTATAGCAATCACGAGAGCGAATCCTCCTCCAAATCCCCGTTTTTTGTAGTCTTCGGTCAGCATCCTCGGATTCCTTTTCCTGTCTCCACCTCTGTGGACAACCCGGCTGCGGAATCTCTCGTTAGCAAATTTTCCTCCATTTGGGAGAGTACCCGATCCGCACTCCTTCAGTCGTCCGAATGGATGAAAAGACACGCTGACAAAAAACGCCTGGATCCTCCACAATTTCGTCCTGGAGATAAAGTCTGGCTCTCATCTAAATATGTCCGACTCAAGATACCTTCTTACAAGTTAGGGCCTCGGTTCATCGGTCCTCTGGAGGTCATCAGTCAGATCAACCCGGTGGCCTATAAATTGAAACTCCCGGCCAACTTACGGATCCCTAACTCCTTCCATGTATCTCTCCTCAAACCCGTAGTACTTAACTCTTTTTCCAAGTCTACAGGTACGCCTCCTGCTCCGGTTTCTGCTGAGGACGAGTTTGAGGTAGAGAACATTCTTGCCACCAAAAGGGTAAGAGGAAAGACCTTTTTTCTAGTAGATTGGAAGGGGTTTGGTCCTGAGGAGAGAACGTGGGAGCCCCGGGAGAACATCCATGCCCCTCTTATCCTAGCTAAATTTCTGTCTGGCCTAAAAAAGGGGGGGCCTAAAGGGGGGGGGGTACTGTAGCGCCGGCGTCCCTGCCCTCTGCTAGACAGGGACGCTGTTCCCCTCACCTCTCTGCTCCGTGCCCGGCGTCCTCCTCCCGCTCTGCTGGCAGCGCGCGCTCCTTCCCGGCCACTGTGCTTAGGGCGCGCGCGCTCTCCCTCCCTCTTAAAGGGGCCGCGCGCGCCGTCCTAAGGAGTCCCCGGCCAATGGCCGGAGGACTTCACCATATATAAGGCACCTCCTCCAAAATGGAGGTGCCCGAGCAATGTTGTTGCACTGTTCACTACTCTGCTTCAGCCCTCAGGTCCCGTTGCCAGTTACCTGACAGATACCTGCCAGATTCCTGCCAGCTTGCTGTCTTATTCCTGCCTGATTATCTGCTACCTGCCTGCTAGTCTGAGGTCCGACGGTCTGCCTTACTACTCCTGTCAGTCTGTCTAAGGACCAGCCTGTCCGCTCACCTGGGAGCGCACTTCAGCCACCTGCCTGCTTGCCTGAGGTCCGACGATCTGCCTTCCAACTCCTGTCAGTCTGTCTATGGACCAGCTTGCCTGCTCACCTGGGAGCACACATCTGCTACCTGCCTGCTAGCCTACCTGGAGGCTCCGCCGTCACGTGCTGTGACCACCTGCCTGTCCAGTGACTCCTGCCCGCTCACCTGGGAGCGCTCATCTGCTGCCTGTCTGCTAGCCTACCTGGAGGCTCCGCCATCACGTGCTGTGACCACCTGCCTGTCCAGTGACTCCTGCCCGCTCACCTGGGAGCGCTCATCTGCTGCCTGTCTGCTAGCCTACCTGGAGGCTCTGCCGTCACGTGCTGTGACCACCTGCCTGTCCAGAGACTTCTGCCCGCTCACCTGGGAGCGCTCATCTGCCGCCTGTCTGTTGGTCTTCCTGGAGGCTCCGCCGTCACATGCTGTGACCACCCGTTCATCCAGAGACTCTCGCCTGCTCACCTGGGAGCTCACGTCTATCATCAGCCGCCACAGGTCGTACCAACCCTTTATCCAGAGACTGCCCCGGTCACTTGCCGTGACCATCTGCCCGTTCATTCAGAGACTGCCCCGGTCACTTGCCGTGACCATCTGCCCGTTCATTCAGAGACTGCCCCGGTCACTTGCCGTGACCATCTGCCCGTTCATCCAGAGACTGCCCCGGTCACTTGCCGTGACCTCCAGCCCGTTCACTCAGAGACTGTCCCAGTCACCTGCTGTGACTTCCTGCCCATCTTCCCTGGTCGCCACCCGCTCCCTTACAAGGACCGCCCCCTTGTATAGTAGCTCAGAGGTTCCGCCTTACAGATCCGTTACACTGTGGTAGCCATGCTGCTTCAGTATGCCTTCAATTTTGAATAAATCCCCAACAGTGTCACCAGCAAAGCACCCCCACACCATCACACCTCCTCCTCCATGCTTCACGGTGGGAACCAGGCATGTAGAGTCCATCCGTTCACCTTTTCTGCGTCACACAAAGACACGGTGGTTGGAACCAAAGATCTCAAATTTGGACTCATCAGACCAAAGCACAGATTTCCACTGGTCTAATGTCCATTCCTTGTGTTCTTTAGCCCAAACAAATCTCTTCTGCTTGTCGCCTGTCCTTAGCAGTGGTTTCCTAGCAGCTATTTTACCATGAAGGCCTGCTGCACAAAGTCTCCTCTTAACAGTTGTTGAAGAGATGTGTCTACTGCTAGAACACTGTGTGGCATTGACCTGGTCTCTAATCTGAGCTGCTGTTGACTCGCCCCCTGGGCCGTGGGGTACCTGGAACCGGGCTTCTGTACGATGCAGGGGGTAGTAGTGGCAACTCGATCCCGTGGCTCAGGGTGGTCAGACCAAATTGTGGCAGTCTATTTATCAGTGTTTTGAATGTCCGACTACGCCACCTGTGGATTGCGGTCAGGGATAACCGCCGCTGCGAGGCAGACCGCTGAGGCTGGTGTTGGTGTGCAGCACAGGGGTAGGATAACTCCCCACAGAAAGAGTGTAGCCTCAGGGCAGTGTATAGGGAGGATGGGAGTGATGGTGCTGGCGCAGCAGAAATCACACAGAGTCCAATGATGCAGTCCAGGGTTTTTACTCACAGTTATTATCCAAGTCACTTCTGTCAGCAATGACTGCCCAAGCCGTGCTGCGTCCACCAGGTGAGGGGCTCGGTCAACCCCCAGGCAGTTCAGGAGTATGGCACAGGACCCCCTTCTGTCCTTTCTCTGGCCTCTCGTGCCCCACCAGTGTCCTGACTTCTGTCCAGCTACCGCAGACCGTGTCGGGTAAGCATTGGCCTTCACTTCCCGCTATCCTATATGGTGCCTTCCTAGCAGGTTTAGTGGGGGGTCGCACCATTAAATGATCACGACCTCCGGTTCTTGGCTGAGGGATGATTTACCTCCATCAACTTGGGAATCCGGTACCCTTCCACAGCCTGACCCTTCACCCGATATCACGCGAGTTTGCAACGGTTGCTGTCCGTTCTGCTCTCTTAGGGTCCCTTCTGCCTCCTTGTTTCTGGAGCCCTTCCACTCCTCTGTCTCTTCTCCTTCCTTCTCCTTCTCCTCTTCTCCTCTCTGGCCCCGGCCTTCTCTCTAGGCCCGCCTCGTGGAGCTGAGCTCAGGCTGAGCCTCAGCTCCCTGTCAGCTCTCTCTGACTGAACTCCTTCTCTCCTCTGAACTGACTCTCCTTACTAAGATGGCTCCCACCTTTTATCTGCTTCTCTGTATGTGTCTGAGCTCAGGTGACCTGCACCCAATGAGCTCCTTCCTATGCTCCAGAAGCCGTCCCCTTTCTGCTCCTACACCACTGGGTTCTCTCCCCCCTCCCCACTCCAGCCAGGGACATGGTCAGTTGTGACTGCAATATGGGAGCACCGTCGAGCTGTCCCCCGGAAATGGGGTGAGTGTGTATGTGTATGCAGCTAACTGAGCCCTGGTCCACACTCCATCCTTACCTGGGAGTGGAATATCACACCTCTGGTTGAGGTGCAATACCCCTGTAGCAACCGAGCCCTCGGGGCGCTACACTGTTAACCTGCAATTTCTGAGGCTGGTGACTCAGATAAACTTATCCTCAGAAGCAGAGGTGACTCTTGGTCTTCCTTTCCTGGGGCAGTCCTCATGTGAGCCAGTTTCTTTGTAGCGCTTGATGGTTTTTGCAACTGCGCTTGGGGACACTTTCAAAGTTTTCCCAATTTTTCGCACTGACTGACCTTCATTTCTTAAAGTAATGATGGCCACTCGTTTTTCTTTACTTAGCTGCTTTTTTCTTGCCATAATACAAATTCTAACAGTCTATTCAGTAGGACTATCAGCTGTGTATCTGACGCGCCCCGTAGGCCGTGGGGTACCCGGTGCTGGGCCGGTAGATGCTGGGGGATGTCACAGTGGCGATGACCCGGTCCGTGACCCAGGGCGGTCAATAATAAGGGGTTATTGATAGGGGATTTATAGTGATTCTATAAAATTCGTGAAGCCACCTGTGGTATGCGGCTAAGGGAGCCGTCGCTCCGGAGCAGGTCCTCTGGAGCTGATGTTACTGCAGCAGGGATGGTGTAGCTCTCCACAGGTAGAGCTTAGCTCCAGGGCAGTGTAGATGTTATGGGTTATGCTGGGCGTTGTAGTGCAGGGGTTGATGGCGCAGCAATAATCAGTCTACAACTTAATGGCGGTTTCCTCTTATCTTTACTGGTGGTGATTAGACAAGCCGGGACTAGGGTACTGGCTAGAAGTGGAAGTCCAGGCAGCCTGGAAGCAAGTAAAGAATCCTCCTTGCCAGGTGAAGTTGGGGGCCTTCCCTTTCCACTAAACTCTTTGGCCCTGCTGCTTGTAGCTGTGCGGTAGCCCTCGTCTCTGAGAGCAACGTTTCTGTGCTCACCCGTATGGCAGGCAGCTCGGGCCTTGCTGGTGCGTCGCTCCCACGTGGCGGTGCTGGGCCCTCTGTGCTGCTAAGCCTCCGGGCATCTGATGGGGCCAGGAGACCTGCAGTCTCCTGCCCTCCGGTTTCTGCTGCTGGGCCTTCAGTGCCCCACAGCCTCGGACTCCGGTGTCCAGTTCTTCTGTGTCCCTCTGGGGTGAACTGCCATGCAGCTCCACTCCCCAGCTCCTCTCTCTTCGACGTCCTCACTTCAACTCCTCACACTAAGTCTAACTAACCCCGCCTCCAGATCCCAGTTGCTAAGGGGAGGAACTCCCCTTGCTGGTCTGGAGCCAGGAAAGTGTTGCATGCTTAGTAAAACCTGATTAGGGGACCCCTGCTTGCTTCCAGGCATGGCATCACCTCTTGTGAGGGAGGCAATGCCACTGTGGCAACCGGACCCCTGGGGTACCACATATCCACCAGACTTCTGCACAACACAACAGATGGTCCCAACCCCATTTATAACACATTAACATATTGCCTGTTGGCAAATAGAACCCCCAACTAAAGCTCTATAAAACTTAACTTTTAATAATTAAATCCTTATTATAGTAGTAATTTATATTAAAATTCCAATATAGGCGCAGGTAGTGAGGACTATCAGGATTATTCAATTGACCCCATTTATAAGGCAAGAAATCCCACTTATTAAACCTGACAGGGCACACCTGTGAAGTGAAAACCATTTCCGGTGACTACCTCTTGAAGCTCATCAAGAGAATGCCAAGAGTGTGCAAAGCAGTCATCAAAGCAAAAGGTGGCTACTTTGAAGAACCTAGAATATATAATTCCACATGTGTTAATTCATAGTTTTGATGCCTTCAGTGTGAATGTACAATTTTCATAGTCATGAAAATACAGAAAAATCTTTAACTGAGAAGGTATGTCCAAACTTTTGGTCTGTACTGTATCTGTGTAGGAATTATGCACGTTCCACGTTTCAGTGGACGTTTTCAATCGAAGTGCTTCCCTTCACTAAGCTGTGAGCCATCTCTATGACCAGCGTTTGGTATGTTTTTCTGTTATTCCTGTTAATTTTATGTAATTGTATAAGCTGTATTGTTTTGTCCCCTTTGTAAATTCTTTTGTATATTTTTTATAAACACTGCCAACTTTCTGGATTAAATCTAAAATTGAATAGTTCTGTTCCTTTAGTTCTTTAAACCATACTCTTGAAAGCCGTATGTGACTTGTCAGGTGTCCAATTAAATGATTGATGGTGGCAGCTAATAATCTTACTTGGGTTATTGTGGAGTTAGCAATAACTGTACCGAGGTATATACACATATTCCATGCATTGGAATCAGAAGTGTACATACCATACGCTGACTGTTAGTTCTCCAATAACCAGCCTCGTACTGTAAACAGCCTGTGGCCTCCTCCGTTAATCATCGGTCAATTGTGTAATTGTCCTGATGATATGGGGCAGCAGAGGGCTGTTTGTGACTGAAAGGTAACAGCGTGGTGGGTTCAGCGTGACCCCCCCCTGGCTGTGATCTTTGACAGGCTGCAATAACAACCAGTAAGATTCAGGTTTTAATCTCTCAGAGGTCCTATAGAAAATATAAAACAACAGTGACAACTATTCCACTTTTCCTTATAATAGTTTTAATAAATTTGCCCACGGGATCGTGTCAGATAGAATCACAGGTTCTGAGAAAAAGTCCGTTGTAACAATTGGTGAGGGTGTCAGTACGGCCCCATAGAAGTATCAGAAAGAAGCATTTGTTCTTCTGCTCTATGTTAGGAATTTAGAAATATGGAATTAATATGGGGATAAAATACAATGTGAATTCAGTTTATGTAGATAAATAGTGGAATTAAACAATAGTTTAGGACTATTAGGTTAAAATCCCACGGTGTGAAAATAGCTGATTTTCCGATGTGTATTCACTTTTGTCAATTCTGCAGCAGTAAATACCACTTAGGAAACTACGCTGTAGGAATTCTGGTGTGAAGAAACTATGTGAGAGCTTAGCCATAGTAACTACTACTGTATCCTAAAACGCTGTGTGGGCTATAACAGAGGAGGATTCTGGAGTTTGATATGCTGCTTGTAGTAATCTAGCATTGACTGCATTTTTTATATACTGTTATTTGCCGGAATAGTGTAGCACATAGCACTTTATATAGGAAGGCATCTAGCACTCTTTTGGCACTAGCCAAGTATCTATGGTACAATATATCATGTAGTGTAGGGTTTTCACTCACATTTTCATTTAAATGTCCATGTCGGTTTATTGCTTCATAAACCGTTTATAAGCAAAACGAAAACAAACAGCCTTTAGTGCAGGCAAAACAAAGTAAAAAGTCCTTTAGGCAAAAGTCTCTGGTTAGCCAGTCCTGTGGGCACACAGTCTGGATAGCGTCCAGTACCCTGGTTCAGTCTGGAGACAACAACACATAGGAGGCCTTCTCCCTCCAAACACAGACCATGTGCCAAACAATGGCCTCTATTTTAACTTGTTAACCACACCCAGAGATGAGGTATGTGGGTAGCCAGACCCGCCCATCTCTCCGGCTACCCGTAAAAGCTGGCCCAGAGCATCAAACAATCTGCATAGTGCTTAGATGCACTAGAGCAACATTCCAGGATTACATCACAGATGACAACCATCTCTGTGATACATACCTCCCATCAAGTATGTGTCCGTGAGCTACCTTACAGTAGGTAAAGACAGAGGAGAACTCTGGAATTTGACATATTGCTTGCAGTACTCTAGCATTGCCTCCTACTTAATACATTGATATTTTCACATTCTTTCAGTGCCTTGACAGATGTGCTTCATTTATTACAGTTTCTATTGTCAGATTGTATGCATTTTCCACCAACTTGGATGGTATCATGGATTATTATGCATTGAATCCTCTTTGAATATACTCTATTATCTTCATATTATTTTGATAAATTTCGCCATATGGGTATTGTGCAATTTTGAAATCTTGAAGGATGACCTTATTGTCATAGAAAATGCTGAAGTTCTCTCTCTCCCTCCAAACCCATCCTACCCCCTCCCCTATACTATTTGTTACAGGAGAAGAGCTAACACTCTAGCCAGTTGCTTCTATGCAAATAGCCATGTACAAAAGAAGGGGTAAACTCAATTATCCAAGCTAATTACCATGTAGATCTTAGTAGCAGAGACCTATGATAAATAGACACCTCAGCATATAGGCCAGAGATTGAAAGAAAGAGGAAACCGCTCATTAAGTTTCAAAGGAAACCTGTCTCACCCCACACAATAGCCAGGACATCCCCATTTGCATATGTGTTCAATCTGCAGTCTCGTAGGCACTGACACGAAATATGGAATATCGGAAGTTCTATAATTCCGATTGCGATGGGACACATATTTTTAGCGGCAGGGTTAGCTAAGGAACAATACGCATATTTTTCCATATCTGTACGCTCTGCCAGTGAGGTATAACGCAAAAGTACAAAAAAAAAACGGACAGCAGCCAGGTCATGTCTGGTCTCTAAAGAAAGGTAAATTCTCAATAAAAAATATGTCACTTGCTAACTTCTGCGATCAACCAGTGAGAAGTTATTGCAGAACTTAGTGATTTAATAAAAACCATGAAGGGTGGAGATCAGCCCACGGGAGGTCATCACAGGGGAGTGTGTGGGCAGGGCCCTCCTTCAGCATAAAAGATCCAGCTGAGCCTGGATCTATACTCATGCCAGGAGATACATATTTTGTAAGCATGAGTCCCGTTCGATAACGGTCCATTGGAGCGCCTCCCCTCTAGCTAAACTGATTCGTCTCTTCGATCTGTCTAGTAACTTTCTTCCGTTAATCCCTTTTTATTTTGTGCAAATGTATATTCTGTATTGTATTGTCCCCCTTTATAAAATCTTTTGTATATTTTTCATAAACACTGCCCCCCTTTTGGATTAAATATAAAATTTAATAGTTCTGTTTCTTCTGTTTGGTAATTGTTCCTCCCCCAAAGCCATATATAATACCAGAAAGCAGGCGTCCAATCAGGCCTGTCTTGTATTTGAATATTTAAATCTGATTGGTGGTGGCAACAAATAATCTTAATTGGGTTATCGTGAAGCTGGCAGTGATAGTACGGGGCATATACACATATTCCATGCATCGGAATTCGGAAGTGTGTACGCCATACGCTCACTGCTCGCTTGCTGATAACTACGTAGTGAGTAATCGGGATCGTGCGTGTGCATAAATCCCTGACAAATTGACCGCAGTGGTGCGATACTGTATGATCCTGCTGGTGTCGTCCTGACAAATTGGTGGCAGCAGTGGGATTCTGCGGGGTCTCTCTGCTGCCATTTCTTCACACTTATAGTTTGGGAATCATGTACTGTCCAAGATATTATGGTTTTGATTAGTTATCAAGGAATGTCTCTATTCTTCCAGACTTTGTCCTGTTCAATCATGCAATTCTATCCCCATCTATAAGCGTGTCTATCATGTTTTTTGTTTTAAATTGTTATGTGCTTATTCAATAAAATATCATTGCTTGAATTCTTTAGTTTGGAGGTCCTGTTCTTGTTTAGGATTTGTTGCTGTCGTGACCTACCTTGACTGCATATTGGTCTGTTAGGCTTATTATTCCTATTTTCACATCTCTGTGACATCTGTACCAGTGTCTACCCTTCTTTTGCCTCTGTTTCCTCTGGGACTTGTAGCTCTGTCCAGGCTGAGAATTCAGGAGTTAACTTCTGTAAGTGTTTTCTTCCTGCTATGTGGCCTAGGCAGATCTACAAGCCATTTAACATCCTAAAATCTCGTTATCCACTGGCAGTTATAATTTGACCAGCTTTAGTGAACTCCTTTGTGACTTGCTTGCTTCCAAGTGAATATTCTAGATTTTTACCTGGATACATTTATTGACTATTTTACTACCTTACTATTTTGTCCCATCTCAAATCTCCTGGATCTGCCCCGGATACTGGACCACTCTTTCTTAATATAATAAGTTTTTATTTTTATAGCGCCAACATATTCCGCAGCACTTTACAAATTTTAGGGGGGACATATACAGACAATACAGAATAAGCATATCTCATATCGAAAGGAGTGAGGGCCCTGCTCGCAAGCTTACAGTCTATGAGGAAATGGGGGAGACACAAAAGGTAAAGTGTACATATATTGTATAATGCAGCCTTGATATACTGAATAGGATAAATAATAATACATGGACTGGTCGTCAGCCAGTATGTGTGCAGTCCTGACAGAGGCTATTATGTGCATGGTTGGTATGAACCCGAAGTTGAATTCGATTTTAATATGGGGGAAAACTGGGACGGACAGTGTGTTTAGGCGATACGCCAGTCTAAAGAAATGTGTTTTTAGGGTTCGCTTGAAACTGTGGGCATTGGGAATTAATCGAATTGTCCTGGGTAGTGCATTCCAAAAAATTGGCGCAGCACGCGAGAAATCTTGGAGACGGGAGTGGGAAGTTCGGACTATGGAGGATTATAGTTTTAAGTCATTTGCAGAACGGAGGACACGTGTAGGATGGTAGACTGA
The DNA here is from genome assembly GCF_046119375.1 of Phyllobates terribilis. NCBI lineage: Eukaryota > Metazoa > Chordata > Amphibia > Anura > Dendrobatidae > Phyllobates > Phyllobates terribilis. The sequence goes on from NW_027362767.1 coordinate 139,295,394, forward strand.
GACAATGGAGGAGATGTAGGGGGGTACTGAAGCATGGAGCGCTTTGTGGGTAAGCGTGATAAGTTTAAATTGAATTCTATATTGGATGGGTAACCAATGCAATGACTGGCACAGGGAAGAGGCATCGGAGTAGCGGTTGGCGAGGAATATGATCCTGGCTGCTACGTTAAGGACGGATTGGAGAGGGGAGAGTTTAGTAAGAGGGAGCCCGATAAGTAGAGAGTTGTAGTAGTCCAGACGAGAATGAATAAGAGCTACAGTAAGAGTTTTTGCCGAGTCAAAGGTGAGAAAAGTCCTGATTCTTGAGATGTTTTTGAGGTGTAAATGACATGAACGAGCGAGTGATTTGATGTGAGGAGTGAAATTAAGATTTGAATAAAAAATGACCCCAAGACAGCGGGCTTGTTGCTGGGGAGTAATGGTTGAGCCACAAACGGAAATGGCAATATTGGGCACAGGTAGGTTAGTGGAGGGAGGAAAGACGAGTAGTTCAGTTTTTGACAGATTCAGTTTTAGGCAGAGGGAGGACATGATGTTAGACACAGCAGAAAGACAATCACTGGTCTTTTGTAGTAATGCAGGGGTGATGTCAGGAGCAGAGGTGTATAATTGGGTGTCATCAGCATAGAGATGGTACTGAAAACCGAATCTACTGATTGTTTGTCCAATAGGAGCATTGTATAAGGAGAAAAGAAGGGGGCCTAGGACTGATCCTTGAGGAAACCCGACAGTAAGGGGAAGGAGAGAGGAGGAGGAGCCGGCAAAAGACACAGAGAAGGAGCGGTCAGAGAGATAAGAGGAGAACCAGGAGAGAACAGTGTCCTTGAGGCCAATAGTGCGGAGCATAGTGAGGAGGAGCTGGTGATCCACAGTGTCGAATGCTGCAGAGAGATCCAGGAGAATCAGCAGGGAGTAGTGACCATTAGATTTAGCTGTTAGTAGATCATTAGAGACTTTAGTGAGGGCAGTTTCAGTAGAATGTAAAGAGCGGAAACCAGATTGTAAAGGGTCAAGAAGAGAGTTGTCTGAGAGATAGCGGATTAGACGGGAATGGACCAGGCGTTCCAGGAGTTTAGAGATAGAGGAAAGATTGGAAACAGGTCTGTAGTTGGCCGTGCAGTTCTGGTCGAGGGATGGTTTTTTAAGTAATGGTTGTATGCTGGCGTGTTTAAAAGAAGAGGGAAAGATGCCAGATGAGAGGGAAAGGTTGAAAATTTTAGTTAGGTGAGTGGTGACAGCTGGAGCAAGGGACTGAAGGAGATGTGAGGGAATAGGGTCACTGGTGCAGGTGGTAGGGCGAGAAGATGCAAGGAGCCTGATCACTTCATCTTCCGTGACTGGTTCGAAGTCAGAAAATGAGCAAGATACAATGTGGCGGGGGAGAGCATGCATAACATTTGGGGATTGGGAGAAAATTTCCTGTCGGATATGGTCAATTTTTTCTTTGAAATAATTGGCCAGATCGTCAGCGCTGAGGTCGGTGGTCGGGGCCTGTGTTGTTTGATTGAGGAGAGAATGAAACGTGTCAAAGAGTCGTTTAGGATTATTGGAAAGTGAGATTATGAGGTTGTTAAAGTAGGTTTGTTTGGAGAGGTGAAGGGCAGAGTTATATGTTTTCAGCATAAATTTATAGTGGAGGAAATCTTCGGGCAGATTTGATTTTCTCCACAGCCGTTCAGCGCACCTGGAGTACCTCTGGAGAAGACGTGTTTGAGGCGTGTGCCAGGGTTGTCGCCGTCTATGCCGAATTTTTCTTTGTGTAGGAGGTGCGGCTTCATCCAGGGCGCATAGCATTATTTTGTTATAATGCTTCAATGCAGAGTCGGGACATGAGAGGGAGGAGATTGGGGCCAATGATGATTTCAACCTTTTTATAAATTTCTGGGTGTTAACGGCGCTTAAATTTCTATAAGTGTGGACGGTGGGAGTGTCTTGAGTAGAGTCACAGTTCTTGACAGAGAATGAAAGAAGATTATGGTCAGAGAGTGGAAGGGGAGAGTTAGTAAAGTCTTGTACTGACCAAAGCCGGGAGAAGATCAGGTCCAATGTGTTCCCGTCCTCATGTGTAGGAGAATTAGCAAGCTGTGAAAGGCCGAAGGAGGAGGTTAGTGATAAAAGATGCGTGGCAGATGGGGAAAGAGGATCGCCAATTGGGATGTTAAAGTCTCCCATGATTATCGTGGGGATGTCGCAGGATAGAAAATTTGGAAGCCAGGCAGCAAAGTGATCCAGGAATTGACGGGGGGGACCTGGAGGGCGATAGACAACCGCCACTTGCAGGGAGAAGGGCCGGTAGAGTCTGACTGTGTGGGCCTCAAAAGAAGGGAAGATAAGGGAAGGTACAGGGGGGATTGTGACACCCCAGGGGTCTGGTTGCCACAGTGATAGAGATATTACGTCTGAGAGCAGGTGGGAGGTCCTTTGGTCAGGGATCCTGTGCATGCCACACCTCCTGCCCAGTCTTGGGAGGGGAAGGACTTCCCCTATATAAACCCGGGGCTGAGGCAGAGTTAGTGAGAAAGAAGACAGAACAAGAGTAGAGAAGAGAAGCAGCATAGCAAGAAACATCAGGAGCTCTGTGGGGAGCAGTGTTACAACGAGTCAGGGGCTGGCAGCTACAGAGCTCGCCCTGACTGAGAAGATTTCTTACCGGACCCGGAGTCCGAGGCTGTGGGGACTAACTCCTACCCAGCAGCAGAAACCGTCCGGCAGAGGATTTCAGGTCCTCTGGCCCAGAAGCCCGAAGGCACGGTCACACGTGTGGGACCAGCACCGCCATCGTGGAGCGGAAGACATTAGAAGGCCCCGAGTCACCGGCCATACGGGTGAGCACCACACGGTACACTCAGGGACGTGGGCTACTTATTCCCGCCTCTAGCAAGGTAGCCAGAAGAGTACAGTTAGTTGGGAAGGCCTACAACTCCGCCTGGCCAGGGGAGATCCCATCTGCTCAAGGACTGACCAGGCCCCTATCACTAGCAAGTACTCCGGGAGGGTCTATCTTTGTCACCAGTAAAGACCCTGAACTACACCGCACCGTCTCTGAGTGGTTCCTGCTACCCCCATCATCCACGTCGGCTGCCCTGAGGCCATACCCCTCCCGTTGGGGGTTATACCATCCACGCTGCACCATCCTTCCACCGGCCTGAGCGGTCTGCCCTGCAGCGGCAGCTCCATAGCTGCATTCAACGGGTGGCGTAGTCACCAACCATCTACTGCTAGTACATCGCCGCTCAGTTTGACTCCCTGGGCGCGGACCGGGTCGCCGCCACGAGACTACAACCCCCATCTGATCCGGCTCCGGATATTCCCCCTAAAAGACTATGGCCCAGGGGGCGCGTCAGGGATAACCTGAAAAGTACATTTTGTTGAAAGAAGCAGACCAACACCTCCACCTGATCTGTTGTCAGGTCGCGGAGTATGAGAGAAATGTAGGCCACCATAGGAGAGAGCTGCAGCGGCGGTGGTGTCCGACTGCTGGATCCAGGTTTCAGTGAGAGCCAGAAGGTTGAGGGAATTAGAGAGGAAAAAGTCATGGATGTAAGAGAGTTTATTACATGCTGAGCGTGCCTTCCAAAGGGCACAGTTGAATGAGACAGAAGATATGCAGGGAATATTAATGAGATTAGCAGGGTTTCTGAATGTAACAGGGAAAGAGTTAGCGTTATTATTACTGGAGGGTCCTGGGTTGGGAGAAATATCACCTGCGACTAATAGAAGGAAGATACAGAGAGTGAGCAGATGATTGAGTGATTTGTGAGAGCGTTTCCTGCGTTGTATGGTGGGAATGAATGGATCTGCGTGGTATAACATTGTGAAGAGAGCATGACAACTGTACATAGGAGAAGGGAGGAGTGAGGGATTAATATGGATGAAGTGTGCCGCATTTGTGGGAGAACGGTGAATGTGGATGATTGTAGCAACCAGAGTATAAATGGCACAGATACAAATGGTGAATACTGTTTGCCAAAAAGATGACCTGGAAGCAAGTTTGTTTAATTGTCTTGCATGTCTTACCTGTCTCCTGTCCAACTGCCATTTTCTAACTGCCAGGGCACTTTGATAAATTATGGCACTTTGATAAAGTATGCATAAATGCTGCCCCTTAACCAAGTCTCAATATATAGGGATGTATCTGCTTAGATCTACACAGATTTAACTCATTAACAATCAATCACTAGCTTAAAAGACAACAGGAGACCATAAAGTGCAGGGAAAAAAAAAACAAAAAAACAGACTAGCAAACTCGGCATGGATCATAAACTCTTAGGCTGAGTTCACACGATGCGTTTTTCATGCGTTTCCGCGGCGTTTTTGCAGTTGCGTAAACGCCGCGGAAACGCATGAAAAACGCATGGTAGAAGGGCAGCAATGTTCCCCAATGGAAATCCGCATGTGCTGTGCCCATGATGCGGATTTTTCCGCAGCGTAAACGCTGCGGTCAAAAATCCGCAGCATGTCAATTAATTTTGCGGAAACGCTGCTCTTTTGCCGCCATTGACTTGCATTAGACCGCATGGAATCCGCATCACTGTATATGTTGATGCGCATTCCGTGCGGTCTAATGTGCGGATGGTACCCGGGTGTGGAGGAGAGGACTCGCATCCAGACCCAGGTACCATTAAAAAAAAAAGAATAAAATAAAAAATATATATATTCTCACCTTCTGACGGCCCGCGCTGCGTCCTGCCGGCTTCCCGCGCACTTCGCGGTTGAATGAAGGACCTTCGCTGACGTCAGAGTCATGTGACGGGTCACGTGACGCTGACGTCGGAAGGTCCTACAGTCTTCACTGCCGGCAGCCGGGACCGATGAAGCAGGACACCGGGGGCCATCAGATGGTAACGTATAGATTTATTTTTTATTTTTTGACATCACACACTATATAAATCCATGCCGGTTGCATGGATTTATATAGTGTGAAGTTGTCAAGCACTTTCCAAGTGATGCTAAAATCGCTTGGGAAGCGCTTGTCAACCCGCATGCGGAAATGAAAGTGAAGACCGCTTCATTTCCGCATGTCCCTGGCAGGAAACCGCATGTACAATCCGCATGCGTTTTTTCCTGCCAGAGAGATGCAGAAACGCTCAGGAAAAAATCCTGAGCATTTCTGCATCGTGTGCACATACCCTTAAAGTAAGTGTGATGACCTTTAAGTATCATGGATTAAAAAACATAGAGGAGTGAAAAATATATACCAGAGATTGATAGGCTGCAGAGCATTGCATTCTTCTAGCCTTCATGACTGGCCAGTAGCTGACTCTGTGGCCCTAGCCCATGGGCGCCTAAGTAAATTCAGATCCCTGTACAGGTATTAAACGGTGATGGTCAGGCAACCCTCAGGAGCTGGTAAACAGAGTTCCTTGTACTAATTCTGCCTGGGGTGCCATTTTTAGAGCTGCCAGGCTACCACCCACAGTCCCACGTACAAAATCACAGCCAATGTTCCATCTAAGCTGAGCAATCTGGAAAGGAAAGAGTTATAACAATGAGATCTACCAGCCCCAATTACTGATTTACCTGTCTGAAGATTGTGATATTTATTGACTGTACAATTTGCAGAGCTCACATCATAGAGATAACAGTGGCAACTGCTGATCCACAAGTGCAGGTAAGGCTATGTTCTCATCTGATCTTGAGGCACCCATTACCGTTGGGTCGAAAAAACAGCACAGCATTTTAAATGGAAATCACGATGCAGATGTGAACAGAGAGTAAGAGAACAGAGATGTGAACGTGCAGCTCTCTACCACAGGAAACACCCAGCCCTGTGTCATTGTTTCATATATCAGAGAAAGGTCCTCCATATCAGATCATCATACATAGTACATGCCCACACACTATCTAACATTTCTGATATTGGGGAAGGCAGTGACCTTTAGGTGTTTCTGTTACTCAGGGCAGAGCTACATGTGACACCTATTAATGTAAAGGCAGGATATGATTGTAGGACACAGGAGCCATAGACTGAGAGCCAGGGGTGGATTAAGAGTAGCAAGGGCCCCGGGCAGTTTAGAAGGCGCGGGCCCCCCCCCCCACACACCTGATGTATCACATGTCACATGATCCCCTGTGATAGATCATGTGATAGTTCACGTGAAATTAATTTGGCACAATATTAATATATTAATTATAATAATTTTTTTCAGGCTGTGTGCCCACTATGCATTTTTTAAGCGTTTCCGCAGCAGCAATTCCGCTGCAGAAACACTTAAAAAGCGCATGGTAGAAGGCCTACCATGTTCCCCAATGATAATCCGCATGTGCTGTGCACATGCTGCGGAAATTTCCACTGCGGATTATCATTGCGGAAAAAAACGCAGCATTACCAATTATTTTGCGGAAGCGCTGCGTTTTCTCTGCCATTGACTTGCATTGGAACACATAATATCCGCATCACTGCATCTGTACATGCGGATATCATGCGGTTGAATGTGCGGATGGTACCCGGGTCTGGAGGAGAGGAGACTCTCCTCCGGACCCGGGTACCATAGAACCTGTCAAAAAAAAGAATAAAATAAAAAATAAATATTATACTTACCTTCTGATGGCCCCCGGTGCCTTTATCCGATGCGTCCTGGCTTGCCGGCAGCTCGCGATGGTCTGAAAAGGACCTGCCGTGACGTAATTTAGTCATGTGACGGGTCACGCGACCACTGACATCGGCAGGCCATCAGAAGGTAAGTATATACTTATTTTTTACCATTCTTTTAAGGTCACACTATATAAATCCATGCCGGTTGTATGGATTTATATAGTGTGACCAAGTTGTCAAGCACTTTCCTAGTGATGCTAAAATCGCTTGTCAACTCGCATGCGGAAATGCAAGTGAAGAACGCTTCACATCCGCATGTCCCTGGCAGGAAAAACGCATGTACAATCCGCATGCGTTTTTTTCTGCCAGGGAGATGCAGAAACGCTCAGGAAAAATCCGGAGCATTTCTGCATCGTGGGCACATAGCCTTACATTAATTGTATGACTTAATATTGAGCATATGTAGCCATCTATACACAGCAGGAGGCCGCACGTAGCCATCTATACACAGCGGGAGGCCGCACGTAGCCATCTATACACAGCAGGAGGCCGCACGTAGCCATCTATACACAGCAAGAGGCCGCACATAGTCATCTATACACAGCAGGAGGCCGCACGTAGCCATCTATACACAGCAGGAGGCCGCACGTAGCTATCTATACACAGCAGGAGGCCGCACGTAGCCATCTATACACAGTTAGAGGCTGCACATAGCCATCTATACACAGCGGGAGGCCGCACGTAGCCATCTATGCACAGCGGGAGGCCGCACGTAGCCATCTATACACAGCAGGAGGCCGCACGTAGCCATCTATACACAGCGGGAGGCCACATGTAGTCTTCTATACACAGCGGGAGGCCACACGTAGCCATCTATACACAGCAGGAGGCCGCATGTAGCTATCTATACACAGCAGGGAGCCGCACGTAGCCATCTATACACAGCAGGAGGCCGCACGTAGCCATCTATACAAAGTGGGAGGCCGCACGTAGTCTTCTATACACAGCAGGAGGCCGCACGTAGCCATCTGTACACAGCAGGAGGCCGCACAGTGCCATCTATACACAGCTGGAGGCCGCACGTAGCCATCTATACACAGCGGGAGGCCGCACGTAGCCATCTATACACAGCGGGAGGCCACACGGCGCCCCCAGATACAGCGGGAGGCCGCACGGCGCCATCTATACACAGCGGGAGGCCGCACGTAGCCATCTATACACAGCGCGAGGCCGCACGTGCCATCTATACACAGCGGGAGGCCACAGGTAGGTATCTATACACAGCAGGAGGCCGCATGGCGCCATCTATACACAGCAGGAGGCCGCACGGCGTCCCCCAGAGACAGCAAGAGGCCGCACGCAGTCACGCACACACACAAACATATACAGACATATACATACACACATAAACACATTTGAAACACAAAAATACATATAAACAGACATCACACAATGATATCTGCCTGCACACACACACACTCACTCAATCACACACACACACTCACACACACACACTCATACACACACTCACACACACACTCACACACTCACTCACTCACTCACACACTCACTCACACACACACACTCACCATTCCCCGGCTCGGCTCCAGTCGTCCAGCTTCTCTCCGGTGCAGCAGTGCAGGCCGGGCGCGCACTGCGTAACGTCACACTAGCAGACACGGCCGCGCACAGGGAAGAAGCACGGCTGTGAAGAAGAAGCAGCGGCCATGCGCTGCTGATGGGGGAACGGTCCGGGAGCCCCCCGCCACTGTCTGCCGGTATGTGCCGCGGCGCCGCACATATTATAATGAGAGCAATTTTGCCATGGACCCCCAGGAGCGCCGGGCCCCCTGGCGGTAGCCCAGATTGCCCTCATTATAATCCGCCTATGCTGAGAGCTACAATAGATGATGGAGGAAGGAGAGTGGTCAGCCACTGATGACCGGTGACACAAGTTCCTCCATCGGATTTATGTCTATTGTACATTCCATGTTCTGCAATAATAACTGATTTATGACATGACATAAAGTGAGGACATTACTCAGTCATTTTGCATTTCTGGTGTCAGTGGACACATCATACAGCTGCCGGCAGCCCTGACATCCGCCACGCACAAGAGGCGGCTTCTAGTGATGACATTTATGGGTTTTACTAACAGTTGGGGACATTTTCTCTCCACATTCACAATCTACAGATTTTATACTAACGTTCTGTGGACGTGTCACTAACATCTCATCTTCTTATTCTTATAGTTTGGATAATAATGATCTACCAGAGATGTCCTGCAGACATCTGGCATCTGGAATAAAGAATAATCGGTTCCTGAAAACACTTGACCTGTCTGATAACTATCTTTTTGGTCCTCACTTCAGTGTCTTGATGGAGGCTCTGTCCAGTCCAGACTGCAGGATAGAGGAATTAGAGTGAGTATTAGAGATGTGTACAGAATAGAGACGTGCTAGTATAAAAGACTGTACAGAATAGAGACATGCGAGTATAAGAGACGTGTACAGGACAGAGACGTGCGAGTATAAGAGACATGTACAGGATGGAGACGTGCGAGTATAAGAGACATGTACAGGATGGAGACGTGCGAGTATAAGAGACGTGTACAGGATGGAGATGTGCGAGTATAAGAGACGTGTACAGGACGGAGACGTGCGAGTATATGGGACGTGTACAGGATGGAGACGTGTGAGTATAAGAGACGTGTACAGGACGGAGACGTGTGAGTATAAGAGACGTGTACAGGACAGAGACGTGCGAGTATAAGAGACATGTACAGGATGGAGACGTGTGAGTATAAGAGACGTGTACAGGATGGAGACGTGCGAGTATAAGAGACGTGTACAGGACGGAGACGTGCGAGTATAAGAGACGTGTACAGGACGGAGACGTGCGAGTATAAGAGACGTGTACAGGATGGAGACGTGCGAGTATAAGAGACGTGTACAGGACTGAGACGTGCGAGTATAAGAGACGTGTACAGGATGGAGACGTGCGAGTATAAGAGACGTGTACAGGATGGAGACGTGCGAGTATAAGAGACGTGTACAGGATAGAGACGTGCGAGTATAAGAGACGTGTACAGGATGGAGAAGTGCGAGTATAAGAGACGTGTACAGGATGGAGACGTGCGAGTATATGAGACGTGTACACGACTGAGACGTGCGAGTATAAGAGACGTGTACAGGACTGAAACGTGCGAGTATAAGAGACGTGTACAGGATGTAGACGTGCGAGTATAAGAGACGTGTACAGGACGGAGACGTGCGGGTATAAGAGACGTATACAGGATGGAGACGTGCGAGTATAAGAGACGTATACAGGATGGAGACGTGCGAGTATAAGAGACGTGTACAAGATGGAGACGTGCGAGTATAAGAGACGTGTACAGGATGGAGACGTGCGAGTATAAGAGACGTGTACAGGACGGAGACGTGCGAGTATATGAGACATGTACAGGATGGAGACGTGCGAGTATAAGAGAGGTGTACAGGATGGAGAAGTGCGAGTATAAGAGACGTGTACAGGATGGAGACGTGCGAGTATAAGAGACGTGTACAGGATGGAGACGTGCGAGTATAAGAGACGTGTACAGGACTGAGACGTGCGAGTATAAGAGACGTGTACAGGATGGAGACGTGCGAGTATAAGAGACATGTACAGGACTGAGACGTGCGAGTATAAGAGACGTGTACAGGATGGAGACGTGCGAGTATAAGAGACGTATACAGGATGGGGACGTGCGAGTATAAGAGACGTGTACAGGACGGAGACGTGCGGGTATAAGAGACGTATACAGGATGGAGACGTGCGAGTATAAGAGACGTATACAGGATGGAGACGTGCGAGTATAAGAGACGTGTACAGGATGGAGACGTGCGAGTATAAGAGACGTGTACAGGATGGAGACGTGCGAGTATAAGAGATGTGTACAGGATGGAGACGTGCGAGTATAAGAGACGTGTACAGGATGGAGAAGTGCGAGTATAAGAGACGTGTACTGGACTGAGACGTGCGAGTATAAGAGACGTGTACAGGATGGAGACGTGCGAGTATAAGAGACGTATACAGGATGGAGAAGTGCGAGTATAAGAGACGTGTACAGGACGGAGACGTGCGGGTATAAGAGACGTATACAGGATGGAGACGTGCGAGTATAAGAGACGTATACAGGATGGAGACGTGCGAGTATAAGAGACGTGTACAGGACTGAGACGTGCGAGTATAAGAGACGTGTACAGGATGGAGACGTGCGAGTATAAGAGACGTATACAGGATGGAGACGTGCGAGTATAAGAGACGTGTACAGGATGGAGACGTGCGAGTATAAGAGACGTGTACAGGATGGAGACGTGCGAGTATAAGAGACGTGTACAGGACTGAAACGTGCGAGTATAAGAGACGTGTACAGGACGGAGACGTGCGAGTATAAGAGACGTGTACAGGACGGAGACGTGCGAGTATAAGAGACGTGTACAGGATGGAGACGTGCGAGTATAAGAGAAGTATACAGGATGGAGACGTGTGAGTATAAGAGATGTGTACAGGATGGAGACGTGCGAGTATAAGAGACGGGAACAGGACAGAGACGTGCGAGTATAAGAGACGTGTACAGGATGTAGACGTGCGAGTATAAGAGACGTGTACAGGACGGAGACGTGCGGGTATAAGAGACGTATACAGGATGGAGACGTGCGAGTATAAGAGACGTATACAGGATGGAGACGTGCGAGTATAAGAGACGTGTACAGGATGGAGACGTGCGAGTATAAGAGACATGTACAGGATGGAGACGTGCGAGTATAAGAGACGTGTACAGGATGGAGACGTGCGAGTATAAGAGACGTGTACAGGATGGAGACGTGCGAGTATAAGAGACGTGTACAGGATGGAGACGTGCGAGTATAAGAGACGTGTACAGGACTGAGATGTGCGAGTATAAGAGACGTGTACAGGATGGAGACGTGCGAGTATAAGAGACGTGTACAGGACTGAGACGTGCGAGTATAAGAGACGTGTACAGGATGGAGACGTGCGAGTATAAGAGACGTATACAGGATGGAGACGTGCGAGTATAAGAGACGTGTACAGGACGGAGACGTGCGGGTATAAGAGACGTATACAGGATGGAGACGTGCGAGTATAAGAGACGTATACAGGATGGAGACGTGCGAGTATAAGAGACGTATACAGGATGGAGACGTGCGAGTATAAGAGACGTGTACAGGATGGAGACGTGCGAGTATAAGAGACGTGTACAGGATGGAGACGTGCGAGTATAAGAGACGTGTACAGGATGGAGACGTGTGAGTATAAGAGACGTGTACAGGATGGAGAAGTGCGAGTATAAGAGACGTGTACAGGATGGAGACGTGCGAGTATAAGAGACGTGTACAGGACTGAGACGTGCGAGTATAAGAGACGTGTACAGGACTGAAACGTGCGAGTATAAGAGACGTGTACAGGACGGAGATGTGCGAGTATAAGAGACGTGTACAGGACGGAGACGTGCGAGTATAAGAGACGTGTACAGGATGGAGACGTGCGAGTATAAGAGAAGTATACAGGATGGAGACGTGTGAGTATAAGAGATGTGTACAGGATGGAGACGTGCGAGTATAAGAGACGTGTACAGGACAGAGACGTGCGAGTATAAGAGACGTGTACAGGATGTAGACGTGCGAGTATAAGAGACGTGTACAGGACGGAGACGTGCGGGTATAAGAGACGTATACAGGATGGAGACGTGCGAGTATAAGAGACGTATACAGGATGGAGACGTGCGAGTATAAGAGACGTGTACAGGATGGAGACGTGCGAGTATAAGAGACATGTACAGGATGGAGACGTGCGAGTATAAGAGACGTGTACAGGATGGAGACGTGCGAGTATAAGAGACGTGTACAGGATGGAGACGTACGAGTATAAGAGACGTGTACAGGATGGAGACGTGCGAGTATAAGAGACGTGTACAGGATGGAGACGTGCGAGTATAAGAGACGTGTACAGGATGGAGACGTGCGAGTATAAGAGACGCGTACAGGATGGAGACGTGCGAGTATAAGAGACGTGTACAGGATGGAGACGTGCGAGTATAAGAGACGTGTACAGGATGGAGACGTGCGAGTATAAGAGACGTGTACAGGAAGGAGACTTGTGAGTATAAGAGACGTGTACAGGATGGAGACGTGCGAGTATAAGAGACGTGTACAGGACAGAAACGTGCGAGTATAAGAGACGTGTACGGGACGGAGACGTGCGAGTATAAGAGACGTGTACAGGACGGAGACGTGCGAGTATAAGAGACGTGTACAGGATGGAGACGTGCGAGTATAAGAGAAGTATACAGGATGGAGACGTGTGAGTATAAGAGATGTGTACAGGATGGAGACGTGCGAGTATAAGAGACGTGTACAGGACAGAGACGTGCGAGTATAAGAGACGTGTACAGGATGTAGACGTGCGAGTATAAGAGACGTGTACAGGACGGAGACGTGCGGGTATAAGAGACGTATACAGGATGGAGACGTGCGAGTATAAAAGACGTATGCAGGATGGAGACGTGCGAGTATAAGAGACGTGTACAGGATGGAGACGTGCGAGTATAAGAGACATGTACAGGATGGAGACGTGCGAGTATAAGAGACGTGTACAGGATGGAGACGTGCGAGTATAAGAGACGTGTACAGGATGGAGACGTGCGAGTATAAGAGACGTGTACAGGATGGAGACGTGCGAGTATAAGAGACGTGTACAGGATGGAGACTTGTGAGTATAAGAGACGTGTACAGGATGGAGACGTGCGAGTATAAGAGACGTGTACAGGATGGAGACTTGTGAGTATAAGAGACATGTACAGGATGGAGACGTGCGAGTATAAGAGACGTGTACAGGATGGAGACGTGCGAGTATAAGAGACGTGTACAGGATGGAGACGTGCGAGTATAAGAGACGTGTACAGGATGGAGACGTGCGAGTATAAGAGACGTGTACAGGATGGAGACTTGTGAGTATAAGAGACGTGTACAGGACGGAGACGTGCGAGTATAAGAGACGTGTACAGGATGGAGACGTGCGAGTAAAAGAGACGTGTACAGGATGGAGACGTGCGAGTATAAGAGACGTGTACAGGATGGAGACGTGCGAGTATAAGAGACGTGTACAGGATGGAGAAGTGCGAGTATAAGAGACGTGTACAGGATGGAGACGTGCGAGTATAAGAGACGTGTACAGGACGGAGACGTGCGAGTATAAGAGACTTGTACAGAATGGAGACGTACGAGTATAAGAGACGTGTACAGGATGGAGACGTGCGAGTATAAGAGACGTGTACAGGACGGAGACGTGCGAGTATAAGAGACTTGTACAGAATGGAGACGTACGAGTATAAGAGACGTGTACAGGATGGAGACGTGCGAGTATAAGAGACGTGTACAGGAGGGAAACGTGCGAGTATAAGAGACGTGTACAGGATGGAGACGTGCGAGTATAAGAGACGTGTACAGGATGGAGAAGTGCGAGTATAAGAGACGTGTACAGGATGGAGACGTACGAGTATAAGAGACGTGTACAGGATGGAGACGTGCGAGTATAAGAGACGTGTACAGGACGGAGACGTACGAGTATAAGAGACGTGTACAGGATGGAGACGTGCGAGTATAAGAGACGTGTACTGGACGGAGACGTGCGAGTATAAGAGACGTGTACAGGATGGAGACGTGCGAGTATAAGAGATGTGTACAGGAGGGAGACGTGCGAGTATAAGAGACGTGTACTGGACGGAGACGTGCGAGTATAAGAGACGTGTACAGGATAGAGACGTGCGAGTATAAGAGACGTGTACAGGAGAGAGACGTGCGAGTATAAGAGACGTGTACAGGAGAGAGACGTGCGAGTATAAGAGACGTGTACAGGATGGAGACGTGCGAGTATAAGAGACGTGTACTGGATGGAGACATGCGAGCATAAGAGACGTGTACTGGACGGAGACGTGTGAGTATAAGAGACGTGTACTGGACGGAGACGTGCGAGTATAAGAGACGTGTACTTGACGGAGACGTGCGAGTATAAGAGACGTGTACAGGATGGAGACGTGCGAGTATAAGAGACGTGTACTGGACGGAGACGTGCGAGTATAAGAGACGTGTACAGGATAGAGACGTGCGAGTATAAGAGACGTGTACAGGATGGAGACGTGTGAGTATAAGAGACGTGTACAGGATAGAGACGTGCGAGTACAAGAGACGTGTACAGGATGGAGACGTGCGAGTATAAGAGACGTGTACAGGACAGAGACGTGCGAGTATAAGAGACGTGTACAGGATGGAGACGTGCGAGTATAAGAGACGTGTACAGGATGGAGACGTGCGAGTATAAGAGACGTGTACAGGATGGAGACGTGCGAGTATAAGAGACGTGTACAGGAGGGAGACGTGCGAGTATAAGAGACGTGTACAGGACGGAGACGTGCGAGTATAAGAGACGTGTACTGGACGGAGACGTGCGAGTATAAGAGACGTGTACAGGATAGAGACGTGCGAGTATGAGAGACGTGTACAGGATGGAGACGTGTGAGTATAAGAGACGTGTACAGGATGGAGACGTGCGAGTATAAGAGACGTGTACAGGATAGAGACGTGCGAGTATAAGAGACGTGTACAGGATGGAGACGTGCGAGTATAAGAGACGTGTACAGGATGGAGACGTGGAGTATAAGAGACGTGTACAGGATAGAGACGTGCGAGTACAAGAGACGTGTACAGGATGGAGACGTGCGAGTATAAGAGACGTGCACATGATAGAGACATGCGAGTATAAGAGACGTGTACAGGATGGAGACGTGCAAGTATAAGAGACGTGTACAGGATGGAGACGTGCGAGTATAAGAGACGTGTACAGGATGGAGACGTGCGAGTATAAGAGACGTGTACAGGATGGAGACGTGCGAGTATAAGAGACGTGTACAGGATGGAGACGTGCGAGTATAAGAGACGTGTACAGGATGGAGACGTTCGAGTTTAAGAGACGTGTACTGGACGGAGACGTGCGAGTATAAGAGACGTGTACATGACGGAGACGTGCAGGTATAAGAGACGTGTACAGGACGGAGACGTGCGAGTATAAGAGACGTGTACAGAACGGAGACGTGCAGGTATAAGAGACGTGTACAGAACGGAGACGTGCGAGTATAAGAGACGTGTACAGGATGGAGACGTGCGAGTATAAGAGACATATACAGGATGGAGATGTGCGAGTATAAGAGACGTGTACAGGACGGAGACGTGCGAGTATATGAGACGTGTACAGGATGGAGACGTGTGAGTATAAGAGACGTGTACAGGATGGAGACGTGTGAGTATAAGAGACGTGTACAGGATGGAGACGTGTGAGTATAAGAGACGTGTACAGGACGGAGACATGCGAGTATAAGAGACGTGTACAGGACGGAGACGTGCGAGTATAAGAGACGTGTACAGGATGGAGACGTGCGAGTATAAGAGACGTATACAGGATGGAGACGTGCGAGTATAAGAGACGTGTACAGGATGGAGACGTGCGAGTATAAGAGACGTGTACAGGATGGAGACGTGCGAGTATAAGAGACGTGTACAGGATGGAGACGTGCGAGTATAAGAGACGTGTACAGGATGTAGACGTGCGAGTATAAGAGACGTGTACAGGATGGAGACGTGCAAGTATAAGAGACGTGCACAGGACGGAGTCGTGCGAGTATAAGAGACGTGTACAGGATGGAGACGTGCGAGTATAAGAGACGTGTACAGGATGGAGACGTGTGCGTATAAGAGACGTGTACAGGATGGAGACGTGTGAGTATAAGAGACGTGTACAGGACGGAGACGTGTGAGTATAAGAGACGTGTACAGGACGGAGACGTGTGAGTATAAGAGACGTGTACAGGACGGAGATGTGTGAGTATAAGAGACGTGTACAGGATGGAGACGTGCGAGTATAAGAGACGTGTACAGGACGGAGACGTGCGAGTATAAGAGACGTGTACAGGATGTAGACGTGCGAGTATAAGAGACGTATACAGGATGGAGACGTGCGAGTATAAGAGACGTGTACAGGATGGAGACGTGCGAGTATAAGAGACGTGTACAGGATGGAGACGTGCGAGTATAAGAGACGTGTACAGGACGGAGACGTGCGAGTATAAGAGACATGTACAGGATGGAGACGTGCGAGTATAAGAGACGTGTACAGGACGGAGACGTGCGAGTATAAGAGACGTGTACAGGATGGAGACGTGCGAGTATAAGAGACGTGTACAGGACGGAGACGTGCGAGTATAAGAGACGTGTACAGGATGTAGACGTGCGAGTATAAGAGACGTGTACAGGATGGAGACGTGCGAGTATAAGAGACGTGTACAGGACGGAGACGTGCGAGTATATGAGACATGTACAGGATGGAGACGTGCGAGTATAAGAGACGTGTACAGGATGGAGAAGTGCGAGTATAAGAGACGTGTACAGGATGGAGACGTGCGAGTATAAGAGACGTGTACAGGATGGAGACGTGCGAGTATAAGAGACGTGTACAGGACTGAGACGTGCGAGTATAAGAGACGTGTACAGGATGGAGACGTGCGAGTATAAGAGACATGTACAGGACTGAGACGTGCGAGTATAAGAGACGTGTACAGGATGGAGACGTGCGAGTATAAGAGACGTATACAGGATGGGGACGTGCGAGTATAAGAGACGTGTACAGGACGGAGACGTGCGGGTATAAGAGACGTATACAGGATGGAGACGTGCGAGTATAAGAGACGTATACAGGATGGAGACGTGCGAGTATAAGAGACGTGTACAGGATGGAGACGTGCGAGTATAAGAGACGTGTACAGGATGGAGACGTGCGAGTATAAGAGATGTGTACAGGATGGAGACGTGCGAGTATAAGAGACGTGTACAGGATGGAGAAGTGCGAGTATAAGAGACGTGTACAGGACTGAGACGTGCGAGTATAAGAGACGTGTACAGGATGGAGACGTGCGAGTATAAGAGACGTATACAGGATGGAGAAGTGCGAGTATAAGAGACGTGTACAGGACGGAGACGTGCGAGTATAAGAGACGTGTACAGGATGGAGACGTGCGAGTATAAGAGACGTATACAGGATGGAGACGTGCGAGTATAAGAGACGTATACAGGATGGAGACGTGCGAGTATAAGAGACGTGTACAGGACTGAGACGTGCGAGTATAAGAGACGTGTACAGGATGGAGACGTGCGAGTATAAGAGACGTATACAGGATGGAGACGTGCGAGTATAAGAGACGTGTACAGGATGGAGACGTGCGAGTATAAGAGACGTGTACAGGATGGAGACGTGCGAGTATAAGAGACGTGTACAGGATGGAGACGTGCGAGTATAAGAGACGTGTACAGGACTGAAACGTGCGAGTATAAGAGACGTGTACAGGACGGAGACGTGCGAGTATAAGAGACGTGTACAGGACGGAGACGTGCGAGTATAAGAGACGTGTACAGGATGGAGACGTGCGAGTATAAGAGAAGTATACAGGATGGAGACGTGTGAGTATAAGAGATGTGTACAGGATGGAGACGTGCGAGTATAAGAGACGGGAACAGGACAGAGACGTGCGAGTATAAGAGACGTGTACAGGATGTAGACGTGCGAGTATAAGAGACGTGTACAGGACGGAGACGTGCGGGTATAAGAGACGTATACAGGATGGAGACGTGCGAGTATAAGAGACGTATACAGGATGGAGACGTGCGAGTATAAGAGACGTGTACAGGATGGAGACGTGCGAGTATAAGAGACATGTACAGGATGGAGACGTGCGAGTATAAGAGACGTGTACAGGATGGAGACGTGCGAGTATAAGAGACGTGTACAGGATGGAGACGTGCGAGTATAAGAGACGTGTACAGGATGGAGACGTGCGAGTATAAGAGACGTGTACAGGACTGAGATGTGCGAGTATAAGAGACGTGTACAGGATGGAGACGTGCGAGTATAAGAGACGTGTACAGGACTGAGACGTGCGAGTATAAGAGACGTGTACAGGATGGAGACGTGCGAGTATAAGAGACGTATACAGGATGGAGACGTGCGAGTATAAGAGACGTGTACAGGACGGAGACGTGCGGGTATAAGAGACGTATACAGGATGGAGACGTGCGAGTATAAGAGACGTATACAGGATGGAGACGTGCGAGTATAAGAGACGTATACAGGATGGAGACGTGCGAGTATAAGAGACGTGTACAGGATGGAGACGTGCGAGTATAAGAGACGTGTACAGGATGGAGACGTGCGAGTATAAGAGTCGTGTACAGGATGGAGACGTGTGAGTATAAGAGACGTGTACAGGATGGAGAAGTGCGAGTACAAGAGACGTGTACAGGATGGAGACGTGCGAGTATAAGAGACGTGTACAGGACTGAGACGTGCGAGTATAAGAGACGTGTACAGGACTGAAACGTGCGAGTATAAGAGACGTGTACAGGACGGAGATGTGCGAGTATAAGAGACGTGTACAGGACGGAGACGTGCGAGTATAAGAGACGTGTACAGGATGGAGACGTGCGAGTATAAGAGAAGTATACAGGATGGAGACGTGTGAGTATAAGAGATGTGTACAGGATGGAGACGTGCGAGTATAAGAGACGTGTACAGGACAGAGACGTGCGAGTATAAGAGACGTGTACAGGATGTAGACGTGCGAGTATAAGAGACGTGTACAGGACGGAGACGTGCGGGTATAAGAGACGTGTACAGGATGGAGACGTGCGAGTATAAAAGACGTGTACAGGATGGAGACGTGCGAGTATAAGAGACGTGTACAGGACGGAGACATGCGAGTATAAGAGACGTGTACAGGATGGAGACGTGCAAGTATAAGAGACGTGCTCAGGACGGAGTCGTGCGAGTATAAGAGACGTGTACAGGATGGAGACGTGCGAGTATAAGAGACGTGTACAGGATGGAGACGTGTGCGTATAAGAGACGTGTACAGGATGGAGACGTGTGAGTATAAGAGACGTGTACAGGATGGAGACGTGTGAGTATAAGAGACGTGTACAGGACGGAGACGTGTGAGTATAAGAGACGTGTACAGGATGGAGATGTGTGAGTATAAGAGACGTGTACAGGACGGAGACGTGTGAGTATAAGAGACGTGTACAGGACGGAGACGTGTGAGTATAAGAGACGTGTACAGGATGGAGACGTGTGCGTATAAGAGACGTGTACAGGATGGAGACGTGTGAGTATAAGAGACGTGTACAGGACGGAGACGTGTGAGTATAAGAGACGTGTACAGGATGGAGACGTGTGCGTATAAGAGACGTGTACAGGATGGAGACGTGTGAGTATAAGAGACGTGTACAGGATGGAGACGTGTGAGTATAAGAGACGTGTACAGGACGGAGACGTGTGAGTATAAGAGACGTGTACAGGATGGAGACGTGTGAGTATAAGAGACGTGTACAGGACGGAGACGTGTGAGTATAAGAGACGTGTACAGGACGGAGACGTGTGAGTATAAGAGACGTGTACAGGATGGAGATGTGTGAGTATAAGAGACGTGTACAGGATGGAGACGTGCGAGTATAAGAGACGTGTACAGGACGGAGACGTGCGAGTATAAGAGACGTGTACAGGATGTAGACGTGCGAGTATAAGAGACGTATACAGGATGGAGACGTGCGAGTATAAGAGACGTGTACAGGATGGAGACGTGCGAGTATAAGAGACGTGTACAGGATGGAGACGTGCGAGTATAAGAGACGTGTACAGGACGGAGACGTGCGAGTATAAGAGACATGTACAGGATGGAGACGTGCGAGTATAAGAGACGTGTACAGGACGGAGACGTGCGAGTATAAGAGACGTGTACAGGATGGAGACGTGCGAGTATAAGAGACGTGTACAGGACGGAGACGTGCGAGTATAAGAGACGTGTACAGGATGTAGACGTGCGAGTATAAGAGACGTGTACAGGATGGAGACGTGCGAGTATAAGAGACGTGTACAGGACGGAGACGTGCGAGTATATGAGACATGTACAGGATGGAGACGTGCGAGTATAAGAGACGTGTACAGGATGGAGAAGTGCGAGTATAAGAGACGTGTACAGGATGGAGACGTGCGAGTATAAGAGACGTGTACAGGATGGAGACGTGCGAGTATAAGAGACGTGTACAGGACTGAGACGTGCGAGTATAAGAGACGTGTACAGGATGGAGACGTGCGAGTATAAGAGACATGTACAGGACTGAGACGTGCGAGTATAAGAGACGTGTACAGGATGGAGACGTGCGAGTATAAGAGACGTATACAGGATGGGGACGTGCGAGTATAAGAGACGTGTACAGGACGGAGACGTGCGGGTATAAGAGACGTATACAGGATGGAGACGTGCGAGTATAAGAGACGTATACAGGATGGAGACGTGCGAGTATAAGAGACGTGTACAGGATGGAGACGTGCGAGTATAAGAGACGTGTACAGGATGGAGACGTGCGAGTATAAGAGATGTGTACAGGATGGAGACGTTCGAGTATAAGAGACGTGTACAGGATGGAGAAGTGCGAGTATAAGAGACGTGTACAGGACTGAGACGTGCGAGTATAAGAGACGTGTACAGGATGGAGACGTGCGAGTATAAGAGACGTATACAGGATGGAGAAGTGCGAGTATAAGAGACGTGTACAGGACGGAGACGTGCGGGTATAAGAGACGTATACAGGATGGAGACGTGCGAGTATAAGAGACGTATACAGGATGGAGACGTGCGAGTATAAGAGACGTGTACAGGACTGAGACGTGCGAGTATAAGAGACGTGTACAGGATGGAGACGTGCGAGTATAAGAGACGTATACAGGATGGAGACGTGCGAGTATAAGAGACGTGTACAGGATGGAGACGTGCGAGTATAAGAGACGTGTACAGGATGGAGACGTGCGAGTATAAGAGACGTGTACAGGACTGAAACGTGCGAGTATAAGAGACGTGTACAGGACGGAGACGTGCGAGTATAAGAGACGTGTACAGGACGGAGACGTGCGAGTATAAGAGACGTGTACAGGATGGAGACGTGCGAGTATAAGAGAAGTATACAGGATGGAGACGTGTGAGTATAAGAGATGTGTACAGGATGGAGACGTGCGAGTATAACAGACGGGAACAGGACAGAGACGTGCGAGTATAAGAGACGTGTACAGGATGTAGACGTGCGAGTATAAGAGACGTGTACAGGACGGAGACGTGCGGGTATAAGAGACGTATACAGGATGGAGACGTGCGAGTATAAGAGACGTATACAGGATGGAGACGTGCGAGTATAAGAGACGTGTACAGGATGGAGACGTGCGAGTATAAGAGACATGTACAGGATGGAGACGTGCGAGTATAAGAGACGTGTACAGGATGGAGACGTGCGAGTATAAGAGACGTGTACAGGATGGAGACGTGCGAGTATAAGAGACGTGTACAGGATGGAGACGTGCGAGTATAAGAGACGTGTACAGGACTGAGATGTGCGAGTATAAGAGACGTGTACAGGATGGAGACGTGCGAGTATAAGAGACGTGTACAGGACTGAGACGTGCGAGTATAAGAGACGTGTACAGGATGGAGACGTGCGAGTATAAGAGACGTATACAGGATGGAGACGTGCGAGTATAAGAGACGTGTACAGGACGGAGACGTGCGGGTATAAGAGACGTATACAGGATGGAGACGTGCGAGTATAAGAGACGTATACAGGATGGAAAAGTGCGAGTATAAGAGACGTATACAGGATGGAGACGTGCGAGTATAAGAGACGTGTACAGGATGGAGACGTGCGAGTATAAGAGACGTGTACAGGATGGAGACGTGCGAGTATAAGAGACGTGTACAGGATGGAGACGTGTGAGTATAAGAGACGTGTACAGGATGGAGAAGTGCGAGTATAAGAGACGTGTACAGGATGGAGACGTGCGAGTATAAGAGACGTGTACAGGACTGAGACGTGCGAGTATAAGAGACGTGTACAGGACTGAAACGTGCGAGTATAAGAGACGTGTACAGGACGGAGATGTGCGAGTATAAGAGACGTGTACAGGACGGAGACGTGCGAGTATAAGAGACGTGTACAGGATGGAGACGTGCGAGTATAAGAGAAGTATACAGGATGGAGACGTGTGAGTATAAGAGATGTGTACAGGATGGAGACGTGCGAGTATAAGAGACGTGTACAGGACAGAGACGTGCGAGTATAAGAGACGTGTACAGGATGTAGACGTGCGAGTATAAGAGACGTGTACAGGACGGAGACGTGCGGGTATAAGAGACGTATACAGGATGGAGACGTGCGAGTATAAGAGACGTATACAGGATGGAGACGTGCGAGTATAAGAGACGTGTACAGGATGGAGACGTGCGAGTATAAGAGACATGTACAGGATGGAGACGTGCGAGTATAAGAGACGTGTACAGGATGGAGACGTGCGAGTATAAGAGACGTGTACAGGATGGAGACGTACGAGTATAAGAGACGTGTACAGGATGGAGACGTGCGAGTATAAGAGACGTGTACAGGATGGAGACGTGCGAGTATAAGAGACGTGTACAGGATGGAGACGTGCGAGTATAAGAGACGTGTACAGGATGGAGACGTGCGAGTATAAGAGACGTGTACAGGACTGAAACGTGCGAGTATAAGAGACGTGTACAGGACGGAGACGTGCGAGTATAAGAGACGTGTACAGGACGGAGACGTGCGAGTATAAGAGACGTGTACAGGATGGAGACGTGCGAGTATAAGAGAAGTATACAGGATGGAGACGTGTGAGTATAAGAGATGTGTACAGGATGGAGACGTGCGAGTATAAGAGACGGGAACAGGACAGAGACGTGCGAGTATAAGAGACGTGTACAGGATGTAGACGTGCGAGTATAAGAGACGTGTACAGGACGGAGACGTGCGGGTATAAGAGACGTATACAGGATGGAGACGTGCGAGTATAAGAGACGTATACAGGATGGAGACGTGCGAGTATAAGAGACGTGTACAGGATGGAGACGTGCGAGTATAAGAGACATGTACAGGATGGAGACGTGCGAGTATAAGAGACGTGTACAGGATGGAGACGTGCGAGTATAAGAGACGTGTACAGGATGGAGACGTGCGAGTATTAAAGACGTGTACAGGATGGAGACGTGCGAGTATAAGAGACGTGTACAGGACTGAGATGTGCGAGTATAAGAGACGTGTACAGGATGGAGACGTGCGAGTATAAGAGACGTGTACAGGACTGAGACGTGCGAGTATAAGAGACGTGTACAGGATGGAGACGTGCGAGTATAAGAGACGTATACAGGATGGAGACGTGCGAGTATAAGAGACGTGTACAGGACGGAGACGTGCGGGTATAAGAGACGTATACAGGATGGAGACGTGCGAGTATAAGAGACGTATACAGGATGGAGACGTGCGAGTATAAGAGACGTATACAGGATGGAGACGTGCGAGTATAAGAGACGTGTACAGGATGGAGACGTGCGAGTATAAGAGACGTGTACAGGATGGAGACGTGCGAGTATAAGAGACGTGTACAGGATGGAGACGTGTGAGTATAAGAGACGTGTACAGGATGGAGAAGTGCGAGTATAAGAGACGTGTACAGGATGGAGACGTGCGAGTATAAGAGACGTGTACAGGACTGAGACGTGCGAGTATAAGAGACGTGTACAGGACTGAAACGTGCGAGTATAAGAGACGTGTACAGGACGGAGATGTGCGAGTATAAGAGACGTGTACAGGACGGAGACGTGCGAGTATAAGAGACGTGTACAGGATGGAGACGTGCGAGTATAAGAGAAGTATACAGGATGGAGACGTGTGAGTATAAGAGATGTGTACAGGATGGAGACGTGCGAGTATAAGAGACGTGTACAGGACAGAGACGTGCGAGTATAAGAGACGTGTACAGGATGTAGACGTGCGAGTATAAGAGACGTGTACAGGACGGAGACGTGCGGGTATAAGAGACGTATACAGGATGGAGACGTGCGAGTATAAGAGACGTATACAGGATGGAGACGTGCGAGTATAAGAGACGTGTACAGGATGGAGACGTGCGAGTATAAGAGACATGTACAGGATGGAGACGTGCGAGTATAAGAGACGTGTACAGGATGGAGACGTGCGAGTATAAGAGACGTGTACAGGATGGAGACGTACGAGTATAAGAGACGTGTACAGGATGGAGACGTGCGAGTATAAGAGACGTGTACAGGATGGAGACGTGCGAGTATAAGAGACGTGTACAGGATGGAGACGTGCGAGTATAAGAGACGCGTACAGGATGGAGACGTGCGAGTATAAGAGACGTGTACAGGATGGAGACGTGCGAGTATAAGAGACGTGTACAGGATGGAGACGTGCGAGTATAAGAGACGTGTACAGGAAGGAGACTTGTGAGTATAAGAGACGTGTACAGGATGGAGACGTGCGAGTATAAGAGACGTGTACAGGACAGAAACGTGCGAGTATAAGAGACGTGTACAGGACGGAGACGTGCGAGTATAAGAGACGTGTACAGGACGGAGACGTGCGAGTATAAGAGACGTGTACAGGATGGAGACGTGCGAGTATAAGAGAAGTATACAGGATGGAGACGTGTGAGTATAAGAGATGTGTACAGGATGGAGACGTGCGAGTATAAGAGACGTGTACAGGACAGAGACGTGCGAGTATAAGAGACGTGTACAGGATGTAGACGTGCGAGTATAAGAGACGTGTACAGGACGGAGACGTGCGGGTATAAGAGACGTATACAGGATGGAGACGTGCGAGTATAAAAGACGTATACAGGATGGAGACGTGCGAGTATAAGAGACGTGTACAGGATGGAGACGTGCGAGTATAAGAGACGTGTACAGGATGGAGACGTGCGAGTATAAGAGACGTGTACAGGATGGAGACTTGTGAGTATAAGAGACGTGTACAGGATGGAGACGTGCGAGTATAAGAGACGTGTACAGGATGGAGACTTGTGAGTATAAGAGACATGTACAGGATGGAGACGTGCGAGTATAAGAGACGTGTACAGGATGGAGACGTGCGAGTATAAGAGACGTGTACAGGACGGAGACGTGCGAGTATAAGAGACTTGTACAGAATGGAGACGTACGAGTATAAGAGACGTGTACAGGATGGAGACGTGCGAGTATAAGAGACGTGTACAGGAGGGAAACGTGCGAGTATAAGAGACGTGTACAGGATGGAGACGTGCGAGTATAAGAGACGTGTACAGGATGGAGAAGTGCGAGTATAAGAGACGTGTACAGGATGGAGACGTACGAGTATAAGAGACGTGTACAGGATGGAGACGTGCGAGTATAAGAGACGTGTACAGGACGGAGACGTACGAGTATAAGAGACGTGTACAGGATGGAGACGTGCGAGTATAAGAGACGTGTACTGGACGGAGACGTGCGAGTATAAGAGACGTGTACAGGATGGAGACGTGCGAGTATAAGAGATGTGTACAGGAGGGAGACGTGCGAGTATAAGAGACGTGTACTGGACGGAGACGTGCGAGTATAAGAGACGTGTACAGGATAGAGACGTGCGAGTATAAGAGACGTGTACAGGAGAGAGACGTGCGAGTATAAGAGACGTGTACAGGAGAGAGACGTGCGAGTATAAGAGACGTGTACAGGATGGAGACGTGCGAGTATAAGAGACGTGTACAGGATGGAGACGTGGAGTATAAGAGACGTGTACAGGATAGAGACGTGCGAGTACAAGAGACGTGTACAGGATGGAGACGTGCGAGTATAAGAGACGTGTACATGATAGAGACATGCGAGTATAAGAGACGTGTACAGGATGGAGACGTGCAAGTATAAGAGACGTGTACAGGATGGAGACGTGCGAGTATAAGAGACGTGTACAGGATGGAGACGTGCGAGTATAAGAGACGTGTACAGGATGGAGACGTGCGAGTATAAGAGACGTGTACAGGATGGAGACGTGCGAGTATAAGAGACGTGTACAGGATGGAGACGTTCGAGTTTAAGAGACGTGTACTGGACGGAGACGTGCGAGTATAAGAGACGTGTACAGGACGGAGACGTGCAGGTATAAGAGACGTGTACAGGACGGAGACGTGCGAGTATAAGAGACGTGTACAGAACGGAGACGTGCAGGTATAAGAGACGTGTACAGAACGGAGACGTGCGAGTATAAGAGACGTATACAGGATGGAGATGTGCGAGTATAAGAGACGTGTACAGGACGGAGACGTGCGAGTATAAGAGACGTGTACAGGATGGAGACGTGTGAGTATAAGAGACGTGTACAGGATGGAGACGTGTGAGTATAAGAGACGTGTACAGGATGGAGACGTGTGAGTATAAGAGACGTGTACAGGACGGAGACATGCGAGTATAAGAGACGTGTACAGGACGGAGACGTGCGAGTATAAGAGACGTGTACAGGATGGAGACGTGCGAGTATAAGAGACGTATACAGGATGGAGACGTGCGAGTATAAGAGACGTGTACAGGATGGAGACGTGCGAGTATAAGAGACGTGTACAGGATGGAGACGTGCGAGTATAAGAGACGTGTACAGGATGGAGACGTGCGAGTATAAGAGACGTGTACAGGATGTAGACGTGCGAGTATAAGAGACGTGTACAGGATGGAGACGTGCAAGTATAAGAGACGTGCACAGGACGGAGTCGTGCAAGTATAAGAGACGTGTACAGGATGGAGACGTGCGAGTATAAGAGACGTGTACAGGATGGAGACGTGTGCGTATAAGAGACGTGTACAGGATGGAGACGTGTGAGTATAAGAGACGTGTACAGGACGGAGACGTGTGAGTATAAGAGACGTGTACAGGACGGAGACGTGTGAGTATAAGAGACGTGTACAGGATGGAGATGTGTGAGTATAAGAGACGTGTACAGGATGGAGACGTGCGAGTATAAGAGACGTGTACAGGATGTAGACGTGCGAGTATAAGAGACGTATACAGGATGGAGACGTGCGAGTATAAGAGACGTGTACAGGATGGAGACGTGCGAGTATAAGAGACGTGTACAGGATGGAGACGTGCGAGTATAAGAGACGTGTACAGGACGGAGACGTGCGAGTATAAGAGACATGTACAGGATGGAGACGTGCGAGTATAAGAGACGTGTACAGGACGGAGACGTGCGAGTATAAGACACGTGTACAGGATGGAGACGTGCGAGTATAAGAGACGTGTACAGGACGGAGACGTGCGAGTATAAGAGACGTGTACAGGATGTAGACGTGCGAGTATAAGAGACGTGTACAGGATGGAGACGTGCAAGTATAAGAGACGTGCACAGGACGGAGTCGTGCGAGTATAAGAGACGTGTACAGGATGGAGACGTGCAAGTATAAGAGACGTGTACAGGATGGAGACGTGTGAGTATAAGAGACGTGTACAGGATGGAGACGTGTGAGTATAAGAGACGTGTACAGGACGGAGACGTGTGAGTATAAGAGACGTGTACAGGACGGAGACGTGCGAGTATAAGAGACGTGTACAGGATGGAGATGTGTGAGTATAAGAGATGTGTACAGGATGGAGACGTGCGAGTATAAGAGACGTGTACAGGATGGAGACGTGCGAGTATAAGAGACGTGTACAGGACGGAGACGTGCGAGTATAAGAGACGTGTACAGGACGGAGACGTGCGAGTATAAGAGACGTGTACAGGATGGAGACGTGTGAGTATAAGAGACGTGTACAGGACAGAGACGTGTGAGTATAAGAGACGTGTACAGGACGGAGATGTGCGGGTATAAGAGACGTGTACAGGACGGAGACGTGTGAGTATAAGAGACGTGTACAGGACAGAGACGTGTGAGTATAAGAGACGTGTACAGGACGGAGATGTGCGGGTATAAGAGACGTGTACAGGACGGAGACGTGTGAGTATAAGAGACGTGTACAGGACAGAGACGTGTGAGTATAAGAGATGTGTACAGGATGGAGACGTGCGAGTATAAGAGACGTGTACAGGATGGAGATGTGCGGGTATAAGAGACGTGTACAGGACGGAGACGTGCGAGTATAAGAGACGTGTACAGGATGGAGACGTGTGAGTATAAGAGACGTGTACAGGACAGAGACGTGTGAGTATAAGAGACGTGTACAGGACGGAGACGTGCGAGTATAAGAGACGTGTACAGGACGGAGACGTGCGAGTATAACAGACGTGTACAGGATGGAGACGTGCGAGTATAAGAGACGTGTACAGGACGGAGACGTGCGAGTATAAGAGACGTGTACAGGACGGAGACGTGCGAGTATAAGAGACGTGTACAGGATGGAGACGTGCGAGTATAAGAGACGTGTACAGGATGGAGACGTGCGAGTATAAGAGACGTGTACAGGACGGAGACGTGCGAATATAAGAGACGTGTACAGGATGGAGACGTGCGGGTATAAGAGACGTGTACAGGATGGAGACGTGCGAGTATAAGAGACGTGTACAGGATGGAGATGTGCGGGTATAAGAGACGTGTACAGGATGGAGACGTGTGAGTATAAGAGACGTGTACAGGACCGAGACGTGTGAGTATAAGAGACGTGTACAGGACGGAGACGTGCGAGTATAAGAGACGTGTACAGGACGGAGACGTGTGAGTATAAGAGACTTGTACAGGATGGAGACGTGTGAGTATAAGAGACGTGTACAGGACAGAGACGTGTGAGTATAAGAGACGTGTACAGGACGGAGACGTGCGAGTATATGAGACGTGTACAGGACGGAGACGTGCGAGTATAACAGACGTGTACAGGATGGAGATGTGCGGGTATAAGAGACGTGTACAGGACAGAGACGTGCGAGTATAAGAGACGTGTACAGGACGGAGACGTGCGAGTATAAGAGACGTGTACAGGACGGAGACGTGCGAGTATAAGAGACGTGTACAGGACGGAGACGTGCGAGTATAAGAGACGTGTACAGGATGGAGACGTGCGAGTATAAGAGACGTGTACAGGATGGAGACGTGCGAGTATAAGAGACGTGTACAGGACGGAGACGTGCGGGTATAAGAGACGTGTACAGGACGGAGACGTGCGAGTATAAGAGACGTGTACAGGATGGAGACGTGCGGGTATAAGAGACGTGTACAGGATGGAGACGTGCGAGTATAAGAGACGTGTACAGGATGGAGACGTGCGAGTATAAGAGACGTGTACAGGATGGAGACGTGCGGGTATAAGAGACGTGTACAGGATGGAGACGTGCGAGTATAAGAGACGTGTACAGGACGGAGACGTGCGAGTATAAGAGATGTGTACAGGATGGAGACGTGCGAGTATGAGAGACGTGTACAGGACGGAGACGTGCGAGTATAAGAGACGTGTACAGGACGGAGACGTGCGAGTATAAGAGACGTGTACAGGATGGAGACGTGCGAGTATAAGAGACGTGTACAGGATGGAGACGTGCGAGTATAAGAGACGTGTACAGGACGGAGACGTGCGGGTATAAGAGACGTGTACAGGACGGAGACGTGCGAGTATAAGAGACGTGTACAGGATGGAGACGTGCGGGTATAAGAGACGTGTACAGGATGGAGACGTGCGAGTATAAGAGACGTGTAGAGGATGGAGACGTGCGAGTATAAGAGACGTGTACAGGATGGAGACGTGCGGGTATAAGAGACGTGTACAGGATGGAGACGTGCGAGTATAAGAGACGTGTACAGGACGGAGACGTGCGAGTATAAGAGATGTGTACAGGATGGAGACGTGCGAGTATGAGAGACGTGTACAGGACGGAGACGTGCGAGTATAAGAGACGTGTACAGGAAGGAGACGTGCGAGTATAAGAGACGTGTACAGGACGGAGACGTGCGAGTATAAGAGACGTGCACAGGAGGGAGACGTGCGAGTATAAGAGACGTGCACAGGAGAGAGTTGTGCCAGTATAAGAGATGTTTTCATGAGTATTATACTGCATATTATGAACTGGTACATTAAATTCTGCATGTTTATGACAGCCATAAGCTTGTAATGTCCTGAATTTGATATTCTGAATGTAAGTATGCATGTCCCTGTAGTTTTAAGATATATCAAGAAGGGGGCTGGAGGCATGGGAACCTAGAAGGAAGCCCCACATGACCGGGATTGGCCAGGAGGGTGCAATTTTTAAATCCCAATGGTCGGGATTGGGTATAGGTTTGGAGGGGCTGGCATTTGGATGGGGGTGGGGTAAAGGGGGGAAGAGGTATAATAGGGAAAAGTGCGGGAAAACGGGCAGTCCAGGGAAGAAGCCATTGAGAGAAGTTCTGGAGCACCGATAAAAAAAAAAAAAAAAAAAAAAAAAATTATTTTACCTTTCTAATTGCTGGGACACTCTTCTCGCTATTATGGAGTCTGTGGAGTCCCTTATCGCCAGGCTGAGGGAGACTGCCAGATCCAGGCAAGGAGGGTGGCTTGAGGCCCAGCTGGCCGGACTTCTGGGGAATGCCGGGGAGGAAGAATCCCCGTCGGGTTTGGGAAGAAGGGCCAGGAGGACGCGGCCCCCCGAGAGGCTTTCCCTGGAGATGGTTGGTACGGGCAGCAGGCGCAGGCTGCGGAGCCCCTCAGGGGACCCTGTGTCCGGGGAGCATGCCGGCGGAATCCCCTGCCGGCGTGCCCGCCGCGGCAGGAATCCGCCCAGCCGGTCTGCGGGCTCCCCCTGCATCGGGTCGCGGTCCGCAACTGAAGTTCCCCGGTCCGTCGTGGTGCAGCCTCCCCCGTCGGCGCGCCGCAGTACTAGAGCCCAGGCCACGCCGGAAGCAAGGCCCGGGCCGCAGACGCATCATCCGGGGGGCGGGGCCTCACCGGAAATGGGGACTACGTCACTTCCGGCCCCGGAGACAGACGAGAGGGACGCACAGCCAATGAGCGGCGGGCGCAGTGACACGCCCCCCGCTCCAAGATCTAGTGGCGATTCAAGACGCCGGTTATTTAAAAGAAAAAAGGGCGGCAATCCTGCAGCGGGGAACGGAGGGAACACCAGCGCGGTAGGCACACCTGGCGACGTTCCTGTCGGGGTGCCTGCCAGACAGACCAGAGGGCGCAGACAGCAGCGGAGCTACACGGGCAGGCAGCACCAATTCCAGGACCTGCTGCCTGGCTCAAGTTTCTCCAGGCAGAGGGATGGAGCGGCGGGCAGCAGCACGGATTTGCCTGGCAGTTATCCACGGACCAACACGGATCGGGCTGGTGAGTCCGGGTCTAAAAATCGCGGATGTGCACGGTCGGCGGTGAGGAGTGGAGGACGAACGGCGGGGAGGTCGGCACGGGCTCGGGTCCCCCCTGGTGACGAGGAGGCCAGGGGCGCGGGCCTTGAGCAGCAGGGGTCGGTCGGACTGGATTATGGAGAAGAACAAGACGAACCAAGGACTCATCAGGACTCGGCAAGTACGGCTGGCGGGGACACAGCACCTGCGCAGCTTCGTGAGTATGCGTCTATGTATGGTTTGTCGCCCGCGGGGTCTGTAGCGGATGGGGTAGGCGATAGGCAGGTGTCTGGGCCCAGCGGGGAAAATGTTAGGGGAGGTAGTGGGTCAGATGTAAGTGGGTTTAGGGATTTGTTGGTTAGCATGTCGCGCATTTTGGCGAGAATAGACGGCGGGGGGGCCATTCAAAGGGGGTTGTCACCGGCTGGGGCTTGGCTACCTAGTCAACCGGCGTTGTTGCAGGTGGGGAGCGAGTCGGCCAGGTCGGCGGGGTGTACAGCTGGGACACCTTCTGGGGTGTCGGTGTGTGTGCAGACAGAAAAGGATAATGCGGATAGTATAAAACTGGATGATAGGGCGAAAGGGGAGGTATACGTGTGCTTTGAGGGGCCATTGGGGGCGCATTTAAAAAAAGAGGTTAAAGAAAAAATTTGGCGGGACGAGTATGTCGAAATTTTTTCCCTTCTTCCGTTGGAAAAGTTTAACCTGGATAAGGGAAAAAAGGAAGACAGTAAAAAAGAGGAAGAAGAGAAGCGTAGGTGGAGGTTGATTCCACAGACGTTTGTCAATTGGTTGCAAGCTTTTGCAATAATGGCTATTGTTATTGGGGAAAAAGCTCCTGATAAATACTCAGGTTTGTTTTGCTACCTTGATGCTATTGGGGAGGCTCATAGGACTTACGGGGGTCAGACATGGTTACGTTATGACGAGCAATTTCGTCAGAGGAAGGCAGTCCGCCCTGAGATCAGATGGGATCAAAAGGACATTGGGTTGTGGCTGAAGGTTATGGCCCCAGTGAGGTATGGGCAGTCCTTTCACGGGAGCAGCAGTAGTGGTAACCAACCAGCAGGACAAGGGGGAGGTAACCAAGGGGCACAAAGCACTAAGAAGGAAGTGGGAACTTGCTGGCAATTTAATGACGGCCAATGCAAGTACGGGACCTCCTGTAAATTCAAACACGTGTGCTCCCATTGTAATGGAAACTCACACGGAGCATCAAAATGCTTTAAGAAGGGTAAGGGAAAGCCGACAGTGGGTACCGGTCAAAGGGGTGACTCCGGTGAGGGTTCACGCGATGGCCCCCTTTCTAAGTAGGTATCCTGATCAGTCGAAGGCTAAGGTCATTTCGGATGGGTTTTTGGAAGGTTTTAGAATCCCTCCTCCTGAGCACGAGGTCCCCTTTTCTCTAAAAAATTTGACGTCGGCTTCCCTTCATCCGGATGTGGTTAGCGTGAAGTTGGCTAAGGAGGTGGAATTGGGCAGGATGGCGGGACCGTTTCGGGTATTACCTAGCAGCAGGGTGATTATCTCGCCACTGGGGGTTGTGCCCAAAAAAGAGCTGAATAAGTTTCGTTTGATTCAGCATTTGTCGTACCCGAAGGGGCTCTCGGTGAATGATGGCATTGCACAGGAATTATGTTCAGTTGAATATACATCATTTGATGCGGCGGTGCGATGGGTACAGCGTTATGGGTCAGGATCGTTGCTAGCCAAGACGGATATCGAGTCGGCTTTTCGGTTGCTGCCAGTTCACCCGGATAGCATCCCGTTGTTAGGTTGTTTTTGGAATGGGGCATATTACATGGATAGGTGTTTGCCAATGGGTTGTGCAATTTCGTGTTCTTTGTTTGAAACGTTTAGTACCTTTTTGGAATGGGTGGTGATGGACCTGGCATCAGTTAATTCAGTCATTCATTATTTGGATGATTTTTTGTTTATAGGCCCTCCGCAATCGTTATTGTGTAGGAATTTGTTAGGTACTATGGTGTGGGTAGCGGAGCATTTTGGTGAACCATTGGCAAAAGAAAAGACAGAAGGCCCTTGCACAATCCTAAGTTTTTTGGGCATTGTAATTGATACAGAAAGGATGGAGTGCCGGTTACCTGAAGATAAATTGTGTCTGCTCAAGCAGGAGGTCGATAGAGTCAGGAGGTTGCGCAA
This sequence comes from Phyllobates terribilis, assembly GCF_046119375.1. NCBI lineage: Eukaryota > Metazoa > Chordata > Amphibia > Anura > Dendrobatidae > Phyllobates > Phyllobates terribilis. The sequence goes on from NW_027362767.1 coordinate 139,329,371, forward strand.
GGTGACCCTGAGGGAGCTACAATCGCTGTTGGGGCGCTTAAATTTTGCATGCAGGATTATGCCAATGGGCAGAATATTGTGTCGCAGGTTGTCAGGCGCCACAGCAGGAGTGCGTGCGGCTCATCATTTTATCCGCCTAAATAAGGAACACAAGGAGGATCTGAGGGTTTGGAAGTTGTTTTTGGAAAGCTATAATGGCAGGTCATTAATCCAGCAGGAGTTTGTAAGCAGTTTTGATTGTGAGATTTTTACAGATGCTGCGGGAGGTGCTGGATACGGGGCCTACTGGAAAGGGCGGTGGAGTGTTGGGGCATGGCCGAGTGGGTGGACGGAGAGGGGACTTACGAGGAACCTGGCGTTTTTGGAATTGTTCCCTATTGTTGTTGCGGTTACTATTTGGGGGGAGTGTTTTGCCAACAGGAGAATTCGGTTTCATTGCGATAACATGGGAGTGGTGTCTGTCATCAACAGCTTGTCGGCCTCATCCCCGCCTGTGATTAGGCTACTGAGGGAACTAGTACTTTGTTGTCTTAAGCTGAACGCTTGGATTACAGCGGTCCATGTTCCAGGTGTACAAAATTCTATAGCAGATGCCTTATCTCGTTTTCAGTGGGACCGTTTTCGGGCGCTAGCACCAGAGGCCGAGGACGTGGGTCAAGAATGCCCTTCGCATTTGTGGCAACTGGTTATGGAGGAGCCGGACGGTTAATAAGGGAGTCCATTACGAGGCAGACCTGGGCATCATACGAGGCATCGTGGCGAGTATGGCGAAGTTGGATTCTGGAGTGGGGTGTGGTGGAAAGTGAAGGAGATAGAGAGATGGCGGTGCTGTTTCTTGTGGGAAGGGCAGCAGAGAGTGGATGGTCTGTGTCAAAAGTTAGTAAATTTGTAGCAGGATTGGCATTCGCTTTTAAATTGCAGGGGTTAAAAGACGTTACAAAATCGTTTTTAGTGAAGCAAGCACTTAGGGGCTTTAGGAGAGGCGGTAAGGTGTTAGATAAACGAAGACCGGTGACTTTTAGTATTTTAGAGCGGTTGGGTTTAGCGTTGGATAAGATTTGTTGTTCAGTTTTTGAAGCCACACTGTTTAGGTTGGCTTTTTCATTGGCGTTCTTTGGCGCTCTAAGATTAGGTGAGTTGGTGGCACCAAGTAGGAATAAGGTTGGGGGTTTGTTTGCCGAGGATGTGAACGGTCGGAAAGGGGGCATCGAATTTTGGATTAGGAGGGCGAAGACGGATCAATTGGGCAGAGGCAAGCTAGTGGTATTGGGGGAAGTTGATGGATCGTTTATGTGTCCTAGGAGATGTTTAATGGCTTACTGGCAGGTTTGGTCGGGACGTAAGGGCCCATTATTGTGTCATAAAAACGGAGAGTTTCTGTCACGTTTTCAATTTATTGCAGTATTTAAAAAAGGGATCCGGGAGTTGGGCCTTAGTCCTGAGGTGTACGGGTCGCATTCTTTCAGAATCGGTGCGGCGTCAGAAGCGGACGGTTTGGGTTTAGGAAAGGATGTGATAAAACGCATCGGGAGGTGGAGTTCAGATCGTTATCTGTCCTATGTACGGCATTAGGTGTGCAGGCTTATGTTTTATCTGGTCAGAAGTGAATACAATTCTTTGGTTGTCTTATTGCAGGTGACGTCCCGTTATTAGTCTGGATTCTTGGACACTCTTTCGTTCATTGGGGGGCGCTGCGGGCGGATGTGAGGCCAAACGGTAGGCAATTGGGTTTTAGCAGAGAGCAAGTGGTGGTCCGGTGGCTGGGTTTTAGAGGGATGGTATGGAGAAGGGTGCTTCCTGAATTCCATAAGGCGGCTCGTTTGGACCGGGCGCCGGACATTTTGGTGGTGCATATGGGGGGGAATGATTTGGGGGTTCGGCCAGTTATGGAATTGATGAGGGATATTCGAATTGATTTTTTAAGGTTATGGACATCTTTTCCTGGGGTGTTGACGGTTTGGTCTGACATTGTGCCGAGAAAAAATTGGAGGGAGGCCAGATCAGTGAAGGGCATTAATAGGGCAAGAGTAAAGTTGAATAGAGCCATAGCAGCTTTTGTTGGTAGAAATGGGGGTGTAAGTGTTCGGCATCTTGATCTTGAGGCAGGGGTTGGTGATTTTTGGGCAAAGGATGGGGTGCACCTGAACGATATTGGGATTGATTTATGGGCATTATCTATACAGGAGGGGATTGAGAGGGCTTTGGCAGTGTTGGGGCGCTCACGAGCCTGAGGTGGTCAGGGCTGTTCGTTTGTGGCGGGGGGTGGGGTTCTTGGAGTTGGCACAGAAGTGTCGGTGGGAAAGTTATTGGAAATTTACAGGCAGTGGCTTGATTAAGCGGGGTGATTTGGCATTTGGTTTTTGGGGCTCTGGACGGGGTTTTACCCTGGGAGCTTTTGGTGCCCTCGAGCTGGTGATGGACGGCTGAGGGTAATACGGTGGTTCGATTTCGGTTTAGTTATGCCAGATCTAATTTTTAACTCCAAGAACCCTCCCTTCTTATTTATTTATTTGAATAATAATGTTTATATGTTAATGTTGTTTGTTAATAAAATGGCCGCTGTGGCCAAATTTATCCAAAGAAATTACAGGTGCAGTGTTTTTATTTGTTAAGCTACTTGAGGTCGGTAAGATGGGGAGGGGTATTACGGAACTATGGAACCCAGGTTGGCCGTACACGGTCATGCATACACACAATAAATTGCATATAAAATACAATCTAAATTCCTTGCAAATAAGTCTACACAGAAGAACATACAAACTCCATGCAGATGTTCATGATGTGAGCCAATGCCACAGCAATGCTGACCGGTGTGTGCTGGCCAATGAGTGCTGACCGGTGTGTGCTGGCCAGTGAGTGCTGACCGGTGAGTGCTGACCGGTGAGTGGTGACCAGTGAGTGCTGGCCAGTGAGTGCTGTCCAGTGAGTGCTGACCGGTGAGTGCTGGCCAGTGAGTGCTGACCAGTGAGTGCTGGCTAGTGAGTGCTGACCGGTGAGTGCTGACCAGTGAGTGCTGGCCAGTGAGTGCTGACCAGTGAGTGCTGACCGGTGAGTGCTGTCCAGTGAGTGCTGACCAGTGAGTGCTGACCAGTGAGTGCTGGCCGGTGAGTGCTGACCGGTGAGTACTGTCCAGTGAGTGCTGGCTAGTGAATGCTGACCGGTGAGTGCTGGCCAGTGAGTGCTGACCGGTGAGTGCTGACCAGTGAGTGCTGACCGGTGAGTGCTGTCCAGTGAGTGCTGTCCAGTGAGTGCTGACCGGTGAGTGCTGACCAGTGAGTGCTGTCCAGTGAGTGCTGACCGGTGAGTGCTGACCAGTGAGTGCTGACCGGTGAGTGCTGGCCAGTGAGTGCTGACCGGTGAGTGCTGGCCAGTGAGTGCAGACCGGTGAGTGCTGACTAGTGAGTGCTGACCGGTGAGTGCTGTCCAGTGAGTGCTGACCAGTGAGTGCTGACCAGTGAGTGCTGGCTAGTGAGTACTGTCTAGTGAGTGCTGGCTAGTGAGTGCTGACCAGTGAGTGCTGACCAGTGAGCCACTGCACAGAGTTTCTAGGTTTTGAAACTTAACTAAATTTCTAAACTAATTGTCTCTGACATCTGAAGTAATTGGTAAATAGGCACAGACTACCTGTTCTCTTGATAGGTGAGGGTCCCATCATTCTTGATATCCCCTGCACACAAGAGGTGGCTTTGTGCCGAGGAAAATTTCCCACCACTTTCACAGCATTAGATTTTATACTAACACTTTGTTGCACCTCACCCATATCTCATTTTCTTATTCTTACAGATTGGGTGGTAATGACCTACCAGACTCTTGCTGTATCCATTTGGCATCTCTGATTAAAAAAAATAAGTACCTGAAGATACTTGACCTATCAGTTAACCGTCTGTTTGGTCCACACTTCGATGATTTGACGGAGGCTCTGTCCAGTCCAGACTGCAGGATAGAGACATTAGAGTGAGTATTAGAGATGTGTACAGGACAGAGGCTTCTGGTGACAAAAAGTATAAATGGATTTTATCATGTTTTATGCTCTGAACCTGTTACGTCTATTGAATTGCTGACTATGTTTCAGATTTCACCAAAGTGATTCAACAGTCAGACATTGTTCACTCCGACACCCCTTCTCAAAATCTAAGGCTCAGTCCATTAGGCTCACTAACTTCATCACACCGAACATCTCTCTCCGCAGTCAATGGCTTTGCAAAAACATCTACAGGCATGTCAAAATATCCTTAGCTGGCCAGCAATGTAAGTCTAGAATTCCTTGTTCTTGAAGACCCTTTAAAAAATTATCAATATGCTTGGTTCTTTCCTTAACTCTCTCCATCACTGCAAGTGTCAGACATCCTTCATTGTCATGCATGAATTTCATATCCTCTGAAGACTTAAATAATTTATTAGCTTCTGATGGCTGAGATATATCCTCTTGAGATGTGGGTTTATATATTCTGACTGTGTTTGCCTTGTATGAGAGACGCACAGGTGGTTTACCTTTGTTTGCATTTGATAAACGCCTTGGTTCTGTATTTGGCTGTGGTTATATTTGCTCACTTGTAGTATCTGGGGTTTTACTGACTTCACATGACTTCTGAGCATGTAACTGATCACTGTCAGGCTTTTCTTTTGTTCTTATTAGTTCTTTGGCTAGGCCTCATAGAAGTACCAACATGGCAGCTGGGGCCCCAGCGGCCATGGCAATGCATCAGCACCCTACGATTACGATGTCATGGACCAGTGAATGTCAAGGCAGAAACAAAAGGCTTAACTACAGCTGTCAGTGCCTGACAGTGGTGTGGCGCCCGTTTCTATAGCGCCACTAAAATATGCCTGCACGTGTAATATAATTCATATGTATTGCCAGCAATGGTGAGGGATAAGTTCTCTGCTGTTTTCATTGCATACATATATTGTTATCCAATCCCTTACTGAAGGATTTTGCACTTTTTTCCAAACCAAGAAGTTTTGCAGGATCCCTCAGATAGGGGAGGAGGCGCTTGAGTTGTAGTGTGAGGAAGGAGCATCATGGAGTCTTCCCTTAGCAAGGGAGAGAAGTGTACTCTCTGCAAGGGAAAGCTGTACAAGGCAGGGTCCAGTCCCTAGAGCACAGAGACGTCCACGGTCCGTGCTAAACTGAAAGACTGCTCAGTCTTCATATAACGAGCAGTAAAGTGTTTTCCCAGGAGCTCAGCAACTGCATGGAGTCAAAGACACTGCTGCCAGAGAAAGTAAGTGTTCTGACAGGATTCAAGCGGGATCACAGATCCAGTAACTGTTTACCTTGGACCCCTGGGGATCCAAGGAATCGTCTACCAGAGGGGTAATTAGCAGCAGGAAGGCTACACGACCTCACAGCAGAGAGTCTGAACCCTCACCATGCAGGTTTGTCCAAAACCCTGTATGTGAATTGTACAGAATCTTCTGGAACTGTTTGCAGAACTCCAGTAAAAGGTACAAACTGGTTATTACGCTGTCTCAAGCTTATTATTTCCTGCTGTGCCATTCCTGCTCCAACTCCCCTGGAAGCCAGCCCTGGTTGGGAAGGGTTAATCATCTGGCACTGCTCATGGCCACCTAACTCCCAGGGGTCTTCATCAGTGCCCGGCCATACCAGGCCGACCATCCCACCTGGCATTACAAACCTTTTTTTTTATTATTTTATTATTAACCCCCACAATTGATAAAGACTGGCGCGCGCCCCTAGTCGGACCATACCAGCACTCAGACAGCCGTGCACCAGTACCTTGACTGCTGCGGCCCGGCCGGGCCGGCACAGTGGCATTTAAGGATTAAACAGCAGCGAATGGAGCTAGTTCTGTTCACTGTTTTTAGATGCAGATGCTTGTTGTGTAACACAGTTGGTTCCTGTCCTGTGTAGTGCAAACTCTGCTCCTGAACCCACACCATACAGCATGGTCTGATACACGATGGATATATCTATCATGGAGCATTAAAGGGTTTGTAATATACATATCATCATAGTAAACATTGTATAATTTGGAAAAATGCTTGGGTAGCTGCTTGCAAGGGAACAAATTTTCAAATTGTATGGATTTTTTATTAATAAAACAATCATTAAATAAAAATCAGGAATGCAAACTTGGTTGTCTGCCATGTTGACTCCTTCCTTTTTGGTATGGTTTCTGATTGTCCCCCATTTCGTATGATGTCTCTAGCTTTATAAAAGGGGAAGAGTCTCATCACAATGCACACTTGTTCTGTATCCAGTGACATGTGAAAGTTGTTTTCTGTCTCCTAGTGAACATTTTCAGCGTTTCCTATGTGATGCAGCATCAGCCTGGCTCATCTGCCTACTGCTTGTGATATGTTTCTCTTTGTCAGCTCTTACAAGCAGGATGAAGCTAAGTCTGATTTATACGGGAGATTCTACATACAACACTTATAGACAATAAGTCTATGAGTCAATCCTTGAATGGATTTGTGGCGCCCTGCTGTGCATTGGTGCCACAGATCCCAGAGGGGTGCATGGATGGACTTCTCCACAAGAGGCCCTCATAGCATTCACACAGCTCCACCCTACCACCTCAGACCACCAGAGGAAGCCCGGATAGAGATATATATATAGTGGAGGGTGGAGTTATGCAAGGCAGTCTAGAGAACAGTTTCCTCAGAGGACAGAGTTGGTTCCAATCCCTGCAGAAGATGAGCCTGAGAGACGTCAGTCGGCAGTGGAGCTCAGTCAGTTCCTCTAGAGAGAGTTCAGACTCAGTGAGCTCAGATTAGTGAGCCAGGAGCGTGCCGACGCTCAGAGAGCGGCGAAGAGCAGCGAGGCCTACTGCCCGTGTGAAGCCTAGTGAGGGCGAGTAAGCAAGCAACATAGGGGCGGAGGAGCTTAACCAGCTCACCCCAAAACCATTTACCGGACACCGGGTCCGCGCCTACGGGGGGGCCTATATCCCCAGCAGGAATAACCGGAACCGCTGGAGAACTATACGTCCCAGGTTCACCAGAAGCTGACTGTTATACCAGGGTCAGGAGTCACAGAGGCCCCAGAGACCAGGGAGTGTGAACTCCAACAGAAGGCCCTACCACCAGGTCAGCAGGTGCAATACAGAGACCGAGTTAGGCCTAGCTCCAGGCAGGCCAGAAACTCATCCAAGAAAGGCAAGTAACAGGAGGCCCTATACCCGCTCACTGGGGAGAGTCCCGATATGCACCCTTCACCCTAAAGTGCCCTGGATCGTGCCTGAAACGCCACCAGTAAAGGTACTGAAGTGAACTGTTGTGTGTGTGCTGGTTCTTCCTCTGACCCGGCTGGGTCCCCCCTGTCCTGCATCCTTCTTCTACACTGCCCTGAGGCCCCGCTCCACCTGTAGGGAGTCATACCGACTAAGCTGCCTAAACACCGGCCTCAGAGGACTGTCGCAGCGCTGGTGATCCTCACCAGACACCGCAGGTGGCGTCACGACCATCCCTATCCCATACAACTTCCCCCCTTCTTTTTTTAAGAGTGACCCCAGGGTACGGGCCCGGGAGCCGACCACTGTGACATCCCCCAAGATCAGGCAACAACAAGGCCCGGGCGCCGAGTCATCCCCATCCCCTGGGCTCGTCATCTCTTCATGGCGTCACGAACAGGATTCCGTACCCGCTGCAACGACGGAGTGTTGTGGCCGTTGCCACCGGGTACTGTGCACCTTTAATCAGAACTGTGTATTTAACTGTGGCGAAGATCGCCGCCATTGTTGTGCCGCCGAGCGGGAAGAAGGGCGTAACCGCGGGAAACTGAGAGGCGTACCTGCCGAAGCGCGCGAAGCCCCGGACACGCCCCACGCCTCGACGTCAAACCAGGAAGCGCCAGGTCCTGGAAGGAGCCCCGGTGAACGCTCTGACGTAGGACGCAAGCGACGCAAGGTCCTGAAGGAAGACCGTCACCTGCGGAGCTGCGGCCTACCGGAAGAAAAGAAAAGAAGGTAGGCCACGGTTCGCTAGGGGGGCGCCAGAATGTCAGAAGAACAGCACAATGCCGGAGTACCGGTTAACGGCCCTGATGATCAACCCGCGCCCGGCGCCGAGCAGGCTGAAGCAGCCGCTTCACCAGCAGGGCTTGTAACCCCTGTCATACCCATGGCCCTACCGTACATCCCTGGAGCGAAGTGGCTCCCCCAGTACAGCGGCAAACCAGATACCCTGTCTGGATTCAAAAGGAAAATATGCGGTATACTGGACATGTACTCTATGACAGGCAAGCAAAGAGCCGCTCTCGTATTAAGACAATTGACTGGTGCTGCGGAGCGAGAAGTAGAAACCTGGTCGGCTGCAGACCAGGAGTCAGTGTCCGCAATCTTTAAAAAGTTACAGACTGTCTTTGAGAATCGTACTGAGACAGACCTCCGGATGAGGTTCTACAACTGCTCTCAGCAACCGGGGGACAGTGTTCGAGACTATGCCTGGCATTTACAAGGGGCCCTGCGAGCTCTGAAACAGGTTAGTCCAACCAGCATCAATAATGAAAATAGAATGCTGAAGGAACAGTTTATCCGGGGACTGAGGTCTCAAGAGGAAAGCAGGACTGTGCGTTGGTGGTCCCTGGATCATCCAGATGCCACCTTTGACACCCTTAAGGACATGGCTATAAAAGGACTGCAGCCCCTGGAAACAACTGATATCCAATGTTACCAGGGTGGGGCCACCCCAGTGCCCGCAGCGTCCACCTTTTCCCCGGTGGCTGCTGAAGCCAAGGTTCTATCAACGTCCCCTAGTGAGCTGGACAGCCTGCGCTCTGAAGTGCGTCAGTTGAGCAAAACCCTGACCACTGTACTGAGTGCCCTGCAGCTGCGGACGGAGCCCGAGGCGGAAGGAAGGATCCTGCTAGCCGACAGCCCTGAGGATGTCCCCTGGATGAGAAGGAGGAGGACAACTCCACCCTCTGGGAGGACCAGCGACCAACGCCGCCCGCCAAAGGACCCCGTCTGCCACCGCTGCCACAAGACAGGTCACGTCGTCCGGAGCTGTCCTTTAAACAAGCAAACCCTGGGGCCGAGGGCCGACACCCAGGAGTAGACCCCTCAGGCCCATCAAACTGGTACCACAGGTTTGTGGGAGGAAGACGTTTCCTGTCCATCGTGCTGGATGGCATCGCGACACCTCCTCTGCTGGACACAGGATCTCAGGTGACCATCATGCCTGATGTCCTCTACAAAAGGTTCTGGTCCATAGATGAACTTCACCCACCAGATCCAAATCTTTCCGTGTATGCCTCAAACTTGCTTCCCCCTTAACCTAGTCGGGGTTAAGGATGTGGCAGTAAAGGTGGGAAGAGTGGAACTGAAGGACCAGGGACTAATTGTAGTAGAGACTAATCCTGATGATACAGACTTGTATATGGTACATGGCACAAATATTGTTAGTAACTGTTTGGGAGAAGTGTTGTTCTTGCTCCAACAGATAGCTGGCACTGCCAGACCAGGACAGAGAAGGGCGCTCCAGAAAGAGATCCGAGCCCTTATGTACCAGCAACAGGTAAAGCTAACAGGCGGTGAAATTGGTAATGTACGGGTGACAGAGCCGGTACCCATTGTTATTCCCCCGATGAGTGAAATGCTGATTTGGTGTAGAGCAGCAATAGGTCTCAAAGGACGGAGCTACCAGGCGGTAGTAGAGCCCCTTAGCTCGGAGCATAGACCTACACTCTTGACTGCCAGAGGGGTAGTGGATGTATGCAATGGGAGGGTGCCCGTAGGCCTCCTAAACTATGGGGAGGACGAGGTTAGATTACCACGCTACGCCACTGTTGCCATACTGTACACAGTAGATAACAACTCCATACACACGGCGAAGTCCTTAACCTCACCAGACGAAGTGGAGCATAATGACCCGGGAACCCAGGTGGAGGATTGGTGTCAACAGCTCCATGTTGGGACAGACATCACTCCTGCCCATCAGAAGCAGGGTGTACACCGGGTGGTTCAGGAGCAGGTATTCAGTAAACACCCACTTGACTTTGGGAGGATTAAAGGGGTACAACACCATATACCCACAGGTGACCATCCACCCATCAAAGAACGTTACAGGCCCATACCACCAGCACACTACCAGAAGGCGAAGGAGATGTTGCACGACATGAAGAAGGCAGGGGTAGTAAGGGATAGCTGTAGTTCCTGGGCAGCTCCCCTGGTCCTAGTCAGGAAAAAGGATGGACGCATGAGAATGTGTGTAGATTACAGACAGGTAAATCGCATAACACACAAAGATGCATACCCTTTGCCCCGTATAGAGGAATTCCTGGCTGCATTAAAGTCTGCAAATTACTTCTCCACCCTTGACCTCACTAGTGGGTACTGGCAAGTAGCTGTTGCTGAGGAGGATCGGGAGAAGACGGCCTTCACCACCCCGATGGGACTCTGCGAGTTCAACAGTATGCCGTTTGGACTCTGCAACGCCCCCGGAACATTCCAGAGATTAATGGAGTGCTGCCAGGGACACCGCAACTTCGAGACCGTACTGCTATACCTGGATGACGTGATAGTGTACTCCAAAACGTACGACGACCATTTGAAGCACCTGGCAGAGGTATTTGAGTTGCTGTCCCGGTATGGGATGAAGCTGAAGCCCTCCAAGTGCCACCTGCTCAAGTGAAAGGTATAGTACCTGGGGCACATCGTCAGTCCAGAAGGAGTAGCACCGAACACGGAGAAGGTCACTGCCATCCAGAAATGGCCAGAGCCGAAGAGCCTCAAGGAGGTACGTCAGTTTCTGGGACTAGTCGGGTATTACTGGAGGTTTGTGAAGGACTATACCAAGAAAGCGGCGCCTTTGCAAGATCTCCTGGTAGGACAGTCCGGGAGAGGCAGAAACCCCCCGTTCCAGTGGGGTAAGGAGCAAGCTGAATCCTTTGAGGTGATGAAGGGTATCCTGACCGGCAAAAAGATCCTAGCCTGCCCTGACTACAGCCAACCGTTCCTGCTGTACACTGATGCCAGCAACAAGGGATTGAGAGCTGTGTTAAGTCAGAAGCAGAATGGCCGAGAGAAGGTGATCGCCTATGCAAGCTGGAAGCTCCGCCCGACCGAGAGGAACCCAGAGAACTATAGCAGCTTCAAGTTGGAGTTCCTGGCCCTGGTCTGGGCCATCACCGAGCGGTTCAAGCACTACCTAGCCTCCAGTAAGTTCACTGCCTTCACTGATAATAACCCCTTGACTCATCTGGAAACAGCCAAGTTAGGAGCCATGGAACAACGATGGATGGCTCGGCTGTCAAACTACCAGTTCACCATTAAGTACCGGGCAGGCCGCAAGAATGCCAACGCCGATGCCCTGTCCAGGATGCCTCACCAGTCAGACACTGAAGAAGAAGTGGATGACCTGGAGGAGGTTGAGCTACCTGCCTTCCACCGTAATGAAGTGGTCCATGAGCAACGAGCCTCCAGGAGGCATCGCGGTAAGACGTTAAACCCTTTGCCTCAGCACAGCTGGAAGTAGACCCAGGACAGCGACCCGGTTGTCAGCCGTATCAAAGAACTGATAAACCAGGAAGGTTCCTCCCTGGAGAAGGACGCGTCTCCACAAGCCAAGCAACTGTGGAATGAGAGAAGACGGCTGTTCATCTATAGAGAGAACCTGTGCCAAAGGTACGTCAACCCGAGGACCCATGAGATGGTATGGCAGATCATAGTGCCCAGGATGGACATCCAGATGGTGTTGGAGGCCTACCACGATCAAGCAGGGCACTTTGGCTGGAAGAAGCTAGAAACCCTGCTGAAAGGTCGGTTTTATTGGGTTGGAATGCGCAGTTCCATAGAGAGGTGGTGCCGGGATTGTGGACCCTGTAGCCTCAGAAGAAAAGACTACAGCAGCCAGAAGGCACCCCTGCAACCCATCAAGACAACTCGACCCTTGGAGATCGTGGCCCTGGATCATGTCAAGCTGTCACCCAGCAGGTCAGGATATTCCTATGTCCTGACCATGGTGGATCACTACTCCCGGTTCCTGGTGGTCGCCCCCGTCAAGGATCTGACGGCAGAAACTGCGGCGAAGACATTTCAGGCATACTTCTGCTGGCCCCATGGATCCCCGGAGCAGGTGCTGACAGATCAAGGCTCAGCCTTTGAAGCCGAATTGTTCAAGGAGTTCTGCCATCTGTACGGGTGTAAAAAGATTCGGACTACACTGTACCACCCCCAAACCAACGGTCTCTGTGAAAAGATGAATAACATCGTCATCGACCTGCTGAAGACCTTACCACTAGAGGAGAGAAATCAGTGGCCAGACCTACTACCTGACCTGGTAGATCTGTACAACCACATACCTGTGAGTTCCACCAATTGTACTCCAGCATATCTCATGCGAGCAAGACCCGGGAAGTTGCCCATGGACCTGGAGCTTGGTGTAGTAGAACCAGAAGCAGATATGTCCACTGAGGACTGGGACACGACCAGACAGGAGCAGTACAGAAGAGTACAGGCCTGTGTTGAAGACAGTCTTACTCGGGTAAGGGACAAGCAGGAAGCCCACTACAATAAAAGTGCACCCGCAGAACCCTTCACATCAGGAGAAGTGGTGTTAAAGAGGAAAAGGAGAAACCACAAACTTGATGACCAGTGGGAGAGAGAACCCTACACTGTGTTAAATTCAAGATTTGATAACAAGAAGACCTGTTTGATTAGCAAAGACGGTGGAATAACGACTGCAACGGTATCTAGAGACCATCTGAAGTTGTGTCCAGACCTGCTAAAGCCCCAAGAAGAAGTGCCTCTCACCGTACCGGAGGAGCCTAAAGAAGCAGTACTCCATACTGACTTAGGAGATTTCCCGGCAGATTGGCCTCAACTAGGAGGAGCAGTAATAATACCTGTGATCCACTTCTTTCAACAGCCAGAAGACCCTCCACAGCAAGTAGAACCTGTAAGTGCTTCAGAAGAGCCTGCTCAAGAAGAATCCCCGGAAGAAGGATCCCCGGTTGGAGCAGAGCAAGAAGGCCCAGCCAATGGTATACTTGTCAGTCCCGTAGAGAGGTTAAGGCAACCCTGCAGTCCCCCAACACTTAGAACTGACAGAATGGGAGGTAGTACAAACACCAGTACCACACGCATCCCAGTACCACGTAGGTCGACACGTAGCACACGAGGTCACACCCCTGTCAGATACAGAGAATAGAGAAGGAAACTCTGACAGTGTAGATAGTTGCCCCTGGGGTATTGTCTTGTGTATTTTCGTGTATGTGTATCTTGATATGTGCTTTGCCTTACTAATGGACAATTTAAGTGATATGGACACTTCCCTTGTTATCTCTAGTTACCCGTAAGGGTACATAAAGAACTTTGTGGCTGAGGACTGTGTGCAGCCCAAAAACTGTTTGCTGTAAATAATTGCACTCCCTGGAGTGCCCCTTTAGGTGACCTCAGAACAAAAACCTGTCTGGCTTGGCAGAAGTGGAGGTCCAACTCAGGATCGCCATGCCCTGCAGCCACCCCAGGGCCAACGTTGAGGGTTTGCTTTGGACAGGTCCCTCAAGCTACCTCACACTTTACCCGTGAGATGGACACCCTGTCAGGGAACCTCACCGGAACAGACTTAAATTCTGAGGTTGCTTATTGTATGTATGTATATATTTATTATTTAAAATGTTTTATTATGCAACGTTCAAACAAAGTGCCTCCCATAAAGGGAAGAGTTAATGTTGTTACCTGTTATAAAAATTACTTCAGTCCTGGAGTACTGAGCTTTGCTAGGGGGGAATGTGGCGCCCTGCTGTGCATTGGTGCCACAGATCCCAGAGGGGTGCATGGATGAACTTCTCCACAAGAGGCCCTCATAGCATTCACACACCTCCACCCTACCACCTCAGACCACCAGAGGGAGCCCGGATAGGGATATATATACTGGAGGGTGGAGTTAGGCAGGCAGTCTAGAGAACAGTTTCCTCAGAGGATAGAGTTGGTTCCAGTCCCTGCAGAAGATGAGCCTGAGAGAGGTCAGTCTGCAGTGGAGCTCAGTCAGTTCCTCTAGAGAGAGTTCAGACTCAGTGAGCTCAGATTAGTGAGCCAGGAGCGTCCCGACGCTCAGAGAGCGGCGAAGAGTAGCGAGGCCTCCTGCCCGTGTGAAGCCTAGTGAGGGCCCCGAGCGTGGCCGAAGGCGAGTGAGTAAGCAACCAACATAGGGGGCAGAGTAGCTTAACCAGCACACCCCAAAACCATTTACCGGACACCGGGTCCGCGCCTTTCGGGGGGCCTATATCCCCAGCAGGAATAACCGGAACCCCTGGAGAACTATACGTCCCAGGTTCACCAGAAGCTGACTGTTATACCAGGGTCAGGAGTCACGAAGGCCCCAGAGACCAGGGAGTGTGAACTCCAACAGAAGGCCCTACCACCAGGTCAGCAGGTGCAATACAGAGACCGAGTTAGGCCTAGCTCCAGGCAGGCCGGAAACTCATCCAAGAAAGGCAAGTAACAGGAGGCCCTATACCCGCTCACTGGGGAGAGTCCTGATATGCACCCTTCACCCTAAAGTGCCCTGGATCGTGCATGAAACACCACCAGTAAAGGTACTGAAGTGAACTGTTGTGTGTGTGCCGGCTCTTCCTCTGACCCGGCTGGGTCTCCCCTGTCCTGCATCCTTCTTCTACACTGCCCTGAGGCCCCGCTCCACCTGTAGGGAGTCGTACCGACTAAGCTGCCTAAACACCGGCCTCAGAGGACTGTCGCAGCGCTGGTGATCCTCACCAGACACCGCAGGTGGCGTCACGAACATCCCTATCCCATACAACTTCCCCCCTTCTTTTTTTAAGAGTGACCCCAGGGTACGGGCCCGGGAGCCGACCACTGTGACATCCCCCAAGATCAGGCAACAACAAGGCCCGGGCGCCGAGTCGTCCCCATCCCCTGGGCACATCAGATTTACATCCTGTATCTCCGCTTTCTATTGTAAAAAGCAATACTGATATCTTTTGCAATATGTGGGATCTACAAGGAACAAGGAGGGTAACATTGTGTGGATGGGTGTGTATTCAACCATATCTACACCCCCAATTTCTTCACCCACATCTCAACATCTTATTCTTACAGATTGGAAAGGAATAAGCTACCGGAAACTTCTTGCATCCAATTGGCGTCTGTAATAAAAGATAACCGGTCCTTGAAGAAACTATATCTGTCTGGTAATGATCTGTCTGGTCCTCACTTCAATGTCTTGATGGAGGCTCTGTCCAGTCCAGACTGCAGAATAGAGGCATTAGAGTGAGTATAAGAGACGTGTACAGGACAGAGACGTGTGAGTATAAGAGACGTGTACAGGACGGAGACGTGCGAGTATAAGAGACGTGTACAGGACGGAGACGTGCGAGTATAAGAGACTTGTACAGGACGGAGACGTGTGAGTATAAGAGACGTGTACAGGACGGAGACGTGCGGGTATAAGAGACGTGTACAGGACGGAGACGTGCGAGTATAAGAGACGTGTACAGGACGGAGACGTGCGAGTATAAGAGACGTGTACAGGACGGAGACGTGCGAGTATAAGAGACGTGTACAGGACGGAGACGTGCGGGTATAAGAGACGTGTACAGGACGGAGACGTGCGAGTATAAGAGACGTGTACAGGACGGAGACGTGCGAGTATAAGAGACGTGTACAGGACGGAGACGTGCGAGTATAAGAGACGTGTACAGGACGGAGACGTGTGAATATAAGAGACGTGTACAGGACGGAGACGTGCGAGTATAAGAGACGTGTACAGGATGGAGACGTGCGAGTTTAAGAGACATGTACAGGACGGAGACGTGCGGGTATAAGAGACGTGTACAGGACGGAGATGTGTGAGTATAAGAGACATGTATAGGACAGAGACGTGCGGGTATAAGAGATGTCTACAGGACGGAGACGTGCGAGTATAAGAGACATGTACAGGACGGAGACGTGCGAGTATAAGAGACGAGTACAGGATGGAGACGTGTGAGTATAAGAGATGTGTACAGAACGGAGACGTGCGAGTATAAGAGACTTGTACAGGACGGAGACGTGCGAGTATAAGAGACGTGTACAGGATGGAGAAGTGCGAGTATAAGAGACGTGTACAGAACGGAGACGTGCGAGTATAAGAGACTTGTACAGGACGGACACGTGCGAGTATAAAAGATGTGTACAGGACAGAGACGTGCGAGTATAACAGACATGTACAGGACAGAGACGTGCGGGTATAAGAGACGTGTACACGATGGAGACGTGCGAGTATAAGAGACGTGTACAGGACGGAGACGTGCGAGTATAAGAGATGTGTACAGAACGGAGACGTGCGAGTATAAGAGACTTGTACAGGACGGAGACGTGCGAGTATAAGAGACGTGTACAGGATGGAGAAGTGCGAGTATAAGAGACGTGTACAGAACGGAGACGTGCGAGTATAAGAGACTTGTACAGGACGGAGACGTGCGAGTATAAAAGATGTGTACAGGACAGAGACGTGCGAGTATAACAGACATGTACAGGACAGAGACGTGCGGGTATAAGAGACGTGTACACGATGGAGACGTGCGAGTATAAGAGACGTGTACAGGATGGAGACGTGCGAGTATAAGAGACGTGTACAGAACGGAGACGTGCGAGTATAAGAGACTTGTACAGGACGGAGACGTGCGAGTATAAAAGATGTGTACAGGACAGAGACGTGCGAGTATAAGAGACATGTACAGGAGAGAGACGTGCGGGTATAAGAGACGTGTACACGATGGAGACGTGCGAGTATAAGAGACGTGTACAGGATGGAGACGTGCGAGTATAAGAGACGTGTACAGGATGGAGACGTGCGAGTATAAGAGATGTGTACAGGATGGAGACATGCGAGTATAAGAGACGTGTACAGGATGGAGACGTGCGAGTATAAGAGACGTGTACAGGACGGAGACGTGCGAGTATAAGAGACGTGTACAGGACGGAGACATGCGAGTATAAGGGACATGTACAGGATGGAGACGTGCGAGTATAAGAGACGTGTACAGGATGGAGACGTGCGAGTATAAGAGACGTGTACAGGATGGAGACGTGCGAGTATAAGAGACGTGTACAGGATGGAGACGTGCGAGTATAAGAGACATGTACAGGATGGAGACGTGCGAGTATAAGAGACGTGTACAGGATGGAGACGTGCGAGTATAAGAGACGTGTACAGGACGGAGACATGCGAGTATAAGAGACGTGTACAGGACGGAGATGTGCGAGTATAAGAGACGTGTACAGGATGGAGACATGCGAGTATAAGAGACGTGTACAGGACGGAGATGTGCGAGTATAAGAGACGTGTACAGGATGGAGACATGCGAGTATAAGAGACGTGTACAGGATGGAGACGTGCGAGTATAAGAGACGTGTACAGGACAGAGACGTGCGGGTATAAGAGACGTGTACAGGATGGAGACGTGCGAGTATAAGTAACATGTACAGGACGGAGACGTGCGAGTATAAGAGACGTGTACAGGACGGAGATGTGCGAGTATAAGAGACCTGTACAGGACGGAGACGTGTGAGTATAAGAGACGTGTACAAGATGGAGACGTGCGAGTATAAGAGACGTGTACAGGATGGAGACGTGCGAGTATAAGAGACCTGTACAGGACGGAGACGTGTGAGTATAAGAGACGTGTACAGGATGGAGACGTGCGAGTATAAGAGACCTGTACAGGACGGAGACATGTGAGTATAAGAGACGTGTACAGGACGGAGATGTGCGAGTATAAGAGACATGTAAAGTATGGAGACGTGCGAGTATAAGAGACGTGTACAGGATGGAGATGTGCGAGTATAAGAGACGTGTACAGGACGGAGACGTGCGAGTAAAAGAGACTTGTACAGGACGGATACGTGCGAGTATAAAAGATGTGTACAAGACAGAGACGTGCGAGTATAAGAGACGTGTACAGGACAGAGACGTGCGCGTATAACAGACGTGTACAGGACGGAGACGTGCGAGTATAAGAGACGTGTACAGGATGGAGACGTGCGAGTATAAGAGACGTGTACAGGACGGAGACGTGCGAGTATAAGAGACGTGTACAGGATGGAGACGTGCGAGTATAAGAGACGTGTACAGGATGGAGACGTGCGAGTATAAGAGACGTGTACAAGACGGAGACGTGCGAGTATAAGAGACGTGTACAGGATGGAGACGTGCGCATATAACAGACGTGTACAGGACGGAGACGTGCGAGTATAAGAGACGTGTACAGGATGGAGACGTGCGAGTATAAGAGACGTGTACAGGATGGAAACGTGCGAGTATAAGAGACGTGTACAGGACGGAGACGTGCGAGTATAAGAGACGTGTACAGGATGGAGACGTGCGAGTATAAGAGACGTGTACAGGACGGAGACGTGCGAGTATAAGAGATGTGTACAGGACGGAGACGTGTGAGTATAAGAGACGTGTACAGGACGGAGACGTGCGAGTATAAGAGATGTGTACAGGACGGAGACGTGCGAGTATAAGGGACATGTACAGGACGGAGACTTGCGAGTATAAGAGACGTGTACAGGACGGAGACGTGCGGGTATAAGAGACGTGTACAGGATGGAGACGTGCGAGTATAAGAGACATGAACAGGACAGAGACGTGCGGGTATAACAGACGTGTACAGGACGGAGACGTGCGAGTATAAGAGACGTGTACAGGACAGAGACGTGCGAGTATAAGGGACATGTACAGGACGGAGACGTGCGGGTATAAGGGACATGTACAGGACGGAGACGTGCGGGTATAAGAGACGTGTACAGGATGGAGACGTGCGAGTATAAGAGATGTGTACAGGACTGAGACGTGTGAGTATAAGAGATGTGAACAGGACTGAGACGTGCGAGTATAAGAGACGTGTACAGGACGGAGACGTGCGAGTATAAGAGACGTGTACAGTACGGAGACGTGCAAGTATAAGAGACGTGTACAGGACGGAGACGTGCGAGTTTAAGAGACATGTACAGGACGGAGACGTGCGGGTATAAGAGACGTGTACAGGACGGAGACGTGTGAGTATAAGAGACATGTATAGGACAGAGACGTGCGGGTATAAGAGATGTCTACAGGACGGAGACGTGCGAGTATAAGAGACATGTACAGGATGGAGACGTGCGAGTATGAGAGACGTGAACAGGACGGAGACGTGCGAGTATAAGAGACGTGTACAGAACGGAGACGTGCGAGTATAAGAGACATGTACAGGACAGAGACGTGCGGGTATAAGAGACTTGTACAGGATGGAGACGTGCGAGTATAAGAGACGTGTACAGGATGGAGACGTGCGAGTATAAGAGACGTGTACAGGATGGAGACGTGCGAGTATAAGAGACATGTACAGGACAGAGACGTGCGGGTATAAGAGACTTGTACAGGATGGAGACGTGCGAGTATAAGAGACGTGTACAGGATGGAGACGTGCGAGTATAAGAGACGTGTACAGGATGGAGACGTGCGAGTATAAGAGACGTGTACAGGATGGAGACGTGCGAGTATAAGAGACGTGTACAGGATGGAGACGTGCGAGTATAAGAGACGTGTACAGGATGGAGACGTGCGAGTATAAGAGACGTGTACAGGACGGAGACGTGCGAGTATAAGAGACGTGTACAGGATGGAGACGTGCGAGTATAAGAGACGTGTACAGGATGGAGACGTGCGAGTATAAGAGACGTGTACAGGACAGAGACGTGCGAGTATAAGAGACGTGTAAAGGATGGAGACGTGCGAGTATAAGAGACGTGTACAGGATGGAGACGTGCGAGTATAAGAGACGTGTACAGGATGGAGACGTGCCAGTATAAGAGACGTGTACAGGATGGAGACGTGCGACTATAAGAGAAGTGTACAGGACGGAGACGTGCGAGTATAAGAGACGTGTACAGGATGGAGACATGCGAGTATAAGAGACGTGTACAGGATGGAGACATGCGAGTATAAGAGACGTGTACAGGATGGAGACTTGCGAGTATAAGAGACGTGTACAGGACGGAGTGGTGCGAGTATAAGAGACGTGTACAGGATGGAGACGTGTGAGTATAAGAGACGTGTACAGGACGGAGATGTGCGAGTATAAGAGACGTGTACAGGATGGAGACGTGTGAGTATAAGTGACATGTACACGACGGAGACTTGCGAGTATAAGAGACGTGTACAGGACGGAGTGGTGCGAGTATAAGAGACGTGTACAGGATGGAGACATGCGAGTATAAGAGACGTGTACAGGATGGAGACGTGCGAGTATAAGAGACGTGTACAGGACGGAGACATGCGAGTATAAGAGACGTGTACAGGACGGAGATGTGCGAGTATAAGAGACATGTACAGGACGGAGACGTGAGAGTATAAGAGACGTGTACAGGACGGAGACATGCGAGTATAAGAGACGTGTACAGGATGGAGACGTGCGAGTATAAGAGACGTGTACAGGATGGAGACGTGTGAGTATATGAGACGTGTACAGGATGGAGATGTGCGAGTATAAGAGACGTGTACAGGATGGAGACGTGCGAGTATAAGAGACGTGTACAGGACAGAGACGTGTGGGTATAAGAGACGTGTACAGGATGGAGACATGCGAGTATAAGAGACGTGTACAGGATGGAGACGTGTGAGTATAAGAGACATGTACAGGACGGAGACGTGCGAGTATAAGAGATGTGTACAGGACGGAGACGTGCGAGAATAAGGGACATGTACAGGACGGAGACGTGCGAGTATAAGAGACGTGTACAGGATTGAGACGTGTGAGTATAAGAGACGTGTACAGGACGGAGACGTGCGAGTGTAAGAGATGTGTACAGGACGGAGACGTGCGAGTATAAGGGACATGTACAGGACGGAGACTTGCGAGTATAAGAGACGTGTACAGGACGGAGACGTGCCAGTATAAGAGACGTGTACAGGATGGAGACATGCGAGTATAAGAGACGTGTACAGGATGGAGACGTGCGAGTATAAGAGACGTGTACAGGACGGAGTGGTGCGAGTATAAGAGACATGTACAGGATGGAGACGTGCGAGTATAAGAGACGTGTACAGGATGGAGACGTGCGAGTATAAGAGACGTGTACAGGATGGAGACGTGCGAGTATAAGAGACGTGTACAGGATGGAGACGTGCGAGTATAAGACACGTGTACAGGACGGAGACGTGCGAGTATAAGAGACGTGTACAGGATGGAGACGTGCGAGTATAAGAGACGTGTACAGGATGGAGACGTGCCAGTATAAGAGACGTGTACAGGATGGAGACGTGCGACTATAAGAGAAGTGTACAGGACGGAGACGTGCGAGTATAAGAGACGTGTACAGGATGGAGACATGCGAGTATAAGAGACGTGTACAGGATGGAGACATGCGAGTATAAGAGATGTGTACAGGATGGAGACGTGCGAGTGTAAGAGACGTGTACAGGACGGAGACTTGCGAGTATAAGAGACGTGTACAGGACGGAGTGGTGCGAGTATAAGAGACGTGTACAGGATGGAGACGTGTGAGTATAAGAGACGTGTACAGGACGGAGATGTGCGAGTATAAGAGACGTATACAGGACGGAGTGGTGCGAGTATAAGAGACGTGTACAGGACGGAGACGTGTGAGTATAAGTGACATGTACAGGACGGAGACTTGCGAGTATAAGAGACGTGTACAGGACGGAGTGGTGCGAGTATAAGAGACGTGTACAGGATGGAGACGTGTGAGTATAAGTGACATGTACAGGACGGAGACTTGCGAGTATAAGAGACGTGTACAGGACGGAGTGGTGCGAGTATAAGAGACGTGTACAGGATGGAGACGTGCGGGTATAAGAGACGTGTACAGGATGGAGACATGCGAGTATAAGAGACGTGTACAGGATGGAGACGTGCGAGTATAAGAGACGTGTACAGGACGGAGACATGCGAGTATAAGAGACGTGTACAGGACGGAGATGTGCGAGTATAAGAGACATGTACAGGACGGAGACGTGAGAGTATAAGAGACGTGTACAGGACGGAGACATGTGAGTATAAGAGACGTGTACAGGACGGAGACGTGCGAGTATAAGAGACGTGTACAGGATGGAGACGTGCGAGTATAAGAGACGTGTACAGGATGGAGACGTGTGAGTATATGAGACGTGTACAGGATGGAGATGTGCGAGTATAAGAGACGTGTACAGGATGGAGACGTGCGAGTATAAGAGACGTGTACAGGACAGAGACGTGCGAGTATAAGAAACGTGTACAGGATGGAGACATGCGAGTATAAGAGACGTGTACAGGACGGAGACGTGCGAGTATAAGAGACGTGTACAGGACGGAGATGTGCGAGTATAAGAGACGTGTACAGGATGGAGCCGTGCGAGTATAAGAGACGTGTACAGGACGGAGACATGCGAGTATAAGAGACGTGTACAGGATGGAGACGTGCGAGTATAAGAGACGTGTACAGGACGGAGATGTGCGAGTATAAGAGACGTGTACAGGATGGAGACGTGCGAGTATAAGAGACGTGTACAGGATGGAGACGTGCGAGTATAAGAGACGTGTACAGGACGGAGACGTGCGAGTATAAGAGACATGTAAAGGATGGAGACGTGCGAGTATAAGAGACGTGTACAGGATGGAGACGTGCGAGTATAAGAGACGTGTACAGGATGGAGACGGGCGAGTATAAGAGACGTGTACAGGATGGAGACATGCGAGTATAAGAGACGTGTACAGGATGGAGACGTGCGAGTATAAGAGACGTGTACAGGACGGAGATGTGCGAGTATAAGAGACGTGTACAGGATGGAGACGTGCGAGTATAAGAGACGTGTACAGGACTCAGATGTGCGAGTATAAGAGACATGTAAAGGATGGAGACGTGCGAGTATAAGAGACGTGTACAGGATGGAGACGTGCGAGTATAAGAGACGTGTACAGGACGGAGATGTGCGAGTATAAGTGACATGTACAGGACGGAGACGTGCGAGTATAAGAGACGTGTACAGGATGGAGACGTGCGAGTATAAGAGACGTGTACAGGACAGAGACGTGCGGGTATAAGAGACGTGTACAGGATGGAGACATGCGAGTATAAGAGACGTGTACAGGACGGAGACATGCGAGTATAAGAGACGTGTACAGGACGGTGATGTGCGAGTATAAGAGACGTGTACAGGATGGAGACGTGCGAGTATAAGAGACGTGTACAGGACTCAGATGTGCGAGTATAAGAGACATGTAAAGGATGGAGACGTGCGAGTATAAGAGACGTGTACAGGATGGAGACGTGCGAGTATAAGAGACGTGTACAGGACGGAGACATGCGAGTATAAGGGACATGTGGAGGACGGAGATGTGCGAGTATAAGAGACGTGTACAGGATGGAGACGTGCGAGTATAAGAGACGTGTACAGGATGGAGACGTGCGAGTATAAGAGACGTGTACAGGACGGAGACGTGCGAGTATAAGAGACATGTACAGGATGGAGACATGCGAGTATAAGAGACGTGTACAGGATGGAGACGTGTGAGTATAAGAGACGTGTACAGGACGGAGACGTGCGGGTATAAGAGACGTGTACAGGATGGAGACGTGCGAGTATAAGAGATGTGTACAGGACTGAGACGTGTGAGTATAAGAGATGTGAACAGGACTGAGACGTGCGAGTATAAGAGACGTGTACAGGACGGAGACGTGCGAGTATAAGAGACGTGTACAGTACGGAGACGTGCAGGTATAAGAGACGTGTACAGGACGGAGACGTGCGAGTTTAAGAGACATGTACAGGACGGAGACGTGCGGGTATAAGAGACGTGTACAGGACGGAGACGTGTGAGTATAAGAGACATGTATAGGACAGAGACGTGCGGGTATAAGAGATGTCTACAGGACGGAGACGTGCGAGTATAAGAGACATGTACAGGATGGAGACGTGCGAGTATGAGAGACGTGAACAGGACGGAGACGTGCGAGTATAAGAGACGTGTACAGAACGGAGACGTGCGGGTATAAGAGACTTGTACAGGATGGAGACGTGCGAGTATAAGAGACGTGTACAGGATGGAGACGTGCGAGTATAAGAGACGTGTACAGGATGGAGACGTGCGAGTATAAGAGACATGTACAGGACAGAGACGTGCGGGTATAAGAGACTTGTACAGGATGGAGACGTGCGAGTATAAGAGACGTGTACAGGATGGAGACGTGCGAGTATAAGAGACGTGTACAGGATGGAGACGTGCGAGTATAAGAGACGTGTACAGGATGGAGACGTGCGAGTATAAGAGACGTGTACAGGATGGAGACGTGCGAGTATAAGAGACGTGTACAGGATGGAGACGTGCGAGTATAAGAGACGTGTACAGGACGGAGACGTGCGAGTATAAGAGACGTGTACAGGATGGAGACGTGCGAGTATAAGAGACGTGTACAGGATGGAGACGTGCGAGTATAAGAGACGTGTACAGGATGGAGACGTGCGAGTATAAGAAACGTGTACAGGATGGAGACGTGCCAGTATAAGAGACGTGTACAGGATGGAGACGTGCGACTATAAGAGAAGTGTACAGGACGGAGACGTGTGAGTATAAGAGACGTGTACAGGATGGAGACATGCGAGTATAAGAGACGTGTACAGGATGGAGACATGCGAGTATAAGAGATGTGTACAGGATGGAGACTTGCGAGTATAAGAGACGTGTACAGGACGGAGTGGTGCGAGTATAAGAGACGTGTACAGGATGGAGACTTGCGAGTATAAGAGACGTGTACAGGACGGAGTGGTGCGAGTATAAGAGACGTGTACAGGATGGAGACGTGTGAGTATAAGAGACGTGTACAGGACGGAGATGTGCGAGTATAAGAGACGTGTACAGGATGGAGACGTGTGAGTATAAGTGACATGTACAGGACGGAGACTTGCGAGTATAAGAGACGTGTACAGGACGGAGTGGTGCGAGTATAAGAGACGTGTACAGGATGGAGACATGCGAGTATAAGAGACGTGTACAGGATGGAGACGTGCGAGTATAAGAGACGTGTACAGGACGGAGACATGCGAGTATAAGAGACGTGTACAGGACGGAGATGTGCGAGTATAAGAGACATGTACAGGACGGAGACGTGAGAGTATAAGAGACGTGTACAGGACGGAGACATGCGAGTATAAGAGACGTGTACAGGATGGAGACGTGCGAGTATAAGAGACGTGTACAGGATGGAGACGTGTGAGTATATGAGACGTGTACAGGATGGAGATGTGCGAGTATAAGAGACGTGTACAGGATGGAGACGTGCGAGTATAAGAGACGTGTACAGGACAGAGACGTGCGGGTATAAGAGACGTGTACAGGATGGAGACATGCGAGTATAAGAGACGTGTACAGGATGGAGACGTGTGAGTATAAGAGACATGTACAGGACGGAGACGTGCGAGTATAAGAGATGTGTACAGGACGGAGACGTGCGAGAATAAGGGACATGTACAGGACGGAGACTTGCGAGTATAAGAGACGTGTACAGGATGGAGACGTGCGAGTATAAGAGACGTGTACAGGATTGAGACGTGTGAGTATAAGAGACGTGTACAGGACGGAGACGTGCGAGTGTAAGAGATGTGTACAGGACGGAGACGTGCGAGTATAAGGGACATGTACAGGACGGAGACTTGCGAGTATAAGAGACGTGTACAGGATGGAGACATGCGAGTATAAGAGACGTGTACAGGATGGAGACGTGCGAGTATAAGAGACGTGTACAGGACGGAGTGGTGCGAGTATAAGAGACATGTACAGGATGGAGACGTGCGAGTATAAGAGACGTGTACAGGATGGAGACGTGCGAGTATAAGAGACGTGTACAGGATGGAGACGTGCGAGTATAAGAGACGTGTACAGGATGGAGACGTGCGAGTATAAGACACGTGTACAGGACGGAGACGTGCGAGTATAAGAGACGTGTACAGGATGGAGACGTGCGAGTATAAGAGACGTGTACAGGATGGAGACGTGCCAGTATAAGAGACGTGTACAGGATGGAGACGTGCGACTATAAGAGAAGTGTACAGGACGGAGACGTGCGAGTATAAGAGACGTGTACAGGATGGAGACATGCGAGTATAAGAGACTTGTACAGGATGGAGACATGCGAGTATAAGAGATGTGTACAGGATGGAGACGTGCGAGTGTAAGAGACGTGTACAGGACGGAGACTTGCGAGTATAAGAGACGTGTACAGGACGGAGTGGTGCGAGTATAAGAGACGTGTACAGGATGGAGACGTGTGAGTATAAGAGACGTGTACAGGACGGAGATGTGCGAGTATAAGAGACGTATACAGGACGGAGTGGTGCGAGTATAAGAGACGTGTACAGGACGGAGACGTGTGAGTATAAGTGACATGTACAGGACGGAGACTTGCGAGTATAAGAGACGTGTACAGGACGGAGTGGTGCGAGTATAAGAGACGTGTACAGGATGTAGACGTGTGAGTATAAGTGACATGTACAGGACGGAGACTTGCGAGTATAAGAGACGTGTACAGGACGGAGTGGTGCGAGTATAAGAGACGTGTACAGGATGGAGACGTGCGGGTATAAGAGACGTGTACAGGATGGAGACATGCGAGTATAAGAGACGTGTACAGGATGGAGACGTGCGAGTATAAGAGACGTGTACAGGACGGAGACATGCGAGTATAAGAGACGTGTACAGGACGGAGATGTGCGAGTATAAGAGACATGTACAGGACGGAGACGTGAGAGTATAAGAGACGTGTACAGGACGGAGACATGCGAGTATAAGAGACGTGTACAGGATGGAGACGTGCGAGTATAAGAGACGTGTACAGGATGGAGACGTGTGAGTATATGAGACGTGTACAGGATGGAGATGTGCGAGTATAAGAGACGTGTACAGGATGGAGACGTGCGAGTATAAGAGACGTGTACAGGACAGAGACGTGCGGGTATAAGAGACGTGTACAGGATGGAGACATGCGAGTATAAGAGACGTGTACAGGACGGAGACGTGCGAGTATAAGAGACGTGTACAGGACGGAGATGTGCGAGTATAAGAGACGTGTACAGGATGGAGCCGTGCGAGTATAAGAGACGTGTACAGGACGGAGACATGCGAGTATAAGAGACGTGTACAGGATGGAGACGTGCGAGTATAAGAGACGTGTACAGGACGGAGATGTGCGAGTATAAGAGACGTGTACAGGATGGAGACGTGCGAGTATAAGAGACGTGTACAGGATGGAGACGTGCGAGTATAAGAGACGTGTACAGGACGGAGACGTGCGAGTATAAGAGACATGTAAAGGATGGAGACGTGCGAGTATAAGAGACGTGTACAGGATGGAGACGTGCGAGTATAAGAGACGTGTACAGGATGGAGACGGGCGAGTATAAGAGACGTGTACAGGATGGAGACATGCGAGTATAAGAGACGTGTACAGGATGGAGACGTGCGAGTATAAGAGACGTGTACAGGACGGAGATGTGCGAGTATAAGAGACGTGTACAGGATGGAGACGTGCGAGTATAAGAGACGTGTACAGGACTCAGATGTGCGAGTATAAGAGACATGTAAAGGATGGAGACGTGCGAGTATAAGAGACGTGTACAGGATGGAGACGTGCGAGTATAAGAGACGTGTACAGGACGGAGATGTGCGAGTATAAGTGACATGTACAGGACGGAGACGTGCGAGTATAAGAGACGTGTACAGGATGGAGACGTGCGAGTATAAGAGACGTGTACAGGAGAGAGACGTGCGGGTATAAGAGACGTGTACAGGATGGAGACATGCGAGTATAAGAGACGTGTACAGGACGGAGACATGCGAGTATAAGAGACATGTACAGGACGGTGATGTGCGAGTATAAGAGACGTGTACAGGATGGAGACGTGCGAGTATAAGAGACGTGTACAGGACTCAGATGTGCGAGTATAAGAGACATGTAAAGGATGGAGACGTGCGAGTATAAGAGACGTGTACAGGATGGAGACGTGCGAGTATAAGAGACGTGTACAGGACGGAGACATGCGAGTATAAGGGACATGTGGAGGACGGAGATGTGCGAGTATAAGAGACGTGTACAGGATGGAGACGTGCGAGTATAAGAGACGTGTACAGGATGGAGACGTGCGAGTATAAGAGACGTCTACAGGACGGAGACGTGCGAGTATAAGAGACATGTACAGGATGGAGACATGCGAGTATAAGAGACGTGTACAGGATGGAGACGTGCGAGTATAAGAGACGTGTACAGGATGGAGACGTGCGAGTATAAGAGACGTGTACAGGATGGAGACGTGCGAGTATAAGAGACGTGTACAGGACGGAGACGTGCGATTATAAGAGACGTGTACAGGATGGAGACGTGCGAGTATAAGAGACGTGTACAGGATGGAGACGTGCGAGTATAAGAGACGTGTACAGGACGGAGACGTGCGAGTATAAGAGACGTGTACAGGATGGAGACGTGCGAGTATAAGAGACGTGTACAGGATGGAGACGTGCGAGTATAAGAGACGTGTACAAGACGGAGACGTGCGAGTATAAGAGACGTGTACAGGATGGAGACGTGTGAGTATAAGAGACATGTACAGGACGGAGACGTGCGAGTATAAGAGATGTGTACAGGACGGAGACGTGCGAGAATAAGGGACATGTACAGGACGGAGACGTGCGAGTATAAGAGACGTGTACAGGATGGAGACGTGTGAGTATAAGAGACGTGTACAGGACGGAGACGTGCGAGTGTAAGAGATGTGTACAGGACGGAGACGTGCGAGTATAAGAGACGTGTACAGGATGGAGACATGCGAGTATAAGAGACGTGTACAGGATGGAGACATGCGAGTATAAGAGACGTGTACAGGATGGAGACGTGCGAGTATAAGAGACGTGTACAGGACAGAGTGGTGCGAGTATAAGAGACGTGTACAGGATGGAGACGTGTGAGTATAAGAGACGTGTACAGGACGGAGACGTGCCAGTA
This sequence comes from Phyllobates terribilis, assembly GCF_046119375.1. Taxonomy (NCBI): domain Eukaryota; kingdom Metazoa; phylum Chordata; class Amphibia; order Anura; family Dendrobatidae; genus Phyllobates; species Phyllobates terribilis. Next base: position 139,358,308 of record NW_027362767.1, read on the forward strand.
TAAGAGACGTGTACAGGATGGAGACATGCGAGTATAAGAGACGTGTACAGGATGGAGACGTGCGAGTATAAGAGACGTGTACAGGACAGATTGGTGCGAGTATAAGAGACGTGTACAGGATGGAGACGTGTGAGTATAAGAGACGTGTACAGGACGGAGTGGTGCGAGTATAAGAGACGTGTACAGGATGGAGACGTGTGAGTATAAGAGACGTGTACAGGACGGAGACTTGCGAGTATAAGAGACGTGTACAGGACGGAGACATGCGAGTATAAGACACGTGTACAGGATGGAGACGTGCGAGTATAAGAGACGTGTACAGGATGGAGACGTGCGAGTATAAGAGACGTGTACAGGACGGAGACATGCGAGTATAAGAGACGTGTACAGGACGGAGATGTGCGAGTATAAGAGACATGTACAGGACGGAGACGTGAGAGTATAAGAGACGTGTACAGGACGGAGACATGCGAGTATAAGAGACGTGTACAGGATGGAGACGTGCGAGTATAAGAGACGTGTACAGGATGGAGACGTGCGCGTATAAGAGACGTGTACAGGACGGAGACATGCGAGTATAAGAGACGTGTACAGGACGGAGATGTGCGAGTATAAGAGACGTGTACAGGATGGAGACGTGCGAGTATAAGAGACGTGTACAGGACTCAGATGTGCGAGTATAAGAGACATGTAAAGGATGGAGACGTGCGAGTATAAGAGACGTGTACAGGATGGAGACGTGCGAGTATAAGAGACGTGTACAGGACGGAGACATGCGAGTATAAGGGACATGTACAGGACGGAGATGTGCGAGTATAAGAGACGTGTACAGGACTCAGATGTGCGAGTATAAGAGACATGTAAAGGATGGAGACGTGTGAGTATAAGAGACATGTACAGGAGGGAGACGTGCGAGTATAAGAGACGTGTACAGGATGGAGACGTGCGAGTATAAGAGACGTGTACAGGATGGAGACGTGCGAGTATAAGAGACGTGTACAGGACGGAGACATGCGAGTATAAGGGACATGTACAGGACGGAGATGTGCGAGTATAAGAGACGTGTACAGGACGGAGACGTGCGAGTATAAGAGACATGTACAGGATGGAGACATGCGAGTATAAGAGACGTGTACAGGATGGAGACGTGCGAGTATAAGAGACGTGTACAGGATGGAGACGTGCGTGTATAAGAGACGTGTACAGGATGGAGACGTGCGAGTATAAGAGACGTGTACAGGACGGAGACGTGCGAGTATAAGAGACGTGTACAGGATGGAGACGTGCGAGTATAAGAGACGTGTACAGGATGGAGACGTGCGAGTATAAGAGACGTGTACAGGACGGAGACGTGCGAGTATAAGAGACGTGTACAGGATGGAGACGTGCGAGTATAAGAGACGTGTACAGGATGGAGACGTGCGAGTATAAGAGACGTGTTCAAGACGGAGACGTGCGAGTATAAGAGACGTGTACAGGATGGAGACGTGTGAGTATAAGAGACATGTACAGGACGGAGACGTGCGAGTATAAGAGATGTGTACAGGACGGAGACGTGCGAGAATAAGGGACATGTACAGGACGGAGACGTGCGAGTATAAGAGACGTGTACAGGATTGAGACGTGTGAGTATAAGAGACGTGTACAGGACGGAGACGTGCGAGTGTAAGAGATGTGTACAGGACGGAGACGTGCGAGTATAAGGGACATGTACAGGACGGAGACTTGTGAGTATAAGAGACGTGTACAGGACGGAGACGTGCCAGTATAAGAGACGTGTACAGGATGGAGACATGCGAGTATAAGAGACGTGTACAGGATGGAGACGTGCGAGTATAAGAGACGTGTACAGGACGGAGTGGTGCGAGTATAAGAGACGTGTACAGGATGGAAACGTGTGAGTATAAGAGACGTGTACAGGACGGAGACTTGCGAGTATAAGAGACGTGTGCAGGACGGAGTTGTGCGAGTATAAGAGACGTGTACAGGATGGAGACATGCGAGTATAGGAGACGTGTACAGGATGGAGACGTGCGAGTATAAGAGACGTGTACAGGACGGAGACATGCGAGTATAAGAGACGTGTACAGGACGGAGATGTGCGAGTATAAGAGACATGTACAGGACGGAGACGTGAGAGTATAAGAGACGTGTACAGGACGGAGACATGCGAGTATAAGAGACGTGTACAGGATGGAGACGTGCGAGTATAAGAGACGTGTACAGGATGGAGACGTGTGAGTATATGAGACGTGTACAGGATGGAGATGTGCGAGTATAAGAGACGTGTACAGGATGGAGACGTGCGAGTATAAGAGACGTGTACAGGACGGAGACATGCTAGTATAAGAGACGTGTACAGGACGGAGATGTGCGAGTATAAGAGACGTGTACAGGATGGATACGTGCGAGTATAAGAGACGTGTACAGGACTCAGATGTGCGAGTATAAGAGACGTGTACAGGACGGAGACGTGCGAGTATAAGAGACGTGTACAGGATGGAGACATGCGAGTATAAGAGACGTGTACAGGATGGAGACATGCGAGTATAAGAGACGTGTACAGGATGGAGACGTGCGAGTATAAGAGACGTGTACAGGACAGAGTGGTGCGAGTATAAGAGACGTGTACAGGATGGAGACGTGTGAGTATAAGAGACGTGTACAGGACGGAGACGTGCCAGTATAAGAGACGTGTACAGGATGGAGACATGCGAGTATAAGAGACGTGTACAGGATGGAGACGTGTGAGTATAAGAGACGTGTACAGGACGGAGACGTGCCAGTATAAGAGACGTGTACAGGATGGAGACATGCGAGTATAAGAGACGTGTACAGGATGGAGACGTGTGAGTATAAGAGACGTGTACAGGACGGAGTGGTGCGAGTATAAGAGACGTGTACAGGATGGAGACGTGTGAGTATAAGAGACGTGTACAGGACGGAGACTTGCGAGTATAAGAGACGTGTACAGGACGGAGACATGCGAGTATAAGACACGTGTACAGGATGGAGACGTGCGAGTATAAGAGACGTGTACAGGATGGAGACGTGCGAGTATAAGAGACGTGTACAGGACGGAGACATGCGAGTATAAGAGACGTGTACAGGATGGAGACGTGCGAGTATAAGAGACGTGTACAGGATGGAGACGTGCGAGTATAAGAGACGTGTACAGGACGGAGACATGCGAGTATAAGGGACATGTACAGGACGGAGATGTGCGAGTATAAGAGACGTGTACAGGACGGAGACGTGCGAGTATAAGAGACATGTACAGGATGGAGACATGCGAGTATAAGAGACGTGTACAGGATGGAGACGTGCGAGTATAAGAGACGTGTACAGGATGGAGACGTGCGTGTATAAGAGACGTGTACAGGATGCAGACGTGCGAGTATAAGAGACGTGTACAGGACGGAGACGTGCGAGTATAGGAGACGTGTACAGGATGGAGACGTGCGAGTATAAGAGACGTGTACAGGACGGAGACATGCGAGTATAAGAGACGTGTACAGGACGGAGATGTGCGAGTATAAGAGACATGTACAGGACGGAGACGTGAGAGTATAAGAGACGTGTACAGGACGGAGACATGCGAGTATAAGAGACGTGTACAGGATGGAGACGTGCGAGTATAAGAGACGTGTACAGGATGGAGACGTGTGAGTATATGAGACGTGTACAGGATGGAGATGTGCGAGTATAAGAGACGTGTACAGGATGGAGACGTGCGAGTATAAGAGACGTGTACAGGACGGAGACATGCTAGTATAAGAGACGTGTACAGGACGGAGATGTGCGAGTATAAGAGACGTGTACAGGATGGATACGTGCGAGTATAAGAGACGTGTACAGGACTCAGATGTGCGAGTATAAGAGACGTGTACAGGACGGAGACGTGCGAGTATAAGAGACGTGTACAGGATGGAGACATGCGAGTATAAGAGACGTGTACAGGATGGAGACATGCGAGTATAAGAGACGTGTACAGGATGGAGACGTGCGAGTATAAGAGACGTGTACAGGACAGAGTGGTGCGAGTATAAGAGACGTGTACAGGATGGAGACGTGTGAGTATAAGAGACGTGTACAGGACGGAGACGTGCCAGTATAAGAGACGTGTACAGGATGGAGACATGCGAGTATAAGAGACGTGTACAGGATGGAGACGTGTGAGTATAAGAGACGTGTACAGGACGGAGACGTGCCAGTATAAGAGACGTGTACAGGATGGAGACATGCGAGTATAAGAGACGTGTACAGGATGGAGACGTGTGAGTATAAGAGACGTGTACAGGACGGAGTGGTGCGAGTATAAGAGACGTGTACAGGATGGAGACGTGTGAGTATAAGAGACGTGTACAGGACGGAGACTTGCGAGTATAAGAGACGTGTACAGGACGGAGACATGCGAGTATAAGACACGTGTACAGGATGGAGACGTGCGAGTATAAGAGACGTGTACAGGATGGAGACGTGCGAGTATAAGAGACGTGTACAGGACGGAGACATGCGAGTATAAGAGACGTGTACAGGATGGAGACGTGCGAGTATAAGAGACGTGTACAGGATGGAGACGTGCGAGTATAAGAGACGTGTACAGGACGGAGACATGCGAGTATAAGGGACATGTACAGGACGGAGATGTGCGAGTATAAGAGACGTGTACAGGATGGAGACATGCGAGTATAAGAGACGTGTACAGGATGGAGACGTGTGAGTATAAGAGACGTGTACAGGACGGAGTGGTGCGAGTATAAGAGACGTGTACAGGATGGAGACATGCGAGTATAAGAGACGTGTACAGGATGGAGACGTGCGAGTATAAGAGACGTGTACAGGATGGAGACGTGCGAGTATAAGAGACGTGTACAGGATGGAGACGTGCGAGTATAAGAGACGTGTACAGGACGGAGACGTGCGATTATAAGAGACGTGTACAGGATGGAGACGTGCGAGTATAAGAGACGTGTACAGGATGGAGACGTGCGAGTATAAGAGACGTGTACAGGACGGAGACGTGCGAGTATAAGAGACGTGTACAGGATGGAGACGTGCGAGTATAAGAGACGTGTACAGGATGGAGACGTGCGAGTATAAGAGACGTGTACAAGACGGAGACGTGCGAGTATAAGAGACGTGTACAGGATGGAGACGTGTGAGTATAAGAGACATGTACAGGACGGAGACGTGCGAGTATAAGAGATGTGTACAGGACGGAGACGTGCGAGAATAAGGGACATGTACAGGACGGAGACGTGCGAGTATAAGAGACGTGTACAGGATGGAGACGTGTGAGTATAAGAGACGTGTACAGGACGGAGACGTGCGAGTGTAAGAGATGTGTACAGGACGGAGACGTGCGAGTATAAGAGACGTGTACAGGATGGAGACATGCGAGTATAAGAGACGTGTACAGGATGGAGACATGCGAGTATAAGAGACGTGTACAGGATGGAGACGTGCGAGTATAAGAGACGTGTACAGGACAGAGTGGTGCGAGTATAAGAGACGTGTACAGGATGGAGACGTGTGAGTATAAGAGACGTGTACAGGACGGAGACGTGCCAGTATAAGAGACGTGTACAGGATGGAGACATGCGAGTATAAGAGACGTGTACAGGATGGAGACGTGCGAGTATAAGAGACGTGTACAGGACAGATTGGTGCGAGTATAAGAGACGTGTACAGGATGGAGACGTGTGAGTATAAGAGACGTGTACAGGACGGAGTGGTGCGAGTATAAGAGACGTGTACAGGATGGAGACGTGTGAGTATAAGAGACGTGTACAGGACGGAGACTTGCGAGTATAAGAGACGTGTACAGGACGGAGACATGCGAGTATAAGACACGTGTACAGGATGGAGACGTGCGAGTATAAGAGACGTGTACAGGATGGAGACGTGCGAGTATAAGAGACGTGTACAGGACGGAGACATGCGAGTATAAGAGACGTGTACAGGACGGAGATGTGCGAGTATAAGAGACATGTACAGGACGGAGACGTGAGAGTATAAGAGACGTGTACAGGACGGAGACATGCGAGTATAAGAGACGTGTACAGGATGGAGACGTGCGAGTATAAGAGACGTGTACAGGATGGAGACGTGCGCGTATAAGAGACGTGTACAGGACGGAGACATGCGAGTATAAGAGACGTGTACAGGACGGAGATGTGCGAGTATAAGAGACGTGTACAGGATGGAGACGTGCGAGTATAAGAGACGTGTACAGGACTCAGATGTGCGAGTATAAGAGACATGTAAAGGATGGAGACGTGCGAGTATAAGAGACGTGTACAGGATGGAGACGTGCGAGTATAAGAGACGTGTACAGGACGGAGACATGCGAGTATAAGGGACATGTACAGGACGGAGATGTGCGAGTATAAGAGACGTGTACAGGACTCAGATGTGCGAGTATAAGAGACATGTAAAGGATGGAGACGTGTGAGTATAAGAGACATGTACAGGAGGGAGACGTGCGAGTATAAGAGACGTGTACAGGATGGAGACGTGCGAGTATAAGAGACGTGTACAGGATGGAGACGTGCGAGTATAAGAGACGTGTACAGGACGGAGACATGCGAGTATAAGGGACATGTACAGGACGGAGATGTGCGAGTATAAGAGACGTGTACAGGACGGAGACGTGCGAGTATAAGAGACATGTACAGGATGGAGACATGCGAGTATAAGAGACGTGTACAGGATGGAGACGTGCGAGTATAAGAGACGTGTACAGGATGGAGACGTGCGTGTATAAGAGACGTGTACAGGATGGAGACGTGCGAGTATAAGAGACGTGTACAGGACGGAGACGTGCGAGTATAAGAGACGTGTACAGGATGGAGACGTGCGAGTATAAGAGACGTGTACAGGATGGAGACGTGCGAGTATAAGAGACGTGTACAGGACGGAGACGTGCGAGTATAAGAGACGTGTACAGGATGGAGACGTGCGAGTATAAGAGACGTGTACAGGATGGAGACGTGCGAGTATAAGAGACGTGTTCAAGACGGAGACGTGCGAGTATAAGAGACGTGTACAGGATGGAGACGTGTGAGTATAAGAGACATGTACAGGACGGAGACGTGCGAGTATAAGAGATGTGTACAGGACGGAGACGTGCGAGAATAAGGGACATGTACAGGACGGAGACGTGCGAGTATAAGAGACGTGTACAGGATTGAGACGTGTGAGTATAAGAGACGTGTACAGGACGGAGACGTGCGAGTGTAAGAGATGTGTACAGGACGGAGACGTGCGAGTATAAGGGACATGTACAGGACGGAGACTTGTGAGTATAAGAGACGTGTACAGGACGGAGACGTGCCAGTATAAGAGACGTGTACAGGATGGAGACATGCGAGTATAAGAGACGTGTACAGGATGGAGACGTGCGAGTATAAGAGACGTGTACAGGACGGAGTGGTGCGAGTATAAGAGACGTGTACAGGATGGAAACGTGTGAGTATAAGAGACGTGTACAGGACGGAGACTTGCGAGTATAAGAGACGTGTGCAGGACGGAGTTGTGCGAGTATAAGAGACGTGTACAGGATGGAGACATGCGAGTATAGGAGACGTGTACAGGATGGAGACGTGCGAGTATAAGAGACGTGTACAGGACGGAGACATGCGAGTATAAGAGACGTGTACAGGACGGAGATGTGCGAGTATAAGAGACATGTACAGGACGGAGACGTGAGAGTATAAGAGACGTGTACAGGACGGAGACATGCGAGTATAAGAGACGTGTACAGGATGGAGACGTGCGAGTATAAGAGACGTGTACAGGATGGAGACGTGTGAGTATATGAGACGTGTACAGGATGGAGATGTGCGAGTATAAGAGACGTGTACAGGATGGAGACGTGCGAGTATAAGAGACGTGTACAGGACGGAGACATGCTAGTATAAGAGACGTGTACAGGACGGAGATGTGCGAGTATAAGAGACGTGTACAGGATGGATACGTGCGAGTATAAGAGACGTGTACAGGACTCAGATGTGCGAGTATAAGAGACGTGTACAGGACGGAGACGTGCGAGTATAAGAGACGTGTACAGGATGGAGACATGCGAGTATAAGAGACGTGTACAGGATGGAGACATGCGAGTATAAGAGACGTGTACAGGATGGAGACGTGCGAGTATAAGAGACGTGTACAGGACAGAGTGGTGCGAGTATAAGAGACGTGTACAGGATGGAGACGTGTGAGTATAAGAGACGTGTACAGGACGGAGACGTGCCAGTATAAGAGACGTGTACAGGATGGAGACATGCGAGTATAAGAGACGTGTACAGGATGGAGACGTGTGAGTATAAGAGACGTGTACAGGACGGAGACGTGCCAGTATAAGAGACGTGTACAGGATGGAGACATGCGAGTATAAGAGACGTGTACAGGATGGAGACGTGTGAGTATAAGAGACGTGTACAGGACGGAGTGGTGCGAGTATAAGAGACGTGTACAGGATGGAGACGTGTGAGTATAAGAGACGTGTACAGGACGGAGACTTGCGAGTATAAGAGACGTGTACAGGACGGAGACATGCGAGTATAAGACACGTGTACAGGATGGAGACGTGCGAGTATAAGAGACGTGTACAGGATGGAGACGTGCGAGTATAAGAGACGTGTACAGGACGGAGACATGCGAGTATAAGAGACGTGTACAGGATGGAGACGTGCGAGTATAAGAGACGTGTACAGGATGGAGACGTGCGAGTATAAGAGACGTGTACAGGACGGAGACATGCGAGTATAAGGGACATGTACAGGACGGAGATGTGCGAGTATAAGAGACGTGTACAGGACGGAGACGTGCGAGTATAAGAGACATGTACAGGATGGAGACATGCGAGTATAAGAGACGTGTACAGGATGGAGACGTGCGAGTATAAGAGACGTGTACAGGATGGAGACGTGCGTGTATAAGAGACGTGTACAGGATGCAGACGTGCGAGTATAAGAGACGTGTACAGGACGGAGACGTGCGAGTATAGGAGACGTGTACAGGATGGAGACGTGCGAGTATAAGAGACGTGTACAGGACGGAGACATGCGAGTATAAGAGACGTGTACAGGACGGAGATGTGCGAGTATAAGAGACATGTACAGGACGGAGACGTGAGAGTATAAGAGACGTGTACAGGACGGAGACATGCGAGTATAAGAGACGTGTACAGGATGGAGACGTGCGAGTATAAGAGACGTGTACAGGATGGAGACGTGTGAGTATATGAGACGTGTACAGGATGGAGATGTGCGAGTATAAGAGACGTGTACAGGATGGAGACGTGCGAGTATAAGAGACGTGTACAGGACGGAGACATGCTAGTATAAGAGACGTGTACAGGACGGAGATGTGCGAGTATAAGAGACGTGTACAGGATGGATACGTGCGAGTATAAGAGACGTGTACAGGACTCAGATGTGCGAGTATAAGAGACGTGTACAGGACGGAGACGTGCGAGTATAAGAGACGTGTACAGGATGGAGACATGCGAGTATAAGAGACGTGTACAGGATGGAGACATGCGAGTATAAGAGACGTGTACAGGATGGAGACGTGCGAGTATAAGAGACGTGTACAGGACAGAGTGGTGCGAGTATAAGAGACGTGTACAGGATGGAGACGTGTGAGTATAAGAGACGTGTACAGGACGGAGACGTGCCAGTATAAGAGACGTGTACAGGATGGAGACATGCGAGTATAAGAGACGTGTACAGGATGGAGACGTGTGAGTATAAGAGACGTGTACAGGACGGAGACGTGCCAGTATAAGAGACGTGTACAGGATGGAGACATGCGAGTATAAGAGACGTGTACAGGATGGAGACGTGTGAGTATAAGAGACGTGTACAGGACGGAGTGGTGCGAGTATAAGAGACGTGTACAGGATGGAGACGTGTGAGTATAAGAGACGTGTACAGGACGGAGACTTGCGAGTATAAGAGACGTGTACAGGACGGAGACATGCGAGTATAAGACACGTGTACAGGATGGAGACGTGCGAGTATAAGAGACGTGTACAGGATGGAGACGTGCGAGTATAAGAGACGTGTACAGGACGGAGACATGCGAGTATAAGAGACGTGTACAGGATGGAGACGTGCGAGTATAAGAGACGTGTACAGGATGGAGACGTGCGAGTATAAGAGACGTGTACAGGACGGAGACATGCGAGTATAAGGGACATGTACAGGACGGAGATGTGCGAGTATAAGAGACGTGTACAGGACGGAGACGTGCGAGTATAAGAGACATGTACAGGATGGAGACATGCGAGTATAAGAGACGTGTACAGGATGGAGACGTGCGAGTATAAGAGACGTGTACAGGATGGAGACGTGCGTGTATAAGAGACGTGTACAGGATGCAGACGTGCGAGTATAAGAGACGTGTACAGGACGGAGACGTGCGAGTATAAGAGACGTGTACAGGATGGAGACGTGCGAGTATAAGAGACGTGTACAGGATGGAGACGTGCGAGTATAAGAGACGTGTACAGGACGGAGACGTGCGAGTATAAGAGACGTGTACAGGATGGAGACGTGCGAGTATAAGAGACGTGTACAGGATGGAGACGTGCGAGTATAAGAGACGTGTTCAAGACGGAGACGTGCGAGTATAAGAGACGTGTACAGGATGGAGACGTGTGAGTATAAGAGACATGTACAGGACGGAGACGTGCGAGTATAAGAGATGTGTACAGGACGGAGACGTGCGAGAATAAGGGACATGTACAGGACGGAGACGTGCGAGTATAAGAGACGTGTACAGGATTGAGACGTGTGAGTATAAGAGACGTGTACAGGACGGAGACGTGCGAGTGTAAGAGATGTGTACAGGACGGAGACGTGCGAGTATAAGGGACATGTACAGGACGGAGACTTGCGAGTATAAGAGACGTGTACAGGACGGAGACGTGCCAGTATAAGAGACGTGTACAGGATGGAGACATGCGAGTATAAGAGACGTGTACAGGATGGAGACGTGCGAGTATAAGAGACGTGTACAGGACGGAGTGGTGCGAGTATAAGAGACGTGTACAGGATGGAGACGTGTGAGTATAAGAGACGTGTACAGGACGGAGACTTGCGAGTATAAGAGACGTGTGCAGGACGGAGTGGTGCGAGTATAAGAGACGTGTACAGGATGGAGACATGCGAGTATAAGAGACGTGTACAGGATGGAGACGTGCGAGTATAAGAGACGTGTACAGGACGGAGACATGCGAGTATAAGAGACGTGTACAGGACGGAGATGTGCGAGTATAAGAGACATGTACAGGACGGAGACGTGAGAGTATAAGAGACGTGTACAGGACGGAGAAATGCGAGTATAAGAGACGTGTACAGGATGGAGACGTGCGAGTATAAGAGACGTGTACAGGATGGAGACGTGTGAGTATATGAGACGTGTACAGGATGGAGATGTGCGAGTATAAGAGACGTGTACAGGATGGAGACGTGCGAGTATAAGAGACGTGTACAGGACGGAGACATGCTAGTATAAGAGACGTGTACAGGACGGAGATGTGCGAGTATAAGAGACGTGTACAGGATGGATACGTGCGAGTATAAGAGACGTGTACAGGACTCAGATGTGCGAGTATAAGAGACGTGTACAGGACGGAGACGTGCGAGTATAAGAGACGTGTACAGGATGGAGACATGCGAGTATAAGAGACGTGTACAGGATGGAGACATGCGAGTATAAGAGACGTGTACAGGATGGAGACGTGCGAGTATAAGAGACGTGTACAGGACAGAGTGGTGCGAGTATAAGAGACGTGTACAGGATGGAGACGTGTGAGTATAAGAGACGTGTACAGGACGGAGACGTGCCAGTATAAGAGACGTGTACAGGATGGAGACATGCGAGTATAAGAGACGTGTACAGGATGGAGACGTGCGAGTATAAGAGACGTGTACAGGACAGATTGGTGCGAGTATAAGAGACGTGTACAGGATGGAGACGTGTGAGTATAAGAGACGTGTACAGGACGGAGTGGTGCGAGTATAAGAGACGTGTACAGGATGGAGACGTGTGAGTATAAGAGACGTGTACAGGACGGAGACTTGCGAGTATAAGAGACGTGTACAGGACGGAGACATGCGAGTATAAGACACGTGTACAGGATGGAGACGTGCGAGTATAAGAGACGTGTACAGGATGGAGACGTGCGAGTATAAGAGACGTGTACAGGACGGAGACATGCGAGTATAAGAGACGTGTACAGGACGGAGATGTGCGAGTATAAGAGACATGTACAGGACGGAGACGTGAGAGTATAAGAGACGTGTACAGGACGGAGACATGCGAGTATAAGAGACGTGTACAGGATGGAGACGTGCGAGTATAAGAGACGTGTACAGGATGGAGACGTGCGCGTATAAGAGACGTGTACAGGACGGAGACATGCGAGTATAAGAGACGTGTACAGGACGGAGATGTGCGAGTATAAGAGACGTGTACAGGATGGAGACGTGCGAGTATAAGAGACGTGTACAGGACTCAGATGTGCGAGTATAAGAGACATGTAAAGGATGGAGACGTGCGAGTATAAGAGACGTGTACAGGATAGAGACGTGCGAGTATAAGAGACGTGTACAGGACGGAGACATGCGAGTATAAGGGACATGTACAGGACGGAGATGTGCGAGTATAAGAGACGTGAACAGGATGGAGACGTGCGAGTATAAGAGACGTGTACAGGATGGAGACGTGCGAGTATAAGAGACGTGTACAGGACTCAGATGTGCGAGTATAAGAGACATGTAAAGGATGGAGACGTGCGAGTATAAGAGACGTGTACAGGATGGAGACATGCGAGTATAAGAGACGTGTACAGGATGGAGACGTGCGAGTATAAGAGACGTGTACAGGACGGAGACATGCGAGTATAAGGGACATGTACAGGACGGAGATGTGCGAGTATAAGAGATGTGTACAGGACTCAGATGTGCGAGTATAAGAGACATGTAAAGGATGGAGACGTGCGAGTATAAGAGACGTGTACAGGATGGAGACATGCGAGTATAAGAGACGTGTACAGGACTCAGATGTGCGAGTATAAGAGACATGTAAAGGATGGAGACGTGCGAGTATAAGAGACGTGTACAGGATGGAGACGTGCGAGTATAAGAGACGTGTACAGGACGGAGACATGCGAATATAAGGGACATGTACAGGACGGAGATGTGCGAGTATAAGAGACGTGTACAGGACTCAAATGTGCGAGTATAAGAGACATGTAAAGGATGGAGACGTGCGAGTATAAGAGACGTGTACAGGATGGAGACATGCGAGTATAAGAGACGTGTACAGGACTCAGATGTGCGAGTATAAGAGACATGTAAAGGATGGAGACGTGCGAGTATAAGAGACGTGTACAGGATGGAGACATGCGAGTATAAGAGACGTGTACAGGATGGAGACGTGCGAGTATAAGAGACATGTAAAGGATGGAGACGTGCGAGTATAAGAGACGTGTACAGGATGGAGACGTGCGAGTATAAGAGACGTGTACAGGACGGAGACATGCGAGTATAAGGGACATGTACAGGACGGAGATGTGCGAGTATAAGAGACGTGTACAGGACGAAGACGTGCGAGTATAAGAGACGTGTACAGGATGGAGACGTGCGTGTATAAGAGACGTGTACAGGATGGAGACGTGCGAGTATAAGAGACGTGTACAGGACGGAGACGTGCGAGTATAAGAGACGTGTACAGGATGGAGACGTGCGAGTATAAGAGACGTGTACAGGATGGAGACGTGCGAGTATAAGAGACGTGTACAGGACGGAGACGTGCGAGTATAAGAGACGTGTACAGGATGGAGACGTGCGAGTATAAGAGACGTGTACAGGATGGAGACGTGCGAGTATAAGAGACGTGTTCAAGACGGAGACGTGCGAGTATAAGAGACGTGTACAGGATGGAGACGTGTGAGTATAAGAGACATGTACAGGACGGAGACGTGCGAGTATAAGAGACGTGTACAGGACGGAGACGTGCGAGAATAAGGGACATGTACAGGACGGAGACGTGCGAGTATAAGAGACGTGTACAGGATTGAGACGTGTGAGTATAAGAGACGTGTACAGGACGGAGACGTGCGAGTGTAAGAGATGTGTACAGGACGGAGACGTGCGAGTATAAGGGACATGTACAGGACGGAGACTTGCGAGTATAAGAGACGTGTACAGGACGGAGACGTGCCAGTATAAGAGACGTGTACAGGATGGAGACATGCGAGTATAAGAGACGTGTACAGGATGGAGACGTGCGAGTATAAGAGACGTGTACAGGACGGAGTGGTGCGAGTATAAGAGACGTGTACAGGATGGAGACGTGTGAGTATAAGAGACGTGTACAGGACGGAGACTTGCGAGTATAAGAGACGTGTGCAGGACGGAGTGGTGCGAGTATAAGAGACGTGTACAGGATGGAGACATGCGAGTATAAGAGACGTGTACAGGATGGAGACGTGCGAGTATAAGAGACGTGTACAGGACGGAGACATGCGAGTATAAGAGACGTGTACAGGACGGAGATGTGCGAGTATAAGAGACATGTACAGGACGGAGACGTGAGAGTATAAGAGACGTGTACAGGACGGAGACATGCGAGTATAAGAGACGTGTACAGGATGGAGACGTGCGAGTATAGGAGACGTGTACAGGATGGAGACGTGTGAGTATATGAGACGTGTACAGGATGGAGATGTGCGAGTATAAGAGACGTGTACAGGATGGAGACGTGCGAGTATAAGAGACGTGTACAGGACGGAGACATGCTAGTATAAGAGACGTGTACAGGACGGAGATGTGCGAGTATAAGAGACGTGTACAGGATGGATACGTGCGAGTATAAGAGACGTGTACAGGACTCAGATGTGCGAGTATAAGAGACGTGTACAGGACGGAGACGTGCAGGTATAAGAGACGTGTACAGGACGGAGACGTGCGAGTATAAGAGACGTGTACAGGATGGAGACGTGCGAGTATAAGAGACGTGTACAGGATGGAGACGTGCGAGTATAAGAGACGTGTACAGGACGGAGACATGCGAGTATAAGGGACATGTACAGGACGGAGATGTGCGAGTATAAGAGACGTGTACAGGACTCAGATGTGCGAGTATAAGAGACATGTAAAGGATGGAGACGTGCGAGTATAAGAGACGTGTACAGGATGGAGACGTGCGAGTATAAGAGACGTGTACAGGACGGAGACATGCGAGTATAAGAGACGTGTACAGGACGGAGACGTGTGAGTATAAGAGACGTGTACAGGACGGAGACATGCGAGTATAAGAGACGTGTACAGGATGGAGACGTGCGAGTATAAGAGACGTGTACAGGACGGAGATGTGCGAGTATAAGAGACGTGTACAGGACGGAGACATGCGAGTATAAGAGACGTGTACAGGATGGAGACGTGCGAGTATAAGAGACGTGTACAGGACGGAGACGTGCGAGTATAAGAGACGTGTACAGGACGGAGACGTGCGAGTATAAGAGACGTGTACAGGATGGAGACGTGCGAGTATAAGAGACGTGTACAGGACGGAGATGTGCGAGTATAAGAGACGTGTACAGGACGGAGACATGCGAGTATAAGAGACGTGTACAGGATGGAGACATGCGAGTATAAGAGACGTGTACAGGACGGAGATGTGCGAGTATAAGAGACGTGTACAGGACGGAGACATGCGAGTATAAGAGACGTGTACAGGATGGAGACGTGCGAGTATAAGAGACGTGTACAGGACTCAGATGTGCGAGTATAAGAGACGTGTACAGGACGGAGACGTGCGAGTATAAGAGACGTGTACAGGACTCAGATGTGCGAGTATAAGAGACGTGTACAGGATGGAGACGTGCGAGTATAAGAGACGTGTACAGGATGGAGACGTGCGAGTATAAGAGACGTGTACAGGACGGAGACATGCGAGTATAAGGGATATGTACAGGACGGAGATGTGCGAGTATAAGAGACGTGTACAGGACTCAGATGTGCGAGTATAAGAGACATGTAAAGGATGGAGACGTGCGAGTATAAGAGACGTGTACAGGATGGAGACGTGCGAGTATAAGAGACGTGTACAGGACGGAGACATGCGAGTATAAGGGACATGTACAGGACGGAGATGTGCGAGTATAAGAGACGTGTACAGGACTCAAATGTGCGAGTATAAGAGACATGTAAAGGATGGAGACGTGCGAGTATAAGAGACGTGTACAGGATGGAGACATGCGAGTATAAGAGACGTGTACAGGATGGAGACGTGCGAGTATAAGAGACATGTAAAGGATGGAGACGTGCGAGTATAAGAGACGTGTACAGGATGGAGACGTGCGAGTATAAGAGACGTGTACAGGACGGAGACATGCGAGTATAAGGGACATGTACAGGACGGAGATTTGCGAGTATAAGAGACGTGTACAGGACTCAGATGTGCGAGTATAAGAGACGTGTACAGGATGGAGACATGCGAGTATAAGAGACGTGTACAGGACTCAGATGTGCGAGTATAAGAGACGTGTACAGGACTCAAATGTGCGAGTATAAGAGACATGTAAAGGATGGAGACGTGCGAGTATAAGAGACGTGTACAGGATGGAGACATGCGAGTATAAGAGACGTGTACAGGATGGAGACGTGCGAGTATAAGAGACGTGTACAGGATGGAGACGTGCGAGTATAAGAGACGTGTACAGGACGGAGACGTGCGAGTATAAGAGACGTGTACAGGACGGAGATGTGCGAGTATAAGAGACGTGTACAGGACGGAGATGTGCGAGTATAAGAGACGTGTACAGGATGGAGACATGCGAGTATAAGAGACGTGTACAGGACGGAGATGTGCGAGTATAAGAGACATGTAAAGGATGGAGACGTGCGAGTATAAGAGACATGTAAAGGATGGAGACGTGCGAGTATAAGAGATGTGTACAGGATGGAGATGTGCGAGTATAAGAGACGTGTACAGGATGGAGACGTGCGAGTAAAAGAGACGTGTACAGGACGGATACGTGTGAGTATAAAAGATGTGTACAAGACAGAGACGTGCGAGTATAAGAGACGTGTACAGGACAGAGACGTGCGCGTATAACAGACGTGTACAGGACGGAGACGTGCGAGTATAAGAGACGTGTACAGGATGGAGACGTGCGAGTATAAGAGACGTGTACAGGATGGAGACGTGTGAGTATAAGAGACGTGTACAGGACGAAGACGTGCGAGTATAACAGACGTGTACCGGATGGAGACGTGCGAGTATAAGAGACGTGTACAGGATGGAGACGTGTGAGTATAAGAGACGTGTACAGGACGGAGATGTGCGAGTATAAGAGACGTGTACAGGATGGAGACGTGCGAGTATAAGAGATGTGTACAGGACGGAGACGTGCGAGTATAAGGGAATTGTACAGGACGGAGACGTGCGGGTATAAGAGACGTGTACAGGACGGAGACGTGCGAGTATAAGAGACGTGTACAGTACGGAGACGTGCAAGTATAAGAGACGTGTACAGGACGGAGACGTGCGAGTATAAGAGACGTGTACAGGACGGAGACGTGCGAGTATAAGGGACATGTACAGGACGGAGACGTGCGGGTATAAGAGACGTGTACAGGATGGAGACGTGCGAGTATAAGAGACGTGTACAGGATGGAGACGTGCGAGTATAAGAGACGTGTACAGGATGGAGACGTGCGAGTATAAGAGACGTGTACAGGACGGAGACGTGCGAGTATAAGAGACGTGTACAGGACGGAGACGTGCGAGTATAAGAGACGTGTACAGGATGGAGACGTGCGAGTATAAGAGACGTGTACAGGATGGAGACGTGCGAGTATAAGAGACGTGTACAGGATGGAGACTTGCGAGTATAAGAGACGTGTACAGGATGGAGACTTGTGAGTATAAGAGACGTGTACAGGACGGAGACGTGCGAGTATAAGAGATGTGTACAGGACGGAGACGTGCGAGTATAAGGGACATGTACAGGACGGAGACTTGCGAGTATAAGAGACGTGTACAGGACGGAGACGTGCGAGTATAAGAGACGTGTACAGGATGGAGACGTGCGAGTATAAGAGACATGAACAGGAAAGAGACGTGCGGGTATAACAGACGTGTACAGGACGGAGACGTGCGAGTATAAGAGACGTGTACAGGACGGAGACGTGCGAGTATAAGGGACATGTACAGGACGGAGACGTGCGGGTATAAGGGACATGTACAGGACGGAGACGTGCGGGTATAAGAGACGTGTACAGGACTGAGACGTGCGAGTATAAGAGATGTGTACAGGACTGAGACGTGTGAGTATAAGAGATGTGTACAGGACTGAGACGTGCGAGTATAAGAGACGTGTACAGGACGGAGACGTGCGAGTATAAGGGACATGTACAGGACGGAGACGTGCGGGTATAAGGGACATGTACAGGACGGAGACGTGCGGGTATAAGAGACGTGTACAGGATGGAGACATGCGAGTATAAGAGATGTGTACAGGACTGAGACGTGTGAGTATAAGAGATGTGTACAGGACTGAGACGTGCGAGTATAAGAGACGTGTACAGGATGGAGACGTGCGAGTATAAGAGACGTGTACAGGATGGAGACGTGCGAGTATAAGAGACGTGTACAGGATGGAGACGTGTGAGTATAAGAGACGTGTACAGGACGGAGACGTGCGAGTATAAGAGATGTGTACAGGACGGAGACGTGCGAGTATAAGAGACGTGTACAGGATGGAGACGTGCGAGTATAAGAGACGTGTACAGGATGGAGACGTGTGAGTATAAGAGACGTGTACAGGATGGAGACGTGCGAGTATAAGAGATGTGTACAGGACGGAGACGTGCGAGTATAAGGGACATGTACAGGACGGAGACGTGCGGGTATAAGAGACGTGTACAGGACGGAGACGTGCGGGTATAAGAGACTTGTACAGGATGGAGACGTGCGAGTATAAGAGACATGAACAGGACAGAGACGTGCGGGTATAACAGACGTGTACAGGACGGAGACGTGCGAGTATAAGAGACGTGTACAGGATGGAGACGTGCGAGTATAAGAGATGTGTACAGGACGGAGACGTGCGAGTATAAGAGACGTGTACAGGACGGAGACGTGCGAGTATAAGGGACATGTACAGGACGGAGACGTGCGAGTATAAGAGACGTGTACAGGATAGAGACGTGCGAGTATAAGAGACGTGTACAGGACGGAGACGTGCGAGTATAAGGGACATGTACAGGACGGAGACGTGCGGGTATAAGGGACATGTACAGGACGGAGACGTGCGGGTATAAGAGACGTGTACAGGACTGAGACGTGCGAGTATAAGAGATGTGTACAGGACTGAGACGTGTGAGTATAAGAGACGTGTACAGGACGGAGACGTGCGAGTATAAGGGACATGTACAGGACGGAGACGTGCGGGTATAAGAGACGTGTACGGGACGGAGACGTGCGAGTATAAGAGACGTGTACAGGACGGAGACGTGCGAGTATAAGGGACATGTACAGGACGGAGACGTGCGAGTATAAGAGACGTGTACAGGATAGAGACGTGCGAGTATAAGAGACGTGTACAGGACGGAGACGTGCGAGTATAAGGGACATGTACAGGACGGAGACGTGCGGGTATAAGGGACATGTACAGGACGGAGACGTGCGGGTATAAGAGACGTGTACAGGACTGAGACGTGCGAGTATAAGAGATGTGTACAGGACTGAGACGTGTGAGTATAAGAGACGTGTACAGGACGGAGACGTGCGAGTATAAGGGACATGTACAGGACGGAGACGTGCGGGTATAAGGGACATGTACAGGACGGAGACGTGCGGGTATAAGAGACGTGTACAGGATGGAGACGTGCGAGTATAAGAGATGTGTACAGGACTGAGACGTGTGAGTATAAGAGATGTGTACAGGACTGAGACGTGCGAGTATAAGAGACGTGTACAGGACGGAGACGTGCGAGTATAAGAGACGTGTACAGTACGGAGACGTCCAAGTATAAGAGACGTGTACAGGACGGAGACGTGCGAGTATAAGAGACGTGTACAGGATGGAGACGTGCGAGTATAAGGGACATGTACAGGACGGAGACGTGCGGGTATAAGAGACGTGTACAGGATGGAGACGTGCGAGTATAAGAGACGTGTACAGGACGGAGACGTGCGAGTATAAGAGATGTGTATAGGACGAGACGTGCGAGTATAAGAGACATGTACAGGACGGAGACGTGTGAGTATAAGAGACGTGTACAGGATGGAGACGTGCGAGTATAAGAGACGTGTACAGGATGGAGACGTGCGGGTATAAGGGACATGTACAGGACGGAGACGTGCGGGTATAAGAGACATGTACAGGACGGAGACGTGCGGGTATAAGGGACATGTACAGGACGAAGGCGTGCGGGTATAAGAGACATGTACAGGATGGAGACGTGCGAGTATAAGAGACGTGTACAGGACGGAGATGTGCGAGTATAAGAGACATGTAAAGGATGGAGACGTGCGAGTATAAGAGACGTGTACAGGACGGAGACGTGCGAGTATAAGAGACGTGTACAGGACGGATACGTGCGAGTATAAAAGATGTGTACAAGACAGAGACGTGCGAGTATAAGAGACGTGTACAGGACAGAGACGTGCGGGTATAACAGACGTGTACAGGACGGAGACGTGCGAGTATAAGAGACGTGTACAGGATGGAGACGTGCGAGTATAAGAGACGTGTACAGGATGGAGACGTGTGACTTTAAGAGACGTGTACAGGACGGAGACGTGCGAGTATAAGAGATGTGTACAGGACGGAGACGTGCGAGTATAAGGGACATGTACAGGACGGAGACGTGCGGGTATAAGAGACATGTACAGGATGGAGACGTGCGAGTATAAGAGACGTGTACGGGACGGAGACGTGCGAGTATAAGAGACGTGTACGGGAAGGAGACGTGCGAGTATAAGAGACGTGTACAGGACGGAGACGTGCGAATGTAAGAGACATGTACAGGAAGGAGACGTGCGAGTATAAGAGACGTGTACAGGACGGAGACGTGCGAGTATAAGAGAAGTGTACAGGACGGAGACGTGCGAGTATAAGAGACGTGTACAGGATGGAGACGTGCGAGTATAAGAGACGTGTACAGGATGGAGACGTGCGAGTATAAGAGACGTGTACAGGAAGGAGACGTGCGAGTATAAGAGACCTGTACAGGACGGAGACGTGCAGGTATAAGAGACGTGTACAGGATGGAGACGTGCGAGTATAAGAGACGTGTACAGGAAGAAAACGTGCGAGTATAAGAGACTTGTACAGGAGGGAGACGTGCGAGTATAAGAGAAGTGTACAGGACGGAGACGTGCGAGTAGAAGAGACGTGTACTGGACGGAGATGTGAGAATATAAGAGACGTGTACAGGACGGAGACGTGCGAGTATAAGAGACGTGTACAGGAAGGAGACGTGCGAATATAAGAGACGTGTACAGGACGGAGACGTGCGAGTATAAGAGACGTGTACAGGACGGAGACGTGCGAGTATAAGAGACGTGTACAGGATGGAGACGTGCGAGTATAAGAGACGTGTACAGGATGGAGACGTGCGAGTATAAGAGACGTGTTCAAGACGGAGACGTGCGAGTATAAGAGACGTGTACAGGATGGAGACGTGTGAGTATAAGAGACATGTACAGGACGGAGACGTGCGAGTATAAGAGACGTGTACAGGACGGAGACGTGCGAGAATAAGGGACATGTACAGGACGGAGACGTGCGAGTATAAGAGACGTGTACAGGATTGAGACGTGTGAGTATAAGAGACGTGTACAGGACGGAGACGTGCGAGTGTAAGAGATGTGTACAGGACGGAGACGTGCGAGTATAAGGGACATGTACAGGACGGAGACTTGCGAGTATAAGAGACGTGTACAGGACGGAGACGTGCCAGTATAAGAGACGTGTACAGGATGGAGACATGCGAGTATAAGAGACGTGTACAGGATGGAGACGTGCGAGTATAAGAGACGTGTACAGGACGGAGTGGTGCGAGTATAAGAGACGTGTACAGGATGGAGACGTGTGAGTATAAGAGACGTGTACAGGACGGAGACTTGCGAGTATAAGAGACGTGTGCAGGACGGAGTGGTGCGAGTATAAGAGACGTGTACAGGATGGAGACATGCGAGTATAAGAGACGTGTACAGGATGGAGACGTGCGAGTATAAGAGACGTGTACAGGACGGAGACATGCGAGTATAAGAGACGTGTACAGGACGGAGATGTGCGAGTATAAGAGACATGTACAGGACGGAGACGTGAGAGTATAAGAGACGTGTACAGGACGGAGACATGCGAGTATAAGAGACGTGTACAGGATGGAGACGTGCGAGTATAAGAGACGTGTACAGGATGGAGACGTGCGAGTATAAGAGACGTGTACAGGATGGAGACGTGCGAGTATAAGAGACGTGTACAGGACGGAGACATGCGAGTATAAGGGACATGTACAGGACGGAGATGTGCGAGTATAAGAGACGTGTACAGGACTCAGATGTGCGAGTATAAGAGACATGTAAAGGATGGAGACGTGCGAGTATAAGAGACGTGTACAGGATGGAGACGTGCGAGTATAAGAGACGTGTACAGGACGGAGACATGCGAGTATAAGAGACGTGTACAGGACGGAGACGTGTGAGTATAAGAGACGTGTACAGGACGGAGACATGCGAGTATAAGAGACGTGTACAGGATGGAGACGTGCGAGTATAAGAGACGTGTACAGGACGGAGATGTGCGAGTATAAGAGACGTGTACAGGACGGAGACATGCGAGTATAAGAGACGTGTACAGGATGTAGACGTGCGAGTATAAGAGACGTGTACAGGACGGAGATGTGCGAGTATAAGAGACGTGTACAGGATGGAGACGTGCGAGTATAAGAGACGTGTACAGGACGGAGACATGCGAGTATAAGAGACGTGTACAGGATGGAGACGTGCGAGTATAAGAGACGTGTACAGGACGGAGATGTGCGAGTATAAGAGACGTGTACAGGACGGAGACATGCGAGTATAAGAGACGTGTACAGGATGGAGACATGCGAGTATAAGAGACGTGTACAGGACGGAGATGTGCGAGTATAAGAGACGTGTACAGGACGGAGACGTGCGAGTATAAGAGACGTGTACAGGATGGAGACGTGCGAGTATAAGAGACGTGTACAGGACTCAGATGTGCGAGTATAAGAGACATGTAAAGGATGGAGACGTGCGAGTATAAGAGACGTGTACAGGATGGAGACGTGCGAGTATAAGAGACGTGTACAGGACGGAGACATGCGAGTATAAGGGATATGTACAGGACGGAGATGTGCGAGTATAAGAGACGTGTACAGGACTCAGATGTGCGAGTATAAGAGACATGTAAAGGATGGAGACGTGCGAGTATAAGAGACGTGTACAGGATGGAGACGTGCGAGTATAAGAGACGTGTACAGGACGGAGACATGCGAGTATAAGGGACATGTACAGGACGGAGATGTGCGAGTATAAGAGACGTGTACAGGACTCAAATGTGCGAGTATAAGAGACATGTAAAGGATGGAGACGTGCGAGTATAAGAGACGTGTACAGGATGGAGACATGCGAGTATAAGAGACGTGTACAGGATGGAGACGTGCGAGTATAAGAGACATGTAAAGGATGGAGACGTGCGAGTATAAGAGACGTGTACAGGATGGAGACGTGCGAGTATAAGAGACGTGTACAGGACGGAGACATGCGAGTATAAGGGACATGTACAGGACGGAGATTTGCGAGTATAAGAGACGTGTACAGGACTCAGATGTGCGAGTATAAGAGACGTGTACAGGATGGAGACATGCGAGTATAAGAGACGTGTACAGGACTCAGATGTGCGAGTATAAGAGACGTGTACAGGACTCAAATGTGCGAGTATAAGAGACATGTAAAGAATGGAGACGTGCGAGTATAAGAGACGTGTACAGGATGGAGACATGCGAGTATAAGAGACGTGTACAGGATGGAGACGTGCGAGTATAAGAGACGTGTACAGGATGGAGACGTGCGAGTATAAGAGACGTGTACAGGACGGAGACGTGCGAGTATAAGAGACGTGTACAGGACGGAGATGTGCGAGTATAAGAGACGTGTACAGGACGGAGATGTGCGAGTATAAGAGACGTGTACAGGATGGAGACATGCGAGTATAAGAGACGTGTACAGGACGGAGATGTGCGAGTATAAGAGACATGTAAAGGATGGAGACGTGCGAGTATAAGAGACATGTAAAGGATGGAGACGTGCGAGTATAAGAGATGTGTACAGGATGGAGATGTGCGAGTATAAGAGACGTGTACAGGATGGAGACGTGCGAGTAAAAGAGACGTGTACAGGACGGATACGTGTGAGTATAAAAGATGTGTACAAGACAGAGACGTGCGAGTATAAGAGACGTGTACAGGACAGAGACGTGCGCGTATAACAGACGTGTACAGGACGGAGACGTGCGAGTATAAGAGACGTGTACAGGATGGAGACGTGCGAGTATAAGAGACGTGTACAGGATGGAGACGTGTGAGTATAAGAGACGTGTACAGGACGAAGACGTGCGAGTATAACAGACGTGTACCGGATGGAGACGTGCGAGTATAAGAGACGTGTACAGGATGGAGACGTGTGAGTATAAGAGACGTGTACAGGACGGAGATGTGCGAGTATAAGAGACGTGTACAGGATGGAGACGTGCGAGTATAAGAGATGTGTACAGGACGGAGACGTGCGAGTATAAGGGAATTGTACAGGACGGAGACGTGCGAGTATAAGAGACGTGTACAGGACGGAGACGTGCGGGTATAAGAGACGTGTACAGGACGGAGACGTGCGAGTATAAGAGACGTGTACAGTACGGAGACGTGCAAGTATAAGAGACGTGTACAGGACGGAGACGTGCGAGTATAAGAGACGTGTACAGGACGGAGACGTGCGAGTATAAGGGACATGTACAGGACGGAGACGTGCGGGTATAAGAGACGTGTACAGGATGGAGACGTGCGAGTATAAGAGACGTGTACAGGATGGAGACGTGCGAGTATAAGAGACGTGTACAGGATGGAGACGTGCGAGTATAAGAGACGTGTACAGGACGGAGACGTGCGAGTATAAGAGACGTGTACAGGACGGAGACGTGCGAGTATAAGAGACGTGTACAGGATGGAGACGTGCGAGTATAAGAGACGTGTACAGGATGGAGACGTGCGAGTATAAGAGACGTGTACAGGATGGAGACTTGCGAGTATAAGAGACGTGTACAGGATGGAGACTTGTGAGTATAAGAGACGTGTACAGGACGGAGACGTGCGAGTATAAGAGATGTGTACAGGACGGAGACGTGCGAGTATAAGGGACATGTACAGGACGGAGACTTGCGAGTATAAGAGACGTGTACAGGACGGAGACGTGCGAGTATAAGAGACGTGTACAGGATGGAGACGTGCGAGTATAAGAGACATGAACAGGAAAGAGACGTGCGGGTATAACAGACGTGTACAGGACGGAGACGTGCGAGTATAAGAGACGTGTACAGGACGGAGACGTGCGAGTATAAGGGACATGTACAGGACGGAGACGTGCGGGTATAAGGGACATGTACAGGACGGAGACGTGCGGGTATAAGAGACGTGTACAGGACTGAGACGTGCGAGTATAAGAGATGTGTACAGGACTGAGACGTGTGAGTATAAGAGATGTGTACAGGACTGAGACGTGCGAGTATAAGAGACGTGTACAGGACGGAGACGTGCGAGTATAAGGGACATGTACAGGACGGAGACGTGCGGGTATAAGGGACATGTACAGGACGGAGACGTGCGGGTATAAGAGACGTGTACAGGATGGAGACATGCGAGTATAAGAGATGTGTACAGGACTGAGACGTGTGAGTATAAGAGATGTGTACAGGACTGAGACGTGCGAGTATAAGAGACGTGTACAGGATGGAGACGTGCGAGTATAAGAGACGTGTACAGGATGGAGACGTGCGAGTATAAGAGACGTGTACAGGATGGAGACGTGTGAGTATAAGAGACGTGTACAGGACGGAGACGTGCGAGTATAAGAGATGTGTACAGGACGGAGACGTGCGAGTATAAGAGACGTGTACAGGATGGAGACGTGCGAGTATAAGAGACGTGTACAGGATGGAGACGTGTGAGTATAAGAGACGTGTACAGGATGGAGACGTGCGAGTATAAGAGATGTGTACAGGACGGAGACGTGCGAGTATAAGGGACATGTACAGGACGGAGACGTGCGGGTATAAGAGACGTGTACAGGACGGAGACGTGCGGGTATAAGAGACTTGTACAGGATGGAGACGTGCGAGTATAAGAGACATGAACAGGACAGAGACGTGCGGGTATAACAGACGTGTACAGGACGGAGACGTGCGAGTATAAGAGACGTGTACAGGATGGAGACGTGCGAGTATAAGAGATGTGTACAGGACGGAGACGTGCGAGTATAAGAGACGTGTACAGGACTGAGACGTGCGAGTATAAGAGACGTGTACAGGACGGAGACGTGCGAGTATAAGAGACGTGTACGGGACGGAGACGTGCGAGTATAAGAGACGTGTACAGGACGGAGACGTGCGAGTATAAGGGACATGTACAGGACGGAGACGTGCGAGTATAAGAGACGTGTACAGGATAGAGACGTGCGAGTATAAGAGACGTGTACAGGACGGAGACGTGCGAGTATAAGGGACATGTACAGGACGGAGACGTGCGGGTATAAGGGACATGTACAGGACGGAGACGTGCGGGTATAAGAGACGTGTACAGGACTGAGACGTGCGAGTATAAGAGATGTGTACAGGACTGAGACGTGTGAGTATAAGAGACGTGTACAGGACGGAGACGTGCGAGTATAAGGGACATGTACAGGACGGAGACGTGCGGGTATAAGGGACATGTACAGGACGGAGACGTGCGGGTATAAGAGACGTGTACAGGATGGAGACGTGCGAGTATAAGAGATGTGTACAGGACTGAGACGTGTGAGTATAAGAGATGTGTACAGGACTGAGACGTGCGAGTATAAGAGACGTGTACAGGACGGAGACGTGCGAGTATAAGAGACGTGTACAGTACGGAGACGTCCAAGTATAAGAGACGTGTACAGGACGGAGACGTGCGAGTATAAGAGACGTGTACAGGATGGAGACGTGCGAGTATAAGGGACATGTACAGGACGGAGACGTGCGGGTATAAGAGACGTGTACAGGATGGAGACGTGCGAGTATAAGAGACGTGTACAGGACGGAGACGTGCGAGTATAAGAGATGTGTATAGGACGAGACGTGCGAGTATAAGAGACATGTACAGGACGGAGACGTGTGAGTATAAGAGACGTGTACAGGATGGAGACGTGCGAGTATAAGAGACGTGTACAGGATGGAGACGTGCGGGTATAAGGGACATGTACAGGACGGAGACGTGCGGGTATAAGAGACATGTACAGGACGGAGACGTGCGGGTATAAGGGACATGTACAGGACGAAGGCGTGCGGGTATAAGAGACATGTACAGGATGGAGACGTGCGAGTATAAGAGACGTGTACAGGACGGAGATGTGCGAGTATAAGAGACATGTAAAGGATGGAGACGTGCGAGTATAAGAGACGTGTACAGGACGGAGACGTGCGAGTATAAGAGACGTGTACAGGACGGATACGTGCGAGTATAAAAGATGTGTACAAGACAGAGACGTGCGAGTATAAGAGACGTGTACAGGACAGAGACGTGCGGGTATAACAGACGTGTACAGGACGGAGACGTGCGAGTATAAGAGACGTGTACAGGATGGAGACGTGCGAGTATAAGAGACGTGTACAGGATGGAGACGTGTGACTTTAAGAGACGTGTACAGGACGGAGACGTGCGAGTATAAGAGATGTGTACAGGACGGAGACGTGCGAGTATAAGGGACATGTACAGGACGGAGACGTGCGGGTATAAGAGACATGTACAGGATGGAGACGTGCGAGTATAAGAGACGTGTACGGGACGGAGACGTGCGAGTATAAGAGACGTGTACGGGAAGGAGACGTGCGAGTATAAGAGACGTGTACAGGACGGAGACGTGCGAATGTAAGAGACATGTACAGGAAGGAGACGTGCGAGTATAAGAGACGTGTACAGGACGGAGACGTGCGAGTATAAGAGAAGTGTACAGGACGGAGACGTGCGAGTATAAGAGACGTGTACAGGATGGAGACGTGCGAGTATAAGAGACGTGTACAGGATGGAGACGTGCGAGTATAAGAGACGTGTACAGGAAGGAGACGTGCGAGTATAAGAGACCTGTACAGGACGGAGACGTGCAGGTATAAGAGACGTGTACAGGATGGAGACGTGCGAGTATAAGAGACGTGTACAGGAAGAAAACGTGCGAGTATAAGAGACTTGTACAGGAGGGAGACGTGCGAGTATAAGAGAAGTGTACAGGACGGAGACGTGCGAGTAGAAGAGACGTGTACTGGACGGAGATGTGAGAATATAAGAGACGTGTACAGGACGGAGACGTGCGAGTATAAGAGACGTGTACAGGAAGGAGACGTGCGAATATAAGAGACGTGTACAGGACGGAGACGTGCGAGTATAAGAGACGTGTACAGGACGGAGACGTGCGAGTATAAGAGATGTGTATCGGACGGAGACGTGCGAGTATAAGAGACGTGTACAGGACGGAGACGTGCAAGTATAAGAGACGTGTAAAGGAGGGAGACGTGCGATTATAATAGACGTGTACAGGAAAAAGACAAGTACAGGACAGAGACGTGCGGGTATAAGAGACTTGTACAGGAAAAAGACATTTGCAGATATAAGAGACGTGTGCAGGACGGAGACGTGCGAGTATAAGAGATGTGTACAGGACGGAGACGTGCGAGTATAAGAGATGTGTACAAGACGGAGACTTGTGAGTATAAGAGCCGTGTACAGGATGGAGACGTGCGGGTATAAGAGACGTGTACAGGAAAAAGACATTTGAAGATATAAGAGACGTGTACAGGACGGAGACGTGCGAGTATAAGAGACGTGTACAAGACGGAGACTTGTGAGTATAAGAGACGTGTACAGAACAGAGACGTGCGAGTATAAGAGACATGTACAGGATGGAGAGTTGCGAGTATAAGAGACGTGTACAGGACGGAGAGCCGCGAGTATAAGAGACATGTACAGGAGGGAGAGCCGCGAGTATAAGAGACATGTACAGGACGGAGACGTGCGAGTATAAGAGACATGTACAGGACGGAGACATGCGAGTATAAGAGACATGTACAGGAAGGAGACGTGCGAGTATAAGAGACGTGTACAGGACGGAGACGTGCGAGTATAAGAGAAGTGTACAGGACGGAGACGTGCGAGTATAAGAGACGTGTACAGGATGGAGACGTGCGAGTATAAGAGACGTGTACAGGATGGAGACGTGCGGGTATAAGAGACGTGTACAGGATGGAGACGTGCGAGTATAAGAGACGTGTACAGGAAGAAAACGTGCGGGTATAAGAGACTTGTACAGGAGGGAGACGTGCGAGTATAAGAGAAGTGTACAGGACGGAGACGTGCAAGTAGAAGAGACGTGTACAGGAAGGAGACGTGCGAATATAAGAGACGTGTACAGGACGGAGACGTGCGAGTATAAGAGATGTGTATAGGACGGAGACGTGCGAGTATAAGAGACGTGTACAGGACGGAGATGTGCGAGTATAAGAGACGTGTAAAGGAGGGAGACGTGCCAGTATAATAGACGTGTACAGGAAAAAGACAAGTACAGGACAGAGACGTGCGGGTATAAGAGACGTGTACAGGAAAAAGACATTTGCAGATATAAGAGACGTGTGCAGGACGGAGACGTGCGAGTATAAGAGATGTGTACAGGACAGAGACGTGCGAGTATAAGAGACGTGTACAGGATGGAGACGTGCGAGTATAAGAGACGTGTACAGGACGGAGACGTGTGAGTGTAAGAGACGTGTACAGGATGGAGACGTGCGAGTATAAGAGACGTGTACAGGACGGAGACGTGTGAGTGTAAGAGACGTGTACAGGACGGAGACGTGCGAGTATAAGAGACGTGTACAAGACGGAGACTTGTGAGTATAAGAGACGTGTACAGAACAGAGACGTGCGAGTATAAGAGACATGTACAGGATGGAGAGTTGCGAGTATAAGAGACGTGTACAGGACGGAGAGCCGAGAGTATAAGAGACATGTACAGAACGGAGAGCCGCGAGTATAAGAGACATGTACAGGAGGGAGACGTGCGAGTATAAGAGACATGTACAGGACGGAGACATGCGAGTATAAGAGACGTGTACAGGACGGAGACGTGTGAGTATAAGAGACGTGTACAGGATGGAGACGTGCGAGTATAAGAGACGTGTACAGGACGGAGAAGTGCGAGTATAAAAGATGTGTACAGGACAGAGACGTGCGAGTATAAGAGACATGTACAGGACGGAGAAGTGCGAGTATAAGAGACATGTACAGGACGGAGACGTGCGAGTATAAGAGATATGTACAGGATGGAAACGTGCGAGTATAAGAGACGTGTACAGGATGGAGACGTGCGAGTATAAGAGACGTGTACAGGATGGAGACGTGCGAGTATAAGAGATATGTACAGGATGGAAACGTGCGAGTATAAGAGACGTGTACAGGATGGAGACGTGCGAGTATAAGAGACATGTACAGGACGGAGAAGTGCGAGTATAAGAGATATGTACAGGATGGAGACGTGCGAGTATAAGAGACGTGTACAGGGTGGAGACGTGCGAGTATAAGAGACGTGTACAGGACGGAGACGTGCGAGTATAAGAGATATGTACAGGATGAAGACGTGCGAGTATCAGAGACATGTACAGGACGGAGAAGTGCGAGTATAAGGGACATGTACAGGACGGAGACGTGCGAGTATAAGAGATGTGTACAGGATGGAGACTTGTGAGTATAAGAGACATGTACAGGATGGAGACGTGCGAGTATAAGAGATATGTACAGGATGGAGACGTGCGAGTATAAGAGACGTGTACAGGACGGAGACGTGCGAGTATAAGAGATGTGTACAGGATGGAGACATGCGAGTATAAGAGACGTGTACAGGACGGAGACGTGCGAGTATAAGAGACGTGAACAGGATGGAGACGTGCGAGTATAAGAGACGTGTACAGGACGGAGACGTGCGAGTATAAGAGACGTGAACAGGACGGAGACGTGCGAGTATAAGAGACTTGTACAGGACGGAGACGTGCGAGTATAAGAGACGTGTACAGGACGGAGACGTGCGAGAATAAGAGATGTGTACAGGATGGAGACGTGCGAGTATAAGAGACGTGTACAGGATGGAGACGTGCGAGTATAAGAGATATGTACAGGATGGAGACGTGCGAATATAAGAGACATGTACAGGACGGAGACGTGCGAGTATAAGAGATATGTACAGGATGGAGACGTGCGAGTATAAGAGATATGTACAGGATGGAGACGTGCGAGTATAAGAGACATGTACAGGATGGAGACGTGCGATTATAAGAGACGTGTACAGGACGGAGACGTGCGAGTATAAGAGACATGTACAGGATGGAGACATGCGAGTATAAGAGACATGTACAGGATGGAGACATGCGAGTATAAGAGACATGTACAGGATGGAGACGTGCGAGTAGAAGAGATATGTACAGGATGGAGACATGCGAGTATAAGAGACGTGTACAGGATGGAGACATGCGAGTATAAGAGACATGTACAGGATGGAGACATGCGAGTATAAGAGACATGTACAGGATGGAGACGTGCGAGTAGAAGAGATATGTACAGGATGGAGACGTGCGAGTATAAGAGACATGTACAGGATGGAGACGTGCGAGTATAAGAGACGTGTACAGGACGGAGACGTGCGAGTATAAGAGACGTGTACAGGACGGAGACGTGCGAGTATAAGAGACGTGTACAGGACGGAGACGTGCGAGTATAAGAGACGTGTACAGGATGGAGACGTGCGAGTATAAGAGACGTGTACAGGATGGAGACGTGCGAGTATAAGAGACGTGTACAGGACGGAGACGTGTGAGTATAAGAGACGTGTACAGGAAGGAGACGTGCGAGTATAAAAGATGTGTACAGGACGGAGAAGTGCGAGTATAAAAGATGTGTACAGGACAGAGACGTGCGAGTATAAGAGACATGTACAGGACGGAGAAGTGCGAGTATAAGAGACATGTACAGGACGGAGACGTGCGAGTATAAGAGATATGTACAGGATGGAAACGTGCGAGTATAAGAGACGTGTACTGGATGGAGACGTGCGAGTATAAGAGACGTGTACAGGATGGAGACGTGCGAGTATAAGAGATATGTACAGGATGGAAACGTGCGAGTATAAGAGACGTGTACAGGATGGAGACGTGCGAGTATAAGAGACATGTACAGGACGGAGAAGTGCGAGTATAAGAGATATGTACAGGATGGAGACGTGCGAGTATAAGAGACGTGTACAGGATGGAGACGTGCGAGTATAAGAGACGTGTACAGGACGGAGACGTGCGAGTATAAGAGATATGTACAGGATGAAGACGTGCGAGTATCAGAGACATGTACAGGACGGAGAAGTGCGAGTATAAGGGACATGTACAGGACGGAGACGTGCGAGTATAAGAGATGTGTACAGGATGGAGACTTGTGAGTATAAGAGACATGTACAGGATGGAGACGTGCGAGTATAAGAGATATGTACAGGATGGAGACGTGCGAGTATAAGAGACGTGTACAGGACGGAGACGTGCGAGTATAAGAGATGTGTACAGGATGGAGACATGCGAGTATAAGAGACGTGTACAGGACGGAGACGTGCGAGTATAAGAGACGTGAACAGGATGGAGACGTGCGAGTATAAGAGACGTGTACAGGACGGAGACGTGCGAGTATAAGAGACGTGAACAGGACGGAGACGTGCGAGTATAAGAGACTTGTACAGGACGGAGACGTGCGAGTATAAGAGACGTGTACAGGACGGAGACGTGCGAGAATAAGAGATGTGTACAGGATGGAGACGTGCGAGTATAAGAGACGTGTACAGGATGGAGACGTGCGAGTATAAGAGATATGTACAGGATGGAGACGTGCGAATATAAGAGACATGTACAGGATGGAGACGTGCGAGTATAAGAGATATGTACAGGATGGAGACGTGCGAGTATAAGAGATATGTACAGGATGGAGACGTGCGAGTATAAGAGACATGTACAGGATGGAGACGTGCGATTATAAGAGACGTGTACAGGATGGAGACATGCGAGTATATGAGACATGTACAGGATGGAGACATGCGAGTATAAGAGACATGTACAGGATGGAGACGTGCGAGTAGAAGAGATATGTACAGGATGGAGACGTGCGAGTATAAGAGACATGTACAGGATGGAGACGTGCGAGTATAAGAGACGTGTACAGGACGGAGACGTGCGAGTATAAGAGACGTGTACAGGACGGAGACGTGCGAGTATAAGAGACGTGTACAGGACGGAGACGTGCGAGTATAAGAGACGTGTACAGGATGGAGACGTGCGAGTATAAGAGACGTGTACAGGATGGAGACGTGCGAGTATAAGAGACGTGTACAGGACGGAGACGTGCGAGTATAAGAGACGTGTACAGGACGGAGACGTGCGAGTATAAGAGACGTGTACAGGACGGAGACGTGCGAGTATAAGAGACGTGTACAGGATGGAGACGTGCGAATATAAGAGACATGTACAGGATGGAGACGTGCGAGTATAAGAGACATGTACAGGATGGAGACGTGCGAGTATAAGAGACGTGTACAGGATGGAGACGTGCCAGTATAAGAGACGTGTACAGGATGGAGACGTGCGAGTATAAGAGACGTGTACAGGATGGAGACGTGCGAGTATAAGAGACGTGTACAGGACGGAGACGTGCGAGTATAAGAGATGTGTACAGGATGGAGACATGCGAGTATAAGAGACGTGTACAGGACGGAGACGTGCGAGTATAAGAGACGTGAACAGGATGGAGACGTGCGAGTATAAGAGACGTGTACAGGACGGAGACGTGCGAGTATAAGAGACGTGAACAGGACGGAGACGTGCGAGTATAAGAGACTTGTACAGGACGGAGACGTGCGAGTATAAGAGACGTGTACAGGACGGAGACGTGCGAGAATAAGAGATGTGTACAGGATGGAGACGTGCGAGTATAAGAGACGTGTACAGGATGGAGACGTGCGAGTATAAGAGATATGTACAGGATGGAGACGTGCGAATATAAGAGACATGTACAGGATGGAGACGTGCGAGTATAAGAGATATGTACAGGATGGAGACGTGCGAGTATAAGAGATATGTACAGGATGGAGACGTGCGAGTATAAGAGACATGTACAGGATGGAGACGTGCGATTATAAGAGACGTGTACAGGATGGAGACATGCGAGTATAAGAGACATGTACAGGATGGAGACATGCGAGTATAAGAGACATGTACAGGATGGAGACGTGCGAGTAGAAGAGATATGTACAGGATGGAGACGTGCGAGTATAAGAGACATGTACAGGATGGAGACGTGCGAGTATAAGAGACGTGTACAGGACGGAGACGTGCGAGTATAAGAGACGTGTACAGGACGGAGACGTGCGAGTATAAGAGACGTGTACAGGACGGAGACGTGCGAGTATAAGAGACGTGTACAGGATGGAGACGTGCGAGTATAAGAGACGTGTACAGGATGGAGACGTGCGAGTATAAGAGACGTGTACAGGACGGAGACGTGCGAGTATAAGAGACGTGTACAGGACGGAGACGTGCGAGTATAAGAGACGTGTACAGAACGGAGACGTGCGAGTATAAGAGACGTGTACAGGATGGAGACGTGCGAATATAAGAGACATGTACAGGATGGAGACGTGCGAGTATAAGAGACATGTACAGGATGGAGACGTGCGAGTATAAGAGACGTGTACAGGATGGAGACGTGCCAGTATAAGAGACATGTACAGGATGGAAACGTGCGAGTATAAGAGACGTGTACAGGATGGAGACGTGCGAGTATAAGAGACGTGTACAGGATGGAGACGTGCGAGTATAAGAGACGTGTACAGGATGGAGACGTGCCAGTATAAGAGAGGTGTACAGGACGGAGACGTGCGAGTATAAGAGACGTGTACAGGACGGAGACGTGCGAGTATAAGAGACGTGTACAGGATGGAGACGTGCGAATATAAGAGACATGTACAGGATGGAGACGTGCGAGTATAAGAGACATGTACAGGATGGAGACGTGCGAGTATAAGAGACGTGTACAGGATGGAGACGTGCCAGTATAAGAGACGTGTACAGGATGGAGACGTGCGAGTATAAGAGACATGTACAGGATGGAGACGTGCGAGTATAAGAGACGTGTACAGGATGGAGACGTGCGAGTATAAGAGACGTGTACAGTATGGAGACGTGCCAGTATAAGAGACGTGTACAGGATGGAGACGTGCGAGTATAAGAGACGTGTACAGGATGGAGACGTGTGAGTATAAGAGACGTGTACAGGATGGAGACGTGCGAGTATAAGAGACATGTACAGGATGGAGACGTGCGAGTATAAGAGACGTGTACAGGATGGAGACGTGCGAGTATAAGAGACGTGTACAGGATGGAGACGTGCCAGTATAAGAGACGTGTACAGGATGGAGACGTGCGAGTATAAGAGACGTGTACAGGATGGAGACGTGCGAGTATAAGAGACGTGTACAGGATGGAGACGTGTGAGTATAATAGATGTGTACAGGACAAAGACATGTACAGGGCGGAGATGTGCAGGTATAAGAGACGTGTAGAAAAAAAAAAGCCCATCTACCACAAGCAAAAATTTTTTTAGAAAAAGAAGTGAAAAAATATTATTAAAAACATCATTTATTTAAATGATCTAAAAACAAGAAAAAACATAGCATTAGGCCAATGCGTTCTGAGTGCTTCCATATAGTAGTAAAACATAAAACTTTGTGAAATGCCACATTCACACATCCATATGTCACAGTCGGGGTACAGACCCAGATGCACAGATTGGCCACAGGTCTCCTGTCCCTAACTTGACAGCCTGATAGGCATATATGAGACTGTCCAGCTAGGGTCAGCAGACTCGCGGACGGTCTGGCATCGTTGTTCGTTCTCAAATACGGTGTAAGGCTACTCAGAGATATGAGAAAAAACTCACCGTACAGTCGTAACACTATGGGGTCTGTTTCTCTTCTAGCATTATAGGCAATAAATTGTCTGAGGAGGAGGAGGAAGAAATGAGAAAAGTAGAAGAACTCAAACCAAATATGGCGATATCTTACTGAACATACAAGAAGCCGGGTTTCTATCCCAGATGGGCAAATGCACTTCGACCCCATTTGAGAAATGATGGCCTTCATCGAGCCTTCGACTGAGGTTCCTTAAATTACAAAGAGCCCAAAATTACCTGATAATATGATTCTATAGGTCAGTAGGATGACTAATACCAAACTTGTAACTTTTTTTTACTTTTACTCAAGTTGTGAAAAAAACTTACAAAATTTGTATTAAAAACTATAAATACATGAAAAAAAATGTTTTTGAGATAATACGTTGTCATTTTTATGCCAGTGGAACTATATGAGGACTTTTTGGTTGTTGAGCTGTTGTTTGTATTGCTATCATTTTGGGTTAGATATGACGTTTTGATCGCTTGATTGATTGTTTTGTGGAGTTGCAGCGTCTGGCACTTATATTTTTTTTATATCTATGATTTTTATTGTATGGTAAATTTGTATTTGATATATCGGCCATCTATGGATGCAGCGCTAACAAATGTTTATTTTTTAAAATTCTTTAATAGAGTAATACAGGTGACCAAGGGAGGGATTATAATTTTTATATACAGTATTTTAAAAAAAACTGTTTTACTTTAGTTTTTAGGTCTCTTGGGGGATTTTGTTACATTGCAACTTGTGTTTAAACATTTTTGTTATCCGACTTGTGTGTGATGCATCAGCACTAGTGTTGAGTGAACATGCTCGACACTGCTCGGTGCTCGCCCGAGCATCACGCTACTCGGGATGTTCGGCGAGCACCGAGCATTTCCAGGTTACTCGGGCGGGAGCTCGAGCCAATGAACATGCAGGGATTGCCAGCCAGTCACTGTAATGCCGCAGCCATGTTGTTTGTGGGCATTACAGTGATTGGCTGGCCGCACAGCGTCACCTCGAGTATTTAAAACCGGGCGCCGCCATCTTGGACACAGTCGCTCCGGATCAGACAGTGTAGGGAAAGCGCTGCTGATTTAGGGAGAGATTTATACTGCGAAATAGTTAGTGTAGGGTCTGTAAAGGCTGCCAGAACAAACAAACAGTCCTTTTCAGGACTAATATCCATCCCAGATATCAGGCAGGCAGGCGGTATAGGAGACGCAGTGGTTATACCAGCAAACGCTGCATTACAGTCCTGTGAGCTCCTGTTGCTGAAATTGCTGGACTTAGCTCCAGGTCCTGGGGGGGCAGGAAAAATCCTTTTTTTTCATGTAAATCCTCTTTTTTTTTCCTCCTTCACACTATACAAATACCCATCTTATTAACCTTTTGGTGTCCCCCCCCCCCCCCAAAAAAAAAAAAAAAGTGTGTCTGTGACAGTTCAGACACAAATATATCTGTTTAAAATAGTCTGATGTAGGACAGAGAAACAGAAGTGTGGTTTTGCAGTTCCACGGTTCAAACCTCTGTATTATCCATTTTTGGGCCATTTGTACCTAAAAAAAACAGTTTGAGTGTGTTGCTCACTGTTCAGCCGCAAATATATATATTTTAAAAAGTCTGGTATACACCAGTAAATTATAACTGTGGTTTTGCTGTTCCACGGTGAAAAATCTCTGTATTATCCTGCTTTTGTCATTTTTAGCCATAAAGAAAAACAGTAATAGTGTCTCCTGATTGTTCAGACACTAATATATCTGTTTAAAAGAGTCTGGTATACATCAGTAAATTATAACTGTGGTTTTGCCGTCCCACGGTAAAAAATCTCTATTATCCAGCTTTTGATATTTTTTCCGTAAAGAAAAACAGTAATAGTGTCTCCTGATTGTTCAGACACCAATATATCTGTTTAAAAGAGTCTGGTATACACCAGTAAATTATAACTGTGGTTTTGCCGTTCCACGGTAAAAAAATCTCTATTATCCAGCTTTTCGTATTTTTTCCGTAAAGAAAAACAGTAATAGTGTCTCCTGATTGTTCAGATACCAATATATCTGTTTAAAAGACTCTGGTATACACCAGTAAATTATAACTGTGGTTTTGCCGTTCCACGGTTAAAAAATCTCTATTATCCTGCTTTTGGCATTTTTTGCCATAAAAAAAAAACTGTAATAGTGTCTCCCTGATTGTTCAGACACAAATATATCTGTTGAAAATAGTCTGGTGTAGGCCCGAGAAATAGAAGTGTGGTTTTGTAGTTCCACGGGTCAAATCTCTGTATTATCCTGCTTTTGCCATTTTTTGCCGTAAAGAAAAACAGTAATAGTGTCTCCTGATTGTTCAGACACAAATATATCTGTTGAAAATAGTCTGGTGAAGGCCAGAGAAATAGAAGTGTGGTTTTGCAGTTCCACGGTTCAAGCCTCTGTATTATCCACTTTTGGGCCATTTTTACCTTAAAAAAAACAGTTTGAGTGTGTCGCTCAATGTTCAGCCGCAAATATATCTATTTAAAATTGTCTGGTACACCCCAGTAAACAATAACTGTGGTTTTGCCATTCCATGGTAAAAAATCTCTATTATTCAGCTTTTGGTATTTTTTCCGTAAAGAAAAACAGTAATAGTTTCTCCCTGATTGTTCAGATTGTTTAATAGAGTCGGGTGTAGGCCAGAGAAATAGAACTGTGGTTTTCCTCTTCCACGGTTCTAATCTACTTCTTATTACCCTTTTTCCATTGATAGTGCGAGTGTAAGCTATTTTACTTCCTTTACAATGGGCAAGGCGCGTGGCAAGGCACGTGGAACTGGACTTTCTCTGGTGATGGTGCGTGCAGAGGACGGGGCCGTGGCCAAGATGAAAATGTGCCACAACCAACAGCCACATCTTCTCGCTCCCACTTCTTGACCGAATTACTAGGGAAGCACAGAACAACACCAGTATTGTGAACTGATCAGTGTGAACTGGTTATTAATTGGATAGCAGATAATACTTCCAGTTACCTGGGCACCACCACCTCTGGTCTGTCTTCCACACGGTCAAATCTTAGTAGCCGTGAGTCTCGACCGCATACTCCTCCTCACCCTGATGCTCCTTCCTCCCACCATGCCGAGTGTTGTCAGACAGCAACTGATCCCACACTTGGACACTCTGAAGAGTTGTTCACTGGTCCATTTCCAGATTTGTGCCCTTCGCCTGCTCCGCTTGAAGTGGTGGAAGAGGAGATCCCATGTAGCGATGCCCAATTATTTGAACAGCCACAGCCACAGGAAGTCGACGCTGGCAATTTGTCACAAGAGATGGACGATGACGAGACACAATTGCCAGGAAGTGAGGTGGAGGATCGCGGTGCGCAAGTGGAAGAGGAGGTGGTGGATGATCTAGTAACTGACCCAACGTGGCAGGAGGACATGCAGAGCAAGGCCAGCAGCAAACAGGGTGAGGGAGGCAGAGTACCCCAACAATCAGGAAGAAGCAGTGTGGTGGCCACACACAGAAGGCAGGCAACAGTTCCCCGTAACACCAACACAAGGGACGTTGCCAGTACAACCTGTAGGTCTTCCAGAGTCTGGAATTTTTTTAAAGACTTTGCTGATAACCCCAAAAAGGCCATTTGTACCACCTGCCATGCCAGCATCAGCAGGGGTGACAAAACTACTAGCCTGACCACCACCAGCATGATCAGGCACATGGCAGCAAAGCACCCGACTTTGTGGGGTGAACCCCAGGGTCCACGACCAGTGTTAGCGGGTGTCACCACTGCTTCTTCCACTGTTGTGCGTGCAATAGAACCCCCTGTTGTGTGTGCAAGGCAATCCCCTGTCCATACTGCATGCAAAGATGCCCCCTCCTCTCAGTCTTCACTTGTTATGGCAGTTTCTCAAGAAACAGCATCAATGTCCACGTCCACGTCCCACTGCAGCGTTCAATTGTCCATATCCCAGACCTTTGAACGAAAGCGCAAATTCGCAGCCAACGCCCCACAGGCCACAGTCCTAAATTCGCACATTTCACGACTGCTTGCATTGGAAATGCTGCCTTTTAGGCTGGTGGAGACGGAATCCTTCCGCAAACTTATGGCGGTGGCCGTCCCTCGGTACTCGGTCCCCAGCCGACACTATTTTGCCCGGTGTGCCATCCCCGCACTACACAAGCACGTGTCCCGAAACATCTGCCATGCCCTCAACAACGCAGTTACTTGGAGAGTCCACCTGACAATGGACACGTGGACAAGTGATTGTGGCCAGGGATGGTACATCTCCCTGACGGCACACTGGGTAAACATAGTGGAAGCCGGGACCCAGTCGGACCTTGAGACGGAACACATCCTCCCCACACCGAGGATTGCGGGCCCTATGTCAGTCAGAGTTGCCCCCACAGTGTACAGCTCCTGCGCATCCTCCTCCTCCTCCTCATGTTCAGCCTCCATCTCAGATATCACCACATCAGTTACAAGCTGGAAGCACTGCAGTACTGCCTCAGCCAAGCGGCAACAGGCTGTGCTGAAACTCATAAGCTTAGGTGAGAAACCTCACACTGCTTGTGAGTTGTGGACAGCTGTGAAAGAGCAGGCAGATCTGTGGCTGAGACCGCTTAACCTACATCCAGGCATGGTCGTGTGTGACAATGGCCGTAACCTGGTGGCGGCTCTGAGGTGAGGCGAGATCACACACGTACCATGCCTGGCTCATGTGCTTAACCTCGTGGTTCAGCGGTTTCTTAAATCGTACCCCGAGTTGCCAGATCTGCTCGTGAAAGTACGCCGCCTGTCAGCTCATTTTCGCAAGTCGGCTACAGCTTCCGCCACCCTTGCTGTGTTGCAGCAGCGTTTGCAGCTTCCATCACACCGACTGGTGTGTGATGTCCCCACACGTTTGAACTCTACGCTCCACATGTTGCAAAGGATTTGTGAGCAGAAGAGAGCAGTTGTGGAGTACCAGCTGCAACAAGGCCGTCGATATTCAGGTCAGACTCCACACATAAGACCTCAGGAGTGGACCTGGATGTCTGACATATGTACCATCTTAACAAACTTTGAGGAGTCCACCAAGATGGTGAGTGGCGATGACGCCATCATTAGCATCAGCATTCCACTTGTCTGTCTTTTGCAACGCTCTCTGCAGAGAATTAAAGAGGAGGCATTGCAGCCAGAGTATGAGATGGATCAAGAAGCCGTAGCGATCGATTACACACAGCCCAGCCCAACGTGCATTGGGGGGACAATGAGGGAGAGGAGGAGGAGGAAGAACAGGAGCTTGTATCATGCGCTGTAGACGGTAGTACCTGTACAACTGTCATACCGTCGGTTCAGCGTGGGTGGCCTGTGGACAGGGGGGAGGAGGAGGAGAGCATGGTCAGTCGTCATCTTGGTGAGGACATGGAAGTCTTGCCCGTTACCAGTCTGGCACGCATGGCAGACTTTATGTTACGCTGCCTTAACCGTGACCCTCGCATTGTCAAAATCTTGGGTGACAGTCATTACTGGTTGGTGACACTTTTAGACCCCCGCTACAAGGAGAACTTTCACTCTCTTATTCCTGAGGTGGAGAGGTCTACAAAAATGTGGCAGTACCATAAGGCCCGTGCTGCAGAACTGTTAAAAAAATTCCCATCTGAACATGCTAGCGGCAGAGGTCACAGTTCGTTGCCCAACCAAGGCGTACATGCGAGAGAGACGCAACTCCAATCCAGCAGAGGCTGGGGAACACTGTCAACGTTCTGGGACAGTTTTCTCAGACCCTCCCTTCGGACAGACCCTGAGGCGCGGGGTACTCTCACAAGGAGTGGAAAGTTTCAAAAGATGGTGAGGGAGTACCTTGCCGACCGTACCAGCGTCCTCCGTGATTCCTCTGTGCCTTTTAATTATTGGGTATCCAAGCTGGACACTTGGAATAAACTCGCTCTGTACGCCTTGGAGGTCCTGGCCTGCCCTGCCGCTTGTGTGTTATCAGAGCGTGTTTTTAGTGCCGCTGGGGGAATTATAACTGATAAGCGCACTCGCCTGTCAACTGACAATGCTAACAAGCTGACCCTTATCAAAATGAACAAGGGCTGGATTGGGCCAGACTTCTCATCACCACCAAATGACAGTAGAGTAACATAAAGTCAAATCCACTGTGTTATTTCGGGAGGTGTATTCACATGCACCGCTTCACACGCACACATGGGTATACGCTTCCTCATTTCGGCTGTTTTTTGCTCTTCTTCTTATCCTCAGCCTCCACCACCACTATACCACCAGGGTGACCGTGGTTCGTGTTGCCAGAATTGCAAGTTCCTCCGTCCTAATTTTTGGCAGCTTTTGCTTGGAAGGCATAGGCAAAGATTATGGGAGACCCACTCCCCAATAATGGGAATAATGTTTTTAATATGCTGTACTGCATGGCTCTTGTAAGGGGCATTAAAACCGTCTTATTAAGCTACTGTGACCTCCACGTCTCTTCCAAGGGACATTAAAACCATCTTGTTAAGCTACTGCGACCTCCACCACTTTTCCAAGGGGCATTAAAACCGTCTTGTTAAGCTACTGCGACCTCCACGTTTCTTCCAAGGGTCATTAAAACCATCTTGTTAAGCTACTGCGACCTCCACCACTTTTCCAAGGGGCATTAAAACCGTCTTGTTTAGCTACTGCAACCTCCACGTCTCTTCCAAGGGGCATTAAAACCGTCTTGTTAAGCT
Source organism: Phyllobates terribilis (assembly GCF_046119375.1). Classification (NCBI taxonomy): domain Eukaryota; kingdom Metazoa; phylum Chordata; class Amphibia; order Anura; family Dendrobatidae; genus Phyllobates; species Phyllobates terribilis. The sequence continues at coordinate 139,401,332 of NW_027362767.1, forward strand.
ACTGCGACCTCCACCACTTTTCCAAGGGGCATTAAAACCGTCTTGTTTAGCTACTGCAACCTCCACGTCTCTTCCAAGGGGCATTAAAACCGTCTTGTTAAGCTACTGCGACCTCCACCACTTTTCCAAGGAGCATTAAAACCATCTTGTTAAGCTACTGAGACCTCCACGTCTCTTCCAAGGGGCATTAAAAGTGTCTTGTTAAACCACTCTGAACTCCACAGCTCTTCCAAGGGACATTGAAATGTTGTTTTTAATTAACTCTAACCTCCACGACTCTTTCAACGGGCAAATGCATTTCCTCTTAATTTTAGTCAGCTTTTGCTTTTCAATGCATAGGCGAACACTAAGGGAGACCCACTCCCCAATAATGGGTAGAAGGTTTTTAATATGCTGTAATCCACGTCTGTTTCAAGGGGCATTGTAGTTCCTCATAATTTTTAGAAAGCCTTCCATTCACTGCTTAGGCCAACAGTGTACAGGAGACCCAGTTGCTATAAATGGAAAAAACGGTTTAGTTAAGGCCCTCTGACCTCCATGTCACTTCCAAGGGGCATTGGAGTGCCTCGAAATTTTTGGTAGGCATTGCACTCACTGTATGCCCTATAACTGTGTAACCGAACCACTCCTTTCGGTACAGAAATATATCCTACAAGACATGTGTGGTTGACTGGCCTGATATTGATGTGAATGGTCCCTATTCCTCCTGCTCTTTCTCCTTTGCCACGACCTCATCCACCATTCATCACCTGAAGCTTTGTTTTAATGGGAGTCATAGAACTGGGATAGCAGCAGGAAAACATCCAGCAATCCTCGGAGGAGGTAGGATATGCGCCAAAACGCTGACTACCTCAGGCCTAGCCGCTACTACATACATGCGCTTGCATTCCAAGAAAACAAAGCAGATGCTAACTTCTATCATCATCATCATGCTCCTCACCTTGGCACTCTCAACTCCCCTGATGGAGAAGCCAGGGCCCACCGGAGGAGTCTGGTTCTCTGGTGGGCTCGTCCAATGCTGCCCTAAAGCAGGCCAGGCTAAGAAAAGTGTGGGGGAAGTTCCAAGGAGAAATAGGGGCGGCTGGGGACCGTTTATGGACACCCGGCTGCCCCCAGGCGGCTGGGGACCGAGCGTGGACACCCAGCTGCCGGGCGGCTGGGGACTGAGTATGGATACCTCGCTGCCGAAGCAGCCATGAGGTAGTGGCCAGCTTTGGCCTCCTCCAAACTAAAAGGCCCCATTTCAAGTGCAAGCTGCCCTAAAGCAGGCCAGACTAAAAAAATTGTGTGGGGGAAGTTCCAAGGAGAAATAGGGGCGGCAGGGTACCGTTTATGGACACTCGGCCGCCCCCAGGCGGCTGGGGACCGTGTGTGGACACCCGGCCGCGGGGTGGCTGGGGACCGAGTATGGACATCCGGCCGCCCCCTGGCGGCTGGGGACCGAGCGTGCACACCCGGCCGCCGGGCGGCTGGGGACTGAGTATGGATACCAGGCCGCCGAAGCAGCCATGACATGGTGGCCGGCGTCTGCCTCCACATGCCTAAAAGGCCCTATTTCAAGTGCAAGCAAGCTAGCAGTATGGTATTGCAGCCTGGGGGTGGGTGGGTAGCAGGTTGCACACTTACGCTTGCATTCCAAGAAAACAAAGCAGATGCTAACTTCTATCATCATCATGCTCCTCACCTTGGCACTCTCAACTCCCCTGATGGAGAAGCCAGGGCCCACCGGAGGAGTCTGGTTCTCTGGTGGGCTCGTCCAATGCTGCCCTAAAGCAGGCCAGGCTAAGAAAAGTGTGTGGGAAAGTAACAGGAGAAATAGAGGTGGCTGGGGACCTTTTATGGACACCCGGCCGCCCCCAGGCAGCTGGGGACCGTGTGTGGACACCCGGCTGATGGAGACTGAGTATGGATACCTCGCTGCCGAAGCAGCCATGAGGTAGTGGCCAGCTTCGGCCTCCTCCAAACTAAAAGGCCCCATTTCAAGTAAAAGCTAGCAGTATGGTATTGCAGCCTGCGGGTGGATGGGTAGTTGGTTGGCTGCATATTTGCGCTTGCATTGCAAGGAATGGGGGAGGTACAATTGAACACTGCCCTGGGACAAGGAGTTGCACGGGGATAGTTGCAAGTCTGCATCTTCTGATGCGGCAAGGATCACTTCTGATGGGCACACTTTTAGGCAGTGACCTGGGTGTCAGAGATGCTTCCAGGGGTCTTCCCTATGCTGTTCCCATGTCTTTTCAGCACTGTATGCATGTGTCACACAGCACATGGCCAGATAAGATTGTAAAATGTTAAAATGACATTTCCCGGTGAATGCATTTGTCACGGTTGAAAGCAATACAAAAGTGCAAAAACGCATGAAAAATGCTACTTGAGAACATAGCCCAAGGTGTGGAGGAGTATTATTTTGGGGGGGTATTTATTTTACCTTATACACAAGTCTTTACCCTGGAAAGGAACTTCCTTAACATATTTCACAGGAAAACGGTTTCAGTTTCGTTTTTGAACGCTTTATTGTGAGCCTGTACAAGTGGCTTAATACCTCCGACCACGTTGTTGACAGCAGTGACCTGGGGGTCATAAATGCTTCCTGGGGCGATCCCTATGCTGTCCCCATGTTAATTGAGCACTGTCACTATCGTTTTGGGCACTGCTTAGACTGCCGCCGCAAAAATGCTTGGGTCTCCCATAGACTAACATTGGGCTCGTTGCTCGGGTCGAGCACCCGAGTATCACGGTGAGCTCAGCCCGAGCTTCGAGCACCCGAGCATTTTAGTGCTTACTCAACACTAATCAGCACTAAACAGTCTAAGTTGGCGACATGAAGTGAGAAAAATCTAGAAGTGTAATGAATAATAAAATATGAAGTGTAAAGCAGGTAACCGGATGCAACGCGCAGATAAACACATTGCAGGAACAGCCAATGAACTATTTATTTCCTCCGCTGTGGCGGGAGCTTGCAGTGGTTTGGAAACAGTTAAACAGTATGAAATAGGGTAATCACAAGTAGATTATACAGTACAGAACATATAATGAATCTTAAAGTACAATTAGAATGACAGAGAAGTCTTTTAGGGGTTATGCTAGTGTCTCTATAACAGGGATGATACACCCATTCCCCTGGGAGCTACTACCGGTTTTTCTACTAGGAAGCAAGTCCTCCTGACAAAGTCTACCAATGCAGATTGAGCCTCCTTTGCTCCAACTGACCCCCACCCTATCTGTTGTCCTAGCCCAGGCAGACCCCTGTACTGTACGTCAGTGCTGGAAGTGACGGCCCGGCTCACTCATGCCTTCCTTTCACCACCGCAGACGTCCTCTTTCGGGCGGTGTCATGAAAACAACACCCACTTGGGTCAGACCTTGCAGCTCTCTGGCGCCCCCTTATCCTGCTGGTCAAACACGGTATTGACCGAGGATAAGCACGGGTGCAGCTGCTCTAATTTATGTCGACTATTGCGGCACGTGATGTGACAGGACGTATATATACCACCAGTTCCTTCCAGGAACGTATATATACCTCCGACCAGCCACCCTTAAACCACAATATCACATAAATACTGGTATACTGCCACCACCGATCGCTTAACAGGTGGATCGGGTACCTGGTAGGTAACGTGAATTAGCGGGTGAGGAACGTGTTTGCTCGACATAGGACAAGAAGGACGAAACTGGTAAATAATTAATGATTTACTCCCAAAAGGCGGCAGTGTTTACAAAATATATACAAGATATTATAAAAGAGACAATTTACATATATGCATAAAGAGTGATTAAAATAAAAGGGATAAGTAATAGCAAAACTGCGCCACAAGGTGATGGTCTCAGATTCTGTGGTGGGGGACGGCTCCCTGGAAATTAGAGGTGATTCTTCTTACGCCGCGTGATGTGCGTGCGTTCGACGTCCCTGAGAAGAATGGCTTGAAAAATGGCCGATCTGGTTTTTAGCAAGCAGCCAAAACTCTGGGAGACACCCATTATGTACCTCCCACGGGGGCTCGGCTTTGCGAGCCCACCCTGCTACAGAAGACCTAAAAAATCCTTCAGATTTCATATCTTGGTGTGGGGGGGGTCCCACATCCAAGAGGGAGACATCATCTTGACCGTCACCAATATTCATGAAGATAGAGTTCAAATATGAAATTGCTATGACGCTCAGAAGCTCAGAATTCATTATCTCAGTTCCCGGTCATTCCTCAGTTATGCAAGTTATACTATTGTAATGGGAAAAATTTAAGCATTCCAAAAAAGTGGTCCCGATGTTTCTGTCGGACCTGTACGTTATTAAAATCGACATTAAACGTTTGTACAATTAAACAATGGGGTTTTTTTGGAGGGACTTTCCGGTTTGTACCAGTGCTTGCTCTGGACTGAGGTTTTATGGCGGGTCATAAAGATTCCTGGTTTGGGGGAAAGCAAAAGTGAGTTCTATGTCTTCTATTACAAACGGATAGGGGGTGGGGGTTTTTCCTTTTTCTTTGAGACATATCTCATTTTTAAAAATTCGGGGAAAAATACCTTTTGCCTGACACCTCCCCCTTTTAGACTGCGCTATGGAGGTAGGACCTTCTGGTACTCCTCCAAGCGTATGTCTGGAGGCTCCCCTCGCCGGAACAACCCATCGGCATTGCCATGCTCGCTGCCCTTGCGGTGTTGAACGGTAAAGTCGTACTGCTGGAGGGTGAGGCTCCAGCGTAACAACCTTCCGTTGGCACCTGACATGGTGTGTAGCCAACTCAGGGGGTTGTGGTCAGTCACGACAGTGAAGGGGCGCCCGTACAAGTAAGGCTGTAAGCGGTTGAGGGCCCATACAATGGCCAGGCACTCCTTCTCTATGGTGGAATAGGCCACTTCCCTCGGCAGCAGTTTCCGGATTAGGTACAACACGGGGTGTTCTTGGTTCCCCGAGTCGACCTGGCTGAGTACAGCACCGAGGCCAAACTCACTGGCGTCGGTCTGTACTAAGAGTGGCCGTGTGCCGTCGACCGCCTTTAGTACAGGAGAGCTGCTCAGGGCAGTCTTCAAAGCCCTAAAGGCCACCTCGCATTCATCCGTCCATTTGACGGAATGGGGTAGACTCTTCCTGGTGAGGTCTGTCAGGGGCTTCGCAAGGCTACTATAGTCCTGTACAAAGCGTCTATAGTACCCTGCGGTGCCCAAGAAGGACTGCACCTGCTTCTTGGTCCTGGGGGTGGGCCAGGACGCGATAGCGTCCACCTTTCCAGGCTCTGGCTTCAGAGTACCCCCACCTACCCGGTGCCCCAGGTAGTGGACCTCGTTCATGCCCATCTGGCACTTTCCTGGCTTGATGGTCAAGCCCGCCTGGTGAATGCGCCCGAGCACCTGCTGCAGATGCTCGAGGTGATCCTCCCAGGTGGAACTGAAGATGGCAATGTCATCCAGGTACGCCACTGCGTACCTCTCCAGTCCCTGGAGCAGGTGGTTGACCATTCGCTGGAACGTGGCAGGGGCATTTTTCATGCCGAAAGGCATGACTGTGGATTCATACAATCCGAAGGGGGTGATAAAGGCGGACTTCTCCTGGGCCCCGGGGCTCAAGGGAATCTGCCAATATCCCCGACTCAAATCCATAATGGAGAGATAGCTCGCACTGGCTAACCGTTCCAGCAGCTCCTCAATGCGTGGCATTGGTTGTGCATCAGAGGCTGTGATAGCGTTGAGCCCCCTGTAGTCCACACAGAACCGGGTGGTCCGGTCCTTCTTTGGCACCAGGACTACAGGTGAGGCCCACGCGCTCTTGGACCGCTTAATCACCCCCAACTGCAGCATCTCCTCGACCTCCTGGCGCATGACATGCTGCACCTCGTCGGAGATTCGATAGGCTGTCCGCCGGAGTGGGGCATGATTCCCGGTGTCCACTTCATGGACCGCCACTTCAGTCCTGCCAGGCAGGTTGGTGAACACTGCTTGGAAGGGTTTCAGCACTGCTTGCATCTGAGACCTCTGGTCTGCGGATAGCAAGTCGCTTAGCTCTACATCCTCTAGGGACCCGCTGGCCTTCGCTTGGGCGAGCATGTCCAAGAGGGGGTCATCCTCCCCATCCTCGGGCAGGTTGCAGACCGGTAGGACGCAGGTTCCACGTTCTTGATGAGCCTTCATCATATTAACGTGAAACGCCTTCCGCCTACCCCGCTCGTGGTCAAGTGTGATCACGTAGGTGACCGGGTTGAGCTGTTGGTGAATGACGTACGAGCCTTCCCAGGCCGCCTGAAGCTTGTCCTTTGGTACGGGGACCAGCACCCACACCTTCTGACCCACCTGGTAGGTCCATTCTCGGGCGTTCTGGTCGTACCAATGCTTCTGGTCAGCCTGGGCTTGCGCCATGTTGTCATGCACCAACTGCGTCAAGGTCTGCATCTTGTCACGGAAGCGCATGACATACTCCACGATGGACACTCCTGGGGAGCTCGGCTCTTCTTCCCAGAATTCCCTTATCAAACCAAGGGGTCCTCGGACACGCCTGCCATACAGGAGCTCAAAGGGAGAGAACCCCGTTGAGGCCTGTGGAACCTCTCTGTAAGCAAATAGCAGGTGTGGGAGGTAACGCTCCCAGTCGCGACCCTGGGTCTCAACCAGCATTTTTAACATCTGTTTGAGGGTACCGTTGAATCGCTCACACAAACCATTGGTCTGTGGGTGATACGCGCTCGATACCAAATGCTGCACCTGCATTTTCTTACATAGAGCCTCCATTAAGCGTGACATGAACTGGGTCCCCTGGTCGGTAAGCATCTCCCTGGGAAATCCTACTCGCGAAAAGATGGCCAAGAGGGCGTCCGCCACCTTATCCGCCCTAATTGAGGACAGGGCTACTGCCTCCGGATACCGAGTAGCATAGTCTACCACGGTAAGGATGAAACGTTTTCCAGAGCTGCTGGGCATGGCCAGTGGTCCCACAATGTCCACAGCAATCCTCTGGAAAGGCTCCTCTATCACTGGCAAAGAGATCAGGGGGGCTTTGGGGGCCGGCCCTGACTTTCCCACTCTTTGACACGTGGTACAGGATCGACAGTAGTTCACCACATCTGTCCTCATTTTGGGCCAATAAAAGTGATGAGACAGCCGGGCCTTGGTTTTGCTGACCCCCAAGTGTCCAGCGAGTGGAATTTCATGGGCGATCCGCAACAACTCATCCCTGAATTGGTAGGGGACAACCAGCTGTCTTTCCCTCAGCCACTCCTGTTGGGGTGTACAGGGAACTGTCTCCTGGTACAACCTCCCTTGGTCCCAGAATACCCTCTCCTTATCCGACTCGGAGGTGGGTTTCTCCGCGAGGCTCCTTAACGTCTCCAGGCTAGCATCTGAGTGCAGAGCTGCCTGAAACTCCTGGCTGGAGGAAGCCAGAAGTGAGGTTAAGGCCACGTCCTCACTAGGACCCTCTGGGACCGGCTCTGGGTCCATACCTGATCCTGTTATTCCTCTGTCCGAGGGGGGTCCAGAAGGCAGGGTGTTACTTGCGTTCTGGGCACTCTGACTGCGGGTAACAGCGGCTATATAGGCCGTCTCCCCGGGGAATAACACCGTCTCATTAGCCTGCGAGGCCATGAGAACTACTTCTCCATCATCCTCCATTACCTCAGGCACAGTGCTACGTATGGGGCAGCAACTATCAGCCAGGTCACCTTCTGTTGTGACACTGGTCACTGGCACAGCACCACCTGCTTCCTGGTCCTCGTGCCTCTCCCCATTACCCTTGGCACTGACCTTTGCTCCTGCTAGGGGATCCTCAGCAACATCACCCCGCAGAGTGACATGGCTGAGTTCTCCTGCACCTTCCAAGACAACAACATCATCATCATGATCATCATCATCATGATCATCATCATCATGATCATCATCATCATCATCAGGTAAAGCATTGACATTCACAGTATCAGTATTAACCTTACCAACCGTATCAGATCGGGGAGGGGTGTCAGGGACATAATAAGCAAGCATCCTCCCCAAATCAGTTCCCAACAAAACATTTGCAGGTAGGTTTTTGGATACTCCCACTTCCTTCACCCCACTCCCCGCACCCCAATCAATAAAAACCCGGGCCATGGGCAAGGGGCATCGGACGCCCCCAATCCCGGTGACAGTCAGGGTCTTTCCTGGAATAAGCGCTTCAGGGGACACCAGTTCGGGTCGGATGAGGGTTCGTTCGGCCCCAGTGTCCTTGAGGCCTACAGTGAGAGTGTCCCCCACCCTGACAGACTGAAAGTTTTCACAGGCCCTCCCAACCGGCCCACCCACCAAAAGAACTGAGGCATTAGGCCCTGGGGCCTTGGATGGGGGGTTCTTCCTCTGCTTCTCTGGGCAAGTGGCGCTGAGATGACCAGTCTGGTTGCAGAAATAACACCTGCGGGCATCAGATGCAGGCCGGGCATTGGTAACGGGAAAAAGGCCTCCGGAAGGTCGGCTGGCAGGGGCAGGGATGGTGGTTGATGGCTTACCCCCTTTCCAGCTGGTGACGACCGGCTTCCGCACCTCTGGTCTCCGGTTAGCCTCGTAGGTGTCTGCGATCTGCGCTGCTTTATTGGCATCAGGTGGCTCGCGATCCATCACGAACTGCCGTACCTCAGTTGGACACAGATGCAGGAACTGGTCTTTCACCATCAGGTCCTTTAGCTGCTCAAAGGTGGTCGCTGACAGTCCTTGGATCCACTGCTCAAAGTTGGTTCTGAGCCCGTCTACCACATCGCTGTAGGTGTCATGTGGTCCACGTTGGAGGGTTCTGAACTTTTTCCGGTAAACCTCCGGAGTCAGCTGGTACTTTTTTATCAGGGCCTGCTTGACGGCCTCATAGTCTCCATCTTGTTCTCGAGGGAGGGAAGCGAACACCTCCAAGGCTTTTCCTCGGAGCCCTGGAGTTAAATATCTTGCCCATTGGTCGGTGGGCAGCTGATACTGCCTGCAGGCCTTTTCAAAGCCTCGCAGAAATGTGTCCAAGTCCCCATCCTTTTCCATCACAGGGAAGTGCTCAGGACGAGGTTTAAAGCAGCTGGCACTGTTGGACTCATGGGCCTGCGTAGAGGGCGACTCCTTCTGAATCCGGGCTAGCTCCAGCTGGTGTTGTCGGTCAGCTTGGGCTGGTCGCTCAGCAGCCTCTCAGTCAGCTTGTCGCTCAGCAGCCTCTCGGTCAGCTTGTCGCTCAGCCCGCTCCTGGAATTTCAGGATCAGCTGCAGTCGTCCATCACGATCGTCTGTGGCGAGCTCCTCCAAGGCCATCTGCAGGTGGGGGTCCACACTACCCTGGTTGCGGGTATGGCTGGCAATCACAGGTGGCACCCCTGCAGCAGCGCCATCCGGGCCTTGGCTGGCCGCCCCATCATCAGGGCTCTGCTGTTGGACAGGCTCTGCAGCATCTTGTAACAGTTCAGCAATCATTTGTTCTCTGCTTTTGCCGTGGGGGTCAATGCCTTTGATTATACATATTCCAATAAGAGTGTCCTTTTTCTGCTGGCTGTACCAGGACTCCCCAACTACGACCATGATCACCAAAATAAAAATAGAAAAGAAAAAGCGAAGAAGGGTAGGGGTAACTGCTACACATACAGTATTGTCTCAGATCTAATAAACACTGAGTTCGATCTTCCAAAACTTTTGTGCAAGTTTTTAGTGAGAGGAATGATTGCTCAAACCAGATCACTAATGTCCTATTATCCCACCGCTTGCCACCAATTTGTCATGAAAACAACACCCACTTGGGTCAGACCTTGCAGCTCTCTAGCGCCCCCTTATCCTGCTGGTCAAACACGGTATTGACCGAGGATAAGCAAGGGTGCAGCTGCTCTAATTTATGTCGACTATTGCGGCACGTGATGTGACAGGACGTATATATACCACCAGTTCCTTCCAGGAACGTATATATACCTCCGACCAGCCACCCTTAAACCACAATATCACATAAATACTGGTATACTGCCACCACCGATCGCTTAACAGGTGGATCGGGTACCTGGTAGGTAACGTGAATTAGCGGGTGAGGAACGTGTTTGCTCGACATAGGACAAGAAGGACGAAACTGGTAATTAATTAATGATTTACTCCCAAAAGGGGGCAGCGTTTACAAAATATATACAAGATATTATAAAAGAGACAATTTACATATATGCATAAACAGTTATTAAAATAAAAGGGATAAGTAATAGCAAAACCTGCTTCATAAGGTGATGGTCTCAGATTCTGTGGTGGGGGACGGCTCCCTGGAAATTAGAGGTGATTCTTCTTACGCCGCGTGATGTGCGTGCGTTCGACGTCCCTGAGAAGAATGGCTTGAAAAATGGCCGATCTGGTTTTTAGCAAGCAGCCAAAACTCTGGGAGACACCCATTATGTACCTCCCACGGGGGCTCGGCTTTGCGAGCCCACCCTGCTACAGAAGACCTAAAAAATCCTTCAGATTTCATATCTTGGTGTGGGGGGGGTCCCACATCCAAGAGGGAGACATCATCTTGACCGTCACCAATATTCATGAAGATAGAGTTCAAATATGAAATTGCTATGACGCTCAGAAGCTCAGAATTCATTATCTCAGTTCCCGGTCATTCCTCAGTTATGCAAGTTATACTATTGTAATGGGAAAAATTTAAGCATTCCAAAAAAGTGGTCCCGATGTTTCTGTCGGACCTGTACGTTATTAAAATCGACATTAAACGTTTGTACAATTAAACAATGGGGTTTTTTGGAGGGACTTTCCGGTTTGTACCAGTGCTTGCTCTGGACTGAGGTTTTATGGCGGGTCATAAAGATTCCTGGTTTGGGGGAAAGCAAAAGTGAGTTCTATATCTTCTCTTACAAACGGATAGGGGGTGGGGGTTTTTCCTTTTTCTTTGAGACATATCTCATTTTTAAAAATTCGGGGAAAAATACCTTTTGCCTGACAGGCGGAGTCTCCTCACGGATCTTCGGTGCTTGACCGATGACGGTTGTCTCCCAGGTCTGGGGACAAGAGGGCTGGGCTTTGGATCTTGACTGGCATTGTCTGGGCTCTGGACCTTGACTGGTGAAGGTCTGGGATTCGAGACTTGACTGGCGCAGTCTGGGCTCTGAATCTTACTTGGTGTCGTTTGGGTCCCATCTGCAAGCGGCCATCACCCTGCTTCCACACACTTCCTGCTATCACTTCGGCAGCAGTGTCTTCTCTTGTGCACGTATTCACCTCTCTCTCTCTCTCATGGTGCCAAAACCCACTCCGGTTTGGAGCGCAGACTCTTTATATCCAGAAACTCCATCATCAATGGCATCTGACTGGGTGTTGCATCTAAACTTGTCCCCCCTGCAACTCTTCCTGTTCCTGTTCCAGGTAGTTCTGCATATTCCAGTTTGGACAATAGGTGGCACCCTTCTTGCACCGATGATACACAGTGCGTGAGGAACTATCTTAAAAACTGTTGTTGGTGGCTGTAGTGGATTTCACGTGCTACAGTCGTCGTGATATCCGTCGTCTGGAGGAACATAGGCTGTGACTGCAGACTATACCGGCGGGAGATACCAAAAGCTGTGGGCCAACCAAAAGTTGGGAGACAGTGGGTATCACCTGGTACGGGGGCAGTGGAACTACCGATCCCGGGTTGGGATCATGTGGCCTGAGGACATTGTGTTATGACCATCTACCTGGTATTGCTGTAAGACCATGCATATAAGGAACAAAAAATAGTTGTATCGTTAACCTGCTTAGGTGATTACTACAACCCACAAAATTCCATGTATTTTGCTTTTAGTGTTTGCATGTCTGCATAGATGCTTGCAAGCAAACAGATCATCTTTGTTACAAGAACCTCCAATTTTCCTCCCTCGGTGGCGTCCTTGATGAAGGCTTGAGTATCCTGTTACGATACTGGCGTAGCACTGCTGGAATCCAGTGGCCGGAGGAGCACATGCAAGAAACGGCAGGCAGTAGTAAATGTTATTGCAAATAGCAGTCGGAGTTGTAGCAACAATCCATAGAGAAGTGGGAACAGTCTGGGTAAGATAGTTCTCAGAACAATGAACTGGAGACTGAACAAGACTAAACAGCTAGACACAATACTCAAGCAATGAGTGAGGACTTCATGTAGCCCAAACATGAAGCAAGATGGATTCAACAGCTTCAGAATCTGCCATCTTAGTGAAGGGCAATTGCAGAACACAACAGCAGCCTTCAGATCTTCATAGTTTTAGTCTTTCTAGAGTTGATATTTTTTTTCAATGTGTGTGAAAACTCTCGGGTGACTTGTTCCATATTTATTGCATTACCACAGTTTTAGTGACTTTGAACACTTAAGCATGGGTACACGCATCAGATCACTGCAAAATGACAGCAAAACCATGATCAGGCAGTTAAGTCGGCAATCACATGCTTTTGCTAGAAGAACGGCCTTTTTACCTGCAAAATCATGTCTGTGTATGACAGGCACTTTGATAGCGTTTGTTACCGCACCTGCACAATGTCTGCTGCCTGCCCACATGGTGACAATCATCCTCCGTTGTCATATGGCCATATTGGTATGTTCACATATAAATAGATTTAATTTCTACCCAATAACACCAATATCAGTCTAATCTAATGGACAATCGATCTGAATGAAATCTTTCTCATCTGCCAGAAAACGCATCTGGCCTAAGCAGAGAGAAGGCAGCATCGAAAAGACAGCTCTCCATTATAGTGACTAGAAACGTTTTAATGTTAGGACTATCATGGTAAGATGGAAACTGATTTTATCATAAGAAAACAATCTATATTGGGTAACCAGCAGATGACATGGTCAATAAAGCGGTCTGTAGGCCAAATCTGTGTAAAGTGTTCAGGGTCGGACTGGCCTGACGGGGTACCGGTGAAATGCCCGGTGGGCCCCAGAGAAAGAAGGAGAGGAGGAGGAAAAGAAAAAATATTTTTTTAGGGAAACGGGCCCTTTAAAAACGTGGGAGGCAGGGGCGCGCGCACGCTCGCAGACCTGACCCGCCGCGATGACCGTGGCCGGCGTCACCACCCGGCGCACCCTTGCAAATGCTGGGGCCCCAGGGGAAAGGGACACCGGCACGCTATTGGGCCCATGATTCAGGGGAGGGAAAGCCCACTCCCCTGGAGGGAGAACGAGAACTCCCTCCTCAAATAATCACCCTCCTCATTCCCCGCAGGTCCAGTGACGTCAGCGTCTTCTGACTCTGACATCCCAGGCCAGAGGACGAGGTGACGTCACTACCACCCTCTGCTCTAAGCACTGCAGAGTCAAAAGACGCTGAGTACACCGGACCTGCAGGGAATGAGGAGGGTGAGGATTTGATTTGTTTTATGTATGCAGCATCATATGGGGGCCCATATACAGTATGCATGATCATATGGGGGCCCATATACAGTATGCAGCATCATATAGGCCCCATATACAGTATGCAGCATCATATGGGCCCCATACACAGTATGCAGCATCATATGGGGGCCAATATACTGTATGCAGCATCATATGGGGGCCAATATACAGTATGCATCATCATATAGGCCCCATATACGGTATGCAGCATCATATGGGGGCCAATATACAGTATGCAGCATCATATCGGCCCCATATACAGTATGCAGCATCATATGGGACTCATATACTGTATGCAGCATCAGAGGGGCCAATATACAGTATGTAGCATCTTATAGGGGCCCATATACCATGTGCAGCATCATATGGGGGCCAATATACAGTATGCATCATCATATGGGGGCCCATATACAGTATGCAGCATCATATCGGCCCCATATACTGTATGCAGCATCATATGGGCCCCATATACTGTATGCAGCATCAGAGGGGCCAATATACAGTATGTAGCATCATATGGGGGCCCATATACCGTATGCAGCATCATATGGGGGCCAATATACAATATGCAGCATCATATGGGGGCCAATATACAGTATGCATCATCATATGGGGGCCCATATACAGTATGCAGCATCATATGGGGCCAATTTACAGTATGCAGCATCATATGGGCCCCATATATAGTATGCAGCATCATATGGGCCCATATACAGTATGCAGCATCATATGGGCCCCATATACAGTATGTAGCATCATATAGGCCGCATATACAGTATGCAGCATCATATGGGGGCCAATATACAATATGCAGCATCATATGGGGGTCAATATACAGTATGCAGCATCATATGGGGGCCAATATACAGTATGCAGCATCATATGGGCCCATATACAGTATGCAGCATCATATGGGGGCCAATATACAGTATGCAACATCATATGGGGCCAATATACAGTATGCAGTATCATATAGGGCCAATATATAGTATGCAGCATAATATGGGGGCCCATATACTTTATGCAGAATCATATAGGGGGCCAATATACAGTATGCAGCATCATATGGGGGCCCATATACAGTATGCAGCATCATATGGGGGCCAATATACTGTATGCAGCATCATATGGGGCTCATATACTGTATGCAGCATCATATGGGGGCCAATATACTTTATGCAGAATCATATAGGGGGCCAATATACAGTATTCAGCATCATATGGGGCTCATATACAGTATGCAGCATAATATGGGGGCCAATATACTTTATGCAGAATCATATAGGGGCTCATATACTGTATGCAGCATCATATGGGGGCCAATATACATTATGCAGCATCATATGGGGGCCCATATAAAGTATGCAGCATCATATGGGGGCCAATATACAGTATGCAGCATCATATGGGGGCCAATATACAGTATGCAGCATCATATGGGGGCCAATATACAGTATTCAGCATCATATGGGGGCCAATGTACAGTATGCAGCATCATATGGGGGCCAATATACAGTGTTCAGCATCATATGGGGGCCAATATACTTTATGCAGAATCATATGGGGGCTCATATACTGTATGCCGCATTATATAGGCCCCATATATTGTATCCAGCATCATATGGGGGCCAATATACTGTATGTAGCATCATATAGGGGTCAATATACAGTATGCATCATCATATGGGGGCCCATTTACAGTATGCAGCATCATATGGGGGCCAATATACAGTATGCAGCATCATATCGGCCCCATATACAGTATGCAGCATCATATGGGACTCATATACTGTATGCAGCATCAGAGGGGCCAATATACAGTATGCAGCATCATATGGGGCCAATTTACAGTATGCATCATCATATGGGGGCCAATATACAGTATGCAGCATCATATGGGGGCCAATATACAGTATGCATCATCATATGGGGGCCCCATATACAGTATGCAGCATCATATGGGCCCATATACAGTATGCATCATCATATGGGGGCCAATATACAGTATGCAACATCATATGGGGGCCAATATACTTTATGCAGAATCATATAGGGGGCCAATATACAGTATGCAGCATCATATGCGGGCCAATATACAGTATGCAGCATCATATGGGGGCCAATATACAGTATGCAGCATCATATGGGGGCCAATATACTTTATGCAGCATCATATGGGGGCCAATATACAGTATGCAGCATCATATGGGGGCCAATATACAGTATGTAGCATCATATGGGGGCCAATTTACAGTATGCAGCATCATATGGGGGCCCATATACAGTATGCAGCATCATATGGGGGCCCATATACAGTATGCAGCATCATATGGGGCCAATTTACAGTATGCAGTATCATATGGTCCCCATATACAGTATGCAGCATCATATGGGCCCATATACAGTATGCAGCATCATATGCGGGCCAATATACAGTATGCAGCATCATATGGGGGCCAATATACTGTATGCAGCATCATATGGGGGCCCATATACTGTGTGCCGCATTATATGGGGGCCAATATACAGTATGCAGCATAATATGGGGGCCCATATACAGTATGCAGCATCATATGGGGGCCAATATACAGTATGCAGCATCATATGGGGGCCAATATACTGTATGCAGCATCATATGGGGCCAATTTACAGTATGCAGTATCATATGGGCCCCATATACAGTATGCAGCATCATATGGGGGCCAATATACAGTATGCAACATCATATGGGGGCCAATATACAGTATGCAGCATCATATGGGGGCCAATATACAGTATGCAGCATCATATGCGGGCCAATATACAGTATGCAGCATCATATGGGGGCCAATATACTGTATGCAGCATCATATGGGGGCCAATATACTTTATGCAGAATCATATAGGGGGCCAATATACAGTATGCAGCATCATATGGGGGCCAATATACAGTATGCAGCATCATATGGGGGCCAATATACAGTATGCAGCATCATATGGGGGCCAATATACTTTATGCAGAATCATATAGGGGGCCAATATACAGTATGCAGCATCATATGGGGGCCAATATACAGTATGCAGCATCATATGCGGGCCAATATACAGTATGCAGCATCATATGGGGGCCAATATACAGTATGCAGCATCATATGGGGGCCAATATACTTTATGCATAATCATATAGGGGGCCAATATACAGTATGCAGCATCATATGGGGGCCAATATACAGTATGCAGCATCATATGCGGGCCAATATACAGTATGCAGCATCATATGGGGGCCAATATACAGTATGCAGCATCATATGGGGGCCAATATACTGTATGCAGCATCATATGGGGGCCAATATACTTTATGCAGAATCATATAGGGGCTCATATACTGTATGCAGCATCATATGGGGGCCAATTAAACAGGGGCGGAACTACCGCCCGTGCAGCCGGTTCATTGAACGGGGGCCCCGAGGGAGAGGGGGCCCCTCCAGCCTCCAGCAGGGCCGCCATCAGGGCATGACTGCCCTGACTCCAGTATGGGGCCCGGCCGGTAGGGGCCCCCTCGGGGGCCCCCCTCTTGTGCGTCTCTCTCCTCATGGGGCCCCCGGCCCCATGCTATGCGCCGGGTCCGGGACATTTCAGCGCTGAGCTGCGCTGTTGCAGCAGCGCCTTCATGATTCCCCTGACTTCCGGTCATGTGACGGTGCCGTCACATGACCGGAAGTCAGGAGAACCTGCTGTCAGCGATTTGGACGAGCGCCAGGTTTCTGCAGGGATCGCATGGGGGTAAGTATAACAAGTTTTATTTTTTTTTAAAATACAATTAACTAGGAGTGGGGGGAATGGGAGATGCACATGTGTGTGTGTGTGTGTGTGTGTGTGTGTGTGTGTGTGTGTGTGTGTGTGTGGGGGGAAGATGGGAGATGCACATGTGTGTGTGTGTGTGGGGGGGAGATGGGAGATGCACATGTGTGTGGGGGGGAGATGGGAGATGCACATGTGTGTGGGGGGGGAGATGGGAGATGCACATGTGTGTGGGGGGGGATGGGAGATGCACATGTGTGTGGGGGGGGAGATGGGAGATGCACATGTGTGTGGGGGGGAGATGGGAGATGCACATGTGTGTGTGTGTGTGTGTGTGTGGGGGGGGGGGAGATGCACATGTGTGTGGGGGGGGGAGATGCACATGTGTGTGGGGGGGGGAGATGGGAGATGCACATGTGTGTGGGGGGGGAGATGGGAGATGCACATGTGTGTGGGGGGGAGATGGGAGATGCACATGTGTGTGGGGGGGGAGATGGGAGATGCACATTTGTGTGGGGGGGAGATGGGAGATGCACATGTGTGGGGGGGGAGATGGGAGATGCACATGTGTGGGGGGGGAGATGGGAGATGCACATGTGTGGGGGGGGAGATGGGAGATGCACATGTGTGGGGGGGAGATGCACATGTGTGTGGGGGGGAGATGGGAGATGCACATGTGTGTGGGGGGGAGATGGGAGATGCACATGTGTGTGGGGGGGAGATGGGAGATGCACATGTGTGGGGGGGGGAAGGGAGATGCACATGTGTGGGGGGGAGATGGGAGATGCACATGTGTGGGGGGGGATGGGAGATGCACATGTGGTGGGGGGGGAGATGGGAGATGCACATGTGGGGGGGGATGAGAGAGGTGCACATGTGGTGGAGGGGGATGAGAGAGGTGCACATGTGGTGGAGGGGGATGAGAGAGGTGCACATGTGGTGGAGGGGGATGAGAGAGGGGCACATGTGGGGGAGGGGGATGAGAGGGGCACATGTGGGGGGGACGACGAGAGGGGCACATGTGGGGGAGGGGGGTGAGAGAGGGGCACATGTGGGGGAGGGGGTGAGAGATGTGCACATGGGGGGGGGATGAGAGCTGCACATGGGGGGGTTTGAGAGCTGCACATGGGGGAATTGGGAGTAGGGGGATAATGAGCTGCACATAACGAATGTGGGGTGGGGGAGAGTAAATGATAAATGATGATGGGGTGGGGAGAGCACGGACATGATATAATGAATTGGGGCAGGGGGTGCATGTAAATATTGAATGCGGGGAGCAGGAAGTATAGAGTAGGGGGCGTTGCGGATGCAGGAGTGTGACTGGTAACAAATTGGCGGAAAGAGTAGAGGTTCTAATTAAATTATATATTAAGTGCCTATTTACAGTTAATGGGGGCACAGTGGTGGATTACAATTTATATTTGGAATGGTAGGTTGCATAATAACTAACCATATATTGATGGTGGATGCACGTCTGTATTCAGCTGCATAATGTAGAAGTTGGGGAATGTGCTCTAGATAACTGTGTTATTTTATGCAGAGACGAGTCCTGGCTGGAAGACGTGATGGCGGTCTGTGCTGGATGAAGGAGAAAAGCGAAGATGAAGGACTTCACCTAGAGACGTCACCGGTGAGTCAGTCTATTACATGTACACTGTGTATAATGTCACTGGTGATCACTGTATTACCTGTACACTGACACTATATACAGAGCTCCTGTGTATAATGTCACTGGTGATCACTGTATTACCTGTACACTGACACTATATACAGAGCTCCTGTGTATAATTTCACTGGTGATCACTGTATTACCTGTACACTGACACTATATACAGAGCTCCTGTGTATAATGTCACTGGTGATCCCTGTATTACCTGTACACTGACACTATATACAGAGCTCCTGTGTATAATGTCACTGATGATCACTGTATTACCTGTACACTATATACAGAGCTCCTGTGTATAATGTCACTGGTGATCACTGTATTACCTGTACACTGACACTATATACAGAGCTCCTGTGTATAATTTCACTGGTGATCACTAGATTACCTGGACACTTACGTTATACATACCATGTATAGAGCTCCCGTGTATAATGACACTTATGGTAATATTAGTAATGTGGTGGTAATATTAGTAATGTAGTGGTAATATGTGGTCTGGTCATGGTGTGGCAGTTTTTCTCCCTTCTGTGTGGTATTATTCGGTCACTATGTTGTGGTAATATGTGGTCTGGTCATGGTGTGGCGGTATTCCCTGTATGTGGTATTATTGGTCATTTAAAAAAAAATGTATATGACACATTCCCTTAAAGAAAACTAAATAAAAATATATCTAAAAAGAGTATTGGATATTTTAAGAAAATTTTAATAAGTTAGAGTAGGGCCCGCCCAGAAGAGTCTACCTTATCGTGGTGGCGGCTTTAAAAATCTTTTGGCCAAAACAAAAGCTGATGGCTATGTATGTGGCGCCGTCACATGGCCGAACGTCAGGAGAACCTGGTGGCAGCGACGTGGACGAGCGCCAGGATTCTGCAGGGATTGCATGGGGGTAAGTATAACAAGTTTTATTTTTTTTAAATACAATTAATTAACTAGGAGTGGGGGGAATCAGAGATGCACGGGGGGGATGAGAGATGCACATGGGGGGGTGAGAGATGCACATGGGGGGGTGAGAGATGCACATGGGGGGGTGAGAGATGCACATGGGGGGGTGAGAGATGCACATGGGGGGGTGAGAGATGCACATGGGGGGGATGAGAGATGCACATGGGGGGGTGAGAGATGCACATGGGGCGGTGAGAGATGCACATGGGGGGGTGAGAGATGCACATGGGGGGTGAGAGATGCACATGGGGGGGATGAGAGATGCACATGGGGGGTGAGAGATGCACATGGGGGGTGAGAGATGCACATGGGGGGGATGAGAGATGCACATGGGGGGGTGAGAGATGCACATGGGGGGGTGAGAGATGCACATGGGGGGGATGAGAGATGCACATGGGGGGGATGAGAGATGCACATGGGGGGGATGAGAGATGCACGGGGGGTGAGAGCTGCACATGGGTGGGATGAGAGATGCACATGGGGGGGATGAGAGATGCACATGGGGGGTTATGTTTACATAACTTTGTTGCCTTATGAAGGGCAGGGGGGGCCCCCCAAAATTTCTTGCACAGGGGCCCACTACAGTCTGTGTCCGCCCCTGGGCCAATATACAGTATGCAGCATAATATGGGGGCCCATATACAGTATGCAGCATCATATGGGGCCAATTTACAGTATGCAGTATCATATGGGCCCCATATACAGTATGCAGCATCATATGGGCCCATATACAGTATGCAGCATCATATGGGGGCCAATATACAGTATGCAACATCATATGGGGGCCAATATACAGTATGCAGCATCATATGGGGGCCAATATACTGTATGCAGCATCATATGGGGGCCAATATACAGTATGCAGCATCATATGCGGGCCAATATACTTTATGCAGAATCATATAGGGGGCCAATATACAGTATGCAGCATCATATGGGGGCCAATATACAGTATGCAGCATCATATGGGGGCCAATATACAGTATGCAGCATCATATGGGGGCCAATATACTTTATGCAGAATCATATAGGGGGCCAATATACAGTATGCAGCATCATATGGGGGCCAATATACTGTATGCAGAATCATATGGGGGCCAATATACTTTATGCAGAATCATATAGGGGCTCATATACTGTATGCAGCATCATATGGGGGCCCATATACTGTGTGCCGCATTATATGGGGGCCAATATACAGTATGCAGCATAATATGGGGGCCCATATACAGTATGCAGCATCATATGGGGGCCAATATACTGTATGCAGCATCATATGGGGCCAATTTACAGTATGCAGTATCATATGGGCCCCATATACAGTATGCAGCATCATATGGGCCCATATACAGTATGCAGCATCATATGGGGGCCAATATACAGTATGCAACATCATATGGGGGCCAATATACAGTATGCAGCATCATATGGGGGCCAATATACTTTATGCAGAATCATATGGGGGCCAATATACAGTATGCAGCATCATATGGGGGCCAATATACAGTATGCAGCATCATATGCGGGCCAATATACAGTATGCAGCATCATATGGGGGCCAATATACTGTATGCAGCATCATATGGGGGCCAATATACAGTATGCAGCATCATATGGGGGCCAATATACAGTATGCAGCATCATATGGGGGCCAATATACAGTATGCAGCATCATATGGGGGCCAATATACTTTATGCAGAATCATATAGGGGCTCATATACAGTATGCAGCATCATATGCGGGCCAATATACAGTATGCAGCATCATATGCGGGCCAATATACAGTATGCAGCATCATATGGGGGCCAATATACAGTATGCAGCATCATATGGGGGCCAATATACTTTATGCAGAATCATATAGGGGCTCATATACTGTATGCAGCATCATATGGGGGCCCATATACTGTGTGCCGCATTATATGGGGGCCAATATACAGTATGCAGCATAATATGGGGGCCCATATACAGTATGCAGCATCATATGGGGCCAATATACAGTATGCAGCATAATATGGGGGCCCATATACAGTATGCAGCATCATATAGGGGCCAATATGCTATATGCAGCATTATATAGGGCCCATTATATACTGTGTGGAGCATTACATAGGGCCCATTATATATTGTATACAGCATTATATGGGGCCCATTATACTGTATGCAGCATCATATGGGACTCATATACAGTATGCGGCATCATTTCGGGGTCAATATACAGTATGCAGCATCATATGGGGCCAATATACTGTATGCAGCATCATATGGGCCCCATATACTTTTTGCAGAATCATAGAGGGGGCCAATATACAGTATGCAGCATCATATGGGGGCCAATATACAGTATGCTGCATCATATGGGGGCCAATATACAGTATGCAGAATCATAGAGGGGGCCAATATACAGTATGCAGCATCATATGGGGGCCAATATACAGTATGCAGCATCATATGCGGGCCAATATACTTTATGCAGAATCATATAGGGGGCCAATATACAGTATGCAGCATCATATGGGGGCCAATATACAGTATGCATGATCATATGGGGGCCAATATACAGTATGCAGCATCATATGGGGGCCAATATACTTTATGCAGAATCATATAGGGGGCCAATATACAGTATGCAGCATCATATGGGGGCCAATATACTGTATGGAGCATCATATGGGGGCCAATATACTTTATGCAGAATCATATAGGGGCCATATACTGTATGCAGCATCATATGGGGGCCCATATACTGTGTGCCGCATTATATGGGGGCCAATATACAGTATGCAGCATCATATGGGGGCCAATATACAGTAGGCAGCATCATATGCGGGCCAATATACAGTATGCAGCATCATATGGGGGCCCATATACTGTGTGCCGCATTATATGGGGGCCAATATACAGTATGCAGCATAATATGGGGGCCCATATACAGTATGCAGCATCATATGGGGCCAATATACAGTATGCAGCATCATATGGGGCCAATTTACAGTATGCAGTATCATATGGGGCCAATATACAGTATGCAGCATCATATGGGGCCAATTTACAGTATGCAGCATCATATGGGGGCCAATATACTGTATGCAGCATCATATGGGGCCAATTTACAGTATGCAGCATCATATGGGGGCCAATATACAGTATGCAGCATCATATGGGCCCATATACAGTATGCAGCATCATATGGGCCCATATACAGTATGCAGCATCATATGGGGGCCAATATACAGTATGCAACATCATATGGGGGCCAATATACAGTATGCAGCATCATATGGGGGCCAATATACAGTATGCAGCATCATATGGGGGCCAATATACTTTATGCAGAATCATATAGGGGCTCATATACTGTATGCAGCATCATATGGGGGCCCATATACTGTGTGCCGCATTATATGGGGGCCAATATACAGTATGCAGCATAATAGGGGGGCCCATATACAGTATGCAGCATCATATAGGGGCCAATATGCTATATGCAGCATTATATAGGGCCCATTATATACTGTGTGGAGCATTACATAGGGCCCATTATATACTGTATACAGCATTATATGGGGCCCATTATACTGTATGCAGCATCATATGGGACTCATATACAGTATGCGGCATCATTTCGGGGTCAATATACAGTATGCAGCATCATATGGGGCCAATATACTGTATGCAGCATCATATGGGCTCCATATACTTTTTGTAGAATCATAGAGGGGGCCAATATACAGTATGCAGCATCATATGGGGGCCAATATACAGTATGCAGAATCATAGAGGGGGCCAATATACTGTATGCAGCATCATATGGGGGCCAATATACAGTATGCATGATCATATGGGGGCCAATATACAGTATGCAGCATCATATGGGGGCCAATATACTTTATGCAGAATCATATAGGGGGCCAATATACAGTATGCATCATCATATGGGGGCCAATATACAGTATGCAGCATCATATGCGGGCCAATATACAGTATGCAGCATCATATGGGGGCCAATATACAGTATGCAGCATCATATGCGGGCCAATATACAGTATGCAGCATCATATGGGGGCCAATATACTGTATGGAGCATCATATGGGGGCCAATATACTTTATGCAGAATCATATAGGGGCCATATACTGTATGCAGCATCATATGGGGGCCCATATACTGTGTGCCGCATTATATGGGGGCCAATATACAGTATGCAGCATAATATGGGGGCCCATATACAGTATGCAGCATCATATGGGGCCAATATACAGTATGCAGCATCATATGCGGGCCAATATACAGTATGCAGCATCATATGGGGGCCAATATACAGTATGCAGCATCATATGGGGCCAATTTACAGTATGCAGCATCATATGGGGGCCAATATACAGTATGCAGCATCATATGGGGGCCAATATACAGTATGCAGCATCATATGGGGCCAATTTACAGTATGCAGCATCATATGCGGGCCAATATACAGTATGCAGCATCATATGGGGGCCAATATACAGTATGCAGCATCATATGGGGCCAATTTACAGTATGCAGCATCATATGGGGGCCAATATACAGTATGCAGCATCATATGCGGGCCAATATACTGTATGCAGCATCATATGGGGGCCAATATACAGTATGCAGCATCATATGGGGCCAATTTACAGTATGCAGCATCATATGCGGGCCAATATACAGTATGCAGCATCATATGGGGGCCAATATACAGTATGCAGCATCATATGGGGCCAATTTACAGTATGCAGCATCATATGGGGGCCAATATACAGTATGCAGCATCATATGCGGGCCAATATACAGTATGCAGCATCATATGGGGGCCAATATACAGTATGCAGCATCATATGCGGGCCAATATACAGTATGCAGCATCATATGGGGGCCAATATATTGTATGGAGCATCATATGGGGGCCAATATACTTTATGCAGAATCATATAGGGGCCATATACTGTATGCAGCATCATATGGGGGCCCATATACTGTGTGCCGCATTATATGGGGGCCAATATACAGTATGCAGCATAATATGAGGGCCCATATACAGTATGCAGTATCATATGGGGCCAATATACAGTATGCAGCATCATATGGGGCCAATTTACAGTATGCAGCATCATATGGGGGCCAATATACTGTATGCAGCATCATATGGGGCCAATTTACAGTATGCAGCATCATATGGGGGCCAATATACAGTATGCAGCATCATATGGGCCCATATACAGTATGCAGCATCATATGGGGGCCAATATACAGTATGCAACATCATATGGGGGCCAATATACAGTATGCAGCATCATATGGGCCCATATACAGTATGCAGCATCATATGGGCCCATATACAGTATGCAACATCATATGGGGGCCAATATACTTTATGCAGAATCATATAGGGGCTCGTATACTGTATGCAGCATCATATGGGGGCCCATATACTGTGTGCCGCATTATATGGGGGCCAATATACAGTATGCAGCATAATATGGGGGCCCATATACAGTATGCAGCATCATATAGGGGCCAATATGCTATATGCAGCATTATATAGGGCCCATTATATACTGTGTGGAGCATTACATAGGGCCCATTATATACTGTATACAGCATTATATGGGGCCCATTATACTGTATGCAGCATCATATGGGACTCATATACAGTATGCGGCATCATTTCGGGGTCAATATACAGTATGCAGCATCATATGGGGCCAATATACTGTATGCAGCATCATATGGGCTCCATATACTTTTTGTAGAATCATAGAGGGGGCCAATATACAGTATGCAGCATCATATGGGGGCCAATATACAGTATGCAGAATCATAGAGGGGGCCAATATACTGTATGCAGCATCATATGGGGGCCAATATACAGTATGCATGATCATATGGGGGCCAATATACAGTATGCAGCATCATATGGGGGCCAATATACTTTATGCAGAATCATATAGGGGGCCAATATACAGTATGCATCATCATATGGGGGCCAATATACAGTATGCAGCATCATATGCGGGCCAATATACAGTATGCAGCATCATATGGGGGCCAATATACAGTATGCAGCATCATATGCGGGCCAATATACAGTATGCAGCATCATATGGGGGCCAATATACTGTATGGAGCATCATATGGGGGCCAATATACTTTATGCAGAATCATATAGGGGCTCATTTACTGTATGCAGCATCATATGGGGGCCCATATACTGTGTGCCGCATTATATGGGGGCCAATATACAGTATGCAGCATAATATGGGGGCCCATATACAGTATGCAGCATCATATGGGGGCCAATATACTTTATGCAGAATCATATAGGGGCCATATACAGTATGCAGCATCATATGCGGGCCAATATACAGTATGCAGCATCATATGGGGGCCAATATACTGTATGGAGCATCATATGGGGGCCAATATACTTTATGCAGAATCATATAGGGGCCATATACTGTGTGCCGCATTATATGGGGGCCAATATACAGTATGCAGCATCATATGGGGGCCAATATACAGTATGCAGCATCATATGCGGGCCAATATACAGTATGCAGCATCATATGGGGGCCAATATACTGTATGGAGCATCATATGGGGGCCAATATACTTTATGCAGAATCATATAGGGGCCATATACTGTGTGCCGCATTATATGGGGGCCAATATACAGTATGCAGCATAATATGGGGGCCCATATACAGTATGCAGCATCATATGGGGCCAATTTACAGTATGCAGTATCATATGGGGCCAATATACAGTATGCAGCATCATATGGGGCCAATTTACAGTATGCAGCATCATATGGGGGCCAATATACAGTATGCAGCATCATATGGGCCCATATACAGTATGCAGCATCATATGGGCCCATATACAGTATGCAGCATCATATGGGGGCCAATATACAGTATGCAACATCATATGGGGGCCAATATACAGTATGCAGCATCATATGGGCCCATATACAGTATGCAGCATCATATGGGCCCATATACAGTATGCAGCATCATATGGGGGCCAATATACAGTATGCAACATCATATGGGGGCCAATATACAGTATGCAGCATCATATGGGGGCCAATATACTTTATGCAGAATCATATAGGGGCTCATATACTGTATGCAGCATCATATGGGGGCCCATATACTGTGTGCCGCATTATATGGGGGCCCATATACAGTATGCAGCATCATATAGGGGCTAATATGCTATATGCAGCATTATATAGGGCCCATTATATACTGTGTGGAGCATTACATAGGGCCCATTATATACTGTATACAGCATTATATGGGACTCATATACAGTATGCGGCATCATTTCGGGGTCAATATACAGTATGCAGCATCATATGGGGCCAATATACTGTATGCAGCATCATATGGGCTCCATATACTTTTTGTAGAATCATAGAGGGGGCCAATATACAGTATGCAGCATCATATGGGGGCCAATATACAGTATGCTGCATCATATGGGGGCCAATATACAGTATGCAGAATCATAGAGGGGGCCAATATACTGTATGCAGCATCATATGGGGGCCAATATACAGTATGCATGATCATATGGGGGCAAATATACAGTATGCAGTATCATATGGGGCCAATATACTGTATGCAGCATCATATGGGGGCCAATATACAGTATGCAGCATCATATGGGGGCCAATATACAGTATGCAGCATCGTATGGGGGCCAATATACTGTATGCAGCATCATATGGGGCCAATATACCGTATGCAGCATCATATGGGGCCAATATACAGTATGCAGCATCATATGGGGGCCAATATACTGTATGCAGCATACTATGGGGGCCCATATACTTTATGCAGAATCATATAGGGGGCCAATATACAGTATGCAGCATCATATGGGGGCAATTAAACAGTATGCAGCATTATATGGGGGCCAATATACTGTATTCAGCATCATATGGCGGCCCATATACTTTATGCAGAATCATATAGGGGCTCATATACTGTATGCAGCATCATATGGGGGCTCATATACTGTATGCCGCATTATATGGGGGCCAATATACAGTATGCAGCATATTATGGGCGCCCATATACAGTATGCAGCATCATATAGGGGCCAATATACTGTATGCGGCATTATATAGGGCCCATTATATACTGTGTGGACCATTATATAGGGTCCATTATATACTGTATGCAGCATTATATGGGGCCCATTATACTGTATGCAGCATTATATAGGGCCCATTATATACTGTACGCCGCATTATATGGGGCCCATTATATACTGTATGGAGCATTATACAGGGCCCATTATATACTGTATGCAGCATTATACAGGGGCCATTATATACTGTATGGAGCATTATATGGGGCCCATTATATACTGTATGGAGCATTATATGGGGCCCATTATATACTGTATGGAGAATTATATGGGGCCATTACATGCTGTATGCAGGATTATAAAGGGCCCATTACATACAGCATGGAGCATTATATGGGGCCCTTTATATACTGTGTGGAGCATTATATGGGGCCCATTACAGTGGTGACCAAAAGTATTGGCACCCCTGCAATTCTGTCAGATAATACTCAGTTTCTTCCTGAAAATGATTGCAATCACAAATTCTTTGGTCTTATTCTCTTCATTTAATTTGTCTTCAATGAAAAAACACAAAAAGAATTGTCCTAAAGCCAAATTGGATACAATTTCACACCAAACCTAAAAAAGGGGGTGGACAAAAGTATTGGCACCCTTTGAAAAATCATGTGATGCTTCTCTTATTCGTGTAATTAACAGCACCTGTAACTTACCTGTGGCACCTAACAGGTGTTGGCAATAACTAAATCACACTTGCAGCCAGTTAACATGGATTAAAGTTGACTCAACCTCTGTCCTGTGTCCTTGTGTGTACCACATTGAGCATGGAGAAAAGAAATAAGACCAAAGAACTGTCTGAGCACTTGAGAAACCAAATTGTGAGGAAGCATGAGCAATCTCAAGGCTACAAGTCCATCTCCAAAGACCTGAATGTTCCTGTGTCTTCCGTGCGCAGTGTCATCAAGAAGTGTAAAGCCCATGGCACTGTGGCTAACCTCCCTAGATGTGGACGGAAAAGAAAAATTGACGAGAGATTTCAACGCAAGATTGTGCGGATGGTGGATAAAGAACCTCGACTAACATCCAAACAAGTTCAAGCTGCCCTGCAGTCCGAGGGTACAACAGTGTCAACCCGTACTATCCGTCGGCGTCTCAATGAAAAGGGACTGTATGGTAGGATACCCAGGAAGGCCCCACTTCTTACCCCGAGACATAAAAAAGCCAGGCTGGAGTTTGCCAAAACTTACCTGAGAAAGCCTAAAACGCTTTGGAAGAATGTTCTCTGGTCAGATGAGACAAAAGTAGAGCTTTTTGGGAAAAAGCATCAACATAGAGTGTACAGGAAAAAAAAAGAGGCATTCAAAGAAAAGAACACGGTCCCTACAGTCAAACATGGCGGAGGTTCCCTGATGTTTTTGGGTTGCTTTGCTGCCTCTGGCACTGGACTGCTTGACCGTGTGCATGACATTATGAAGTCTGAAGACTACCAACAAATTTTGCAGCATAATGTAGGGCCCAGTGTGAGAAAGCTGGGTCTCCCTCAGAGGTCATTGGTCTTCCAGCAGGACAATGACCCAAAACACACTTCCAAAAGCACTATAAAATGGTTTGAGAGAAAGCACTGGAGACTTCTAAGGTGGCCAGCAATGAGTCCAGACCCGAATCCCATAGAACAAGTGTGGAGAGATCTCAAAATGGCAGCTTGGAGAAGGCACCCTTCAAATATCAGGGACCTGGAGCAGTTTGCCAAAGAAGAATGGTCTACAATTCCAGCAGAGCATTGTTAGAAACTCATTGATGGTTACCGGAAGCGGTTGTTCGCAGTTATTTTGGCTAAAGGTTGTGCAACCAAGTATTAGGCTGAGGGTGCCACTGTATAGGGCCCATTATATACTGTATGGCGCATTATATGGGGCCCATTATATACTTGTGCAGCATTATATGGGGCCCATTATACTGTATGCAGCATTATATGGGGCCCATTATATAGTATATGGAGCATTATATAGGGCCCATTATATACTGTATGGAGCATTATATGGGGCCCATTATATACTTGTGCAGCATTATATGGGGCCCATTATATACTGTATGCAGCATTATATAGGACCCATTATATACTGTATGCAGCATTATATGGGGCTAATTATATACTGTATGGAGCATTATATGGGCCCATTATATACTGTATGCAGCATTATATATGGCCCATTATATACTATATGCGGCACGGGAGGTCTCTGACTTAACGCTACTTAAGACCATCCCGCGGCACTTCAAGCTGCGCCATAATTGTGATCCCTCATGCCTCAAATTCAGAGGCATTGATCAGATACACCTCGGCAGTCGGGGTGGGGATCACAAGCGTGTTTTGGCGCAGCTGGAGTGCCGCTGGATAGCTGTCCTGGACACTGACCCCAAGGGGTCTCAATGAGCTCAATAGCTTTGCTCCCTATCTGTAGATTGATTCTTTTTCATCTCCCTTTTTTATTTATGTGTGGATTTTAAATCATTTTTTGTTTTGTCTTTTTCAGTATAATTTGTTTTTTGATACATACTTGGACCATAATTTGGACTAATTTCAACTTTATTTGGACATGTCCCTTCCAGTATGGATGAAATGAACTCCCTCCATGTTAATCCCTGGATACCATCCACATAACTAGATCCCTAAAACCTCCACCTATGTGATGATACAGAGGACATTTCTATATTAACTATTTTTCTCCTTTTTTTGTTCTTGACTATGGTATGTGGGCGTCAGAATATTGCGGATTGATAATATATGGGGGTTGTATTCATTTCTCCTCCTTCTTGGGATGTCCTGATGGTGCATATAATGGGTGCTTTTGTTGTGCTCATACATGCTGTTGTTATATATGTGTGGTCTGTATGTATTGGGATATCTGCCCAGCTGTCATTTCTTCCTTACGATGTCTATTGCTGAGCTGCGTGTGCGCGGGGCCGCCCCAGCCCGTCGCGTCCTGAAGGCTTCCGTATGATGGGGAGGTGGGCCTTTGACGTCACTGGAATGCATTGTTCCGGCCCACAGCCCCGTCAGGAATTGGCCGGATACGACGCGCCTGGGGGGGTGGTTACTCGCGCGCGCGCCGCATATCGGCGCTGACACCAGCACCTTAATTATACTGGGCATTTAAAGATGGCGATCCACACGCTCTATCACAGCCTCCAGAAGAAGCAACACGCGAAACGCGCGTCGGGGCTTCAGCGTGGCATAGGGGTCACTGCACAGATGGGTGAGTCATTTGGGAGTTTGCATTACATGACTTATATCAATTCTATGACACATAACTTAATGGGTTAGTCCAATATATACAGCTAACACTATCCCTTATCTCATTTGAAGGACGATGATTTTTTAGCTATGTATATGTATGTCATGTGACTATCGGTCTCTGACTATCTGAACTAGCACATTATGGTTTACCTCTATCTAGTTCAATTATGTAGACTAAGATTCATATGTTTAGACCTTGGCATCCCTATATATATATAGACTCTGTTGCTGTGGACTGATGATCCGATATACATTTTAAGTGCCATTCTTTATACTCTCTATACTCTTTGGATGACACCATCTGAAACCAGACTTATTTGCCAAACTGATTTTGTGTGATTCCTACCCCAAGGGACCTATTTATTGTCTTAAGCAAATTGTGCGTGTTTTTATATTGGAACTTAATAAAATTTTATATTTTAATAGTTATGTTGTTTTGTGGGTTTTGTACTCCATTTATTTGTAGGGTATGTGTCCATTATATACTATATGCAGCATTATATAGGGCCCATTATATACTGTATGCAGCATTATATGGACCCATTATATAGTGCATGGAGCATTATAAAGGGCACATTATATACTGTATGAAGCTTTATAAACTGTATGCAGCATTTTATGGAGCCCATTATATACTGCATGGAGCATTATATAGGGCCCATTATATACTGTATGGAGCAATATATGGGGCCCAATATATACTGTATGGAGCATTAAATGGGGCCCATTATACTGTATGCAGCATTATATGGGGCCCATTATATACTGTATGCAGCATTATATAGGGCCCATTACATACTGTAAGGTGCATTATATGGGGCCCATTATATACTGTATGCAGCATTTTATGTGGCCCATTATATACTATATGAAGCATTATATGGGACCATTATATACTGTATGGAGCATTATATGGGACCATTATATAGTGTATGCAGCTTTATATTGGGTCATTATATACTGTATGGAGCATTATATGTGGCCCATTATATTCTATATGGAGTATTACATAGGGCCCATTATATACTGTATGGCGCATTATATAGGGCCCATTATATACTGTATGGAGCATTATATGGGGCCCATTATGTACTGTATGGAGCATCATATGAGACCATTATATACTGTATGCAGCATTATATGGTGCCCATTATATACTGTATGCAGAATTATATAGGGCCCATTATATACTATTTGGAGCATTAAATGTGGCCCATTATACTGTATGGAGCATTATACAGGGCCAATTATATACTGTTTGGAGCATTATATGGGGCCCATTATATACTGTATGCAGCATTATATAGAGCCCATTATATACTGTTTGGAGCATTAAATGGGGCCCATTATACTGTATGGAGCATTATAAGGGGTCCATTATATACTGTATGCAGCATTTTATGGGGCCATTATATACTGTATGCAGCATTATATGGGGCCATTATATACTGTATGCAGCATTAAATGGGTCCCATTGTATACTGTATGGAACATTACATGGAGCACATTATATACTGTATGGAGCATTATATGGGGCCCATTATATACTGTATGGAACATTATATGGGACCATTATATACTGTATGGAGCATTATATGGGACCATTATATACTGTATGCAGCTTTATATTGGGCCATTATATACTGTATGGAGCATTATATGTGGCCCATTATATTCTGTATGGAGCATTATATAGGGCCCATTATATACTGTATGGAGCATTATATGGGGCCCATTATGTACTGTATGGAGCAGCATATGGGACCATTATATACTGTATGCAGCATTATATGGGGCCCATTATATACTGTATGGAGCATTAAATGGGGCCCATTACATACTGTATGCAGCTTTTTATGGGGCCATTATATACTGTATGGAGCATTATATGGGGCCCATTATATACTGTATGCAGAATTATATTGTGCCCATTATATACTGTATGCAGCATTATATGGGGCCCATTATATACTGTATGGAGCATTATATGGGGCCCATTATATACTGTATGCAGCATTATATGGGGTCCATTATATACTATGTGCAGCATTATATGGGACCCATTGTATACTGTATTGAGCATTATATAGGTCCCATTATATACTGTATGGAGGATTATATGGGGCCCATTATATACTGTATGCAGCATTATATGGGGCCATTATATACTGTATGGAGCATTATATGGGGCCATTATATACTGTATGCAGCATTATATGGGGACCATTAATTACTGTATACAGCATTATATGGGGCCCATTACATGCTGTATGGAGTATTATATGGGGCCCATTACATGCTGTATGGAGTATTATATGGGACCCATTGTATACTGCATGGAGCATTATATGGGGCCCATTATATACTGTATGCAGCATTATATGGGGCCATTATATACTGTATGGAGCATTATATGGGGCCCATTATATACTGTATGCAGCATTATATTGGACCATTATATACTGTATGCAGCTTTATATTGGGCCATTATATACTGTATGGAGCATTATATGTGGCCCATTATATTCTGTATGGAGCATTATATAGGGCCCATTATATACTGTATGGAGCATTATATGGGGCCCATTATGTACTGTATGGAGCATCATATGGGACCATTATATACTGTATGCAGCATTATATGGGGCCCATTATATACTGTATGGAGCATTAAATGGGGCCCATTACATACTGTATGCAGCTTTTTATGGGGCCATTATATACTGTATGGAGCATTATATGGGGCCCATTATATACTGTATGCAGAATTATATTGTGACCATTATATACTGTATGCAGCATTACATGGGGCCCATTATATACTGTATGGAGCATTATATGGGGTCCATTATATACTGTATGCAGCATTATATGGGACCCATTGTATACTGTATGGAGCATTATATAGGTCCCATTATATACTGTATGGAGGATTATATGGGGCCCATTATATACTGTATGCAGCATTATATGGGGCCATTATATACTGTATGGAGCATTATATGGGGCCATTATATACTGTATGCAGCATTATATGGGGACCATTAATTACTGTATACAGCATTATATGGGGCACATTACAGTATATACTGTATGCAGCATTATATGGGGCCCATTACATGCTGTATGGAGTATTATATGGGACCCATTGTATACTGCATGGAGCATTATATAGGTCCCATTATATACTGTATGGAGCAT
Organism: Phyllobates terribilis; assembly: GCF_046119375.1. Classification (NCBI taxonomy): domain Eukaryota; kingdom Metazoa; phylum Chordata; class Amphibia; order Anura; family Dendrobatidae; genus Phyllobates; species Phyllobates terribilis. The sequence goes on from NW_027362767.1 coordinate 139,435,634, forward strand.
TATATGGGGCCCATTATATACTGTATGCAGCATTATATGGGGCCATTATATACTGTATGCAGCATTATATGGGGACCATTAATTACTGTATGCAGCATTATATGGGGCCCATTATACACTGTATGCTGCATTATATGGGGCCCATTATATACTGTATGGAATATTATATGGGACCCATTGTATACTGTATGGAGCATTATATAGGTCCCATTATATACTGTATGGAGCATTATATGGGGCCCATAATATATTATATGCAGTATTATATGGGGCCCATTATATACTGTATGCAGCATTATATGGGGCCCATTATATACTATATGGAATATTATATAGGTCCCATTATATACTGTATGGAGCATTATATGGGGCCATTATATACTGTATGCAGCATTATATGGGGCCATTATATACTGTATGCAGCATTATATGGGGCCCATTATATACTGTATGGAGTATTATATGGGGTCCATTATATACTGCATGCAGCATTATATAGGGCTCATTATATACTGTATGCAGCATTATATGAGGACCATTAATTACTGTATGCAGCATTATATTGGGCCCATTATATACTATATGCAGCATTATATTGGGCCCATTATATACTGTATGCAGCATTATATGAGGACCATTAATTACTGCATGGAGCATTATATTGGGCCAATTATATACTGTATGCAGCATTATATGGGACCCATTGAATACTGTATGGAGCATTATATGGAGCCCATTATATACTGTATGGAGCATTATATAGGGCCCATTATATACTGTATGCAGCATTATATGGGGTCCATTATATACTGTATGCAGCATTATATGGGGCCCATTATATACTGTATGCAGCATTATATGGGACCCATTGTATACTGTATGGAGTATTATATAGGTCCAATTATATACTGTATGAAGCATTATATGGAGCCCATTATATACTGTATGCAGCATTATATGGGACCCATTGTATACTGTGTGGAGCATTATATGGGGCCCATTATATACTGTATGCAGCATTATATAGGGCCCATTATATACTGTATGCAGCATTATATGAGGACCATTAATTACTGCATGGAGCATTATATTGGGCCAATTATATACTGTATGCAGCATTATATGGGACCCATTGAATACTGTATGGAGCATTATATGGAGCCCATTATATACTGTATGGAGCATTATATAGGGCCCATTATATACTGTATGCAGCATTATATGGGGTCCATTATATACTGTATGCAGCATTATATGGGGCCCATTATATACTGTATGCAGCATTATATGGGACCCATTGTATACTGTATGGAGTATTATATAGGTCCAATTATATACTGTAGAGAGCATTATATGGAGCCCATTATATACTGTATGCAGCATTATATGGGACCCATTGTATACTGTATGGAGCATTATATAGGTCCAATTATATACTGTATGCAGCATTATATGGGGCCCATTATATACTGTATGGAGTATTATATGGGGTCCATTATATACTGCATGCAGCATTATATGGGGCCCATTATATACTGTATGCAGCATTATATAGGGCCCATTATATACGGTATGCAGCATTATATGAGGACCATTAATTACTGCATGGAGCATTATATTGGGCCAATTATATACTGTATGCAGCATTATATGGGACCCATTGTATACTGTATGGAGCATTATATAGGTCCAATTATATACTGTATGGAGCATTATATGGAGCCCATTATATACTGTATGGAGCATTATATAGGGCCCATTATATACTGTATGCAGCATTATATGGGGCCCATTATATACTGTATGGAGTATTATATGGGGTCCATTATGTACTGCATGCAGCATTATATGGGGCCCATTGTATACTGTATGCAGCATTATATGGGACCCATTGTATACTGTATGGAGCATTATATAGGAGCCCATTATATACTGTATGGAGCATTATATAGGGCCCATTATTTACTGTATGCTGCATTATATGGGGACCATTAATTATTGTATGCAGCATTATATTGGGCCCATTATATACTGTATGCAGCATTATATGGGGTCCATTGTATACTGTATGCAGTATTATATTGTGTCCATTATATACTGTATGGAGCATGATATAGGACCCATTATATACTGTATGGAGCATTATAAAGGGCCCATTATATACTGTATGCAGCATTTTATGGGGCCCATATACTGTATGCAGCATTATATGAGGCCCATTATATACTGCATGGAGCATGAAATGGGACCCATTATATACTGTATGCAACATTATATGGTGTCCATTATATACTGTATGGATCAATGTGTGTGGCCCATTACACTGTATGGTGCATTATATGGGGCCCATTACACTGTATGAAGCATTATATGGGGATCATTATTCTGTATGGAGCAATATATGGAGTCTATAATACTGTATGGAGGTCTATGTGGTGCCCATAATTCTGTATGGAGGACTATATGGTGCCCATAATTCTGTATGGAGGACTATGTGGGGCCCATAATTCTGTATGGAGGACTATGTGGTGCCCATAATTCTGTATGGAGGACTATGTGGTGCCCATAATTCTGTATGAAGCACTATGTGGGGCCAATATTCTGTATGGAGGACTGTGTGGTGCCCATAATTCTGTATGGAGGACTATGTGGTGCCCATAATTCTGTATGGAGGACTGGGTGGGGCCATTATTCTGTATGGAGGACTGTGTGGTGCCCATAATTTTGTATGGAGGACTATGTGGTGGCCATAATTCTGTATGGAGGACTGTGTGGTGCGCATAATTCTATACGGAGAACTGTGTACTATATACAGAGCTCTTGTGTATAATGTCACCCTGTATTATCTGTACACTATATACAGAGTTCCTGTGTTTAATGTCATTAGTGATCACTGTATTACCTGTACACTATATACAGAGTTCCTGTGTTTAATGTCATTAGTGATCACTGTATTACCTGTACACTATACACTATATATAGAGCTCCTGTGTATAATGTCACCGGTGATAACTGTATTACCTGTACACTATATACAGAGCTCCTGTGTATAATGTCACTGGTGATACCTGCATTACCTGTACACTATACACTATATACAGAGCTCCTGTGTATAATGTCACTGGTGATCCCTGTATTACCTGTACACTGACACTATATACAGAGCTCCTGTGTATAATGTCACTGGTGATCACTGTATTACCTGTACACTATACACTATATACAGAGCTCCTGTGTATAATGTCACTGGTGATCACTGTATTACCTGTACACTATACACTATATACAGAGTTCTATGTGGTATTATTCAGTCACTATGTGGTGGTAATATGTGGTCTGGTAATGGTGTGGCAGTATTTGTTCCTTGTATGTGGTATTATTCGGTCACTATGTGGTAGTAATATGTAATACCATATGTAGTCTGGTCACGGTGTGGCGGTATTTGTCTCTTGTATGATGTGGTATTGGTCTTAGTATAGTGAATTGTGTTGTGCATGGCGGCCATTTGTTCTCTCTAATATCAATAAGGGGAAGATTCTTGATTTCTAATAGAGATTAAATGCTTGGATGTTTAACCACTCCCTGTCGCGTGACTATTACACAGTAGCAAATATGCAGTTACAGGTGTTCTATGGTGAAAACAATTAATCACTTATCCTAAGGCCATGTTCACATATCCAGTATTTTGTATGTATTTTACCTCAGTATTTGTAAGCCAAAACCAAGAGTGGGTGATAAATACTGAAGTGGTGACGCGTTTCTATTCTACTTTTCCTCTGATTGTTCCACTCCTGGTTTTGGCTTATTAATACTGAGGTAAAATACTGAACGTGTGAACATGGCCAAAGGATAAGTGATGTTATTGATTGGTGAAGGGGCACCTGCTGGGACCTGCACCGATCTGCAGAATGTGCACCTTTTATCCTCATTAGTATGAGCGGCATGTAGGACTCGACCACTGATCCATACATTCCCTAAGGGGCTGCACTTGGCTTTTTCAGGAAGTCCCCAAAGAGGATGAATGGAGCTGCGGTCAGACATCCCAAATGCCGCTGTATTTTAAAATGGGGATAAACGTGTCCTGTCTGGGATAAAAGTTCCCCATTCTTCTGATCGGTGCAGTTTCCAATGCTCGGATTCCACCGATCAATAAGTTATAACTTATTTATTACCTATCTGACCTGTAGATCGGTGAAAACTTCTTTTCATCAAAGAACCCTTTAATGCAAACCATAGTAATTATACATCCCAGTTATAGTGGAGCACAGTAGATGTGCAGGAGACGCCTGTGTTTTACAGCAGACGCTCCACTATAATGGGGATAATGGCTAACAGAAATTTGCATATAGCTGTAGGGTGGGCCACTAGGGTCAATTCCCCCTGTGGCCCCAGACACCCCAGTTCGACCCTGAAAGCCATCGTGGGTGAAACGAGATCCTTCAGGGGCCCATGGTGTTTCGCACGGTCCTCTGGGGCTTAGTAAGAGGCTGTTAAAAAATAAAGTTGGTATTTTACAACTCATTATCAACAAGTGTAACCAAACAGTCTTCTGTACCAGCCCTTCACACTGCGATTTGTAGTAAAACCCATACGGCTGCACTACCCCAATTTTATTATGAAAATTAAAGGGAGTGTGTCAGCCCAAACTGACTGTATAGTCTCAGCCCACAGCCATGATACAGCCCCTATAGTAATCTAATTGCTGCAGAACCTGAAGTTTAATCAGCCATGCTAATTAGGCTGCACAGAGGGGCAATTTCTATAGCCCCTACAAGGCTGTTCACTGGGTATACTCTGTTTGGGCTGATACAGTCTCTTTAAGGTTAAAGGCATCAGCTGAATCTCATTTCCTTTTTCCGTTTGCTGGAAAGTAATTCTACTTTCACTTTTGAGACTTCACAAATGCAGCCATGATGATGATGATGATGACTGAGCGGGGAAACACAGGTAAAACAGAGACGACTCTTGTGACCCCAATGTCCATTACTTGGCCTGATAAGGACGGATGTATATGTAGGGTCAGACTCTCCTAGGTCAGTACATAGGAAATGTCGCTGCACGGATTCTCTGCTTTAGGTCAGTTTCTCCATTCATCGATCCTCTCCGCATGCGGCAATATTCCTGATTTCTATATGTAGTGGAATCTACGCCGTGATGAATGGCTGTAGTTCTGAGGTCAAAGGTGGTCCAACGCGCTCCTAGATGGGGGACTCTAATGAAGTGGCCATTCAGAATCTATAAGAGCCTTTAAAGGGGTTGCCCAGGTTTGGGATGAAAGTCTGCAGTCATTCAATGTGACTGAAGACTTTTGAATCCTCACACCTCGCGCACCGCACACTGCGAGGATTCTCCAATGAATTGGGCGAAGTCATAACCACATGTTTGCAAAACCGAAGAATCCTGACAGCGCACGGTGCGCATGACGTAAGGATTAAAGTCTTCAGTCACTCTAATCCTTTTATCACAACCCCTTTAATCTTGATTCACACTTAGTAATTATCTGAAAAGTATCTGACCTTTAAGTGATTACTGTGTTCATAGCAAGATAGAGGAAATTTAAAAAATAACTTTTTACTGTTTTTATATATCTAAAATATTCTATATATAAGAACCACATGCAGAGTGAGTGGTTCTATGGGATATCAGCGGAAAGTGCTACATACTGGATTATTCTATTCCGTATATGATGCAGATCAATACCTTACACACAGCAGGGTCTGAATACTTATGACCATGTGATATTTCAGTTTTTCTTTTTTAATAAATTTGCAAAAAATTCTTCATTTCTGTTTTTTTTTTTCAGTCAAGATGGGGTGCAGAGTGGACATTAATGAGAACAAAATGAACTTTTTAGAATTTACTAAATGGCTGCAATGAAACAAAGAGTGAAAAATTTAAAGGGAAAAAACTCACTGACTGAGGTGGAATAGCAATAATTAAAAAATGGTGCTTTATTATAAATATTTAAAATACTATGAACAAAACCACGGTACTGAATGCAGTCTATCCTGTATGCCCCCTATTTTGTCACACGGGTCATACTCAGGATATTAATATTCCCTAAAACCAATCACCCAATGTGTAATAACTGATGTCTAGACTATTCTCAATACATCTGTATCCTAAGTTGCCAACCCTTGGACAAATATATGTTATTTCCACAGAGGGAACATCGGATTATTATTGCACTTTGCCCTCTGCGGAATATAAAACTATAAACCCCTTCTCGTCCTGTATATGATCGGGGTTATATTAGAAAGGAGAGGTTTCAATTATTTCCACAGGGGGAGCATAAGATTATTATTGCACTTTGCCCTCTGCAGAAAATAGAACTATAGACCCCTCACATCTTATGCATTGTCGTAGTTCTACAAAGAAGGACACATTTTTCCCCCCTAATCCTTTTTATAAACTACAATCCACTAATAGAGGATACAGATAACACAATTCTATCTATATTGTGCTATTGTCTAAAATCAATTGGTCTGCAATATCGGTTTACTGCCTGTAACTTTCTGTTGTATCACAGATGACTCGATGGCATCTACATAGGACACAGCTCTACATCTACATAGGACACAGCTCTACATCTACATAGGACACTGCTCTACATCTACAAAGGACGCAGCTCTACATCTACAAAGGACGCAGCTCTACATCTACAAAGGACGCAGCTCTACATCTACAAAGGACACTGCTCTACATCTACAAAGGACGCAGCTCTACATCTACAAAGGACGCAGCTCTACATCTACATAGGACACAGCTCTACATCTACATAGGACGCAGCTCTACATCTACATAGGACACTGCTCTACATCTACAAAGGACGCAGCTCTACATCTACATAGGACACAGCTCTACATCTACATAGGACGCAGCTCTACATCTACATAGGACACTGCTCTACATCTACAAAGGACGCTGCTCTACATCTACATAGGACGCAGCTCTACATCTACATAGGACACAGCTCTACATCTACAAAGGACGCAGCTCTACATCTACAAAGGACGCTGCTCTACATCTACATAGGACGCAGCTCTACATCTACATAGGACACAGCTCTACATCTACATAGGACACAGCTCTACATCTACATAGGACGCAGCTCTACATCTACAAAGGACGCAGCTCTACATCTACAAAGGACCCTGCTCTACATCTACATAGGACCCTGCTCTACATCTACATAGGACCCTGCTCTACATCTACATAGGACGCAGCTCTACATCTACAAAGGACGCAGCTCTACATCTACATAGGACACAGCTCTACATCTACAAAGGACGCAGCTCTACATCTACATAGGACGCAGCTCTACATCTACATAGGACACTGCTCTACATCTACAAAGGACGCTGCTCTACATCTACATAGGACGCAGCTCTACATCTACATAGGACACAGCTCTACATCTACAAAGGACGCAGCTCTACATCTACAAAGGACGCTGCTCTACATCTACATAGGACGCAGCTCTACATCTACATAGGACACAGCTCTACATCTACATAGGACACAGCTCTACATCTACATAGGACGCAGCTCTACATCTACAAAGGACGCAGCTCTACATCTACAAAGGACCCTGCTCTACATCTACATAGGACCCTGCTCTACATCTACATAGGACCCTGCTCTACATCTACATAGGACGCAGCTCTACATCTACAAAGGACGCAGCTCTACATCTACATAGGACACAGCTCTACATCTACAAAGGACGCAGCTCTACATCTACAAAGGACGCAGCTCTACATCTACATAGGACGCAGCTCTACATCTACATGGGACGCAGCTCTACATCTACATAGGACGCAGCTCTACATCTACAAAGGACGCAGCTCTACATCTACAAAGGACGCTGCTCTACATCTACATAGGACACAGCTCTACATCTACATAGGACGCAGCTCTACATCTACATAGGACACTGCTCTACATCTACAAAGGACGCAGCTCTACATCTACATAGGACACAGCTCTACATCTACATAGGACGCAGCTCTACATCTACATAGGACACAGCTCTACATCTACATAGGACACTGCTCTACATCTACAAAGGACGCTGCTCTACATCTACATAGGACGCAGCTCTACATCTACATAGGACACAGCTCTACATCTACAAAGGACGCAGCTCTACATCTACAAAGGACGCTGCTCTACATCTACATAGGACGCAGCTCTACATCTACATAGGACACAGCTCTACATCTACATAGGACACAGCTCTACATCTACATAGGACGCAGCTCTACATCTACAAAGGACGCAGCTCTACATCTACAAAGGACCCTGCTCTACATCTACATAGGACCCTGCTCTACATCTACATAGGACCCTGCTCTACATCTACATAGGACGCAGCTCTACATCTACAAAGGACGCAGCTCTACATCTACATAGGACACAGCTCTACATCTACAAAGGACGCAGCTCTACATCTACAAAGGACGCAGCTCTACATCTACATAGGACGCAGCTCTACATCTACATGGGACGCAGCTCTACATCTACATAGGACGCAGCTCTACATCTACAAAGGACGCAGCTCTACATCTACAAAGGACGCTGCTCTACATCTACATAGGACGCAGCTCTACATCTACATAGGACACAGCTCTACATCTACATAGGACACAGCTCTACATCTACATAGGACGCAGCTCTACATCTACAAAGGACGCAGCTCTACATCTACAAAGGACGCAGCTCTACATCTACAAAGGACGCAGCTCTACATCTACATAGGACACAGCTCTACATCTACAAAGGACGCAGCTCTACATCTACAAAGGACGCAGCTCTACATCTACATAGGACGCAGCTCTACATCTACATGGGACGCAGCTCTACATCTACATAGGACGCAGCTCTACATCTACATAGGACACAGCTCTACATCTACATAGGACACAGCTCTACATCTACATAGGACGCAGCTCTACATCTACAAAGGACGCAGCTCTACATCTACAAAGGACGCAGCTCTACATCTACAAAGGACGCAGCTCTACATCTACATAGGACACAGCTCTACATCTACAAAGGACGCAGCTCTACATCTACAAAGGACGCAGCTCTACATCTACATAGGACGCAGCTCTACATCTACATGGGACGCAGCTCTACATTTACATAGGACGCAGCTCTACATCTACATAGGACACAGCTCTACATCTACAAAGGACGCAGCTCTACATCTACAAAGGACGCAGCTCTACATCTACATAGGACGCAGCTCTACATCTACATAGGACACTGCTCTACATCTACATAGGACACTGCTCTACATCTACAAAGGACGCAGCTCTACATCTACAAAGGACGCAGCTCTACATCTACATAGGACGCAGCTCTACATCTACATAGGACACTGCTCTACATCTACATAGGACGCAGCTCTACATCTACATAGGACGCAGCTCTACATCTACAAAGGACGCAGCTCTACATCTACATAGGACACTGCTCTACATCTACAAAGGACGCAGCTCTACGTCTACATAGGACGCAGCTCTACATCTACATAGGACGCAGCTCTACATCTACAAAGGACGCAGCTCTACATCTACAAAGGACGCTGCTCTACATCTACATAGGACGCAGCTCTACATCTACATAGGACACAGCTCTACATCTACATAGGACACAGCTCTACATCTACATAGGACGCAGCTCTACATCTACAAAGGACGCAGCTCTACATCTACAAAGGACGCAGCTCTACATCTACAAAGGACGCAGCTCTACATCTACATAGGACACAGCTCTACATCTACAAAGGACGCAGCTCTACATCTACAAAGGACGCAGCTCTACATCTACATAGGACGCAGCTGTACATCTACATGGGACGCAGCTCTACATCTACATAGGACACTGCTCTACATCTACAAAGGACGCAGCTCTACGTCTACATAGGACGCAGCTCTACATCTACATAGGACGCAGCTCTACATCTACAAAGGACGCAGCTCTACATCTACAAAGGACGCTGCTCTACATCTACATAGGACGCAGCTCTACATCTACATAGGACACAGCTCTACATCTACATAGGACACAGCTCTACATCTACATAGGACGCAGCTCTACATCTACAAAGGACGCAGCTCTACATCTACAAAGGACGCAGCTCTACATCTACAAAGGACGCAGCTCTACATCTACATAGGACACAGCTCTACATCTACAAAGGACGCAGCTCTACATCTACAAAGGACGCAGCTCTACATCTACATAGGACGCAGCTCTACATCTACATGGGACGCAGCTCTACATCTACATAGGACGCAGCTCTACATCTACATAGGACACAGCTCTACATCTACATAGGACACAGCTCTACATCTACATAGGACGCAGCTCTACATCTACAAAGGACGCAGCTCTACATCTACAAAGGACCCTGCTCTACATCTACATAGGACCCTGCTCTACATCTACATAGGACCCTGCTCTACATCTACATAGGACGCAGCTCTACATCTACAAAGGACGCAGCTCTACATCTACATAGGACACAGCTCTACATCTACAAAGGACGCAGCTCTACATCTACAAAGGACGCAGCTCTACATCTACATAGGACGCAGCTCTACATCTACATGGGACGCAGCTCTACATCTACATAGGACGCAGCTCTACATCTACAAAGGACGCAGCTCTACATCTACAAAGGACGCTGCTCTACATCTACATAGGACACAGCTCTACATCTACATAGGACGCAGCTCTACATCTACATAGGACACTGCTCTACATCTACAAAGGACGCAGCTCTACATCTACATAGGACACAGCTCTACATCTACATAGGACGCAGCTCTACATCTACATAGGACACAGCTCTACATCTACATAGGACACTGCTCTACATCTACAAAGGACGCTGCTCTACATCTACATAGGACGCAGCTCTACATCTACATAGGACACAGCTCTACATCTACAAAGGACGCAGCTCTACATCTACAAAGGACGCTGCTCTACATCTACATAGGACGCAGCTCTACATCTACATAGGACACAGCTCTACATCTACATAGGACACAGCTCTACATCTACATAGGACGCAGCTCTACATCTACAAAGGACGCAGCTCTACATCTACAAAGGACCCTGCTCTACATCTACATAGGACCCTGCTCTACATCTACATAGGACCCTGCTCTACATCTACATAGGACGCAGCTCTACATCTACAAAGGACGCAGCTCTACATCTACATAGGACGCAGCTCTACATCTACAAAGGACGCAGCTCTACATCTACAAAGGACGCAGCTCTACATCTACATAGGACGCAGCTCTACATCTACATGGGACGCAGCTCTACATCTACATAGGACGCAGCTCTACATCTACAAAGGACGCAGCTCTACATCTACAAAGGACGCTGCTCTACATCTACATAGGACGCAGCTCTACATCTACATAGGACACAGCTCTACATCTACATAGGACACAGCTCTACATCTACATAGGACGCAGCTCTACATCTACAAAGGACGCAGCTCTACATCTACAAAGGACGCAGCTCTACATCTACAAAGGACGCAGCTCTACATCTACATAGGACACAGCTCTACATCTACAAAGGACGCAGCTCTACATCTACAAAGGACGCAGCTCTACATCTACATAGGACGCAGCTCTACATCTACATGGGACGCAGCTCTACATCTACATAGGACGCAGCTCTACATCTACATAGGACACAGCTCTACATCTACATAGGACACAGCTCTACATCTACATAGGACGCAGCTCTACATCTACAAAGGACGCAGCTCTACATCTACAAAGGACGCAGCTCTACATCTACAAAGGACGCAGCTCTACATCTACATAGGACACAGCTCTACATCTACAATGGACGCAGCTCTACATCTACAAAGGACGCAGCTCTACATCTACATAGGACGCAGCTCTACATCTACATGGGACGCAGCTCTACATCTACATAGGACGCAGCTCTACATCTACATAGGACACAGCTCTACATCTACAAAGGACGCAGCTCTACATCTACAAAGGACGCAGCTCTACATCTACATAGGACGCAGCTCTACATCTACATAGGACACTGCTCTACATCTACATAGGACACTGCTCTACATCTACAAAGGACGCAGCTCTACATCTACAAAGGACGCAGCTCTACATCTACATAGGACGCAGCTCTACATCTACATAGGACACTGCTCTACATCTACATAGGACGCAGCTCTACATCTACATAGGACGCAGCTCTACATCTACAAAGGACGCAGCTCTACATCTACATAGGACACTGCTCTACATCTACAAAGGACGCAGCTCTACGTCTACATAGGACGCAGCTCTACATCTACATAGGACGCAGCTCTACATCTACAAAGGACGCAGCTCTACATCTACAAAGGACGCTGCTCTACATCTACATAGGACGCAGCTCTACATCTACATAGGACACAGCTCTACATCTACATAGGACACAGCTCTACATCTACATAGGACGCAGCTCTACATCTACAAAGGACGCAGCTCTACATCTACAAAGGACGCAGCTCTACATCTACAAAGGACGCAGCTCTACATCTACATAGGACACAGCTCTACATCTACAAAGGACGCAGCTCTACATCTACAAAGGACGCAGCTCTACATCTACATAGGACGCAGCTGTACATCTACATGGGACGCAGCTCTACATCTACATAGGACACTGCTCTACATCTACAAAGGACGCAGCTCTACGTCTACATAGGACGCAGCTCTACATCTACATAGGACGCAGCTCTACATCTACAAAGGACGCAGCTCTACATCTACAAAGGACGCTGCTCTACATCTACATAGGACGCAGCTCTACATCTACATAGGACACAGCTCTACATCTACATAGGACACAGCTCTACATCTACATAGGACGCAGCTCTACATCTACAAAGGACGCAGCTCTACATCTACAAAGGACGCAGCTCTACATCTACAAAGGACGCAGCTCTACATCTACATAGGACACAGCTCTACATCTACAAAGGACGCAGCTCTACATCTACAAAGGACGCAGCTCTACATCTACATAGGACGCAGCTCTACATCTACATGGGACGCAGCTCTACATCTACATAGGACGCAGCTCTACATCTACATAGGACACAGCTCTACATCTACATAGGACACAGCTCTACATCTACATAGGACGCAGCTCTACATCTACAAAGGACGCAGCTCTACATCTACAAAGGACGCAGCTCTACATCTACAAAGGACGCAGCTCTACATCTACATAGGACACAGCTCTACATCTACAAAGGACGCAGCTCTACATCTACAAAGGACGCAGCTCTACATCTACATAGGACGCAGCTCTACATCTACATGGGACGCAGCTCTACATCTACATAGGACGCAGCTCTACATCTACATAGGACACAGCTCTACATCTACATAGGACACTGCTCTACATCTACAAAGGACGCAGCTCTACATCTACAAAGGACGCAGCTCTACATCTACATAGGACGCAGCTCTACATCTACATAGGACACTGCTCTACATCTACATAGGACGCAGCTCTACATCTACATAGGACGCAGCTCTACATCTACAAAGGACGCAGCTCTACATCTACATAGGACACTGCTCTACATCTACAAAGGACGCAGCTCTACGTCTACATAGGACGCAGCTCTACATCTACATAGGACACTGCTCTACATCTACAAAGGACGCAGCTCTACATCTACAAAGGACGCAGCTCTACATCTACAAAGGACGCAGCTCTACATCTACATAGGACGCAGCTCTACATCTACATAGGACGCAGCTCTACATCTACATAGGACACAGCTCTACATCTACAAAGGACGCAGCTCTACATCTACATAGGACACTGCTCTACATCTACATAGGACGCAGCTCTACATCTACATAGGACGCAGCTCTACATCTACATAGGACACTGCTCTACATCTACATAGGACACTGCTCTACATCTACATAGGACACAGCTCTACATCTACATAGGACGCAGCTCTACATCTACATAGGACGCAGCTCTACATCTACATAGGACGCAGCTCTACATCTACATAGGACGCAGCTCTACATCTACATAGGACGCAGCTCTACATCTACATAGGACGCAGCTCTACATCTACATAGGACACTGCTCTACATCTACATAGGACACTGCTCTACATCTACATAGGACACAGCTCTACATCTACATAGGACACTGCTCTACATCTACATAGGACGCAGCTCTACATCTACATAGGACGCAGCTCTACATCTACATAGGACGCAGCTCTACATCTACATAGGACGCAGCTCTACATCTACATAGGACACTGCTCTACATCTACATAGGACACAGCTCTACATCTACATAGGACACTGCTCTACATCTACATAGGACGCAGCTCTACATCTACATAGGACGCAGCTCTACGTCTACATAGGACGCAGCTCTACGTCTACATAGGACGCAGCTCTACGTCTACATAGGACGCAGCTCTACATCTACATAGGACACTGCTCTACATCTACATAGGACACTGCTCTACATCTACATAGGACACTGCTCTACATCTACATAGGACACTGCTCTACATCTACATAGGACACTGCTCTACATCTACATAGGACACTGCTCTACATCTACATAGGACGCAGCTCTACATCTACATAGGACGCAGCTCTACATCTACATAGGACACAGCTCTACGTCTACATAGGACACTGCTCTACATCTACATAGGACACAGCTGTTTTTATTTCACTTCCAGACCTAATGAATCGTCTGTCATTACACTGTCCCTTTAAGAATTGCTGCCCCTTTATTTATAACTCAGGGTATCACAGCAGCCTCTTAGCATGTACGTCCCTATCTCCACATACATGCCCCAAAACATACAAGTACGCCTCTACGCGTTTCAACCATTTAATATTTTTATGGGCACATCAGGAGGCTGAGACACTATATTATTTGATAATACATTTACAGGAGTCTCTGCTCCCGGCTGTTATGAGAGCCACATGCGGCAGCACGGACGCCGAACTCTTATAGATAACACTCCTCCCCCCTCCCAGTGACGCGATCCAGCATGGGCCAATAAGGAGCTGCCAGGATTGACGTGTCACAGATAGGCTGACTGCATCCTGAGGTCAGCTGGTAACATAAACAAACTTTTAACCCATTATTACCATGGATGCTTACATCAGAAAGCCAGAATATCCAATAAAAACAGTATAGCAGCTTTATAAATAGAGTTCACCAGGATTGGGGAAACTAAAGGATGTCAGTTTTAATAAGTATGGTTAGTCCTTCGACAAGCATAGAGATGCTAATGCTGTATATCCAAATGCTATTTGCTATTAAATATCCAGATGCTCCTTGCTATTAAATATCATTCCCAACCATTTTAATGAATTTTTCACCAAAAATTTGACATGGCCTTCACCATATTTTTGTGTCCAGCCAGGTACACCAGGCAGGAACGGGCTGCCCCCAACCACCAGCTGCCTATTTGTACCTAGTTGGACACAACAATATAGGGAAGGCCTTTTTTTCTTAATTATTCCATGAATTTCATGAAATAATTTAAAAAAAATTGACGTGGGGCTTCGCCCTATTTTTGTGTCCAGCCAGGTACAACTAGGCAGCTGGGGGCTGGAATCTGCAGCGCAGGGAGACCCAAGCTTTCTGGGCCCCCCCCGCTGCAAATTGCAGTCCGCAGCAGCCCCGGAAAATGGCGCGTTCATAGAAGCGCCATCTTCTGGCGCTGTACCCAACTCATCCAGGGCCCTGGTGCGGTGGCTCACTGGGTAATATAGGGGCCAGGGCCAGCTTGGTATTATCAGCTGGCCCTAAGCCCGAAATTCATGGGGTCACGCCAATATTAGACATGACCGCGATGAATTTCTAGTAAAGTATTTAAAAAAAACACACCACCCAGAAAAAAGTCCATTAATTGAAATAAACACACAATTCTTTATTGTTCTAAATTAAACCATACTTACAGTCACGCCCATTCCAGCTGAAGCCAACGATCTCCTGCAATAAAAGAAAAATAATAAAGCAACCTCATCCTTACCTTTCCATGGTTCCCAGGACGGCTCCAGCTCTGCTACATCGAGATGACAGGCTGGACCGCAGCAGAAAGCTGCCATCCAGCCTGTCATCCCGCAGACACTGAGAAGCTCCTCAGTGTCTGGCTGTGATGGCATCCAGATGAGCCGAGTTCATGTCCAATGAACTCAGCTCACCTCATGCACGTCACTGACATCGTGGGAGAGTTCTCCTGCGCATGCGGTGCCGGAAAAATGACGTCACCGCATGCGCAGGAGAATTTTCCCACGCTGGGATGGCATTGAGATGACAGGCTGGATCGAAGCAGGGCGCTGCCATCCAGCTTGTCATCCTTCAGAGACACTGCAGAGCGCAGGCATACTTGCGCTCTGCAGAGTCTCTGAAGCGCTACCTGCAGTGTCTCTGTGACGCCCTGCAGCTGCAGGCTGTCACAGAACTCCTGGGTGTTGCACAGACGGATTCTCCCCAGTGGCCTCAATACATGCAGACATCTCCACACAAGTCCACTAGATGGAGCCCTGACAAGTATGCAGATACTGGGGAGTGGAGTTTAGCTAGGGAGCTCTCAGTACAATTTAGTGGAGTTCTCAGTCAGCTTCCAGACAGAGAGGAACCAGAGAGAGCAAGCTGCAAAAAGAGGAAAGTAGATTCAACTCACCTGCTGTAGGCTTTGGAAGGAAGCACGGGTACGTGTGGCCTCACGTGTTTGCATGAAAAAAAGTTGAAGAAACCAGCTTCCAAAAGTGCAAATATTTATTGAAGCAAATGCACGCAGTTTAAAAATTTCCAAATGACATCGGGGAATCTCACATAGAAAAAACGCAACGCGTTTCGAACACAGAGCTGTGTTCTTTGTCAAAGCTGACATGCATATGACGCACCCCCTGGGCCATATTCCTTTTTGAGGGGAATACCCAGCACCGGATCAGATGGGGGGTTGTAGTCTCCGAGCGGCTGTGACCCGGCCCCGTGCCCAGGGCGTCAAGCTCAGTTGTATGTGGCAGTCCTACAGATGTTATTAAGTTCTTAATGTCGACTACGCCACCCGTTGTGTTGCGGTCACTGTGGCCGCCGCTGCAGCAGGGTCCGCTGAGGCTGATGGTGGGTGCGCAGCTTGATGAAATAACCCCCAACGGGAGGGGTATAGCCTCAGGGGGGGACAGGTGCAGAGGATGGGGGTTGTGGTGGTGCAGTGCAGACGGCAATGAAGACAGAGTCGGGTTGTGCAGTTAAGGGTGTTTACTTACTGCAGATGTTGTACTGGTCACTCCAGCTGCTAGTGACCACCCGAGCCGTGCTGCGTCCACCAGGTCCTGGATCCAGCCAACCCCCAAACAAGTCCGGAGCGTGGCCCTGAGCTCTCCTTCTGTCCCGTTCTCTGGCCGTCCCCACCAGTGATCCACCTAGGTCCAGCTCCCTCGGGCCTTCTGTTGGGACACCCTTGGCCCTGGGTTCCCTGACCCTTCATGTGGTGTGCCTTCGGGGTGGATGTGATGGGTGGCCGTGGCAGATGCTGCCCACGGCCTCCGGTCTCTGGCTAGGGTGTGTTTTTCTACCCCCACCAGCTTGGGTTCCGGTACCCTGTGCCGACTCTTCACCCGTTGTTTGAATTTGGGGTCTTAGAGTCCTCTCTTCTGCTTCCCCCTCTGGGTCTCTCTTTCTTTCTCCTCTCTCTCTCTCTCTAGGGCTCTGCTCTGCTCCTCTTCCTGACTCTGACAGACTGACCCTGATCTATGATGGTGCCCACCTTATATACACCCTCTATGTGTGAGCTCAGGTGACCAGCACCCAATGAGCTCCTATCTTTACCCAGGCTGCTCCCCCTATCTGCCCCTACACTACTTGGGATGTACCACCCCCCTCCCACTCCAGCCAGGAACAGACTCGGTCGTACCTGCACATTTCTAAGTGGGAGTACCGTCGGCCTGTTCCTCGGAAATGGGATGTGTGTAGTGCATGCAGCCTACCGAGCTCAGTTCCACACTCCATCCTTACCCGGGAGTGGAATATCACACCTCTGGGTTGAGGTGCAATACCCCTGTAGCAGCCGAATCCTCAGGGTGCTACACATATGACACTCTATAGTATTATATCCAATAACAACCAATCAGATCGATATACTTGGTCACATGAGAGTGTGAATAAAGTGCATAATTAGTGTGAGCCAATCACATAAAATGGAAAAAGATAATAAAACCATTATAGAAAAAAAGGGACAAGAAAGGAATTAAAATTCATTTTAACATAGAGTGTTACATGAAATAGATAAAATAAACTGACAGAAACATGAAGTAGAATCAATAATGAAACATGATTTCACGGCGTGCATTGAGTCCGTCTGGGAAGCGGGATCCAAGGTTGTAAATCCAGAATGCTTCTCTGGTGAGTTGACGTCTGGAATCTCCTCCTCGATGTGCAGGTTTAACCCTCTCTGAACCAATGACCTGTAGAGAACTGCACGATCTCTGGTGAAATTGAATAAAATGCCTAGAGGCATGTGAAATATTACGGTTGGTACTAGAAAGAGAAGATATATCAGTTAAATGTTCTGAAATACGAACTTTAAGATTTCTTGTTGTGCAACCAACATATCTAAGATCACAAGTTTTGCATAGAATTATATAAACCACATTTGTGCTGTTACAATTTATGTGTCCTTTGATTTTGAAAGTTTCTGTGTGGTTATAATTAAAAAATTCTTTAGTAGCTGATGTATATTTGCATGTCCGACATCTATTTTGGCCGCACTTATAGAAACCAGAGTGATTTAGCCAAGTATTATTTTTTAAATTATTAGAGGAGAAAAAAGACGGTGAAACGATGTTACCAATGGCGACACCTCTCCTTGCTATTACGGAACAACTGGATTGTAAAATTTTAGATAAAGTTGCATCCTCATACAAAATGGATATGTGTTTGAAAAAAATAGATTTGATTATATTAAACTGAGGGCTATACTGCAATGACAGGACTAGTCTATTAGAATTATTGTGAACAATACGTGGTCCCAAATTTTGGTGTCTCTTATGTTTGATTATATATTTGGCTCTATTCAGGGTCCATTTGGGATACCCCCTTTCCAAAAGTTTGGACCATGTATGTGTAAGTTCTGTAGATAGAGTGTTTTCATCATTGCAATTCCTTGCAACACGTGTGAATTCGCCCACAGGTAATGCTTTAATGGTGTGGGGCGGATGACTACTACTTGCATGCAAAATGGTGTTTCCAGACTGTGGTTTACAGTAAGTACTAGTCAATATGTGTCGATCTGGGATGCCCCGCAAATTCAAATCTGGAAATGAAATGGCAGAAATTTCAACCCTATGCGTAAATGTCAGATTGCAATGATTGACATCAAAATATTACACAAAGTCGGGTATGGCAGACACATCGCCTGACCACACGAACAGTGAGATTCCCCGATGTAATTTGGAAATTTTTAAACTGCGTGGATTTGCTTCAATAAATATTTGCACTGTTGGAAGCTGGTTTCTTCAACTTTTTTTCAGAGCAAGCTGCAGTCTGTGTGGCTGAAGGCCAGGCTATGCCCCAGGTTGCGGGCTAGCCTGGCCAGTGAGGGCCTAGAGTGGGCCAGAAGGCAGAGGAGAGGAGAAGAGCCATCTGGGACAGAGGGACCATAGAAGGTTCGTCCCAGACGCAAGCCGGGCACCAGGCCCGAGCCTATTGGGATCTCTATGCCCAGTAGGGAATCCGGCATACCGAGGAGGATTTTATATCCCTCGGTCCACCCGTGAATTACGCACATTCAGAGGACTAGGTATCACGAAGGCCCCAGCGTCCAGGGATAGTGGTAACCAGGGGAAAGCCCTCGCCGCCAAGCACACGGGTGAGAGAAACATCAAGGAAGCTAGACCCTGTTCCAGGCAGGTCAGAAGCTCCAGGGAGAGAGACAGGAAGATACAGACAAGGAGGCCTTACACCCGCTGACTGGGGAGCTAGTCCAGAAGTGCACACCACCTACAAATACCCCGGACCGTACCTGACTACCATCATCAGTAAAGGTACTGAAGCGAACCCCTGTGTGCGTGTCTGTTCTTCCTCTGACCCGGCTGGGTCCCCTCTCTCCTGCATCCCTTCACACCATCCCTGCCCCGGGAGCCCGCTCCACCTGTGGGGAGCAGAAACACCTCAGCTGCCATCCCAACACCCCCGGAGGTCTGAAGCAGCGCTGCTAATCATTACCAGGTACCACAGGTGGTGTCACAAACTGTTTATTTATTTTATCCCAAGTTCCAACCCCTTTTTCAAGAGTGACCCCAGGGTACGGGCCCCGGAGCCGACCACCGCGACATCCCCAAACCAGGTAAAGGCCCGGGTACCGAGTCATCCCCATCCCCTGGGCGCGTCATCTCTGAAGCGCTGGATCGCAGCAGAGCGCTACCATCCAGTTTCTCATCCTTCAGAGACACTGCAGAGCGCAAGCATGCCTGCGCTCTGCAGTGTCTCTGAAGGATGACAGGCTGGATGGCAGCGCTCTGCTGCGATCCAGCCTGTCATGTCAATGTAGCAGAGCTGAAGCTGTCCTGGGAACCATGGAAAGGTAAGGATGAGGTTGGTTTATTATTTTACTTTTATTGCAGAAGACATTGGCTTCAGCTGGAATGGGCGTTACTGTAAGTAGGGTTTAATTTAGAACATTAAAGGAATTGTCTTTATTTCAATTAAAGGACTTTATTCTGGGTGTTTTTTTTTTTTTTTTTACTTTGACTATGGGGTTAGTAATGGGGGTGTCTTATAGACGCCTCTCCATTACTAACCTGGGCTTGATGTCAGCTGGCATTATAAGCTGACATCAACCCCAGCCCTATTACCCCCTGCCACCGCTACAGGGCAGTGGGAAGAGCGAGGCTAAGTGCCAGAATTGGAGCATCCTATGGATGCGCCATTTCTGGGGCGGCTGACGGCTAGTGTTTCTAGCCTGGGAGGGGGCCAATATTCATGGCTCCCTTCCTGGGCTATTAATATCAGCCCAAAGCTGTCTGCCTAGCCTTTGCTAGCTATTAAAATAGGGGGGTCCCCAAGTCATTTTTTTTTGGGTCCCCCATTTTAATAGCTAGTAAAGGCTAGGTATTCAGCTGGGGGCTGATATTAGTAGCCTGGGAAGCTCCGTGGGTATTACCCCCTTCCCAGGCTTCAAACATCTGCCCCAGCTGTCTGCTTAACCTCCGCTAGAGACTAAAATTACGGGGAACCCGACGCCAATTTTTTTTTTAATAAATCCTTGATTTTAACACTAAATGACAAGTACAGTAATCAACACTATCACTGTACTTATTATATATGTGACTGACATGTTTCTATCTATCTAATCTATGTGTGATGCTCTATTCTTTCTATTCTAAAATGTCGGGTACCGATGCTGAATTGCCGGCCGGCTTTTTTAAAGAGACGGTGCATGAAAACACTATTATTTTTTTTAACAAATCCTTTAACACTAAATGACAAGTACAGTAACCAACACTGTCACTATACTTATTATATATGTGACTGACATGTTTCTATCTATCTAATCTATGTGTGATGCTCTATTCTTTCTGTTCTAAATTGTCGGTACTGGTGTATGCCGCTGCTGAATTGCTGGCTTTTCATTTTTCACTGTGAGCACTGTAACCATCGATATGGGCAACCACTGTAATACAACAACCACCATGGCTGTGGCATTACAGTGAGTGGCAGACAATCCCTGCCATTGGTTTTAACGGTGTTCGACGGTGTTCGACGAACCGAACCCGAACACTACGGGGGTGGCTCAACACTACCTCTGACCCTCCGGTCAGCTGCTGCAGTCCCGGAGGCTGCCCTTGAGCGGCACCTGGTGTCTACACAGCAGCCCAGCCTATCCTCACCACCAGAGGCTCTAGTGAAGACCCGGTAGACACTTAGTTGTGCCCCTCCAGGGTAAGCCCGGCCCGTGGCGCAGTTGTTCCACACCCACCAGGGTTACACATTATATTATACTGTATGGAGGGCTGTGTGTGGGCCATTCTATTCTGTGGGGGGCTTATAATGTGTGCGACAACTCTGTCTAGGCTTTCATACTGTGTAGAAACCTGGAGGTCTGAACTGAAACATAAATTGATGTGCATGCAAAATGTAAATGCATGTTCACATAAGGCCATTAGACAGAGAAAAAACAAAGACAAGAAAAATACCCAAATAACTGGAAGTAAATGGATAGATCGCACAGTGCAAAAATAATAAATAATAAAGGGTATTTAGTTAACATAATTTTGATCAAAATAATGTAAAAGCTATGCCGCCACGTCACGGCAACCCTTATGGGACAGTCCTAATTCTAATATTAAAAACCTTACCATTTGTCAAGTGACATACATATGGACAAGGGCACAGAGACTGGATCCCTAGTATAAGCATCGACCCGAGGCAGAATAAGCGTCTCAGCTCAGACAAAGGGCGGCCACACCCTTTTATATGCACTAAAGCACACTGAACTACAAAGAAACCTGGAGGTCTGAACTGAAACGTAAATTGATGTCCATGCAAAATGTAAATGCATGTTCACATAAGGCCATTAGACAGAGAAAAACCAAAGACAAGAAAAATACCCAAATAAATGGAAGTAAATGGATAGATCGCACAGTGCAAAAATAATAAATAATAAAGGGAATTTAGTTAACATAATTTTGATCAAAATAATGTAAAAGCTATCCCGCCATGTCACGGCAACCCTTATGGGACAGTCCTAACTCTAATATGTGTGTAGGGGACTGTGCGGGCCATCATACTGTGTTGGAGTCACTGTGGGGGTATCATACTTTGCAGTGGGTGAGGGGTACTGTTTGTACTGTAGGGTCATCATACTGTGCATATGGAGGAATTCATTGTGGGATTATCATACTGTGTTTGGGGGGGCACAAATGTTCACATCATACTTTATGGGCGCCATGAAAGGGGTATTTTAGTGTGTGGTTTCAATTGGAGCAAAACTACTATTTAAGGGCAGCAAAGTTGTGATGTGACCCCGCAGATGTTGTTTTTATTTTAATTTCATTGGGGGGGGGGCAATTAGTACATCTGGTATGATTCTTATATATAAACCAATTCAACAAAAAAAGTTTTTTAGCAAAAATAATCTTTATTACACAATAAGTATAAACACACATGAGATTAAAATAGGATGACAACCAGAAACCATTCCCATTTGACAAATTCATGAAGTATTCTATAGTACAAAAACAGTATGACTCCCAATGAGAGAAGGTACAAATAAAAATGACATAGGGATAAAAATACATAATGGGTGCGTGGTATTATACACTATAAATATAATTGTGGATATATGAGCCATACACCCAATCTGTATATTATATAATCAAATGGTCATACCCCTAATATTGTACCCTTACTAGTGTTGAGCGAGCAGTAAAATGCTCGGGTGCTCGAAGCTCGGACCAAGCTCACCGTGATACTCGGGTGCTCGACCCAAGCAACGAGCCCAATGTTAGTCTATGGGAGACCCGAGCATTTTTGCGGCGGCACCCCCGGCAGTCTGTAGAAAGCCTAAAAAGTGCCCAAAACGATAGTGACAGTGCTCAAAAGACATGGGGACAGCATGGGCATCGCCCCAGGAAGCATTTCTGACCCCCAGGTCACTGCTGTCAACAACGTGGTCAGAGGTATTAAGCCACTTTTAAGGGCTCACAATAAAGCGTTCAAAAACGAAACTGAAACCGTTTTCCTGTGAAATATGTTAAGGAACTTCCTTTCCAGGGTAAAGACTTCTGTATAAGGTAAAATAAATAACCCCCCCAAAAAATACTCCTCCCCACCTTGGGCTATGTTCACAAGTAGGATTTTTTATGCGTTTTTGCACTTTTGTATTGCTTTCAACCGTGACAAATGCATTCACCGGGAAATGTCATTTTAACATTTTACAATCTTATCTGGCCATGTGCAGTGTGACACATGCATACAGTTCTGAAAAGACATGGGAACAGAATGGGGAAGACCCCTGGAAGCATCTCTGACACCCAGGTCACTGCCTAAAAGTGTGCCCATCAGAAGTCATCCTTGCCGCATCAGAAGATGCAGACTTGCAACTATCCCCGTGCAAGTCCTTGTCCCAGGGCAGTGTTCAATTGTATCTCCCCCATTCCTTGCAATGCAAGTGCAAGTATGCAGCCTGCCACCCACCCACCCCCAGGCTGCAATGCCATACTGCTTACTGCTAGCTTGCTTGCACTTGAAATTGGGCCTTTTAGGCATGTGGAGGCACACGCCGGCCACCATGTCATGGCTGCGTCGGCAGCCTGGTATCCATCCTCAGACCCCAGCCGCCCGGCGGCCGGGTGTCCATGCTCGGTCCCCAGCCGCCAGGGGGCGGCCATGTGTCCATACTCGGCCCCCAGCCGCCCCTATTTCTCCTTGGAACTTCCCCCACACATTTCTTAGCCTGGCCTGCTTTAGGGCAGCATTGGACGAGCCCACCAGAGAACCAGACTCCTCCGGTGGGCCCTGGCTTCTCCATCAGGGGAGTTGAGAGTGCCAAGGTGAGGAGCATGATGATGATGATAGAAGTTAGTATCTGCTTTGTTTTCTTGGAATGCAAGCGTAAGTGTGCAACCTGCCACCCACCCACCCCCAGGCTGCATTACCATACTGCTAGCTTGTTTGCACTTGAAATTGGGCCTTTTAGACATGTGGAGGCACACACCGGCCACCATGTCATGGCTGCGTCGGCGGCCTGGTATCCATACTCAGTCCCCAGCCGCCCGGTGGCCGGGTGTCCACGCTCAGTCCCCAGCCGCCAGGGGGCGGCCGGGTGTCCATAAACGGTCCCCAGCCACCCCTATTTCTCCTTGGAACTTCCCCCACACTTTTCTTAGTCTGGCCTGCTTTAGGGCAGCATTGGACGAGCCCACCAGAGAACCAGACTCCTCCGGTGGGCCCTGGCTTCTCCATCAGGGGAGTTGAGAGTGCCAAGGTGAGGAGCATGATGATGATGATAGAAGTTAGCATCTGCTTTGTTTTCTTGGAATGCAAGCGTAAGTGTGCAGCCTGCCACCCACCCACCCCCAGGCTCCAATACCATACTGCTAGCTTGCACTTGAAATGGGGCCTTTTAGTTTGGAGGAGGCCGAAGCTGGCCACTACCTCATGGCTGCTTTGGCAGCGAGGTATCCATACTCAGTCCCCAGCTGCCCGGCGGCCGGGTGTCCACGCTCGGTCCCAAGCCAGCAGGGGGCGGCCGGGTGTCCATACTCGGTCCCCAGCCGCCCCGCGGCCGGGTGTCCACACACGGTCCCCAGCCGCCAGGGGGCAGCCGGGTGTCCATAAACAGTCCCCAGCCGCCCCTATTTCTCCTTGGAACTTCCCCCCACACTTTTCTTAGCCTGACCGTTTTTTCCATTTATAGCAACTGGGTCTCCTGTACACTGTTGGCCTAAGCAGTGAATGGAAGGCTTTCCAAAAATTATGAGAAACTACAATGCCCCTTGAAACAGACGTGGATTACAGCGCACTAAAAACCTTCTACCCATTATTGGGGAGTGGGTCTCCCTTTTTGTTCGCCTATGCATTGAAAAGCAAAAGCTGACTAAAATTAGAAGGAAATGCATTTGCCCGTTGGAAGAGTCATGGAGGTTAGAGTTAATAAAAAACAACATTTCAGTGCCCCTTGGAAGAGCTGTGGAGTTCAGAGTGGTTTAACAAGACGCTTTTAATGCCCCTTGGAAGAGACGTGGAGGTCGCAGTAGCTTAACAAGACGCTTTTAATCCCCCTTGGAAAAGTGGTGGAGGTCGCAGTAGCTTAACTAAATGGTTTTAATGCTCCTTGGAAAAGTGGTGGAGGTCGCAGTAGCTTAACAAGACGGTTTTAATGCCCCTTGGGAGAGACGTGGAGGTCGCAGTAGCTTAACAAGACGGTTTTAATGCCCCTTGGAAGAATGATGGAGGTCGCAGTGGAATAAAAAGACAATATCAATGCCCCTTGGAAAAGTAGTGGAGGTAGCAGTAGCTTAACAAGACGGTTTTAATGCCCCTTGGAAAAGTGGTAGAGGTCGCAGTAGCTTAATAAGACGGTTTTAATGCCCCTTGGAAGAATTCTGGAGGTCGCAGTGGAATAAAAAGACAATATCAATGCCCCTTGGAAAAGTGGTGGAGGTCGCAGTAGCTTAACAAGACGGTTTTAATGCCCCTTGGAAAAGACGTGGAGGTCGCAGTAGCTTAACAAGACGGTTTTAATGCCCCTTGGAAGAATGATGGAGGTCGCAGTGGAATAAAAAGACAATATCAATGCCCCTTGGAAAAGTGGTGGAGGTCGCAGTAGCTTAACAAGACGGTTTTAATGCCCCTTTGAAAAGTGGTGGAGGTCGCAGTAGCTTAACAAGACGGTTTTAAAGCTCCTTGGAAAGTGGTAGAGGTCACAGTATCTTAACAAGATGGTTTTAATGCCCCTTGGAAGAGACATGGAGGTCGCAGTAGCTTAACAAGACGGTTTTAATGCCCCTTGGAAGAATGATGGAGGTCGCAGTGGAATAAAAAGACAATATCGATGCCCCTTGGAAAAGTGGTGGAGGTCGCAGTAGCTTAACAAGACGGTTTTAATCCCCCTTGGAAAAGTGGTGGAGGTCGCAGTAGCTTAACAAGACACTTTTAATGCTCCTTGGAAATGTGGTGGAGGTCGCAGTAGCTTAACAAGACGGTTTTAATGCCCCTTGGAAGAGACGTGGAGATCGCAGTAGCTTAACAAGACGGTTTTAATACCCCTTGGAAGAATGATGGAGATCGCAGTGAAATAAAAACACAATATCAATGCCCCTTGGAAAAGTGGTGGAGGTCGCAGTAGCTTAACAAGATGGTTTTAATGCCCCTTGGAAAAGTGGTGGAGGTCGCAGTATCTTAACAAGACGGTTTTAATGCCCCTTGGAAGAGATGTGGAGGTCACAGTAGCTTAACAAGACGGTTTTAATGCCCCTTACAAGAGCCATGCAGTACAGCATATTAAAAACATTATTCCCATTATTGGGGAGTGGGTCTCCCATAGTCTTTGCCTATGCCTTCCAAGCAAAATCTGCCAAAAATTAGGACGGAGGAACTTGCAATTCTGGCAACACGGACCACGGTCACCCTTGTGGTATAGTGGTGGTGGAGGCTGAGGATAAGGAGAAGAGCAAAAAACAGCTGAAATGAGGAAGCATATACCCATGTGTGGGTGTGAAGCGGTGCATGCGAATACACCTCCCGAAATAACACAGTGAATTTGACTTTATGTTACTCTGCTGTCATTTGGTGGTGATGAGAAGTCTGGCCCAATCCAGCACTTGTTCATTTTGATAAGGGTCAGCTTGTCAGCATTGTCAGTTGACAGGCAAGTGAGCTTATCAGTTATAATTCCCCCAGCGGCACTAAAAACACGCTCCGATAACACGCTAGCGGCAGGGCAGGCCAGGACCTCCAAGGCATACAGAGCGAGTTCATTCCAAGTGTCCAGCTTGGATACCCAATAATTAAAAGGCACAGAAGAATCACGGAGGACGCTGGTACAGTCGGCAAGGTACTCCCTCACCATCTTTTGAAACTTTCCACTCCTTGTGAGAGTACTCCATGCCTCAGGGCCTGCAAGCTGGGCAGGTCTCAGAAAACTGTCCCAGAATTTTGACAGTGTTCCCCTGCCTCTGCTGGATTGGAGTTGCGTCTCTCTCGCCTGTACGCCTTGGTTGGTCAAAGAACTGTGACCTCTGCCGCTAGCGTGTTCAGATGGGAATTTTTTTAACAGTTCTGCAGCAAGGGCCTTCTAGTACTGCCACATTTTTGTTGACCTCTCCACCTCAGGAATAAGAGAGTGAAAGTTCTCCTTGTAGCGGGGGTCTAAAAGTGTCACCAACCAGTAATGACTGTCACCCAACATTTTGACAACGCGAGGGTCACGGTTAAGGCAGCGTAGCATAAAGTCAGCCATGCGCACCACACTGGTAACGGGCAAGACTTCCGTGTCCTCACCAAGATGACGACTGACCATGCTCTCCTCCTCCTCCTCCTCCCCCCTGTCCTCAGGCCACCCACGCTGAACCAACTGTATGACAGTTGTACAGGTATTACCGTCTACACCGCATGATACCAGCTCCTGTTCTTCCTCCTCCTCCCCCTCCTCTCCCTCATTGTCCCCCAATGCACGTTGGGATGAGATGAGGCTGGGCTGTTTGTAATCGCCCTTTACGGCTTCTTGATCCATCTCATCATACTCTGGCTGCAATGCCTCCTCTTTAATTCTCTGCAGAGAGCATTGCAAAAGACAGACAAGTGGGATGCTGACGTTAATGATGGCGTCATCGCCACTCACCATCTTGGTGGACTCCTCAAAGTTTGTTAAGATGGTACATATGTCAGACATCCAGGTCCACTCCTGAGGTCTTGTGTGGAGTCTGACCTGAATATCGACGGCCTTGTTGCAGCTGGTACTCCACAACTGCTCTCTTCTGGTCACAAATCCTTTGCAACATGTGGAGGGTAGAGTTCCAACGCGTGGGGACATCACACACCAGTCGGTGTGCCGGAAGCTGCAAACACGACCATGCCTGGACCATGGCTGGATGTAGGTTCAGTGGTCTCAGCCACCGATCAGCCTGCTCTTTCACAGCTGTCCACAACTCACAAGCAGTGTGAGGTTTATCACCTAAGCTTATGAGTTTCAGCACAGCCTGTTGTCGCTTGGCGGAGGCAGTACTGCAGTGCTTCCAGCTTGTAACTGATGTGGTGATATCTGAGATGGAGGCTGAACATGAGGAGGAGGATGATGCGCAGGAGCTGTACACTGTGGGGGCAACTCTGACTGACATAGGGCCCGCAATCCTCGGTGTGGGGAGGATGTTCCGTCCCAAGGTCCGACTGGGTCCCGGCTTCCACTATGTTTACCCAGTGTGCCGTCAGGGAGATGTACCGTCCCTGGCCACAAGCACTTGTCCACGTGTCCGTTGTCAGGTGGACTCTCCCAGTAACTGCGTTGTTGAGGGCACGGCAGATGTTTTGAGACACGTGCTTGTGTAGTGCAGGGATGGCACACCGGGCAAAATAGTGTCGGCTGGGGACCGAGTACCGAGGGACGGCCACCGCCATAAGGTTGCGGAAGGATTCCGTCTCCACCAGCCTAAAAGGCAGCATTTCCAACGCAAGCAGTTGTGAAATGTGTGAATTTAGGACTGTGGCCTGTGGGGCGTTGGCTGCGAATTTGCGCTTTCGTTCAAAGCTCTGGGATATGGACAATTGAACACTGCGGTGGGACGTGAACGTGGACGTTGATGCTGAACATGAGGAGGAGGATGATGCGCAGGAGCTGTACACTGTGGGGGCAACTCTGACTGACATAGGGCCCGCAATCGTCGGTGTGGGGAGGATGTGTTCCGTCCCAAGGTCCGACTGGGTCCCGGCTTCCACTATGTTTACCCAGTGTGCCGTCAGGGAGATGTACCGTCCCTGGCCACAAGCACTTGTCCACGTGTCCGTTGTCAGGTGGACTCTCCCAGTAACTGCGTTGTTGAGGGCACGGCAGATGTTTTGGTACACGTGCTTGTGTAGTGCAGGGATGGCACACCGGGCAAAATAGTGTCAGCTGGGGACCGAGTACCGAGGGACGGCCACCGCCATCAGGTTGCAGAAGGATTCTGTCTCCACCAGCCTAAAAGGCAGCATTTCCAATGCAAGCAGTTGTGAAATGTGTGAATTTAGGACTGTGGCCTGTGGGGCGTTGGCTGCGAATTTGCGCTTTCGTTCAAAGCTCTGGGATATGGACAATTGAACGCTGCGGTGGGACGGGGACGTGGACGTTGATGCTGTTTCTTGAGAAACTGCCATAACAAGTGAAGACTGAGAGGAGGGGGCATCTTTGCATGCAGTATGGACAGGTGATTGCCTTGCACACACAACAGTGGGTTCTATTACACGCACAACAGCAGAAGAAGCAGTGGTGACACCCGCTGACACTGGTCGTGGACCCTGGGGTTCGCCCCACAAAGTCAGGTGCTTTGCTGACATGTGCCTGATCATGCTGGTGGTGGTCAGGCCGGTAGTTTTGTCACCCCTGCTGATGCTGGTATGGCAGGTGGTACATATGGCCTTTTTGGGGTTATCAGCAGAGTCTTTAAAAAAATTCCAGATTCTGGAAGACCTACCGGTTGTACTGGCAATGTCCCTTAGGTTGGTGTTACGGGGAACTGTTGCCTGCTTTCTGTGTATGGCCACCACACTGCTTCTTCCTGCCTGTTGGGGTACTCTGCCTCCCTCCCCCCGTGTGCTGCTGGCCTCGCTCTGCGTGTCCTCCTGCCACGTTGGGTCAGTTACTAGATCATCCATCACCTCCTCCTCTTCCACTTGCACACCACGATCCTCCTCCTCACTTCGTGGCAATTGTGTCTCGTCATCGTACACCTCTTGTGACAAATTGCCAGCGTTGACTTCCTGTGGCCGTGGCTGTTCAAATATTTGGGCATCGCTACATGGGATCTCCTCTTCCACCACTTCAAGCGGAGCAGACGAGGGTCACAAATATGGAAATGGACCAGTGAACAGCTCTTCAGAGTGTCCAAGTGTGGGATCAGTTGCTGTCTG
Organism: Phyllobates terribilis; assembly: GCF_046119375.1. NCBI lineage: Eukaryota > Metazoa > Chordata > Amphibia > Anura > Dendrobatidae > Phyllobates > Phyllobates terribilis. The sequence goes on from NW_027362767.1 coordinate 139,466,312, forward strand.
ACGACACTCGGTATGGTGGGAGGAAGGAGCATCAGGGTGAGGAGCAGTATGCGGTTGAGACTCACGGCTACTAAAACTTGACCGTGTGGAAGATAGACCGGAGGTGGTGGTGCCCAGGTAACTGCAAGTATTATCTGCTATCCAATTAATAACCTGTTCACACTGATCAGTTCGCAATACTGGTGTTGTAGTATGCTTCCCTAGTAATTCGGTCAAGAAGTGGGAGCGAGAAGATGTGGCTGTTGGTTGTGGCACATTTTCACCTTGGCCACGGCCCCGTCCTCTACACGCACCATCACCAAAACGTCCAGTTCCACGTCCCTTGCTACGTGCCTTGCCCATTGTAAATGAAGCAAAATAGCTTACACTCGCACTATCAATGGAAAAAGGGTAATAAAAAGGAAATTAGAACAGTGGAAGAGGAAAATCACAGTTCTATTTCTCTGGCCTACACCAGACTCTCTTAAACAGATATATTGGTGTCTGACCAGTCAGGGAGACACTATTACAGTTTTTTTTTACGGCAAAAAATGACAAAAGCAGGATAATACAGAGATTTGACCCATGGAACTGCAAAACCACAGTTTTATTACTCTGGCCTACACCAGACTCTTTTAAACAAATATATTGGTGTCTGAACAGTCACAGACACACTCAATTTTTTTTTTTTTGGGGGGGGGGATACCAAAAGGTTAATAAGACGCGTATTTGTACAGTCTGACTGTGGAAAAAAAATATACAGGATTTAGATGAAAAAAAAAAGAATTTATCCTGGCCCCTGAGACTGGGGGATAAGTCCAGCAATTTGACCAACAGGAGCACACAGGACTGTAATGCAGCGTTTGCTGGTATAACCACTGCGTCTCCTATACAGCCTGCCTGTCTGATATCTGGGATGGATATTAGTCCTGAGAAGGACTGTTTGTTTGATTTGGCAGGCTTTAGAGACCCTACACTACCGATTTCTCACTATATATCTCTCCCTAACTCAGCAGCACTCTCCCTACACTGTCTCATCCGGAGCGACTGTGTCCAAGATGGCGGCGCCCTGTTTTAAATACTCGAGGTGACGCTGTGCGGCCAGCCAATCACTGTAATGCCCACAAACAACATGGCTGCGGCATTCCAGTGACTGGCTGGCAATCCCTGCATGTTCATTGGCTCTGTAAAGAGTGCCAAATGTGCAGGGCGGAGACCCGAGCTCCCGCCTGAGTAACCCGGAAATGCTCGGTGCTCGCCGAACATCCAGAGTAGTGAGATGCTCGGGCGAGTACCGAGCAGTGTCGAGCATGCTAGCTCAACACTAACCCTTACCCATGTGGAGCAAAATGGCAGTCACCAGGATAGAAGAACAGAGCCCCAATGCGCATTTCGAGTAGTGTTTACAGCTTCCTCAGGGGAATATCTGCCATTTGACTCCACATGGGTAAGGGTCACGCAAGACAAAAAGTGAGCAAAATGCAGTGCAGGGCGGAGGAGAATGCATAACATTTAGAGGATTGGCAGACAATTTCCTGTCTGATACGGTCAATTTTTTCTTTTAAATAATTGGCCAGATCGTCAGTGCTGAAGTTGGTGTTGTCGGGGCCTGCACTCATGGATTGAGGAGAGAGTGAAAAGTGTCAGTCATTTAGGATTAATGGAAAGTGAAGTAGGTTTGTTTGGAGAGGTAAAGGGCAGAGTTGTAGGTTTTAAGCATAAACTTATAATGAATGAAATGTTCGGCCAGACTAGATTTTCTCGACAGAAGTTCGGGGCACCTGGAGCACCGCTGGAGAAAATGTGTGTGCCAGGGTTGTCGCCATCTGTGTCGAGGTTTTCTAAATGTAGGCACTGCATCTTCATCCAGGGCACTAATGTTTCATTATAATGTTTCAGAGCAGAGTCAGGACATGAGAGGGAGGAAATTGGGGACAATGATGACTGCAACTTCTTCAGAAGTTTCTGGGTGTTAATGTCATTTATATTTCTATAAGTGTGGAAAGTGGGGGTGTCCTGAGTACATTTTGTTGAAAGGATCAGACCAACACCTCCACTTGATCTGTTGCCATGTCTCAGGGTATGACAAAAATGTAGGCCACCATATGAGAGAGTAGCAGCGGCCGTGGTGTCCGACTGTTGAATCCAGTTTTCAGTAAGAGCCAGAAGGTTGAGGGAATTTGAAAGGAAAAAGTCATGGATGTAGGAAAGTTTGTGACATGCTGACCGTGCATTCCAGAGGGCACAATTAAGAGACTGAAGGCATGCAAGGAATATGAGATTTGCAGGGTTTCTGAGTGTAGCAGGGAAGAAGGTAATCTTATTATTACAAGAAGGGACGGGGTTAGGAGAAAGACTAAACTAGGAGAAGAATAGAGAGAGTGAGGACGTGGTTGAGTGGTTTGTGAAAGCGTCTCTTGCATTGTATGGTGGGAGTGAATGGATCTGTGCAGTTTAACATTGTGTAGAGACCACGAGAGCAGTACACAGGAGGAGAGAGGGATTGATATGGATGAAGTGCATGCTTGGCGATAGATGCTACTGCGCAAGTGCCACCGCCATTTTGCTGGCGGAAAAATAAATTAGCCTGCAGCAATATGGCCCCCTCCGTCCACGCTTGCGCAGTAGCATTTCTCAGTTGCTGAGAGATGCTACTTCTCATGTGCGACTCGCGGCGCCATATTGCTGCAGGCAAATTTTTTTCCTCCAACAAAATTGTGGCGTGTGTACGCAGTAGCATCTATCGCTTGCCGCGGGGGCCATTTTTGTGCATGTAAATTTCATGTATGGCTCAAAAATTACACAGGAAGTATTTAAAATAGTAGGCAGGTCACTGAAAGCACAGTGACCTGTCAGAAGGCAGACATAGGAATACATAAGCAGAGCACCAGTTAAAGCCCCTCCCCAAAGGCTTCCCCGAAGCACGAGCATCTCATTATGTCAGAAATTAAAATAAAGATTATAAAAGAACCACTGGACGGATTTAGTCAACAAAGGTATCATTTTACTCAGTGTAATGGCGCCCACCTGACAGTGTATGTGGTTTACTGCGCACAATCCTGCTGACAGGTGCGCTTTTAAAAGTCTCAAATCTGAAAGGTAATTTTAAGGATGACAGAGAAAGGAAAAACTGGGAATTCAAACTGATAAGGATTTTCAACTCTCTGACAATGGGACTCAATTTAACTCCTGGATTTATGACTCACTACATGGACACACTTTACACGTACACCAGACTGACTCCAGATCACTAAGCCATCACACCCGTCATCTCCCATTTGTAAAAAAAACAAAACCTTATTTGATTTTGTTGGCTTATCTTTAAAGAAAAGAAAAAGAGAAAAAGCGCTCCAAGTGTGTTAACCTCTGTGGAGACGAAAAGTTCCATGGGTGCTCTCGTCCGCTGGCCTGGCTGTTTTTAGAAACACCGCATGGACCAGGGCTCATCCCACTGAACACCCATACTCCTTCCCTGTGGGCAGAAAACTACTCAGACAACAAAGGGTGAGGGTAATAATTTATTGGATAAATAACTGTCAATAACATTATACTACACTCCCAGCAAATACACAAGATGGTGCAAATTACAGAGTCTCTGTTATGTTCTGCTACCAGAGCTAAGGAAAGAGAGGAGATCTATCCCTACGATAGAACTCAGCTTAATCCCTACGATGTAACAGGGGACCTGATCCTGCGATCAGACCTGCTAAAGTCCTAAGCTAGTCTGTACGGAGACCTATAGATGTGGGGAAGGAATCCCTACAAGTACTAAGGACTGGGAGGAATATGGGACACCTCCTAACAGAAATAGTAGCAGACAGACGAACAAACAAAATATATAGAACATAGAGGTCAGTAGACCAAGCAAACTAACAGAGCAAGACACAGAGCACAGGCTAGCTAGAAAGTAGATATACAATGAAGTCCAGCAAAGCCAGAAGGGCGGAGCAGGCTTAAATAGGCCAACAAGGTCATGTGACCAGCAAAGGAAAAAAAACCTAAGAGCAAGGTTCTAACAGTACCCCCCCTTCTAAGAGGATCCTCCGGATCCCCTAGGACCAGGCTTATCAGGAAATCTCCTGTGAAACGCTCTGATAAGTCTGGACGCGGAAACATCATCCGACCTCACCCAAGAGTTATCCTCGGGTCCGAAACCTTTCCAGGCCACAAGATACTGCAAACTACCTCTATACAGTCTAGAGTTAAGGATGCGAGAAATTTCATATTCCCCGTCCTCCACCACCGGAGGAACAGAGGCAGAGGCGTCAGAATCCGATACAACAGCTTTTTTCAACAGAGAGACATGAAATACCGGATTAATTCTCCAGGAGGTAGGAACCTCCAACCTAACAGCAGATTGGTTGACAACCTGAAGCACCTTAAAGGGCCCTACAAACTTGGGACCCAATTTCTTAGAAGGAATCCTCAACCGCAGATTCCTAGAGGACAACCAAACCATGTCACCAACAGCGAACAAAACCTCCTGTCGTTTCCTATCAAAGTAGTCCTTAGATTTTCTGTTGGCCTCCTGAAGATTACCACGCACATCCGTCCAAACTCTCTCCAAATCACCGGAAAAATTCTCCTCCTCAGGCACGGCAGATCCCAACTTGGAGAATGACCCAAACGACGGATGTCTCCCAGAACAACAAAAAAAAGGCGAACAACCAGCAGAAGAAGATGTATGATTGTTCAGAGCAAATTCAGCAAGTGGCAGAAACTCAGACCACCCCTCTTGATTGTCTGCCACAAAACAACGCAAGAACTGCTCAACATCCTGGTTTTTCCTTTCTGTCTGGCCATTAGATTCAGGATGATATCCGGACGAGAACGATAAATGAACTCCCAACCTGTCACAAAAGGCACGCCAAAAACGAGCCACGAACTGAGGACCCCTATCAGAAACAATGTCAGTAGGAACGCCATGAAGTCTGACAATTTCCTTGACAAAGGCCTTAGCGAGAGTTTTAGCGCAGGGCAGTTTGACAAAGGGAACCAAGTGACACATCTTGCTAAAACGGTCCACGACCACCCAGATGACAGTAAAACCCTCAGAGGGGGGAAGGTCAGTTATAAAGTCCATAGCCAAATGTGTCCAAGGAGCACTGGGAACCTCCAAAGGACAAAGCAACCCCGCAGCAGGAGTATGTGAGGACTTAGATCTAGCACATATAGTACACTGACGCACCCACTTAATGACTTCCTTCTGCCATCCAGGCCACCAAAAACTGCGACCCACCAGTCTCTTGGTCTCAGAGATTCCGGGATGACCTGCCAACCGAGATTCGTGACACTCAACAAACAAATCTCTCCTAAAGGTCCCAGGCACAAACAACCTCCCATGAGGAGTGTTAGAAGGGGCATTCTCCTGTGCTTTAAGAATCTCATTTTCCAAAACGGAGTCCAAAGCAGCTATCACAACACCTTCTTGTAAAATGTTCTCCTCTTTCTCAGCACCGACTATGGGAGAAAAACTGCGAGACAAGGCATCCGCCTTAACATTCTTAGTACCAGGGATGTAAGTAACGGAGAAATTAAACCGCGAGAAAAACAGTGCCCACCTAGCCTGACGGGCATTCAGGCGCTTGGCAGCATCAAGATATATCAGATTTTTATGATCCGTAAGAACCTGAACGGGAAATTCCGCACCTTCCAGGAAGTGGCGCCAGTGTTCAAATGCGAGTTTAATAGCCAATAATTCCCGATTACCAATATCGTAATTCAGTTCAGTCTCCGAAAATTTTTTTGAAAAAAAGGCACAGGGATGTAATCCATCCCCGTTATCCTGAGACAATACTGCGCCAACCCCCACAGAGGAAGCATCAACCTCAACCAAAAACGGCCTAGTAACATCAGGCTGCATAAGGATGGGAGCAGAGGTGAACCTCTCCTTGAGATACACAAAAGCTTCAATGGCCTCAGAAGACCACTGAACCGCATGAGCACCTTTCCTGGTGAGATCAGTCAGAGGTTTGACAATACTAGAAAAATTTTTTATGAATTTTCTGTAGTAATTGGCGAAACCCAAAAACCTCTGTATCGATTTCAAACCAATAGGCCTAGGCCATTCCTGCACAGCCTGAACCTTAACCGGATCCATCTCAAAACCTTTGCTGGAGATAATGTAGCCCAAAAAACTAATTCTCTGTACAGCGAACTCACATTTCTCCAGCTTAGCAAAAAGCGAATTGTCCATTAATAACTGTAATACCTCACGCACGCTCCGCCAATGAGACTCCAGATCCGGCGAATAAATCAAAATGTCATCCAAATACACAACCACATTTTTGCCGATCAAAGGTCTAAGGATGTCATTAATCAGATTCTGAAAAAATGCAGGAGCATTAGTAAGACCAAAAGGCATAACCAGATTCTCAAAATGACCCACAGGAGTGTTAAAAGCAGTCTTCCATTCGTCACCCTCCTTCATGCGCAACAGATTGTATGCCCCCTTAAGGTCAATTTTAGAGAACCACTTGGCCCCCATTAACTGGTTAAACAGATCAGGAATCAATGGCAGTGGGTAAGGATTGCGTACAGTAATTTTGTTAATCTCACGAAAATCCAGACAAGGACGTAAACCGCCGTCCTTTTTTTTTACAAAAAAAAATCCAACCGCCACAGGAGACTTAGAGGGCCTAATGTGACCGGCGGCCAAACTTGTCTGTATGTATTCCTCCAAAGCCTTCCTCTCAGGAATAGTAAGGTTAAATAAACGACTTTTAGGAAGAGTCGCTCCAGGGACAAATTCAATAGAACAATCATAGTCTCTATGGGGAGGCAAAACCTGCGATTCCTTCTCAGAAAAAACTCTCCAAAAATCCTGAATAGGAACAGGCAATTCTCCCCTATCCAAAGCTGCAATACGCCCGTTACAACACTTGTCATAACATTTATGGCTCCAGGATTTAATTTCACTGGTAGACCAATCCAGTACAGGATTGTGAAATTTTAACCAGGGCAATCCCAATATTACTGGAGAAGGCAAGTTATTCAACACTACCAAATCCAATTTCTCATGGTGAACACCATTAATAGTGAGAGGAAATTCACAGACCTTGAGAGTAATATTCTTCAAAGGGGAACCATCCACAGAAACCACAGCAATGGGGGATGATAAAGGTTCAGGTTTTAAATTGAGTCTTTCCACGAATCCCCCATCAATTACATTCAGAGTAGACCCACAATCGACAAACACCCGAAATTCCATTAATTTTTTCTGAGCAATCGTGGAAGCAGCTAAAAATATACCCTTGGAATTTAAACAGGCAATACGGGCATGACTGACCATTTTTTTTTCTTTCTTCATACGAAGCTCACAACCTTTAATCAAATGACCAGATTTTCCGCAATAGAAACACAAGCCTTCAGAAAATCGACGGTCTTTTTCTTGAGAGCGAGGTGCCACCGATCCAATCTCCATCGGTTCACCACTGTTAGTACACACATTCTCATAACCAGAAACTGACATAGCAGAGGATTTGCTCTCATTAACCCTAGCACGCAGTCTCCTATCCACCCGTATAGCTAATTGCATAGCCTGTTGCAAATCTTCAGGTGTAGGATAAGCAATTAGCAGGTCTTTAACCCTTTCACTGAGCCCAGCAAGAAATAGACTTTTCAGAGCAGAATCGTTCCACCCTGTTTGAGTAGACCAACGACGGAAATGAGTACAATATTTTTCCACATTACCTGATCCCTGTTTTAAACGTCTCAACTCAGTCTCAGCTGATGCGACACGGTCAGGATCATCATATAATAGTCCCAAAGCAGAAAAAAAACTATCCACTGATCTGAAGCATGTATCACTAGGTTGCAAAGAAAAGGCCCACTCCTGAGGCTCTTTGCGCAAAAGTGACATTATGAACCCTACGCGCTGGGATTCATCCCCAGAGGACTTAGGTCTCAAACGAAAATACAATAAGCAAGCATTTTTAAATGAAAAAAATTCTCGGTGTTCACCAAAAAATAAATCCGGCAAACATACCTTAGGCTCCAAGAAATGTGCTCCAGGACAGTTACTCACGTGCTGACGGAGCTCGGCCACCTCCAGAGAGAGTCCCTGCAGGCGATGAACCAAATCCTGAACCGACACCATGATGGAACAGAAAAATCTTTCCTTAGAGAATTTGCTGGCTGGACTTACTGTTATGTTCTGCTACCAGAGCTAAGGAAAGAGAGGAGATCTATCCCTACGATAGAACTCAGCTTAATCCCTACGATGTAACAGGGGACCTGATCCTGCGATCAGACCTGCTAAAGTCCTAAGCTAGTCTGTACAGAGACCTATAGATGTGGGGAAGGAATCCCTACAAGTACTAAGGACTGGGAGGAATATGGGACACATCCTAACAGAAATAGTAGCAGTCAGACGAACAAACAAAATATTTAGAACATAGAGGTCAGTAGACCAAGCAAACTAACAGAGCAAGACACAGAGCACAGGCTAGCTAGAATGTAGATATACAATGAAGTCCAGCAAAGCCAGAAGGGCGGAGCAGGCTTAAATAGGCCAACAAGGTCATGTGACCAGCAAAGGAAAAAAAACCTAAGAGCAAGGTTCTAACAGTCTCACCCTTCTGCTGGCTCGCCGGGATAAAAGTAGCTGTGACTTCAGGGCTTCCAGGGCCAACTATCCCAACCAGTGGCACCCTGCTTTTGGTGGGCACCCACAGAAAGGAGGTATCGGCAAGCTTAGGAAGCTGACAGTTCATTGAGGTGTGTGGCTAGGTGACCTGATTGTTCCAACCTGTGTGGGGTGCTCCAAACGTCTCCATGGACTCAATGATGGGCAGTGGATCAAATCTGTATTCCTACGGGTGGAGCCATGGTGCCTGGCTGCTGTTCTGTAAAGTCTCACTGGAAACAGAGGCAGATCCCCCTTTTATAGTTTACAGCTCTTATTCAGGCATTTTTCCACAGGGTTGGGGTAAGGTGGCAGTAGGTCATCTTTTATTGTTCGAGGATTTATAGTTGTCTTTTAATGTTTGCAGAACAAGCTGGATGGACTGATACAATGGGTAATCAACTTGTTACCAAACATCGATTGTTCAATTTTTCCCCCAAGGATAGCAGAATAATAAATTGTAGGAGCTGATATAATGGGCAAACAACAACCCTTAAACAATTCAACAAACATCAATTCAAGAGTAAACGCTCAGGCTCATATGAACAATGGCCTATGTCTCCTGACCTACTGAAAAATATGTCTGGCTTAATTAGGAATAAATGCTGTGTTGTCACACCCTCAATATAAGACACAGCGAGCAAAGGATTGTATATGCTCACCTGCCTGTGTTGTGACCTGGCACAACTCCCTACTTGTAAGAATGAAGGGCTGCTGCTCCGACCACTAACACACATACACTGATGGAAAGAAATGTATTCAAACCAAACAGGAAGAAGTGTGGTGATTCCCGGGCACTGCCACTCTTTTTCCTGTTCGGTTTGAATTGGCTTATCTGTAGGAAGCATCACCCCATCCACCCCATGCACAAATGTCCTGCTGTAACAACTCTTAAATGTTGTCCTCTTGTCTTAGTTATTTGTTTGTAAACCTGCCTGAAGAAGGAGCCTCTGTGCTCTGAATGTTGAAAATATAATTTTTCTAGTTAGTCAATAAAGGTATCGCTCTGAGAATATTTTTGTCATTGTTGAGCACGAAATGATTTACATCGATTTTTATGGCTAACGCGGTACCAAAATATAATTTTTGATTGTATATCTGCAAGTTTTAGGAAATTTTATTCCTTTGTCTCTTTCATTCCCTAGATGATGATGAGACCCATGAGTTTCACCGGCAGCTTTGTCAGTATGAACATCATGCAGTGAGGATGATGTTTGAGTATTTCCAGGACGATCTGCTCTACATTATACAAAACTTGAGTCCTCAATTACTTTTGACTGAGCTGCATCAGCGAAATATTCCTAAAGTTGAGGTGAATCAAGAACTGCCAGTGCTGTATAGAAATTTCCCCTACAATACCCAAAAATTGGAGCAAGTTGTCCATAAAAATATATAACAATATTGACATAGCACCAATATATAGGCAAAACATATCTATGAACCATAGTTAGATATGATCAGTGATACAAAACAGGTGTTAAGAAATGACAACTACCACACATAATAGTCTGGGAAGGGAAGATGTACACATAAACAATACATAAAGTGCTAGTGCTCAAAGTATCCATATGGAGCGTATTGGACGCATTGCTGACATTGCTGCTCACGTGACATGGCGGGACTAACTAACGTCACAGGGGATTTCCCCTACCCGTCGCGTCATGCCGGAAGCACGAATCAATGCTAGTGTTAGAACCCTCCTGTTTGTTTTTTCCATCTTGTGTTTTGCGGTCACGTGACCATCTGCCTTTATATTCCAGCTCCGCCCTTATGGATGTGCTGGACTTCAGTGTTTGACCGTCTCTCTAGCCTGGTGCTTCGGTGCCTTTCTCTGTCAAGTTTGCTTGGTCCTCTGGGACCTCTAGTACATTTTTGTCAGTTTGTCTTTTTGTGTTCTGCAACAACTTCTCTGTTTAAGAAGAGAAAAGGCCAAATGTTCAATGCTAGGTACTATGGTCTGTCCAGCATTGAACATTTGGCCTTTTCTCTTCTTATATATGTTTGTCTGTATCTTTACAGATCCTACCTGGCCTAATATGCACTTCCGTGCGCGAGACACTACTTGGCTCGCCCAATTAGATGAATTATCCAGCAGTGGGGGTTTGGCGGTGCCGGACTCGGATGTTAAGCTGAGGGAGAGCATCACTGAATTCAAGGCTCTGATCAAATGAAGGACTCGAACCTGGTGGAATCGGACCTTCTTAACTAAGTACTGTATATAGAGAAGGCCCTGATCCCCAGGGGTTTGCGGATACAAACCTTTCCCTCATTTAAAATTGAGGATGAGGCGTTCAAAGACAGGTGGGAGGCCTTGGCGGACACCTGTTCTTTGGGCTTTTTGAATCTTTTGAAAGAAAAAGATGAGAAGTCCCTCGTTGAGCTGGAGTCAGAGATTGACACCTTACAAGGACAGCTCAAGAGGGACCTATCTAGTGATGAGATCAAGAGGCTCAATGAGGAGGTGGATGCTGAGTGCCAAAAATTTGTCAAAGAAATTCAGACTACTAAAACCAAAAAATTTAAACGTGATACTCAGGATAGACTCACCCATAGGACTTATAGGTGGAGATCACCAATGGAAAATGTGAGACCAAGATCCAGAAATAATTCACATCAGCGCTCGAGATCCACCTCGATCGCTTCTGGGACCTCCAGTGAGGATCAGACACCAACTACTAATGTTAACCTCCAGGGATGTTCTTCCTCACAATTAGTTGAACGCATCTAGACCAGACCCGACAATTGGAGAAAGCGCAGGACCCTATATCAGGTTTGTGACTCCCAGGAAGGGCTCCGTGTCGTGAATTTAACTACACATGTTCTGACCGGGACACAGATGGAGGTCCTTGGTATGGGCCTATCATTTGCGCCTACAAATGCTTTTGATTACTTTACGGCCCTCAAGGACCTCCATCTGTTTGCCCGGAAACTAATTCTAAAAAAACTTCATTTCAGGTCAGCTGGTGAGGGGATTCCCATGACAGCAGCGGAGAAGGAGGCCTTACAAGATCTAGAAGACCTCTTGTTGGAGCAAACAACTCCCTCTACAGGTGGGTTACCACAGGTTAGGATTCCCAAATCAACGAGATTCCCTTCCTTGTCTATTAGTCCGGCAGTGGAGATTTTTGTGAATTTGGTTGCAGAGGACTTTAGAAAAATCTCCACACTGAGAAAATTTGATAATTTAACCTCTGCTCAACGCCAAGCTATAAATGATCTACAATCACTTAAAGATACCGTCTTCAAACCTTCTGACAAGGGAGGGAATATCGTCCTGTGGCCCCACCAGAAATATGAGAGGGAGGCACTGTGCCAACTTAGAGATAAGGACACCTATTCCAGGTTGTCGTATAATCCAACTGCTTCCTACTCCGCTGCTCTACAGGGATCCTGGCCCGGGCCTGCGGGCGGGGTATTATTGATAAGAGGACTGTGGAGGCTCTAACCGTACGGTTCCCTAGAACGGCCACCTTCTACATGCTCCCTAAAATTCATAAGGACGCCGCCAACCCTCCGGGACGTCCGATCGTGTCGGGTTTGGGGGGTCTCTGTGGCCCAATCTCTCAATATGTGGACAGTCATCTGAGACCACTTGTTGAGACCCTTCCGTCTTACATCAAGGACATGACCGACGTCCTCACTAGGGTTGACGGTGTGTCTTTTTGGAGCCAGGTATGATCATGGTCACGGCCGATGTAGAGAGCCTAAATACTTGCATCAGTCACGATCTGGGCCTGGCTGCAGCTCGTTTGTTCCTTGGGACCTCCGACCTAGATGACCCTTCCCGCGAGTTTATCCTCGAGCTCCTCCACTTTATCCTTCATCACAATTTCTTTTTATTTAAAGACTCGGTGTACCTGCAGCTGCGTGGCACAGCCATGGGTGCGGCCTGCGCGCCCTCCTATGCTAACCTTTTCCTGGGTGCATGGGAAAGGGAAATTTTTGGGGGAGATGGCGTGCGGGGTGCTAACCAGGTTGTGACGTGGCTCAGGTATATTGATGATGTTTTATTTATTTGGCGAGGTAATGTGGAGGAGCTCGATGAGTTTATGAGACAACTTAATGCCAATATGTGGGGTATTAAACTCACATATGTCCATCATGCTAAACGCATGGACTTCCTGGACATCACTCTGGAGGTGGACCCACAATCTTTCATCCAGACTGACGTCTACAGGAAGCCCACAGTGGTCAACTCGCTGGTACATGCATCTTCGGCACATATTCCATCTACAATAAGGGCCGTCCCGGTCGGACAGTTCCTAAGGGCGAAACGTATCTGTTCAACTGATGCCCATTTCGAAAGACAGGCATCAGATCTGACTGAGCACTTCAAACAGAGAGGCTATAGTAACCGCTGCATTGGCCGTGGCTATGGTAGGGCACGAGGTACCCCCCGCAGTCATCTTCTATACCCCACCCGATCACCTTGCTCTGGTTTTCCTGAGAGGACCCCCTTCATCTCCATCTACAATCACGAGTGGGGGACTATGAGGCGGGTCCTCTCACGTCACTGGAACATTCTCGGCACAGAGCCCTCCCTGAGGGATGCGGTGGGACATTATCCACTTATGACAGCTAGACGGGCTAGGAATCTGGGTGACTTCATCACCTCCAGCCATTATGTCCCACCAGCATCCAATCCATTTGGGTCACGTGGGCCCAGGGTGGGATCGTTTCCATGTGGCCATTGCTTGGCCTGCGCCAATGTCCTTCGCTGTTAATCATTTGTATCATCTGATGGCTCCCGCACCTTCCAAATCTCCAAATACATCTCCTGCAGCACAACACATGTGGTGTATTATGCCACATGTGGCTGCAATAAAATCTATGTGGGTCTTACCACAAGAGAGATGAGGGTTCGAGTGTGGGAGCATGTACCGGACATTGGCGCGGCTAAGTCGATTATGGACCTCCGGGAGCTAAAGACACTACCGCGACACTTCAAAGCAGCCCATGGCTGCGACCCACGCACTCTTATGGTGCGTGGCATTGATGTGGTACACCTTGGCTCTCGGGGAGGTAATTCTAAACTCTGCCTTGCGGAGAAAGAGGCCAGATGGATTATGGTTCTCGACACCCTGGCCCCACGTGGCCTCAATGAAAGCCTGACTTTCTCGTCCTTCTTGTGATCGGATGTCCTTTGGTCTTTGGTGCTCTCCCTCAGCTTCTTGATCCCTTAGTCTGTGCTTCTGGGCTTTTAGCTTGATTTTAATTTTCTCCTTGGTTTTAACTTTTAATATCTTTTCTCTTTTGTACACTCTTAGATTTAATCTTATTTCCCTGTCAAGCTCTGCATCATCTCTATGGACCATCTCTACAATAAGGACTCCCTTCAATTTGAGTGGAGAATCTTTGAAGATATTGTTGCCATCTCTTCTCATGTGAAGAAATTTACTTGAACGTTATTTGCACCTTTAAAATTGTTTGTACACAAATTGTATATACTAATTACTATGTCATGGATGCAAGTGGTTTTCCTGTAGGTGAGATGGAGGGTTACTTCATTCCCTTGTTAAGGATTAGATACATGCCTCATGTCTCTTGTGTATTTCTATATATCCTGGGACTGACGGGAGGTATGCTCACCCTCCCCTCTTTCTGCCTCTTATGGGAGTCCGTATGCTATTAGGGTGGTGCGCGTGTGTCCCGGTGCCTGGCCTACCTGCGCTCGCGTTGGGCTGTCTTTAGGTCCCTGGCGCGCCTCCGGAGGCGTGTCTGCAGCGCGCGCCCGGGCGCGTGCCTGGGACTTGACGGCTGCGGCGCGCGCGGTGGAGGGCGTGGCTCCGGGCACACGCGCCGCGTCAGCCCAATCAGCTTCCTCCCTCCTTTAGATCATGTGATCTGATGGGGAGGTATTTCTACATGTCCTGGAGGTGCGTGCATTAGCGCCTCTTGGAAAAGATCGCCGAAACGCGCGTCGGGGCGCGTTCCCACCCGTTGCACAGGTGGGGACTCCCTGTTGGGGTCGTGGGCTCTCTCTATTTTGTTTGCTTGTGGTGAGTCAATGTATTTACGTGCTATAGGGATTACTGGCCTTACCTATACCTCCCTTTTCTTAGTATCAGGGCACTCATACATAGATAGTGAATAATGTTAAGGTCTCCCTGTATGCCATATTTTATCAATTGTGATTCCTATTATATGTTATCTGCTCTATGTTGTATATATTAACAATGACTCACCCAAGTCTACATTGACTATATATACAAATTGATTACTTTATACTGCCTGCCCCCCCTCGGTACTCCCCAGCCTCAGGCTCTTTTCACCTTACCCCCTTGCTGTTGCAATTTTTATATGTCTTTTTAAACTTGGAATTTTGTATTCAAATAAAATTATATTCATTGTTTGCCACAGTACTCAAGTGTCCTCCTATCTTTATATAACTTCTCTGTTCAGGAGGTGTCCCATTTTTGTCTCAGTCCTTAGTTCTTTTAGGGACCCCTCCCTTAATTCTATAGGTCTTCGTTCAGACTAGCCGAGGACTAAGGCGGGTCTGTTCACTAGGAACAGGCAGCCCGCTACATCGTAGGGATTCAGATTAGTCTTACTGTAGGGACAGCTTTCCCCTATCTTTCCTTAGTACATGTTGCAGATCATAACAGCTAGCGCTGATGCGCACAGCACTACCCATGCACTGTATGTGATTGCTGGAAAGAAGCTACACCTGGGTGAGTCCTATTTATATATGTTAGACACACAGTATACCACAGCCCCCCCGAGGAAGCCAACACGAAACGCGCGTTGGGGTTACTGCAGTGACATCCCACATGTGCTAACTATGGGTATGAGCTTATGTTCTGTTGTCCGCATATGCGCAAGTAGGCTGATATACTTATCTTTACCTGGTAACTGCTGTTACTACTACTTGGAGTGACTTTGTATATTGCAGACACGGTATTCAGTGTGAGTTAATAGTTTGAGCACTAGCACTTTATGTATAGTTTATGTGAACATCTGATCTTCCCTTCCCAGACTATGTATGGTGATTGTCATTTCTTAACACCGGATTTGTATCACTGATCACGTCTAACTATGGTTCATATATATATGTTTTGCCTATATATTTGTGCTATTTCAATAAAGATTGTTATATTTTTTTATGGACAACTTGCTCCAATTTTTTGGTATTGCAGCTAAAGTTTGGGAGTGTTCATAGTTTTATATTATTGGCCCTGGTACTGAGAGGCATTGGGCCTTATCAATTTAGTGATACTATTATGTATTCTGCTCTATGGATATTGTTTCAATACAAGCGTCCTCTGTGTTATAGGAGCAGTTTACTCTGTCACCATCCTGCTTTCTCCCAGAAAATTGAGTTTGAAGGATTCACAAAGGAATTTCATCCTGTTATTCTGTACATTTATCTTCCTCTGGAACAACACATTATAGAGAAGCTCGACTTGAAATAACTGTTAACCATTTACTATTATTTTTCTTTATGTGTGATCTTACTTCTGTTCTAGAAATACACGAGTCTAGAAAATGATAGAAAATCCTTGGCCCGGACTTTACTACAGGATATTTTTAATGGCGGAAGAGAAGCCGTGATCGGATTGTGGGTCAGTCTCTATGTGTTACACAGGAGTCATGGATCCCCCGGCCTGGACGCTGTACTGGATGAGCTCCGTCACAGAGGTAACATTGTGTGTGACACGTGTCAACCATGTTTTTATAGCTTACATTGTCCGCAATAGTATAGGTAGTGCTGGTTGGTGCAATAGCTTATCTGCTGAGCCGTTTGATTTATGGTAGCTCCAGGCCTGTTTTTATAGGAGTGATGAGTGGTCTTTGGCAGTGGGATTCATCGCTCCCACTCCCGCTCCAGTACGGGCAGTACTGGAGGTTTAGCCAGCTCAGCTGAGAGAGGTTGTCTCGTTAGAGACACAGAAAAGCCTGAAGGAAAAAGCTTCATTAGGCTATGTGCACACGTTGAGTATTTGATTGCAGAAATTTCTGCAAGGTTTCTGCATCTCTTGGCAGCAAAAATGCTGCGGAAAAAAACACTTGTTTCTTTATATGGACTGTTGCCATGCTGCCCTGCAACGCCCCTAGCACGTTACAACACATATATGTGGCACCCCAGGGGTCTGGTTTCCACAGTAATAGCAATATTATGTCTGAGAGCAGGTGGGAGGTCTCTTGGTCAGGAATCCTGTGCATGCCACACCTCCTGCCCAGTACTGGGAGGGGAAGAACTTCCCCTATATAAAACTGGGGCTGAGGCAGGGTTAGTGAGTTAAGAAGAGGAGAAGCAGCTATAGGAAAGAGAGATCAGGAGCTCTGGGGAAGTCGTGCTAAAAGGAATCAGGGGCTGGCAGCTGTAGAGCTCGCCCTGATTGAAGAGTTACCACCGGACCCGGAGTCCGAGGCTGTGGGGATTAATCCTTACCCAGCAGCAGAAACCGACCGGCAGGGGATTTCAGGTCCTCTGGCCAAGAAACCCGAAGGCACGGTCACACGCGTGGGACCAGCACCGCCGTCGTGGAGCGGAAGCCACTAGAAGGCAGCGAGTCAACGGCCATACGGGTGAGCACCACACGGTACACTCAGGGACGTGGGCTTCTTTTACCCGCCTCTAGCAAGGTAGCCAGAAGAGTACAATTAGTTGGGGAGGCCTACAACTCCGCCTGGCCAGGGGAAATCCCATCTGCTCAAAGACTGACCAGGCCCCGATCGCTAGCCAGTACTCCGGAAGGGTCTATCTTTATCACCAGTAAAGACCCTGAACTACACCGCATCGTCTCTGAGTGGTTCCTGCTACCCCCATCATCCACGTCGGCTGCCCTGAGGCCATACCCCTCCCGTTGGGGGTTATACCATCCACGCTGCACAATCCTTCCACCGGCCTCAGCGGTCTGCCCTGCAGCGGCAGCTCCATAGCTGCATTCAACGGGTGGCGCAGTCGTCCAACATCTACTGCTAATACTCAGCCACACAGTTTGACTCCCTGGGCACGGACCGGGTCACCGCCACGAGACTACTACCCCCAACAGGCCCGGCTCCGGGTAGTCCCCGCATGCGCAACGCTACACCAAGTAGGCCCAGGGGCGCGTCAACTTTTGGCGTAGTCGGCAGGATTTCGTGCCCGCAACCACCGGGTACTGCGTGCCTGAAAAAGACTGTTCAAACTTACCAGTGGTGAAGATTCCCGCCATCCGGCGCCATCTTCTACCTTCTTCCCGCCATCCGCGAAGTTTTCCCGCCATCCGGCGCCATCTTCTGCCTTCTTCCCGCCATCCGTGGAGTTTTCCCGCCGTTGGACGCCATCTTGAAGACGCCGCGCGGGAAGAAGAGGGGCGTGGACTCCGAAAGCGCGCGAGAACTGAAGCCCCGCCTCACGTCCGGACGTTGCGTAAGGTCCTGGAAGGAGCCCAGCAGACGCCAACGTCACAGGAGCGCGACGGAAGGTCCTCAACCCTGACGATCCACTGCGGAGCCGCGGCCTACGGAAGAGGATCATCGCAAGGTAGGCCACGGTCCACTAGGGGGGGAGAAAGATGTCGGATACGGAGGAGAGCTTCACTGCCTCAACCCCCGCCAGCGCCACCGCTGCTGCAGTCATGCCTTTCACCATGCCCTATATCCCGGGAGCAGCCTGGCTACCCCAGTACTCAGGGGAGTCACATACCCTGAATGACTTTAAAGAAAAGCTGGATAGCCTCTTCCAGGTGTACCCCCTCACAGAAGAGCAAAAAGTGAGCATCCTGGTGGCCCAACTAACCGGGGCAGCCCAAAGGGAGGTAAAGTCCTGGCCACCTGGGAGGAGGACTGTCGCAGGGATACTAACCCGGCTGAGGGACACCTTTGATACCCGCACCTCAGCCGAGATTAAGCTTAGATTCTATGGGTGCAAGCAGCGAGCACATGAGAGTATAAGGGACTATGCACTAAACCTACAAGAGGCCCTGAGAGCCATTAAGCAGACCGACCCTGACAGCGTGGGAAACGAGGACAGGCTGTTGACCGAGCAATTTATAGAGGGACTATATTGCAATGTCCACCGAACCCAGTTGCGGGCCATAGCCTTACAGGATCCTCATCTGGACTTTGCACAGTTCAAGGACAGAGCCATCCGGATGCTCCGAGAACCGACACCGGGTGGCGTTGTGACCCACAGGCGCCCAGCTATCACTTACCACCAGGAGGCGGCGCCCTTGTCGGCAGGGCCTGTGGGGGCTGATGCGCAGGCTTTGAACAATGACCCGGCTCCGGACCTGCACCATCAGGTCCAAGAGCTAGCTAAAAGCGTTGCTGCGCTAACCCGAACTGTGCAGTCTTTACAGGTTTCCACTCCAGGGAAGATCCAGCTGGCATCCGGACCGGAGGACATCCCGTGGCGTCGACCAAGGAGGACCCCACCGGCCAGAGGAAGACCCAGCGACCGGTACAACGAGGACGGACAACCTATCTGCCGCCGCTGCAATCAACCCGGACATATGGCAAGGTACTGTCCTTTAAACTGGCACAACCTGGGGTAGAGGGCCAACCCCCAGGAAAAAGATCACCAGGCCCATCGAACTGGCGCGACAAATATGTGGGAGGACGTCCAGTCTTGCCTGTGGTACTGGATGGCATCCCTATGAGTGCCCTACTGGACACTGGGTCACAGGTCACCACCATCCCGTACGTGCTCTTCAAGCAGTACTGGAATGACTCGGATATAACCCGCTATCCAGACGACGACTTGAGTATCATCGCCAGTAATGGTCAGCCCGTGCCACAGATCGGATTTAAAGAAATGACCATTAAAATCGGTAGAGTCGAACTGGCAGCACAGGGACTGATCATTGTAGACATTGACAAGCGCGAGAGTCACCCAAAGATAACTCTAGGAACTAATGTGATTGAAAATTGTCTTGCAGAGGTGATTTTCATTTTACAGCAGGTTGCCAAGAAAGCCAGCTCCGGTCAGCAGCGAGTGCTCCAGAAAGAGATCCGGGCACTGATGCGACGGCAACAGGTGGAACTCTCTGGTGGTGAGATTGGTAGCGTAAGAATGTGTGACCCTTTCCCTATTGCCATGCCCCCGAAAAGTGAAATGATGATTTGGTGCCGGGCAGCTATTGGTCTGAGAGGTAGAGATTACCAGGCCATGGTAGAACCAGTCTACTCAGACAGTAGGCCCACCATTTTGACAGCACGGGGGGTAGTTGATGTACGCCATGGGAGGGTGCCCGTTCGTATAATAAATATCGGGAAAAGGGAAGTATACCTGCCCCGGTATGCTACGCTAGCCAAATTATATACTATCAACCAAAATTCTATACAGTCTGTGGAAACCTTGCCTCCATCTCACCCGGAGGAAGGTAACGGCTCTACGAAAATAATGGAGGATTGGTGTCAGCAACTACATTTGGGTACTGACTCCACTCCCTCCCACCAGAAACAGGGAGTCTACCGGGTGGTTCGAGAGTACGAGAGAGTGTTTAGTAAACACCCGTTAGACTTCGGGCGAGTCAAGGGGGTAGAACACCACATCCCCACGGGAGACCATCCTCCCATAAAGGAGAGGTATCGACCCGTACCCCCTGCACACTACCAACACGCCAAGGGGATGCTTAGAGACATGAAGGAGGCTGGGGTAATCAGGGATAGCTGTAGCCCCTGGGCAGCTCCACTAGTCTTGGTCAAAAAGAAAGACAACACCATGAGAATGTGTGTAGATTACCGGAAAATTAACCGTATCACACACAAAGATGCGTACCCCTTACCAAGAATAGAGGAGTCTTTGGCTGCTTTAAAATCTGCTAACTTCTTCTCCACCTTGGATCTCACTAGCGGGTACTGGCAGGTTCCTGTAGCAGAGGCGGACCGGGAGAAGACCGCATTCACCACCCCGATGGGACTTAGCGAGTTTACCTGCATGCCGTTCGGACTCTGCAACGCACCAGGAACCTTCCAGCGATTGATGGAATGCTGTCTGGGACACCGAAACTTTGAGACGGTCCTGTTATACCTGGACGATGTCATCGTCTATTCCAAGACCTACGAGGACCACCTGAAACACCTGGCGGAAGTGTTCGAAGCTCTGGCAAGTTACGGCCTAAAGGTGAAACCCTCCAAGTGTCACCTCCTGAAGCCAAAGGTGCAGTACCTGGGACACGTGGTGAGTGCTGACGGAGTGGCTCCCGACCCTGATAAGATCACCGCAATTAAGGAATGGCCAAGCCCCTCCAGCTTAAAGGAAGTGAGGCAGTTCCTCGGGTTGGTAGGCTACTACCGAAGGTTCATTCCCGGTTTCACCAAAAAGGCAGCTCCTATGCAGGACCTCCTGATAGGCCAGTCCAGGAAGGCCAAGAACCAGAAGCTACCCTTCAGATGGGAGAAGCTGGAAGAAGAGTCCTTCCGCCAGCTGAAGATGGCCCTCACGGGGGATGAAATCCTGGCGTACCCTGATTATAGCCAGCCCTTTATCCTCTACACTGACGCCAGTAACATCGGGCTAGGAGCCGTACTGTCCCAGATCCAGCAGGGGAAGGAACGGGTAATTGCTTACGCCAGCCGAAAACTGCGACCCACCGAAAGAAACCCTGAGAATTACAGCTCATTTAAGCTAGAGTTCCTAGCAGTGGTGTGGGCAGTCACCGAATGCTTTAAGCACTACCTCGCTGCTTCCCGGTTCACCGTGTACACGGATAACAACCCGTTGACACACCTGGACACTGCAAGACTCGGTGACCTAGAGCAGAGATGGATGGCCCGCTTGTCCAACTATGAGTTTACAATCAAATACCGGGCAGGACGCTCCAATACCAACGCGGACGCCCTGTCCAGGATGCCGAACCTACCGGACGTAGGGGAAGATTCAGAGGAACTGGAAGAAGTTGAACTCCCCGCGTTCCACCGTCATGGGACTATCCAGTATTCCCACCGTGTAAGGAGTAAGCAATCCGCTACGTTCAACCCATTACCTCATTACAACTGGGCGGAGACGCAAGACAGTGACCCTGCCGTCCGACTGGTAAAGGAGATGCTGACTCGGCCAGATGCACGCCTTGACCCAGACGCTCCGGAGGAAGCCAAGCAACTGTGGGCTGAGAAGAGTCGACTGTTCCTTTACAAGGGGAAGTTGTGCCGCAGAATGGTTAACTCCCGGACGCATGAACTAATCTGGCAAGTAGTGGTGCCAAGAAGAGACGCAGCTATGGTGATGGAGGCATACCACGACGGAGCTGGGCACTTCGGATGGAAGAAGCTGGAGTTCCTGCTGCGCGGGCGGTTCCATTGGGTAGGCATGAGAGGAACCATCGAGAGGTGGTGCAGAGACTGTGGCCCATGCAACCTAAGAAGGAGGGACCGTGCCAGCCAGAAGACTCCCCTGCAGTCCATCATTACCAGACAGCCGTTGGAACTGGTAGCCTTGGATCATGTAAAACTGACCCCAAGCAGAAGTGGCTACGTCTACGCGTTAACCATCGTGGATCACTACTCCCGGTTCTTGGTTGTCGTCCCCGTCAAGGACTTAACGGCTCAAACAGCAGCTAGAGCCTTCCAGCAGCACTTCTGCCATCCGCACGGATACCCGGAGCAGGTGCTGACGGACCAGGGGCCTGCCTTTGAAGCGGAAGTCTTCCAGGAGTTCTGCACCCTGTATGGCTGCCGGAAGATAAGAACAACACCCTATCACCCGCAAACTAATGGACTTTGTGAGAAAATGAACCAGGTGGTGATAGATCTTCTGAAAACATTGCCCCTGGAAGAACGTAGTCTGTGGCCTGAAAAGCTGCCCGACCTGGTGGACCTATACAACCACATCCCTGTAGGTTCCACCAACTGTACCCCGGCTTACCTAATGAGGGCAAGACCTGGTAAGCTTCCTGTTGATCTGGAGATGGGAGTCCTGACACCCGAGGACACTTCACCAGAAGCAGACTGGGACACAGAGAGGCAGCAGCAGTACCGGAAAGTACAGGAGAGCGTGGAGCGAAGTCTCTGTCAACCTAGGGAAAGACAAGAGAAAACTTACAACCAGTATGCTCCCGCTGTTCCCCTGGTGCCCAGAGAGCAGGTCTTGAAGAGGAAAAGACGGCTCCACAAGTTGGACGACCAGTGGGAGAAGGACCCGTACACCGTACTGCCCTCAAGCCACGACAACCCAAAGATCTGTACAATCAGTAAAGACGGAGGGGAAACCACAGCCATTGTATCCCGGGATCACCTGAAGAAGTGTCCCGAACAGCTACGGAACCCTGAAGAGGAACAAGAAGACCCTCGACCCGTAGAGGAAAGGAAAGATATGGTTAGTACTGTGCTCGGAGACTTCCCTCGGTCTTGGACTCAAGTCAATGGTGCTGTTGTGGTACCCGTCCTCACGTTCCTTCAACCAGCATCCCAAGTGCCTACGGAGACACAGGTAGAGCTGGAAGAACAGCCGGTCCAGGAGGCAGAAGACCCCACACAAGCAGACCAGGAGAATCAACCCTCTGCTTATAGTGAGCCTGCCATACCCCTAGTGAGCCAAAGAGTCCGTAGACGGCTGCCCAGTTTACCCTTGACAGCTCCTATACCCTGTAGCTCGGGACCAGTCAGCCAGCTCCGTAGGTCCACTAGGGTCACTAGAGGCCAGTTGCCCATACAGTGGAGGATATAAATGTTCAAGCTATTTTATTAATGTTTACCTGTTTATTGTTGCTTGTGTATAATTATGTGTTTCTAGTTATTTGTAGGAGTCTTTGGTGGATTTACCGGGAATCCTTTGTGCATATAGTTGGAGCGTAACCCAGGACGGACTAAAAGACTGATAAGGACTCGGGGCAGGACAGACCCCTACCTGGTTACGTCTCCCTGTTTTGGTGAAATGGACACCTTTGTTTTCTTCAAAGACTGCACCCGGTTGCGGACATGCCGTGACCATCCTAATGTGTTTTTCTTTATTGTACTGTTTCTGTTTTTACTTGTTATGTTTTACAAAAGTATGTTTAGTCCCGGAGTACTAAATTTCACTAGGGGGGAATGTGGCACCCCAGGGGTCTGGTTTCCACAGTAATAGCAATATTATGTCTGAGAGCAGGTGGGAGGTCTCTTGGTCAGGAATCCTATGCATGCCACACCTCCTGCCCAGTCCTGGGAGGGGAAGAACTTCCCCTATATAAAACTGGGGCTGAGGCAGGGTTAGTGAGTTAAGAAGAGGAGAAGCAGCTATAGGAAAGAGAGATCAGGAGCTCTGGGGAAGTCGTGCTAAAAGGAATCAGGGGCTGGCAGCTGTAGAGCTCGCCCTGATTGAAGAGTTACCACCGGACCCGGAGTCCGAGGCTGTGGGGATTAATCCTTACCCAGCAGCAGAAACCGACCGGCAGGGGATTTCAGGTCCTCTGGCCAAGAAACCCGAAGGCACGGTCACACGCGTGGGACCAGCACCGCCGTCGTGGAGCGGAAGCCACTAGAAGGCCCCGAGTCACCGGCCATACGGGTGAGCACCACACGGTACACTCAGGGACGTGGGCTACTTTTACCCGCCTCTAGCAAGGTAGCCAGAAGAGTACAATTAGTTGGGGGGGCCTACAACTCCGCCTGGCCAGGGGAAATCCCATCTGCTCAAAGACTGACCAGGCCCCGATCGCTAGCCAGTACTCCGGGAGGGTCTATCTTTATCACCAGTAAAGACCCTGAACTACACCGCATCGTCTCTGAGTGGTTCCTGCTACCCCCATCATCCACGTCGGCTGCCCTGAGGCCATACCCCTCCCGTTGGGGGTTATACCATCCACGCTGCACAATCCTTCCACCGGCCTCAGCGGTCTGCCCTGCAGCGGCAGCTCCATAGCTGCATTCAACGGGTGGCGTAGTCGTCCAACATCTACTGCTAATACTCAGCCACACAGTTTGACTCCCTGGGCACGGACCGGGTCACCGCCACGAGACTACTACCCCCAACAGGCCCGGCTCCGGGTAGTCCCCGCGTGCGCAACGCTACACCAAGTAGGCCCAGGGGCGCGTCATATACATACACATACATACTCATTATGCACATTACACATATTCATTCATTCAAATTAATTGAACATACAGATTCAATATTTCACAGACATACTTGGTGCCTTTATAATATATTGTGGTAATACGGGGTTCCATCTGCTCAGGGTACAACCACAAAGTTCACCTAAACACTTCTGTGGAGCTCTCTTGCCCCCCAACCACACAGACTGGAGACTTCCTTGTCTCCAAACACACAACAGAGAAAAAAAACTTAGTAACTGGACATTTAACTTCCCCAACCACACCCTTGAGGTGGAGATATGGTGAGTGGCTGTCCCACCCATCTCTTACAACCACTCACAAAAAGCCCAACCCTGTCATGGCTTATAAATCCCTCAGTACATATACATGCTGGAAAGAAACTTCTGGGTTTCACATCATGGAAGATAGCAATCTTCTTAATACATATCTCTCTCACATACATTTCCAGTGACCATGCCACATATCCCCCCCCCCCCCTGCCCAAAACCGGGGGTTTTGGCACCTTCAGACGTCAAACAGGGAATTCTGGAGAGGGCATCAGCATTACCGTGTAACTTCCTGGGTCTATGCTCTACATGGAAAATAAAGTCCTGAAGGCCTAAGACCCACCTAGTCACCCGAGCATTTTTACCCTTCTTTTCCCTTAATTATCTCAGAGGGACATGGCCTGACGCTAGTTTAAACCTACGACCTAATAGGTAATACTTCAGCGTATCCATGGCCCATTTTATGGCTAAGCACTCTTTCTCGACAATGGTATGGTTTTTCTTGCAGGAAGAGAGCTTCCGGCTCAGATACAGGATGGGATGCTCTTCACCATTTATTTCTTGAGACAGCACAGCTCCCAAGACGACTTCTGAAGCATCTGTCGGCACCACAAATTCTTTACTAAAGTCCGGTGCGAACAGGACCAGCTGTTTACATAATGCCAGCTTCAGCTCTTGGAATGCCATCTCCATTTCAGCAGTCCATTTGGGGATTCATAGTAAACCCTGATTTTCTCAGAGCATCAAGAATCGCCTACCTTTGGTAGATTAGTACCCCAGTCTGGGCTGAAGACCACAATGTCATTGAGGTAGGCTGCGGCATACTTCTAATGTAGAGCTAGGATCCGATCCATGGCCCTCTGGAAGGTGGCTGGGGCCCCCTGCAGTTCGAAAGGCATTTTGGTGTATTGAAATCAACCATTTGGTGTCAAGAAGGCAGTCTTCTCCTTGGCACTCTGGGACATGGGGATCTAAGTAGCCCTTCGTCAGGTCGAGGTTAGTAATGTACCTTGCGGGTCCAAGCCTCTCAATAAGTTTATCGACGCGGGGCATCGGGTATGCATCAAACTTAGACACTTCATTCAGCCTTTGGTAGTCATTGCAAAACCGCCACTCCCCATCGGGCTTTGGCATGAGGACTATGGGACTCGACCACCCATTTCCTGACTCCTCTATCACGCCGAGGTCTAGCATTCATTTCACCTCGCTTGAGATTACCTCACGGCATGCTTCGGGAATCCTATATGGCTTAAGGTTCACCCTTATGTGTGGTTCTGTCAGTACGTCATGCTCCACTACCTGTGTACACCCCGGCAAGTACGAGAATAGGTCACAGTTCCCCTGCAGCAGTTCTTGACACTGTTGCTTCTGGCCTGGCGATAGAGCCTCCACAATAGTGACATCCTCCACTTTGGCTTCAGGATGGGCTCCCAGGCAAGGAGCTTCCAGCAATTCCCGATCTCGTCATGGCTTGAGCAAGTTCACATGGTATACTTGGTGAGGCTTTCTTAGTCCTGGCTGGTGGACCTTATAATTAACCTCGCCCAGTTTTTCCACCACCTCGTATGGGCCTTGCCACTTGGCTAGGAACTTCCTCTCGACCGTGGGGATAAGCACCAGCACGCGGTCCCCAGTCTGGAAATGCCTCACCCTGGCTGATCGGTTATACACCAAGGCCAAGGCTGTGCCTCCTATGCCTGGACATTATGTGCCTTCACGATGGACATCACTTTCACCATTCTTTCCTGCAGCTGGGCGACATGTTCTATGACGCTCTAGTGGGGCATGACCAGGGCCGACTCCAGGTTTTTGTGGGCCCCAGGCGAAAGAGTCTCAGTGGGCCCCTTTAACACATACCACCATTCATGATGCACAAATACAGTGGTGAAATATATGTATACAACACAAGGCCCAGGCTGTCCCCTCATCCTTCACATATGCAGACATGCACGCACACACACACAGTACGCAGACATGCACACACACATGGTATGCAGACATGCATGCACACACACACAGTACGCAGACATGCACACACACATGGTACGGAGACATGCACACACACATGGTACGCAGACATGCACACACACACGGTACGCAGACATGCACACACACACGGTACGCAGACATGCACACACACACGGTACGCAGACATGCACACACACACGGTACGCAGACATGCACACACACGGTACGCAGACATGCACACACACACGGTACGCAGACATGCATGCACACACACAGTACGCAGACATGCACACACACAAGGTACACAGACATGCACGCACACACACAGTATGCAGACATGCACACATATACACAGTACGCAGACATGCACGCACACACACAGTAGGCAGACATGCACACACGGTATGCTGACATGCATACGCACACGGTAAGCAGACATGTACACGCACACATTACGCAGACATGCACACGCACACAGTACGCAGACATGCACACGCACACGGTACGCATGCATGCACACGGTACGCATGCATGCACACACACACGGTACGCATGCAAGCACACACACAGTACGCAGACATGCACACACACAGTATGCAGACATGCGCACACAGAGTACGCAGACATTCACACGCACACAGTACGCAGACATGCACACGGTACACATGCATGCACACACACAGTACACAGACATGCACGCACACAGTACGCAGACATGCACGCACACAGTACACAGATATTCACACGCACACAGTACACAGACATTCACACGCACACAGTACGCAGACATTCACACGCACACAGTACGCAGACATGCACACGGTACACATGCATGCATGCACACAGTATGCAGACATGCACGCACACAGTATGCAGACATGCACGCACACAGTATGCAGACATGCACGCACACAGTACGCAGACATGCACGCACACAGTACGCAGACATGCATGCACACAGTACGCAGACATTCACACGCACACAGTACGCAGACATTCACACGCACACAGTACGCAGACATGCACACGGTACACATGCATGCACGCACACAGTATGCAGACATGCACGCACACAGTATGCAGACATGCACGCACACAGTATGCAGACATGCATGCACACAGTACGCAGACATGCACGCACACAGTACGCAGACATGCACGCACACAGTGCGCAGACATGCACGCACACAGTACGCAGACATTCACACGCACACAGTATGCAGACATTCACACGCACACAGTACGCAGACATGCACACACACAGTACGCAGACATGCACACACACAGCACGCAGACATGCGCACACACACAGTACGCAGACATGCGCACACACACAGTACGCAGACATGCGCACACACACAGTACGCAGACATGCGCACACACAGTACGCAGACATGCGCACACACACAGTACGCAGACATGCGCACATACACAGTACGCAGACATACACACACAGTACGCAGACATGCACACACACAGTACGCAGACATGCACACACAGTACGCAGACATTCACACGCATAAAGTAAACAGACATGCACACGGTACACATGCATGCACGCACACAGTATGCAGACATGCACACACACAGTACGCAGACATGCACACACACAGTACGCAGACATGCACACACACAATATGCAGACATGCGCACACACACAGTATGCAGACATGCACACACACAGTACGCAGACATGCACACGCAAACAGCATGCAGATATGCACGCGCACGGTACTCAGACATGCACTGGGTACGCAGACATGCACATGGTACGCAGACATGCACACACATAAACACATGCACATGGTACACAGCTATGCGCACATACAATACGCAGACACGCACATACACAAATATATACACATAGAGGCATACATATGTATTTGAACACAAATTCTTAAAAACACATATAAAACAGCCATAAATATATATACACACTGACATACACAGACATTTACATCAGGCATGTGCACACACACACTAGAAATATTTTTAATATGAGGATTGGGGAAGCCGGCAACAAACCTCACTCACCTGCCCCCCGGTTCTGTCTCCAGTCCAGCTCCTCTGCCACGTGGCTGTGCAGGGCCGCTGGCATGTCACAGATATGGGGCCCTAGACCATCATGAGGGCCAACTCGCTGTTGGGGCCCAGGCTGCTCCCCCTCATTTGTGCAGGGCCACAGGCGGCGTTTGTTTACCGTTACTTCACACATCGCAGTGTGCTGTGCGGCTGTGTCTGGTAGTAATGATGCGGCAGGGGCGACACACAAGCACAATTAAAGGCGGCCATGTCTTGTGAAGTGCCGGCAATCAAGCAGCGCCGAAGGTCCTGGCTGCACAGATGCCGGGGAAGCGGCCTGGGCCCCGACAGTGAGTGGGCCCCCCTGATGGTCCAGGGCCCCGGCACTTGCCCGGGTGCGCCGTGTGCTGATGCCGGCCCTGGGTGTGACCTCGGCTTCCCAGGTTTCCTTGGCGATGTCTAGGAGCCCTCGCGGGTGTTGACCATACACGAGCTCGAACGGAGAGAAGCCGGTGGAGGCTTGAGGAACTTCTCTGATGGAGAAGAGCAGAAATGGGAGTAGGTAGTCCCAGTCTCGACCATCCTTCTCAATGACCTTCTTGAGCATTGCCTTTAAGGTCTTATTGAAACGCTTTACTATACCGTCTGTCTGCGGATTGTAGACTGGGCAATCTGGAGGACCTTACACAGCTCCTTCATCACCTTGCTCATGAAGGGGGTTTTCTGGTCAGTCAAGATCTCCTTTGACAAGCCCGTCCTGGCAAAAATATGGACAAGTTCCCGGGCGATACATACTTTTGGCCGAAGATTTCCTTAGTGGTAGTGCTTCTGGGCACCGGGTCGCATAGTCCATGATCACTAGGATGTATTGATGGCCCCGTGCCAATTTAACTAAAGGACTTACTAGGTCCATGGCAATTCTCTCAAATGAGACCTCTATCACAGGTTTCAGACTAGGGGACTGCGGAAGTGAGAAGAGGGAGCGGATATCTGGCAGGTGGGGCAGGACCTACAATAATTTAGGATATTCCGGTAACATCCGGGCCATTAGAACCTCTGCATTTTCATCTCCTGAGTTTTCTCTACACCCAGATGTCCCTTCAAAACATCCGAATGGGCCATTTCTAAAACTCTACACTGGTAGGGTTCTGGAACCAACAGCTGCTCAACTATCTCACCTCATCTTCTGGGGAAACTTCTGGGTTTCACATCACGGAAGATAGCAATCTTTGTGATGCATATCTCCCAAAATATATATATGTATATGTATTGTTTTATGTTTTACTAGTTTCGCAGAGCAAATATACTTTTCTCCACAGTTATGTTACGAAGTTCCTCCACACACAGCAATGCCTTTCTCTACCAGAGAGTGGATGGCTGTACTCCCCTAGTGGTGGCTCATCTCCAGAGAACAGAAGGACTAGCTATTGGAAAGCCTTTGTGCTGGACTCTTTTCTTCTTAAACTTCAGCTGTCAGGGGAGAGTTGGGAGGCCCCCCACACACAATAGACTGCTAGACGATCCTGCCAATAACGGTGGGTTCGTGTAGCATCTGTCTTGGTGTCTGCCCTTCCTGTCTCTGCTTCTGTCGCCAGAAGCCAGCTCTTCTTGCGGTGACTACTCTTGTTCCATGTTCTCAGGCTATTTAAGCTTCTGAAAGCCTGCAGTCCACTGCCAGTTATAATTTGACTCGCTCCAAGAGAACTTCTCAGTATCCTGCTGTGACTTCCTGTAGACATTCCTGATTTCTGACCAGGACTTGTTTTTTAACTACTCTCCTGCCTTGTGATTTTGTCTCTGTACTGAGCAGGACCACGGCTAGGAGGCTATACCACTTGCCAGCTCACACCATCAAATGGCAGCTAACTCCTTGGCCCCAGACTAGGGGTCCTTGTTAACTTATATTGTCCACAATAGTATTTATGCATTTGAATTTTCGGACAATTTCCTGAAGTCAAAAAAGTGTCTTATGTTTATCATTGGTCAGAAACATGCAAAAAATATGCACTCACAAATACACATTACACACATATACTGTACATACTCATTACATATGCATACTTACAAATTCTGCACACATACACACACACACATATGCATTACTAAAAATTCTACACATTGCATACACCCATATTATATACACACATACAAACCTAATACAATAAAAATAAACACATACACATTACACATACAGTACAGACCAAAAGTTTGGACATACCTTCTCATTTAAAGATTTTTCTGTATTTTCATGACTATGAAAATTGTACATTCACACTGAAGGCATCAAAACTATGAATTAACACATGTGGAATTATATACTTAACAAAAAAGTGTGAAACAACTGAAAATATGTCTTATATTCTAGGTTCTTCAAAGTAGCCACCTTTTGCTTTGATGACTGCTTTGCACACTCTTGCCATTCTCTTGATGAGCTTCCAGAGGTAGTCACCGGAAATGGTCTTCCAACAATCTTGAAGGAGTTCCCAGAGATGCTTAGCACTTGTTGGCCCTTTTGCCTTCACTCTGCGGTCCATCTCACCCCAAACCATCTCGATTGGGTTCAGGTCTGGTGACTGTGGAGGCCAGGTCATCTGGCGTAGCACCCCATCACTCTCCTTCTTGTTCAAATAGCCCTTACTAGTGTTGAGCGAACATGCTCGACACTGCTCGGTACTCGCCCGAGCATCACGCTACTCGGGATGTTCGGCGAGCACCGAGCATTTCCGGGTTACTCGGGCGGGAGCTCGGGTCTCCGCCCTGCATGTTTGGCGCTCTTTACAGAGCCAATGAACATGCAGGGATTGCCAGCCAGTCACTGTAATGCCGCAGCCATGTTGTTTGTGGGCATTACAGTGATTGGCTGGCCGCACAGTGTCACCTCGAGTATTTAAAACCGGGCGCCGCCATCTTGGACACAGTCGCTCCGGATCAGACAGTGTAGGGACAGCGCTGCTGATTTAGGGAGAGATATATCCTGCAAAATAGTTATTGTAGGGTCTGTAAAGGCTGCCAGATCAAACAAACAGTCCTTCTCAGGACTAATATCCATCCCAGGTATATCAGGCAGGCAGGCAGGCAGGCTGTATAGGAGACGCAGTGGTTATACCAGCAAACGCTGCATTACAGTCCTGTGTGCTGCTCCTGTTGCTGAAATTGCTGGACTTAGCTCCAGGTCCCGGGGGCCAGGAAAAATCCTTTTTTTTTTATCTAAATCCTCTTTTTTTTTTCCTCCTTCACAATGTACAAATACCCATCTTATTAACCTTTTGGTGTCCCCCCCCCCCCCCCCAAAAAAAAAAAAAGTGTGCCTCTGATTTTTCAGACACAAATATATCTGATGAAAATAGTCTGGTGTAGGCCAGAGAAATAGAAGTGTGGTTTTGCAGTTCTATGGGCCATTTGTATCTAAAAAAAAACAGTTTGAGTGTGTCGCTCACTGTTCAGCCGCAAATATATATATATTTTAAAAAGCCTGGTATACACCAGTAAATTATTACTGTGGTTTTGATGTTCCACGGTAAAACATCTCTATTATCCTGTTTTTGGCATTTTTTGCTGTATAAAAATAATAATAGTGTCTCCCTGATTTTTCAGACACAAATATATCTGTTGAAAATAGTCTGGTGTAGGCCAGAGAGACAGAAGTGTGCTTTTGCTGTTCCACGGTAAAAAATCTCTATTATCCTGCTTTTTGCATTTTTTGCTGTAAAAAAAAAAAAAATAGTGTCTCCCTGATTTTTCAGACACAAATATATCTGTTGAAAATAGTCTGGTGTAGGCCCGAGAAATACAAGTGTGGTTTTGCAGTTCCACGGTACAAACCTCTGTATTATCCACTTTTGGGCCATTTGTATCTAAAAAAAACAGTTTGAGTGTGTCGCTCACTGTTCAGCCGCATATATATATATTTTAAAAAGCCTGGTATACACCAGTAAATTATTACTGTGGTTTTGATGTTCCACGGTAAAACATCTCTATTATCCTGTTTTTGGCATTTTTTGCTGTATAAAAATAATAATAGTGTCTCCCTGATTTTTCAGACACAAATATATCTGTTGAAAATAGTCTGGTGTAGGCCAGAGAGACAGAAGTGTGCTTTTGCTGTTCCACGGTAAAAAATCTCTATTATCCTGCTTTTTGCATTTTTTGCTGTAAAAAAAAAAAAAAATAGTGTCTCCCTGATTTTTCAGACACAAATATATCTGTTGAAAATAGTCTGGTGTAGGATCGAGAAATACAAGTGTGGTTTTGCAGTTCCACGGTACAAACCTCTGTATTATCCACTTTTGGGCCATTTGTATCTAAAAAAAAGCAGTTTGAGTGTGTCGCTCACTGTTCAGCCGCAAATATATATATATATATTTTAAAAAGCCTGGTATACACCAGTAAATGATAACTGTGGTTTTGCTGTTCCACGGTAAAAAATCTCTATTATTCAGGTTTTGGTAGTTTTTTCCGTAAAGAAAAACAGTAGTGTCTCCTGACTGTTGTGACACAAAAATATATCTGTTGAAAATAGTCTTGTGTAGGCCCGACATCCCAGTGTGGTTTCGTAGTTCCACGGGTCAAATCGCTGTACTATCCAGTTTTGGGCCTTTGGTATCTAAAAAAAAAAGCAGTTTGAGTGTGTCGCTCACTGTTCAGCCGCAAATATCTCTATTTAAAAAAGTGTGGTATACCCTAGTAAACAATAACTGTGGTTTTCCTCTTCCACGGTTCTAATATACTCTTTATTACCCTTTTTCCATTGATAGTGCAAGTGTAAGCTATTTTACTTCATTTACAATGGGCAAGGCGCGTGGCAAGGGACGTGGAAGTGGACGTTCTGGTGATGGTTCGTGCAGAGGACGGGGCCGTGGCCAAGGTGAAAATGTGCCACAACCAACAGCCACATCTTCTCGCTCCCACTTCTTGACCGAATTACTAGGGAAGCACAGAACAACACCAGTATTGAGAACTGATCAGTGTGAACAGGTTATTAATTGGATAGCAGACAATACTTACAGTTACCTGGGCACCACCACCTCCGGTCTGTGTTCCACACGGTCAACTCTTAGTAGCCGTGAGTCTCGACCGCATACTCCTCCTCACCCTGATGCTCCTTCCTCCCACCATGCCGAGTGTCGTCAGACAGCAAGTGATCCCACACTTGGACACTCTGAAGAGCTGTTCACTGGTCCATTTCCATATTTGGGCCCCTCGCCTGATACGCTTGAAGTGGTGGAAGAGGAGATCCCATGTTGCGATGCCCAAATATTTGAACAGCCACGGCCACAGGAAGTCGACGTTGGCAATCTGTCACAAGAGGTGGACGATGACGAGACACAATTGCCAGGAAGTGAGGAGGAGGATCGTGGTGCGCAAGTGGAAGAGGAGGAGGTGGTGGATGATCTAGTAACTGACCCAACGTGGAAGGAGGACATGCAGAGTGAGGCCAGCAGCACACAGGGGGAGGGAGGCAGAGTACCCCAACAGGCAGGAAGAAGCAGTGTGGTGGCCGCAGACAGAAGGCAGGCAACCGCTCCCCGTAACACCAACACGAGGGACGTTGCCAGTACAAGCGGTAGGTCTTCCAGAGTCTGGAATTTTTTTAAAGACTCTGCTGATAACCCCAAAAAGGCCATATGTTCCACCTGCCATGCCAGCATCAGCAGGGGTGACAAAACTACCAGCCTGACCACCACCAGCATGATCAGGCACATGGCAGCAAAGCACCCGACTTTGTGGGGCGAAACACAGGGTCCACGACCAGTGTCAGCGGGTGTCACCACTGCTTCATCCACTGTTGTGCGTGCAATAGAACCCCCTGTTGTGTGTGCAAGGCAATCCCCTGTCCATACTGCATGTAAAGATGCCCCCTCCTCTCAGTCTTCACTTGTTATGGCAGTTTCTCAAGAAACAGCATCAACGTCCACGTCCCACCGCAGCGTTCAATTGTCCATATCCCAGACCTTTGAATGAAAGCGGAAATTCGCAGCTAACGCCCCACAGGCCACAGTCCTAAATTCGCACATTTCACGACTGCTTGCATTGGAAATGCTGCCTTTTAGGCTGGTGGAGACGGAATCCTTCCGCAATCTTATGGCGGTGGCCGTCCCTTGGTACTCGGTCCCCAGCCGACACTATTTTGCCCGGTGTGCCATCCCCGCACTACACAAGCACGTGTCCCAAAGCATCTGCCGTGCCCTCAACAACGCAGTTACTGGGAGAGTCCACCTGACAATGGACACGTGGACAAGTGCTTGTGGCCAGGGACGGTACATCTCTCTGACGGCACACTGGGTAAACATAGTGGAAGCCGGGACCCAGTCGGACCTTGGAACGGAACACATCCTCCCCACACCGAGGATTGCGGGCCCTATGTCAGTCAGAGTTGCCCCCACAGTGTACAGCTCCTGCGCATCCTCCTCCTCCTCCTCCTCCTCATGTTCAGCCTCCATCTCAGATATCACCATATCAGTTACAAGCTGGAAGCATTGCAGTACTGCCTCCGCCAAGCGGCAACAGGCTGTGCTGAAACTCATAAGCTTAGGTGATAAACCTCACACTGCTTGTGAGTTGTGGACAGCTGTGAAAGAGCAGGCAGATCTGTGGCTGAGACCGCTGAACCTACATCCCGGCATGGTCGTGTGTGACAATGGCCGTAACCTGGTGGCGGCTCTGAGGCGAGGTGAGATCACACACGTACCATGCCTGGCTCATGTGCTTAACCTCGTGGTTCAGCGGTTTCTTAAATCGTACCCCGAGTTGCCAGATCTGCTTGTGAAAGTACGCCGCCTGTCAGCTCATTTTCGCAAGTCGGCTACAGCTTCCGCCGCCCTTGCTGTGTTGCAGCAGCGTTTGCAGCTTCCGGCACACCGACTGGTGTGTGATGTCCCCACACGTTGGAACTCTACCCTCCACATGTTGCAAAGGATTTGTGAGCAGAAGAGAGCAGTTGTGGAGTACCAGCTGCAACAAGGCCGTCGATATTCAGGTCAGACTCCACACATAAGACCTCAGGAGTGGACCTGGATGTCTGACATATGTACCATCCTGACAAACTTTGAGGAGGCCACCAAGATGGTGAGTGGCGATGACGCCATCATTAGTGTCAGCATCCCACTTGTCTGTCTTTTGCAACGCTCTCTGCAGAGAATTAAAGAGGAGGCATTGCAGCCAGAGTATGATGAGATGGATCAAGAAGCCGTAGCGGGCGATTACACACAGCCCAGCCTCATCTCATCCCAACGTGCATTGCAGGACAATGAGGGAGAGGAGGAGGAGGAGGAGGAAGAACAGAAGCTGCTATCATGCGTTGTAGACGGTAGTACCTGTACAAGTGTCATACCGTCGGTTCAGCGTGGGTGGCCTGAGGACAGGGGGGAAGAGGAAGAGGAGGAGGAGGAGGAGAGCATGGTCAGTCGTCATCTTGGTGAGGACACGGAAATCTTGCCCGCTACCAGTCTGGCACGCATGGCTGACTTTATGTTACGCTGCCTTAACCGTGACCCTCGCGTTGTCAAAATGTTGGGTGACAGTCATTATTGGTTGGTGACACTTGTAGACCCCCGCTACAAGGAGAACTTTCACTCTCTTATTCCTGAGATGGAGAAGTCTACAAAAATGGGGCAATACCAGAAGGCCCGTGCTGCAGAACTGTTAAAAAAATTCCCATCTGAACACGCTAGCGGCAGAGGTCACAGTTCGTTGCCCAACCAAGGCGTACAGGCGAGAGAGATGCAACTCCAATCCAGCAGAGGCAGGGGAACACTGTCAACGTTCTGGGACAGTTTTCTGACACCCGCCCAGCTTACAGGCCCTGAGGCGTGGGGTACTCTCGCAAGGAGTGGAAAGTTTCAAAAGATGGTGAGGGAGTACCTTGCCGATCGTACCAGCGTCCTCCGTGATTCCTCTGTGCCTTTTAATTATTGGGTATCCAAGCTTGGAATGAACTCGCTCTGTACGCCTTGGAGGTCCTGGCCTGCCCTGCCGCTAGCGTGTTATCGGAGCGTGTTTTTAGTGCCGCTGGGGGAATTATAACTGATAAGCGCACTCGCCTGTCAACTGACAATGCTGACAAGCTGACCCTTATCAAAATGAACAAGGGCTGGATTGGGCCAGACTTCTCATCACCACCAAATGACAGCAGAGTAACATAAAGTCAAATCCACGGTGTTATTTCGGGAGGTGTATTCACATGCACCGCTTCACACCCACACATGGGTATACGCTTCCTCGTTTCGGCTGTTTAATCTTCTTCTCCTTATCCTCAGCCTCCACCACCACTATACCACCAGGGTGCCAGCATTGCAAGTTCCTCCGTCCTAATTTTTGGCAGCTTTTGCTGGGAAAGCATAAGCAAATACCATGGGACACCCACTCCCCAATAATGGGACTTATGTTTGTAATATGCTGTACTGCATGGCTCTTGTAAGGGGCATTGCAAGTTGCTCCGTCCTAATTTTTGGCAGCTTTTGCTGGGAAAGCATAAGCAAATACTATGGGAGACCCACTCCCCAATAATGGGACTTATGTTTGTAATATGCTGTACTGCATGGCTCTTGTAAGGGGCATTGCAAGTTGCTCCGTCCTAATTTTTGGCAGCTTTTGCTGGGAAAGCATAAGCAAATACTATGGGAGACCCACTCCCCAATAATGGGACTTATGTTTGTAATATGCTGTACTGCATGGCTCTTGTAAGGGGCATTGCAAGTTGCTCCGTCCTAATTTTTGGCAGCTTTTGCTTGCAAGGCATAAGCAAATACTATGGGACACCCACTACCCAATAATGGGACTTATGTTTGTAATATGCTGTACTGCATGTGACGCGTCCCCTGGGCCGTGTGTACACGTGTGTGGGTTACCCTGTGCCGGGTCTCTGGGGTCTGTAGTCTCCGTGGCGGTGACCCGATCCCGTAGCTCAGGCTGGTCAAACCAGTGGCAATCTTTCTTAGGTTTTGAGGTTAATTGTCCGACTGCGCCACCCGTGGATTGCGGTCAGGGAGTACCACCGCTGCGAGGCAGACCGCTGAGGCTGGTGTTGTGTGCGCAGCATAAAATGGGATAACTCCCCTCGGGAGGAGTATAGCCTCAGGGCAGTGAGTGTGGATGATGGGGGTGATGGTGCACGAGCGCAGCAGGAATGACTCAGAGTCTTTGCAGTGCAGTTCAGGGTCTTTACTGATGATTATAAGGTAGACCCTCCCAGGAGTACTGGCTAGCATAAGAGGCCTGGTCAGTCTGTGAGCAAGCAGGAGTTCCCCTGGCCAGGTGGAGTTGTAGGCCTCCCCGTCTGTCTGCACTCTTCCTGGCTACCTTGCTGTAAGCGGGTAGAAGTAGCCCACGTCCCTGAGCGTACCGTGTAGTGCTCACCCGTATGGCTGGTGACTTGGGGCCTTCTGTTAGCCTCCGCTCCACGACGGCGGTGCTGGTCCCTTGCTTGTGACTGAGCCTCCGGGCTTCTATGGCCAGAGGACCTGAAATCCCCTGCCGGCTGGTTTCTGCTGCTGGATATATAAGTCCTCACAGCTTCGGACTCCTGTGTCCGGTTCCTATTGTCTTCTGCCAGGGCGAGCTCTGCTCAGCTTCCAGCCCCTCGTCTTTAGCTCCTAGCTCCTACAGAGCTCCTTGCTGTTACTTTCCCTTGCTCTCACTCTGACTCTGACTGTTCTCTGTTCTCTGACTCACTCAACCCCACCCCAGATCCAGTTTATAAGGGCAGAATTCTCCCCTCCCAGGACTGGGGCAGGAGGATGTTGCATGTTTAAGGGATCCTGACCAGGAAACCTCCCACTTGCTCTCCGACGTAATCTCTATTACTGTGGTGACCAGACCCCTGGGGTGCCACACATGGCTCTTGTAAGGGGCATTGCAGTACCTCATAATTTTTGGAAAGCATTCCATTCACTGCTTAGGCCAACAGTGCACAGGAGACCCAGTTGCTATAAATGGAAAAAAAGGTTTAGTTAACGCCCTCTGACCTCCATGTCATTTCCAAGGGGCATTGGAGTGCCTCGAAATTTTTGGTAGGCATTGCACTCACTGTATGCCCTATAACTGTGTAGCCGAACTGCTCCTTTTGTTACAGAAACATATCCTACACGACATATCTGGTTGACTGGCCTGATATTGATGTGAATGGTCCCTGTTCCTCCTGCTCTTTCTCCTTTGCCACTACCTCATCCATCATTTATCACCTGAAGCTTTGTTTTAACGGGAGTCATAGAACTTGGATAGTAGCAGGAAAACATCCAGCAATCCTCGGAGGAGGTAGGATATGCGCCAAAACGCTGACCTCCTCAGGCCTAGCCGCTACTACATACATGCGCTTGCATTACAACAAAACAAAGCAGATGCTAACTTCTATCATCCTCATCATGCTCCTCACCTTGGCACTCTCAACTCCCCTGATGGAGAAGCCAGGGCCCACCGGAGGAGTCTGATAGTCCAGTGGGCTCGGCCAATGCTGCCCTAAAGCAGGCCAGGCTAAGAAAAGTGTGGGAAAGGTTACCGGTACAAATAGGGGTGGCTGGGGACCGAGTATGGACACCCGGCCACCCCCTGGAGGCTGGGGAGCAAGCGGGGACACCCGGCCACCAGGCGGCTGGGGACTGAGTATGGATACCAGGCCGCCGACACAGCCATGGCGTGGTAGCCAGATTCCGCCTCCACATGCCTAAAAGGCCCAATTTAAAGTGCAAGTAAGCAAGCAGTAGGGTATTGCAGCCTGGGGGTGGGTGGGTGGCAGGCTGCATACTTGCGCTTGCATTGCAAGGAATGGGAGAGGTACAATTGAACACTGCCCTGGGACAAGGACTTGAATGGGGATAGTTGCAAGTCTGCAACGACAGGTGCAAGGTGGGAGGCATCTTCGCATGTACCATGAACAGGGGTTTGGCATGCACACACTACAGCGGAATAGGCTCTCCTTCCCACTAAATGCACTGGGGAGGGCACAGGTAATGTTTTGGTATACGCGCTTAATCTTATGTATAAGGCACACCAGGACAAATAGGGGCGGCTGGGGACTGAGTATGGATACCTCGCAGCCGAAGCAGCCATGAGGTAGTGGCCAGCTTCGGCCTCCTCTAAACTAAAAGGCCCCATTTCAAGTGCAAGCTAGCAGTATGAATTGCAGTCTGGGGGTGGGTGGGTGGCAGGCTGCACACTTACACTTGCATTAAAAGAAAACATAGCAGATGCTAACTTCTGTCATCATCATCATGCTCCTCACCTTGGCACTCTCAACTCCACCGATGGAGAAGTCAGGGCCCTCCGGAGGAGTCTGGTTCTCTGGTGGGCTCGTCCAATGCTGCCTAAAGCAGGCCGGGCTAAGAAAAGTGTGTGGGGGGATGTTCCAAGGAGAAATGGGGGCGGCTGGGGACCGTTTATGGACACCCAACTGCCCCCAGGCAGCTGGGGACCGTGTGGACACTCGGCCGCGGGGCGGCTGGGGACTGAGTATGGACGCCGGGCGGCTGGGGACTGAGTATGGATTCCAGGCCGCCAACACAGCCATGACGTGGTGGCCAGATTCCGCCTCCACATACCTAAAAGGCCCAATTTCAAGTTCAAGCAAGCAAGCAAGCAGTATGGTATTGCAGCCTGGGGGTGGGTGGGTGGCAGGCTGCATACTTGCGCTTGTATTGCAAGGAATGGGGGAGGTACAATTGAACACTGCCCTGGGACTAGAACTTGCATGGGGATAGTTGCAAGTCTGCATCTTCTGATGCGGCAAGGATCACTTATGATGGGCACACTTTTAGACAGTGACCTGGGAGTCAGAGATGCTTCCAGGGGTCTTCCCCATGCTGTTCCCATGTCTTTTCAGCACTTTATGCATGTGTCACACAGCACATGGCCAGATAAGGTTGTAAAATGTTAAAATGACATTTCCCGGTGAATGCATTTGTCATAGTTGAAAGCAATACAAAAGTGCAAAAACGCATAAAAAATGCTACTTGTGAACATAGCCGAAGGTGTGGAGGAGTATTTTTGTTTTTGGTCATTTATTTTAACTTATACACAAGTCTTTTCCCTGGAAAGGATGTTCCTTAACATATTTCACAGGAAAAAAGTTTCACTTTTGTTTTATTGTGAGCCCTTAAAAGTGGCTTAATACCTCTGACCACGTTGTTGACAGCAGTGACCTGGGGGTCAGAAATGCTTCCTGGGGCGATCCCCATGCTGTCCCCATGTCATTTGAGCACTGTCACTATCGTCTTGGGCATTTGTTAGGCTTTTAAAAGACTGCCGGGGGTGCCACCGCAAAAATGCTCGAGTCTCCCATAGACTAACATTGGGCTCGTTGCTCGGGTCGAGCACCCGAGTATCACGGCGAGCTCGGCCCGAGCTTCGAGCACCCGAGCATTTTAGTGCTCGCTCAACACTAGCCCTTACACATCCTGGAGGTGTGTTTGGGGTCATTGTCCTGTTGAAAAATAAATGATGGTCCAACTAAACACAAACCGGATGGAATAGCATGCCGCTGCAAGATGCTGTGGTAGCCATGCTAGTTCAGTATGCCTTAAATTTTGAATAATTCCCCAACAGTGTCACCAGCAAAGCACCCCCACACCATCACACCTCCTCCTCCATGCTTTATTGTGGGAACCAGGCATGTAGAGTCCATCCGTTCACCTTTTCTGCGTCGCACAAAGACACGGTGGTTGGAACCAAAGATCTCAAATTTGGATTCATCAGACTAAACCACAGATTTCCCATTGTCTAATGTCCATTCCTTGTGTTCTTTAGCCCAAACAAGTCTCTTCTGCTTGTGGCCTGTCCTTAGCAGTGGTTTCCTAGCAGCTATTTTACCATGAAGGCCTGCTGCACAAAGTCTCCTCTTAACAGTTGTTGAAGAGATGTGTCTGCTGCTAGAACTCTGTGTGGCATTGACCTGGTCTCTAATCTGAGCTGCTGTTAACCTGCGATTTCTGAGGCTGGTGACTCGGATAAACTTATCCTCAGAAGCAGAGGTGACTCTTGGTCTTCCTTTCCTGGGGCGGTCCTCATGTGAGCCAGTTTCTTTGTAGCGCTTGATGGTTTTTGCAACTGCATTTGGGGACACTTTCAAAGTTTGTCCAATTTTTCGAACTGACTAACCTTAATTTCTTAAAGTAATGATGGCCACTCGTTTTTCTTTACTTAGCTGCTTTTTTCTTGCCATAATAGAAATTCTAACAGTCTATTCAGTAGGACTATCAGCTGTGTATCCACCTGACTTCTGCACAACACAACTGATGGTCCCAACCCCATTTATAAGGCAAGAAATTCCACTTATTAAACCTGACAGGGCACACCTGTGAAGTGAAAACCATTTCCGGTGACTACCTCTTGAAGCTCATCAAGAGAATGCCAAGAGTGTGCAAAGCAGTCATCAAAGCAAAAGGTGGCTACTTTGAAGAACCTAGAATATAAGACATATTTTCAGTTGTTTCTCACTTTTTTGTTAAGTATATAATTCCACATGTGTTAATTCATAGTTTTGATGCCTTCAGTGTGAATGTACAATTTTTAAAGTCATGAAAATACAGAAAAATCTTTAAATGAGAAGGTGTGTCCAAACTTTTGGTCTGTACTGTACCTGCCTCTCATGTAAAGCTGTACCAGTTGCTTTCTGCAGTCTCCTTTTTCCGTTAGCTATACAAGATAAGGATAAAAAAAAATTCTGCTTAAAAATGATTTTAATGTATAAAAAAAGAACATGTAATAGTAACAATTAAAAATAGAAAATTCTGCAGTAAATGGCCTCACACTGCTCCATTGACAAGAAAAAATAAAACAGTAATCAATGTAGAAATGTAGGATATTTAAAAGGGTTCACTTACTTTTTCTTGCAGATCTTTGTTTCTTGTTAATGCAGTGTGCTTGTAACATGTATGTAAATAACTTGGTGCCTTTATAATATGTATATATTGATTTTACATTTTACTACTTTTGCAGAACAAAAATACTTTTTCCAACAGCTCTGTGCCCCAGCTCCTCCATACACAGCAATGCTTGTGTCTGCCGAGTGCTCCTGTGTTCTCTACCAGAGAGCAAATGGCCATATTCCTCTAGTGGTGGCTTCTCTCCCAGAGAACAGA
Organism: Phyllobates terribilis; assembly: GCF_046119375.1. Taxonomy (NCBI): domain Eukaryota; kingdom Metazoa; phylum Chordata; class Amphibia; order Anura; family Dendrobatidae; genus Phyllobates; species Phyllobates terribilis. The sequence continues at coordinate 139,509,205 of NW_027362767.1, forward strand.
AGGACGATCCGGAAAGCCATCGTGGTGGATCCTCTCTCCTCCAGCTTCATCTGTAGGGGGAGAGTCGGGAGGCCCCCCCATACACATTAGACTACCAGACAATCCTGCCGATAATGGTGGGCTCTGCAGGCTTCAGTCTATTGTGTATGGGGGCCTTAAAACCGCGGTGCAATGTGATTCTTATGTTATAGACCACAGTCAACTCTAGACATCTACTAAACGTAATACACCAGAATTGTGGTTCTATTTTCACAAAAAAACAAAAAACAAGATGGTGCAGCAATGATGAGGTCTTAACAAAATTGACCAAAACATTTTTCTTACGTAACACTCTGGTGGAGGAAATCCTTCTGGATGAAAATGGACATCAACTTCCCCCAGAGCTGACAGGTAAGTGGACAATATATGAAATGGTACTATAGAAAGTTTTAGTACATCGCCTCCCTATTCGTGTCTGATTACATATAGATGGATGTTTTATTAAAAAATGACCTCGGATTGTGTTTTTCCCCCTTTTTAACTTCTTATTTATAAAGAAAATAAAACTTGAAATACAGATGTTCCCTTACTACATATTCCAACGGGAGGGACCAGTAACTAAGCCTGAATTTTACTACCTTTCTTGTTTTCTCAAAATATTTCTACAAATGAATGAGGTAAAAGAAAAAAACAATAAAAAGAGAAAATATAAACCTTAAAACAAATACCTCTCTCTTCATATTCTTATTTACCCTATATTGTCTCATATTACAATTAAAACATAGAAATATCTAAAGAAATTATCTCTGAGTGTCTCCTGAGATCGGCCATATCCTCTCCTCCTTCTCACTGTCCTGTGTGTGGCTGTAAGACAACTGCCTGCAGCAAAATCTTTCCTACTGTTACATGTCCACCAGACCCTGCTCCTGTGACTTCTGCTTCTGTCACAAGGCGCCGCCACTTTCACTGTGCAGGCGGCGCTGGTGATAAAGAAGATTTCAGAATCTAAACCTCTGGACGGTGGGCTCTGTCCAGCCACTAAGGTTTGCGTGGCTGGGATCTGCAGTGCTGTCCAGTCTGGCAATATGGTGTGTGTGATGTCCAGCTGAAGTTATCAGATCCAGCCACTTGGAGAGCACAACACCCTACTTAAGCTTCCAGCTTACTGCTGGAGGCTGCTAGGCATGTGCCTTCTGCTCCTGTTTTGTTTAATGTATTCCTGCTTTGACCTCGTCTTATGTTTCTGACTGTTCTTACGGATCCTGATTTTGTCCTTGATGTGACCTCTAGGCTCTGATCTTGCTTGGCGACTATTCCTACCACCGCACGCACGACAGCCCTTCCACGGTAGCATTCCACTGGGTCCTTTTGTAAAACCAGTTCCCTGTGTAGGGGTTAAAGGGTATTGGGATTTCTCTGCACTCTGCCAGACAGAGTGGCTTGTGCCAGTCTTTCCGAGACAGCCTTTTGAGCCTGTGGCCTCGGACAGACGTTACACCTGATGTACTGTGCCTCCGGTAGGACGAAAGATGATTATCAGCCACTTCCTTTGACTATGGAGGTGGGACTTTATCTACTCATCAGTCAAAGTTGGAATTGATCAGCAGTCTACTAATCAAGCCCGACTGTGAGTCTCATGACTGGAACTAATGATGTCATATATGCCTACGAGACTGTTCATTTAGATGAGTAAACCCACAATTAGGCCGGGAATTGCAGCTGTAACACCAACCGTAAAATATGGCCAAGATACAGTCGTGTCAGTCTACAATTAGGGTAAAAAAACTACTAGGGAACCCATAGGTTTTAAACTATGGCAACGATCAGGTCCTCGCGATGGGGCCGATCGGAGGGGAGAGGGAGCCCCCTCCCTCTCTATGCCTTCTAAATGCTGCGATCGATATAGATCGCAGAATTTAGGGGGTTAAAATGGCCCTGATCCTGGCAGTGAGAGTTGGGTGTCAACTATCATGTTAGCTGAGCACCCAGAGGCGATCCTGTGCGTGTGTGATGGTCATGACAAATTTATACCTCATCGGTCGGGAACTCCTTCTCTTCCATGACATATAGATACGTCAAATCTCGTGAAGGGGTTAAAGGCCACCAAGCAGCATTTAAAACACATGGCCTGAGGGCACATCATTACCAACCTTGAGAAGCGATCCCAGGGCGCCAATGGTTATCATGGCAGATAGGACCTGCAGTAAAAGAATATCTATACATCGTATGAACCCACAAATGGTATCAATAAAAGTGTCAGCTTGCCATGCCAAAATGCAGGCCTTCATACAGCTCCGTCAAAGGAAAAATAAATAAAGTTACACATTTGTGTTAACACAAGCAATTTTGTTTTACACCAAAAGAAAAAAGAAAAAGGAAAGGCCTCACTGCTTAATCAAGGTTGCTCCTAATTCATTCAGCCTGAATCCCAATCTGTAGACCACCGGAAATCCATAAAGAAAAACTAAGATTTGGGATCCTAGCGGCTAAAATTTGATTAAAAAATCTTGTCTTTATTTTTCATGATTAAAAAGTAAGGCTATCCAAAGAGTAAAAAACTCTGCACATTCTGACGCGTTTCTGGCCAAAGCTTTTACTCATAGATGAATATGAAAAAACTGTTCCCATTCTGACGCGTCTATCACTAAGGGCTTCGACCAGAAACCCATCAGAATGCAAACGTTTTTTTTCTATTTGGATATCCTTACTTTTTAATCATGCAAAATAAAGACAAGATTTTTTAAATTAAATTTAAGCCGCTAGGATCCTTTTTCTTTGTATTTTTTTCATGAATATTTTTTTTACCTCCTGAATTTTTTTTCACCAATAAAACCCAAAAAAATTAAATTTGGTGTCACCGTAATTGTCTGCTGAGGTGTAACTAAAAGGCAGTATAGGGAATTGTCACCTGACATTCTGTAATTTTTTTTTTCTCATGGTGGAGATCATTTCAGGTGATAACAATAACAAAGTATTTTAATTTGACACATTTCTCAAAATAAATAATCTATAAAAATTTAAACTGCAGCAAATATTGGTGTAACTGTACTCCAGCCATGAGCTGGTAGGACGTACTAAGCAAAGGGCGATACATATTATGCCACCTGCGCCATGTGCAGATTCATAAACCCATGCAGATGATGGCACTATTGATGAATCTCCTCCATATCTTCACATCAATTATATCTGTTAAAATATTTCTGATTTCAACAAATGTTAAAATCATATGTAACACAAGTCCTGCAAAAATGCTCAATCTATTTCAGCTTTCGATATTCACCCTTATTTTATATATTTCTTCTATAGGAGTCCAGAACTGTCACAAGAAACATTTACATGAAAAAACTGAGAAACTTTTAGAGAACCAACCTCCAGGATGTCACCAGGGACAGGAAAGTTTTTCATTCTGTGCACGTTATGTGAACCTCATGATAGTTTCGATTAATAACTTCAGACAACGATCAGAGAATGAGCTCATAGAAACCGGGGTAAAACATGAGCAATATTTAAAGAAAACCCACAATAAACTACAACACATTTTCCCAAACAAGTTATTCCGCTGGTGTCACCGATCCAGAGTTGTGCCCCATATGATAATGGTGAGCGGAGTGCCCGGTGTAGGGAAGACCACCCTGATGCAGAAGTTTGCCTATGACTGGACGAGGGGCGATTTCTACCAAAGATTCTCCTTTGTCTTTTTCTTCAAATTCCGGGAACTGAACAGACTGGATAATGTTAGTCTGGAGACCCTGATCCTTCATCAGTACCCATATCTAGAGCAGCAGCTCGGGAACATCTTACAGGATCCAGAGAAACTTCTCTTTATATTTGATGGCTTAGATGAAAGTCTTCATACAATGGATTTCACATCCCATCACTTGTGCTCTCATCCTAAACAGCCCGAACCTTGTGGTCAGATTGTCGTTAGTTTGGTGAGAAAGTCTCTTCTGAATGGTTGTTCTGTTCTGATGACAAGTCGCCCAACCAGACTGGCATCTATAGATTGTAGTGTTTTCCAGTGAACAGTAGAAATAATTGGATTTTTTCCAGAAGAACGACAGATGTACTTTGAGAATTTCTTTTATAACCCTGAACTGGCAGAAAAGGCTTTTAGTTACGTGAAGCAGAATGAGACATTGTACACGTTCTGTTACCTCCCGTCCTACTGCTGGATCATCTGTACAGTGCTATCCAGGAGCTTCCAGTCCACAAGTAGTGATCAGGTGTCATTATTACCCAAAACTGTGACACAACTCTTTGCCATATTTATCGCCAACATCCTGTCCAATCATAGCCTGCACAAAAGTGACAGTCAGCAGCTCCTGCGGTCCATCGGTTGGATGGCAGAACATGGGGTGATGAACCACCAGGTTATTTTTGATGACCAAGATCTGATTTCTTTCCATGTGGACAATAAGTCAAAGCTTTTATCAAGTTTTCTGATGGAATCGGAGGAATCTGCATCCTATTCCTTCTTACATCTCACTGTGCAAGAATTCTTCTCAGCCTTGGTGCATTTTGCTGATTATTCTCCTGAGAAGTTACAGAAATCACTAAAAGACGCCAGATCGTATTCTGATGGTCGCGGTGAAATGTTCCTCCGATTCCTGTGTGGTCTATCAGACGGCTCCACCAGGCCATTTCTAGCTGGATATCTGGACACACAAGAAGCTCAGGCCTCCAGAGATGTCATCACTTGGGTGAAGGACTTTTTTCCAAAAAAACAGAGACCGAGGGAAAGTGTAGACAACAAGCGATGTCTTCTCAGTACATTTTTCTATCTGTATGAAACCCGGAATAAGGCTCTGGTGTGGGAATCGTTAAAATCACATAGAAGATTTGACCTCTCTAAGCTTCACATGTCGTCTCTAGACTGCACGGTGTTGGCATTTATTCTAGAGACCTGTACAAATGTAGAAGAACTCAATCTGTTTGAATGTTCGGTAGACACTGAAGGACTAGAGAGACTTGTACCAGCGTTACATAATCTACAGGGTTTGAGGTAAAATAATATTGCATCTTTGTTGTAGTAGCATTCTGACAATTATATGACTAACTTATTGCAAATATACGTCATGTATATTATTATGGGTCATAGTATAATGCAGATGAGGGTCAGACACCTCACAACCAATTATAAGTGAACATGATACTACTGGCAGGAGGATTGCGTTAAGATTTTGATCCGAGTGCTTATGTCGCGAGGAGAGGGCTGGAAACATCCACAATTTTACTGGAGTCAGCTGACCTGGTGTCAGTAGGGTTCGTAGTTGTCAGACCCCGATGATTAAATAAAAAATATACTAAGATACTCTGCACTCTAAAATACGTGATATCTATTTTATTAAGGCAATCCAACAAAAGCAGTGACGTTTCGGCCCTTAGAAATGGGCCTTCATCAGACTCAGATTGCTGTTGTAATGTAGCGGCGCGAAGGAGGAGCAACACTAAGTTGCGTAGTGGAGCGCTCTCCACTGCTTTTGTTGGATTGCATTAATAACATATATATCATGTATTTTAGAGTGCATGTTACCTTCTTATATTTTCTATGACACGGAGTGGAACCCTTACTCAAGCACCTACATCACTTTTTTGAGTGCCCTTTATCGATCTTTATTGATTTTTTCCGATGATTAAAAGTTTGACTTTTGAATTCCAATTACGGTATTTACATTTTTAAAGTGAAAATCCCTTTCTTGTTTTAGCACTTACACCATGAGAGCTCAAGTTTGCCACTTTGATATCACCTCTTGTCAGTACATTTTTAGATAATGAGGATGAGCTATATAACATTTGCACATATATACAGTACGTACCAGTGCTAGAAGCTCTCAGAAACCACAACTTTTTTTAGCAGCCGGTGACATCTACTCCACTTTTACTTGCACTCTACTCCAGTGCCCAAACCTCAGAGACAGTGACACTGTCAGGAAGAGTCACATGGACCAAGAGAAAGTTTCTAATCTGTAACTCCATAATAGCAATTGATGAGGGAGTCAGTACGGCCCCACAAGAGCCACAGAAAGCAGCATTTGTTCTCTAACTCCACATTAGGAACTTAGAAATATGGGGACAAAATACATTGTGAAATCAGGTTATGTAGTGAATGAGGAGCAACTCAGGACTCTTCATAATCTGCATCCATGTTCTACTATTATAGGGATATTCTCAAGTTATTAAATTACTTTCATTTATTTGTCAGGGAACAACAGCAACGACACCGGGGAGATCACACAATATATCACCGCTGCCATCACTCTGTCAGGATTGAGCAGGGATTCACGCACACACGATCCCGATTACTCACTACGTAGCTATCGGCAAGCGAGGTGGCATACACACCTCCGGATTCCAACGCATGGAATATGTGTTTACGCCCCACGTACGGTTACTGCCAGCTTCACGATAGCCCAATTATTATTAGTCGTTGCCACCACCCACCCAATATGAAATAGAATTCAGGCTGGGTCGGACGCCTGCGTTCTGCTTATAGAATCTATACCCTCCGGCAATGAACACTGACCCCCTCCTTCGGCTGTGTCTTTTATGGCAAAGACAGAGACCTGCCTACACACCCCTGTGATGACCTCATGTGGGCTGGGCTCCAGCCTTCATATTTTTATTAGCATATCTGGTTTCTGCGATTTCTCACAGAAGCCCGAAAGTGGTACCATATTTTTCATTATGAATTTACCTTTCTCCAGAGACTACACATGACACAGCTGTGGTCTGTCATTCTGTACTTTTGAGTTATCGCTCCCATGAGGCGAGTACAGCTACCGAAAATTATTCATATTGTTCCTTGGCAAACCCTGCCACTAAAAATATGGGTCCCATTATTATCGGACGTATGGAAATTCAGATATTCCAGATTTTGCACCGGTGCCAGCCAGACTAAAGGTTTCTGTTGAATTCTTCTGAAGTTCTGGGAATACAACCTTCTCACCTAGATATAGATTTATCGCAGGTCTGTGTCACTGGAAAACACACTCGCATGTTAATTAGGTTTGCCACCTCTCGTGGTACTGGCCTCTGCGTCTTAGCCACTACTCATGTGTGTGTTAATTTGCATAGAAGCCACTGGCCAAAGTGTCAGCTCTTTAGATTGTCCGCTCTGACAAATGGTAGATAGGAGGAGGGATGAGGGATGTCAGGGGGAGAGAGAAATCTTTAATATTTTCTTAATATCTAGGACAGGGAAAAATAAAGATTTTCAATATTTCCATGACTTGTTAGACAGTATGAAAATAAGCAAATTTGCATTTGACTTGCTTTTCTATCTGCTGTCATTCTCCTGCATTTACAAGTTCTATCTTTCATATTGTACAGTAGGTTTCCATAGAGTGAAAGGTCCTCCATATCAGATCATCATACATAGTACATGCCCACACACTATCTAACATTTCTGATATTGGGGAAGGCAGTGACCTTTAGGTGTTTCTGTTACTCAGGGCAGAGCTACATGTAACACCTATTAATGTAAGGGCAGGATATGATTGTAGGACACAGGAGCCACAGACCTAGAGCTACAATAGATAGTGGAGGAAGGAGAGGTGTCAGCTGCTGATGACCGGTGACACAAATTCCTCTATCAGCTTTATGTCTATTATATATTTCACAAGCTACAATATAATCACTGATTTACAGCATACCATAAAGTGAACACATTACTCAGGGATTCTGTATTCGTAGGACATGGATTTGGTGTCAGTGGACACATCCTATATCTACCGGCAAACCTGACATCCACCACACACAAGAGGCAGCTTCTAGTGATGACATTTAGGGGTTTCTCTAACAGTAGAGGACATTTTCTCTCCACATTCACAATCTACACTGTGTGCAGAATTATTAGGCAAGTTGTATTTTAGAGGATTATTTTTATTATTGATCAACAACTATGTTCTCAATCAACCCAACAGACTCATAAATACCCAAGCTTAATATTTTTGGAAATTGGAGTTGGCTTTTTTTTATTTGGCTATCTTAGGAGGATATCTGTTTGTGCAGGTAACTATTACTGTGCAGAATTATTAGGCAACTTAATAAAAACCAAATATAACCCCATCTCACTTGTTTATTTTCACCAGGTAAACCAATATCAGTGCACAAAATTTAGAAATAAACATTTCTGACATGCAAAAACAAAAACCAAAACAAATAGTGATGAATATAGCCACCTTTCTTTATGATGACACTCAACAGCCTTCCATCTGTTTTCGATCAACATTGTGTGCAGCAGCCACCACAGCCTCCCAGACACTGTTCCGAGAGGTGTACTGTTTTCCCTCCCTGTAGATCTCACATTTTATGATGGACCACAGGTTCTCTATGGGGTTCAGATCAGGTGAACAAGGGGGCCATGTCATTATTTTTTCTTCTTTTAGACCTTTACTGGCCAGCCACGCCGTGGAGTAGTTGGATGCATGTGATGGAGCATTGTCCTGTATGAAAATCATGTTTTTCTTGAGCGATACCGACTTCTTCCTGTACCACTGCTTGAAGAAGTTGTCTTCCAGAAACTGGCAGTAGGTCTGGGAGTTGAGCTTCACTCCATCCTCAACCCGAAAAGGTCCCACAAGTTCATCTTTGATGATACCGACCCATACCAGTACCCCACCTCCACCTTGCTGGCGTCTGAGTCGGAGTGGAGCTCTCTGCCCTTTACTAATCCAGCCTCTGGCCCATCCATCTGGCCCATCAAGAGTCACTCTCATTTCATCAGTCCATAAAACCTTTGAAAAATCAGTCTTAAGATATTTCTTGTCCCATTCTTGACGTTTTATCTTATGTTTCTTGTTCAAAGGTGGTCGTTTTCAGCCTTCCTTACCTTGGCCATGTCCCTGAGTATCGTACACCTTGTGCTTTTTGTTACTCCAGTAACATTGCAGCTCTGAAATATGGTAAAACTGGTCGTGAATGGCATCTTGGCAGCTTCACGCTTGATTTTCCTCAATTCATGGGCAGTTATTTTGCACCTTTTTTTGGCAAACACGCTTTTATGCGACCCTGTTGGCTATTTGCCATGAAACGCTTGATTGTTCGGTGCAGGGCTGTAGAGTCGGTAAGCCACAGTTGCGACTCCGACTCCTGGATTTTATCAGGTTCCGACTCCGACTCCGGCTCCAACTCCGACTCCTTCATAAATGGCCAATTCGTAACAATAAATTTACTGTTGTAAAATATTAACATCGTGCTTATTCAGTTTCTCACCATCATATAAGTAATCAGACCACTTAGAGCAAAAACTATATTTATTAGAATACAATTAGAATATAGCAAATAACTTTTATAAACTTTTATAAACTCTTGTAAGTAAATATGCAATAAACACTGTTATGCAGTTAATAAGAAGAAATCTATAAATTTGTCCTCAGAAAAAGTATTGCCTCTGTCAGATCCTCCTTCATGGATGCCCTCAAATCTAATCTAATTATTTTGAGAGCAGAGAACAACCTCTCTACACTAACTTGGGTTGGTGGCAAAGCAGTAACCACTCGGGGGGGCAACATCTCTGACAATGTCAGGATACAGAGGAATCGCTTGTTGCACTGTTATTTTTGATGAACGGTCAAATTTCTGAATTTCTTTTAGTGCACATGAAAAATTCTGCTGAAATGTACTGGCTGTGTTCTTTGATGGGGATGACTCTTCTATGCGGGAACGCTTTGCACGGTCCTTGTGATCCAAATATTTTTCGAAATTAAATTCTTCATCAGTTGATGATGAGGGTGAAGATGTGGCAGGACATCCAAATTCTTCTTGTTCCTCCTGACTGTTCTGCAACCCTTTCATCCTTACTGCTATTTCAAACAGAGCTTCCTTTCCTTTAGTTAGCTGTTGATCATCTAGAGGAATCCGATGCATTGGGTCTACATAAACAGCTGCCAAAAGAATGGTATTTTGTAATAGTAGCTCCTCTCTCCGTTTCATTGATGTAGCAATGCCACTTGCAATTAACCTTCCTCTTTGGGACAGGCGAAACATCAGGTTCTTCCACTCCTTTAAGAAAATACCTGGAGTTAAGTCCTCTGCTTGTCATTTTTTAGTCACTGTAAATGGGTGCTCTAGCAATTTTTCCAGCTCAGTCACCTGATTCCACGGACTTTCATTTAGCGTCAGTTGAGGGTTAGCCATGTCTACAAGAAAGGTTTTCAGTTCAACCAAGCGCTGAATCATTAAGTAAGCACTGCCCCATCGTGTGCCTTGATCAATAATTGCCCCTTTTCCAGCACGTCTCTTCAAAATTGAGTCAACTTTAGGGGTTCTGGCAACAGTAGCCAATTTTCTCACCTTGCCAATGAGTGCAGCAGCATGTCCTTCTTGCAGACTGTCTCTTATAGCCAGCTGTAGCGTATGCACAACACAGCGCATGTGATGAATGAAAGAACGGATTGACACAGTTTCAACAAAATCATCTAAACTATCATGTTGCTGTTCATCTGAAGCAACTTCAGTTTGCTCCTCAGTTACAATACTGTGTTCCTCTATTTCAAACATTTCTGTGTCTGTGGACCCAGAATGTTCTTCTAGCTGCTGGTCACCATCATTACTCTCATTCATTAGCTTAATAGTACTTATCATATTTGAAGCATTGTCAGTTACGACAGAAAGAACTTGCTCTTTTTTAAGTTCATAGTCTTGCAGAACCTTTTCCACCAAGACCTGGAGAAACTCACTGGTGTGATGAGCTTTGGTGTCTTTTACTGCCAATGTCTTGGTAACTATTTCATTTTTGTCACAAACAAATCGGACATTGATGGCAAAATAGTTCACTCTGTGACGTGTGCAGGCATCCATTTTAAGAAACAGAAAGCGTCCCTTGAGAGTTTTTTTAAGTTCTTCCTTTTATTTAAAAGCTTCTTCGATTACTAATTTTCTAATACTCTCTCTCTCCAGAGAAACACCAAGCTTGCGGGCCATTTCCCCATTCAGACACATAAAAGCTGGTCGTGAAAATAATGAAATAGGCACACTATCCTTTACAACAAGCTCTATGATCTGTTTTTTAAATGTATCTAATGTCATTGTCACAGTAACTTTGTCACTGACAAAATATCTTGCAACTGATGGCTGCAAAGTTCTCTGCTCCTTTGTTTGGCTGGAAGAGCTGGGCACTGGTTCATTGGTTTGGATGCAGTCTTTCTCATCCACTGCTTTCAGTACTTCTGAATGAAAGCGCTGTAAATGTCTCTTTAGATTAGAAGTTCTGGTAGGAGCATTTTTATCTTTGCCTGAATATGCACTGATCTTGGCTTCACAGCATTTGTTTTCGTCTGCATCATTTGTCATACACTGACAGACAATGTTTTCTATCTTGAGTGATGGTGAAATGTTCAAATACAGCTGATTTAATGTGACACTTCTTTGACATTCTCAGGTTTTTAATTCTGCATTCACAATCCAAATGACAATTGTTTTTCCTAAAAACAATTGTACAAAATTATTGCCAGGTCGTACAACTGATATAGTGGTCAGTAATACTGTTATTCCTCATGTACTCACAGTTAACTGTTGGAAAGTTTGTTGAAAGGATAATACTTCTTACAGTCTTCCTCTTCTGAGTAGCAGCTGTGAGATGCTTGGAAGACGCACACCTAGTAAACATCTAGTCTAGAGGAGGAGCTTTACTACTAAGAATTTGCAACACATTTTCACTTTCAGTTTCATACATTGTAAGTAGGGGGGTTGGGGCAGCATGAGGTTAACCAAGTATAAGATTAGATAAGGGCAGTGGAGAACAGTGACACACAAGAAGTAAGAAATGTCTCTATCTCCAGCAGAACTGCTTATCACTGTTGTTCATAGTTTGATAGAACATATATATTTGAGTAACATTTATAAAATTCAGATGACAGTTCAGTTATGAAATATTAATACATTTTTTTTAAAGCTGGAGTCGGAGTTGGTACATTTGTACCGACTCCGACTCCAACCAAAACTAACTCCGACTCCGACTCCACGACTCCGAACTCCACAGCCCTGGTTCGGTGATCACGCTTCAAAAGTTTGGAAATTTCAAGACCGCTGTATCCCTCTGCAAGACATCTCACAATTTTGGACTTTTCAGAGCCCGTCAAATCTCTCTTCTGACCCATTTTGCCAAAGGAAAGGAAGTTGCCTAATAATTAAGCACACCTTATATAGGGTGTTGATGTCATTAGTCAACACCCCTCCTCATTACAGAGATGCACATCACCAGATTTACTTAATTGGTAGTTGGCTCTCAAGCCTATGCAGCTTGGAGTAGGACAACATGTATAAAAAGTATCATGTCATCAAAATACTCAATTGCCTAAAAATTCTGCACGCGGTGTACACATTTTATACTAAAGCTCTGTGGACGCATCACCAACATCTCATCTTCTTATTCTTACAGGTTAGATTATAATGGTCAATATATAACATCACACACTTAATCTTCTTGTTATTACAGATTAGGTGGTAATTACCTACCAGACACTTCCTGCATCCAGTTGGCCTCTGTAATAAGAAATAACCGGTCCCTGAAGACAATTGTCCTGTCTGATAACCGTCTGTATGGTCCTCACTTCGGTGACTTTATGGAGACTTTTTCCAGTCCAGACTGCAAAATAGAGGAATTAGAGTGAGTATAAGAGACGTGTACAGGATGGAGACGTGCGAGTATAAGAGACGTGTACAGGATGGAGACGTGCGAGTATAAGAGACGTGTACAGGACGGAGACGTGCGAGTATAAGAGACGTGTACAGGATGGAGACGTGCGAGTATAAGAGACGTGTACAGGACGGAGACGTGCGAGTATAAGAGACGTGTACAGGACGGAGACGTGCGAGTATAAGAGACGTGTACAGGACGGAGACGTGCGAGTATAAGAGACGTGTACAGGATGGAGACGTGCGAGTATAAGAGACGCGTACAGGATGGAGACATGCGAGTATAAGAGACATGTACAGGACAGAGACGTGCGAGTATAAGAGACGTGTACAGGACGGAGACATGCGAGTATAAGAGACGTGTACAGGACGGAGACGTGCGAGTATAAGAGACGTGTACAGGACGGAGACGTGCGAGTATAAGAGACGTGTACAGGATGGAGATGTGCGAGTATAAGAGACGCGTACAGGATGGAGACATGCGAGTATAAGAGACATGTACAGGACAGAGACGTGCGAGTATAAGAGACGTGTACAGGACGGAGACGTGCGAGTATAAGAGACGTGTACAGGACGGAGACGTGCGAGTATAAGAGACGTGTACAGGACGGAGACGTGCGAGTATAAGAGACGTGTACAGGACGGAGACGTGCGAGTATAAGAGACGTGTACAGGATGGAGACGTGCGAGTATAAGAGACGTGTACAGGATGGAGACATGCGCGTATAAGAGACGTGTACAGGATGGAGATGTGCGAGTATAAGAGACGTGTACAGGACGGAGACGTGCGAGTATAAGAGACGTGTACAGGACGGAGACGTGTGAGTATAAGAGACGTGTACAGGACGGAGACGTGCGAGTATAAGAGACATGTACAGGACGGAGACGTGCGAGTATAAGAGACGTGTACAGGACGGAGACGTGCGAGTATAAGAGACGTGTACAGGACGGAGACGTGCAGGTATAAGAGACGTGTACAGGACGGAGACGTGCGAGTATAAGAGACGTGTACAGGATGGAGACGTGCGAGTATAAGAGACGTGTACAGGACGGAGACGTGCGAGTATAAGAGACGTGTACAGGAGGAGACGTGCGAGTATAAGAGACGTGTACAGGATGGAGACGTGCGAGTATAAGAGAGGTGTATAGGATGCAGACATGCGAGTATAAGAGACGTGTACAGGACGGAGACGTGCGAGTATAAGAGACGTGTACAGGAGGAGACGTGCGAGTATAAGAGACGTGTACAGGAGGAGACGTGCGAGTATAAGAGACGTGTACAGGACAGAGATGTGCGAGTATAAGAGACGTGTACAGGACGGAGACGTGCGAGTATAAGAGAAGTGTACAGGAGGAGACGTACGAGTATAAGAGACGTGTACAGGATGGAGAAGTTTGAGTATAAGAGACGTGTACAGGAGGAGACGTACGAGTATAAGAGACGTGTACAGGATGGAGACGTGTGAGTATAAGAGACGGGTACAGGATGGAGACGTGCGAGTATAAGAGACGTGTACAGGATGAGACATGAGAGTATAAGAGACGTGTACAGGACAGAGACGTGCGAGTATAAGAGACGTGTACAGGACAGAGATGTGCGAGTATAAGAGACGTGTACAGGATGGAGACGTGCAAGTATAAGAGACGTGTACAGGAGGAGACGTACGAGTATAAGAGACGTGTACAGGATGGAGACGTGTGAGTATAAGAGACGTGTACAGGATGAGACATGCGAGTATAAGAGACGTGTATAGGACGGAGACGTGCGCGTATAAGAGACGTGTACAGGACGGAGACGTGCGGGTATAAGAGACGTGTACAGGACGGAGACGTGCGAGTATAAGAGACGTGTACAGGATGGAGACGTGCGAGTATAAGAGATGTGTACAGGACGGAGACGTGCGAGTATAAGAGACGTGTACAGGACGGAGACGTGCGGGTATAAGAGACGTGTACAGGACGGAGACGTGCGAGTATAAGAGACGTGTACAGGACGGAGACGTGCGAGTATAAGAGACGTGTACAGGATGGAGACGTGCGAGTATAAGAGACCTGTACAGGACGGAGACGTGCGAGTATAAGAGACATGTACAGGACGGAGACGTGCGAGTATAAGAGAAGTGTACAGGATGGAGACGTGCGAGTATAAGAGACGTGTACAGGACGGAGACGTGCGAGTATAAGAGACGTGTACAGGATGGAGACGTGCGAGTATAAGAGACCTGTACAGGACGGAGACGTGTGAGTATAAGAGAGGTGTATAGGATGCAGACATGCGAGTATAAGAGACGTGTACAGGACGGAGACGTGCGAGTATAAGAGACGTGTACAGGAGGAGACGTGCGAGTATAAGAGACGTGTACAGGAGGAGACGTGCGAGTATAAGAGACGTGTACAGAACAGAGATGTGCGACTATAAGAGACGTGTACAGGACGGAGACGTGCGAGTATAAGAGAAGTGTACAGGAGGAGACGTACGAGTATAAGAGACGTGTACAGGATGGAGACGTGTGAGTATAAGAGACGTGTACAGGATGAGACATGCGAGTATAAGAGACGTGTATAGGACGGAGACGTGCGCGTATAAGAGACGTGTACAGGACGGAGACGTGCGGGTATAAGAGACGTGTACAGGACGGAGACGTGCGAGTATAAGAGACGTGTACAGGACGGAGACGTGCAGGTATAAGAGACGTGTACAGGACGGAAACGTGCGAGTATAAGAGACGTGTACAGGACAGAGACGTGCGAGTATAAGAGACGTGTACAGGATGGAGACGTGCGAGTATAAGAGACCTGTACAGGACGGAGACGTGCGAGTATAAGAGACGTGTACAGGATGGAGACGTGCGAGTATAAGAGACCTGTACAGGACGGAGACGTGCGAGTATAAGAGACGTGTACAGGATGGAGACGTGCGAGTATAAGAGACGTGTACAGGACGGAGACGTGCGAGTATAAGAGACGTGTACAGGAGGAGACGTGCGAGTATAAGAGACGTGTACAGGAGGAGACGTGCGAGTATAAGAGACGTGTACAGGACAGAGACGTGCGAGTATAAGAGACGTGTACAGGACAGAGATGTGCGAGTATAAGAGACGTGTACAGGATGGAGACGTGCAAGTATAAGAGACGTGTACAGGAGGAGACGTACGAGTATAAGAGACGTGTACAGGATGGAGACGTGTGAGTATAAGAGACGTGTACAGGATGAGACATGCGAGTATAAGAGACGTGTATAGGACGGAGACGTGCGCGTATAAGAGACGTGTACAGGACGGAGACGTGCGGGTATAAGAGACGTGTACAGGACGGAGACGTGCGAGTATAAGAGACGTGTACAGGATGGAGACGTGCGAGTATAAGAGATGTGTACAGGACGGAGACGTGCGAGTATAAGAGACGTGTACAGGACGGAGACGTGCGAGTATAAGAGACGTGTACAGGATGGAGACGTGCGAGTATAAGAGACGTGTACAGGACGGAGACGTGCGAGTATAAGAGACGTGTACAGGAGGAGACGTGCGAGTATAAGAGACGTGTACAGGAAGGAGAGGTGCGAGTATAAGAGACGTGTACAGGATGGAGACGTGCGAGTATAAGAGACGTGTACAGGACGGAGACGTGCGAGTATAAGAGATGTGTACAGGATGGAGACGTGTGAGTATAAGAGACGTGAACAGGATGGAGACGTGCGAGTATAAGAGACGTGTACAGGATGGAGACGTGCGAGTATAAGAGACGTGTACAGGATGGAGACGTGCGAGTATAAGAGACGTGTACAGGACGGAGACGTGCGAGTATAAGAGACGTGTACAGGATGGAGACGTGCGCGTATAAGAGACGTGTACAGGACGGAGACGTGCGAGTATAAGAGACGAGTACAGGATGGAGACGTGCGAGTATAAGAGACGTGTACAGGATGGAGACGTGCGAGTATAAGAGACGTGTACAGGACGGAGACGTGCGAGTATAAGAGACGTGTACAGGATGGAGACGTGCGAGTATAAGAGACGTGTACAGGAGGAGACGTGCGAGTATAAGACACGTGTACAGGAAGGAGACCTGCGAGTATAAGAGACGTGTACAGGAGGAGACGTGCGAGTATAAGAGACGTGTACAGGAGGAGACGTGCGAGTATAAGAGACGTGTACAGGAGGAGACGTGCGAGTATAAGAGACGTGTACAGGACGGAGACGGGCGAGTATAAGAGACGTGTACAGGATGGAGACGTGCGAGTATAAGAGACGTGTACAGGATGGAGACGTGCGAGTATAAGAGACGTGTACAGGATGGAGACGTGCGAGTATAAGAGACGTGTACAGGATGGAGATGTGCGAGTATAAGAGATGTGGGGATTTGTATATTATAACCAGTAACAAACTAAACTGGGCACATAAGTTACACATCAAATAAACCAAGTGGATCATCCTGACATAGTAATGGAGAAAGACAAGCAATACCTTCCATGCAGTTGTTCCTAGCCTGAACCAGGGCTCATTAAGAGAACAATACTAACCAGTGAGTGCTGACCACTGAGCCACTGAGTCTCTAAGTTTTGAAACTTAATACTGATAGTTAATAGTGATGAACGAGTGACGCGCCCCCTGGGCCGTGGGGTACTAGGCAGCCGGGCCTCTGGCTGCTGGGGGGGATATCACGGTGTCTGGCCCGGTCCGTGGCCTAGGACTGTCACTGAAAAGGGGGGAATTATTAGGGGATTTGGGAAAGTTCGTGACTCCATCTGTGGTGTCTGGTGAGGAACACCAGCGCTGCAACAGTCCTCTGAGGCAGATGTTAGGGCGGCTTGTGATGGGACGGCTCCCCACAGGTGGAGCAGGCCTCAGGGCAGTATAGTAGTAGAGAGTGGGTTGCGCTGGGCGTTGTAGTGCAGGGGGAACAACGGCGCCGATGAAGGAATGGACAGATGCAGTGCAGTGCAGTCATCCAAGATTTTACTCACAGTTCTTAAGACACTTCACAGGTGCACTGTACAAGTAAAGGCCTCCCGCGTCATGCTGCGTTCACCGGGCAGGGGTTCAATCCTCAGGCTGCTAGGGAATACCTGGCAGAACCCCACTTTCTCGTGTTCCTATTTGTCCTTCTCCCTCCTGCTCTGTGCTGCCCACTCTCAGTCCTGTTTGGGTACTCTGAAGTCCCTCCTGTCTGTCGGAGTTACACAGACTTGCTTGACCCTCAGGCTATGTGCCCACGATGCAGAAATGAAGCAGAAAATTTCTGCAGCATTTCTGCATCTCCCTGGCAGAAAAAACGCATGCAGATTGTGCATGCATTTTTCCTGCAGAATACATGCGGATCCACATGCGGATTCACATGCGTTTCCGCATGCAGATTGACAAGCGCTTTCCAGGCGATAGCATCACTTGGAAAGTGCTTGACAACTAGGTCACACTGTATAAATCCATGCAACCGGCATGGATTTATACAGTGTGAACCCTAAAAATTAAAACAAATAAAGCTATACTCACCCCCGAGGCCCCGGCGTGGCTGCAGCGCTCGTTCCTGTCTGGTTCCCGGCTGCCGGCATATTGCGAGACAGAGCGGTGAAGGGCCTGCGGTCACATGACTGTGACGTCACCGCAGGTCCTCAAGCGATGCCGGCATTCAGAGAGAAGCCTTCGGAAAGGTGAGTATAAACTTTATTTGTTATTTTATTCTTTTTTTACAGGTACAATGGTACCCAGGTCTGGATGAGAGTCTCCTCTCCTCCAGAACTGGGTACCATCCACACATAGAGACGCATAGAAGCCGCTTGTACAAATGTACAGTCGCGGTTTCTATGCGTTTCAATGCAAGTCAATGGCGGGAGTTCTGCTGCGCTTCCGCAAAATTAAATGACATGCTGCGGATTTTTGTACGCAGCATAAACGCTGCGGAAAAATCCGCAGCATGTGCATAGAACATGCGGAATCCCCTTGGGGACCATGGGGTGCAGATTACCTAGCGTTTCACAAGCGTTTACGCTGCGGAAATTCCGCAGCATAAACGCTTGAAAAACGCTAAGTGGGCAGCCAGCCTCAGGGGACTAGAATGCGGCTGCGATCCCTCTGTCTTCTGACAGATGCGGGGCGTACGGGTGCCGTCCTGCAAGCGCCGTACTCCCTGTGATCCTTTCTGTCGAACGAAGCCTACTCCCTGCTCCCCACCTGGGCCTCCTGACTTGGCCCTACTTATGGAGCAGATCTCCTGCTGAGACTCTGCCCCTGGACTGTTCTTCTGAACTGTCCCGAGCTGTTCTTCTGAACTGCTCCCTAGAACTGAACTTAACTCTGATCTCTTCAGATTTGGGCCTCACTGGCTAGGCCCGCCTCTGGAGCAGAGCTCCTGCAGAGCCTCTGCTCCTCTCACTCTCCTTCTCTAACTGATCTGTCTTACTAAGATGGCTTCCCATTTTATATCTACTGTGATGGTGCTCCCTCTAACTACTTACTCCACCCACACCCACTACTGGTTCCCCCTACCTCTGGGTTCCCCCCACTCCAGCCAGGGTCAGGGCTCAGCAGCTGCGCTCTGCATGTTGCCCCTCCAGCCGGCCTGGAGCAGTGTAGTGTTGGATGCAGGTGCTTGGGGTTCCGTGCAGCACTCCCACCTTACCTGAGAGAAGGGAGACACCACACCTCGGGTGAGGTGCAGTACCTCTGTGGCGACTGAACCCTCAGGGGCGCCAGACGAGCATGCTCACTACTGCTCGGTACTCGCCCGAACATCTCACTGCTCATCACAGTCTAACCTTCAGACAGGCAGAGTAGGGAGAGCTGCTGTATGAGGGACAGAATTGGCGGTGCAATAGTTAGGCATAGGTATTCCACACCAGTATACATATCCATCTGAACGAACAGTCCTTCTGATGACTAATCCAGCTGCATATATTCAGTGGTGATAGCTAGAGTTAGGCAGGCAGAGATTGTGAACACTATACAGCACAATAGTGTGATTTGCACATTATTATTATTATTATTATTATTATTATAGCGCCATTTATTCCATGGCGCTTTACATGTGAAAAAGGGGTAAACATAAAAAACAATTACAATGATCTTTAACAAAATGTGACGGCAACTGGTAGCGGAGGAGCGAGGACCCTGCCCGTGAGGGCTCAGTCTACAAAGGATGGGTGAGGATACAGTAGGTGAGGATAGAGCTGGTAGTGCAGCAGTATGGTGGAGCGGTGGTTACTGCAGGTTGTAGGCTTGTCAGAAGAGGTGGGTCTTCAGGCTCCTTTTGAAGGCGAGAGTTTGATATGTTGAGGTTGTGTCTGCTTCTGCTACTGCTACCTGTTACAGTTAACCATTGGACTAGATATCAAGGTTTTTTTTCTCTTAATCCTGATTATTTTCTTAAAAAGTAATAGACTCCAACATTTTACTGCTTTATTTGCTTTTTAACACTGTAGAATACAGCCAGATCTTTTCCATCATCAGACGTGATCCCAAATTACAGCCATTTGTAGCGACCATGGAAGATATTG
Source organism: Phyllobates terribilis (assembly GCF_046119375.1). NCBI lineage: Eukaryota > Metazoa > Chordata > Amphibia > Anura > Dendrobatidae > Phyllobates > Phyllobates terribilis. The sequence continues at coordinate 139,529,309 of NW_027362767.1, forward strand.
TCCTCTATTTACAGTTTGGCAGCAGTGTGTCAGTGAAGCTATTCACACGTGGTCGCTGCCAATAATAGTAAACTACAAGGCCGCTATATAAAACCGTGGGTGTCCGTCAGATGTATCACATATAACTGCAGTACAAATCAAGTCATTTGTAGCGATCGTGCAAAATATTATTCTCCATTTAAAATGGGAAAGGCGAGTGGCAAGGGACAGGGAAGTGGACGTGATGGTGCAAGCTGAAATTGTGCCACAACAAACACCCACATCTTGTCGCCCAACCTTCCTGTCCCAATTACTAGGGGACCGCAGCACACCACTATTGAACCCAGAGCAGTGTGAAAAGGTTGTTGGTTGGATAGCAGATAATGTTTCCAGTCACTTTGCCACCACCACCCTGTCTTCCACACGGTCAAGTCTCAGTAGCCATGAGTCTGGACCGCATATTCCTCACCATGATCCTCCTTCCTCCCTCCATGCCGAGTGCCCGGAGACAACTGATCCCACACTTGGACACTCCGAAGAGCTGTTCATTTTTCCATTTATAGATTTTGGCCTCTTACCCAGCCAGCTTCAAGCGGGGAAAGAGATTGCATGTAGCGATGCCCAAATATTTGAGCAGCCACGGTCACATGAAGGCGATGGTGGGAAAGTGCAAATACTGTCACAAGAGGTGGATGATGATGAGACACAGTTGCCAGAAAGTTAGATGGGGGACCAGGGTGCGGAAGTGGAAGATGAGGTGGTGGATGATGAAGTCACTGACCCAACCTGGCAAGGTGACATACACAGCGAGGACAGCAGCACACAGGGGGAGGGAGGTGTAGCACCACAACAGGCAGGAACAAGCAGTGTGGTGGCCATAGATATAAGGCAGGCAACCATTCCCTGGACACCAACACAATGGAAGTTGCCAGTACAACTGTTAGTTCTTCCAGAGTCTGGTTTGTTTTTAAAAGACTCTGCAAATAACCCCAAAAAGGCCATTTGCAACATCTGCCAGGCCAGCATAAGCAGGGGTAGCAAAACTAGCAGCCTGGCCACCACCAGCATGCTCAGGCACATGACAGCAAAGCACCCGACCAGGTGGGCCAAACACCAGGGTCCAGAAACAGTGTCTGTGGGTGACACCACTGCTTATTCCGCTGTTGTGAGTGCACGCCAATTCCCTGTCCATGGCGCAGGTGAAGATGCCTCCCGCCCTGCACCTGATTGCACACTCGCAAATACCACCATCAGCAACCACGTCCTTGTCCCAGCGCAGCACTCAGTTGTTCCTACCCTAGTCTTTGGAACGCAAGTGCAAATACACAGCCAACACCCCCCCCAGGCCACACTACTAAATTCACACATTTCGCAAATGCTTGCTCTCGAAATGATGCCTTTTAGGCTCATGGAGACTGAAGACTTCCGCAACCTGATGGCGGCAGCCGTCCCTCAGTACTCGGTCCCCAGTTGCCTCTATTTCCCCCAGTGTGCTGTCCCCGCATTACACAAGCAGCCAGGCATGGTCGTGTGTGACAATGGCCAGAACCTGGTGGCGGCTCTGAAGTAAAGCGAGCTCACATACATACCATGCCCTGCCCATGTGCTCAACCTAGTGGTTCAGTGGTTTTGCAAAGCCTACCCGGATCTTCCGGATCTGCATGTGAAAGTACCCTGCGTGTGTGCCCATTTTAGAAAGTCAGCTACAGCTTCCATCGTCCTTGCCGTGCTTCAGCAGCATTTGCAGCTTCCAGCTCACCGACTGGTGTGCGATGTCCCCACGCGTTGGAACTCAATGTTGCATATGTTGGGAAAGATTTGTGAGCAGCACAGGGCAGTTGTTGAGTACCAGCTTCAAAACGCCTGTCTGTATTCAAGTCAGCCTCCGCACATAAGAGCTCAGTAGTGGGTATGGATGTCAGACATCTGTGCCGTCCTCCAAAACTTTGAGGACTCCACCAAGATGGTGTGCGGTAATGACGCCATAATTAGCATCACCATCCCGCTTCTTTGTCTTCTGAAACGGTTGCTGCTCACAATTAAAGAGGAGGCATTGCAGGCGGAGCACGATGAGATGGAGTAAGGGACCATAAAGGGTGTTTCCACACAGCCCAGCCTCATCTCATCCCAATGTGGATTGAGTGACAATGAGGAAGAGGAGGAGGAGGAGCAAGAACAGTAGCTAGTTTTCTGCGCTATAGACAGTACTACCCACACAACTGTCATATCGTCTGTTCAGCGTGGATGGCCTGACGAGAGGGAGGAGGAGGATGAGAGCATGGTTAGTCGTCCTCTTGGTGAGGACACAGAAGTGTTGCCTGTTAACAGTCTGGCACACATGGCTAACTTTGTTACGCTGCCTTTCCCGTGACCCTCACGTTCTCCAAATTTTGGGTGACAGTCATTACTGGTTGGTGACACTTCTAGACCCACGCTACCAGGAGAACTTTCTATCTCTCATTCTTGTGGCGGACAGGTGTGCTAAAATGCTTCAGTACCAGAAAGCCCTTGTTGTTGATTTATTAAAAAAAATTCCCATCTGAAAACGCAGTTCGTTCGACAACCAAGGAGTACAGGCGAGAGAGACCCAAATAGTGTTCCCCTGTCTCTGCTGGATCGTGTCAAAGGTCTGGGAGAGTTTTCTCAGAACCTCCCATCGCACAGGCCCTGATGCGCGAGGTACTCTCACAAGGAGGGATAATTTTACGAACATGCTGAAGGAGTACCTTGCTGACTGTACCAACGTCCTTCGTGATTCCTCTGTGCCTTATAATTATTGGGTATCCAAGCTGGACAAGTGGCATGAACTGGCTCTCTACAACTTGGAGGTCCTGGCGTGCTCTGCCGTTAGCGTTTTCTCAGAGCTGATTTTCAGTGCTGTCGGGGGAATTATAACTGATAGGCGCATCCATCTGTCAACTGAAAATACTGACACGCTGACTCTTATTAAAATGAACAAGGACTGAATTGGGCCAGACTTCTCAACACCACCAAATGATAGCAGCAGAGCATAAACTCAAATCCAGTGTCTTTTTTTGGGAGGTCTAACTCTATTCCCATGCACATCTTCACACCCAGACATGGGTATACGCTTCCTGATTTTGTTTTATATTGTATGATATACAGTATGTTCATGTATACCCCACAGGGGTAAATGTTTTTCAGCCCATGCACTTAGTGCATGGGCATTACAAGTATAGGAGACCCGCTCCTTTATAATGGGAACATTTTTTTTAATGAGGCCCTCCTCTACATTTCTTCCAAGGGGCATTGGAGTGCGTCCAAATTTTTGGCAGCCCTTGCAGTCACTGCATACGCAATAACTGTATAGCAGAACCGCTCTTTTATAATATGAACATTTTGTTACTGAGGCCCTCCTCTGTGTCTTTTAAATTGGTATTGTGGTTTTTCCTAAATTTAGGCAGCCATTGCAGTCACTGCATACGCAATAACTGTATAGTAGAACCACTCCTTTATAATGGGAACATTTTGTTACTGAGGCACTCCCCTGTGTCTTTAAATTGGTATTGAGATTTTTCCTAAATTTAGGCAGCCGTTGCAGTCATTGCATATGCAATAACTGTATAGCAGAACTGCTCCTTTATAATGGGAACATTTTGTTACTGAGGCCCTCCTCTATGTCTTTTCAAAGGGGTACTGTGGTGCGTCCAAATTTTTGACATCCCTTGCAGTCACTGCATATGCATTAACAGTATAGGAGACCCGCTCTTTAATAATGGGAACAACAAAGCATTGCCGGCTGATGGCCCTCTAACAATAGTAAGGGCCGCCTGATGGCCCTATAAAAATAGGCTTTGAGACTTTCAGCGTCCCTCTTTTATAAATTAAACAGGATGTGTCTGATTATGTCTCACACACCACATGGCCAGATAAGGTAGTAAAATGTTAAAATGAAATTCACTGGTAAATGTTTTTTCATCATTGAAAGCAATACAAAAAGTCATCAAAACTGCTACGTGTGAACATAGCCCAAGGCGTGGTGGATCTTTTTTTTTTTCTTTTGGTTATTTATTTTGCTGTATATACAAGTCATTACTCTGGAAAGGATGTTCCTTAACATTTTTTCCCAGGAAAATCCATTTTGGTTTAGTTTATGTATGTTTTATTGTGAACTCGTAAAAGTAGCGTAATACTCTGACAACATGGTTGACAGCAGTAGCCTGGGAGTCAGACATGCTTCCAGTGGTCTCCCCCATGCTGTTCCCATGTAATTTCAGCAATTTTTAGGCTCTCTGCAGATCTCCGGTGGAGGGGGGGCCGTCGGAAAAATGATCGAATTTCCCATAGACTTGCATTGGACTCGTTGCTCGTTGCACCCGAGCATTCCAATGTGCTCATCCCGAGCAACGAGTACCCGAGCATTTTAGTGCTCGTGACACGCCCCTTGGGCCGTGGGGTACTCAGTGCCGGGCCGGTCGGTGCAGGGGATGTCACAGTGGCAGTGACCCGGTCCGTGACCCAGGGCGGTCAATAAAAGGGGATTATAGTTTTTATAGTTTAATGTTCGTGACGCCACCTGTGGTATGCAGCTATATGGAGCCGCCGCTGCGGTGCAGATCCTCTGGAGCTGATGGTGACGCAGCAGAGTTGGTTCAGCTCTCCACAAGCAGAGCTTAACTCCAGGGCAGGAAATGGTGATGTTATAGATGTTGCTGGGCAGTGTAGTGCAGGGGATGGAACAGATAATAACCAGTCCACAACTTAATGGCGGTTTCCTCTTATCTTTACTTGCGGTGGTTAGGCAGACTGGGGCACGGGTACTAGCTGGTAGTAGAGGTACGGGCGGCCTGAAAGAAAGTTGGGAATCCACCTCGCCAGGTGAAGTTGGAGGCCTTCCCTTTGCGCTAATCTCTTTGGCCCTGCTGCTTGTAGCTGTGCTGCGGCCCTCGTCCCTGAGTAAAACGTCTTTGTGCTCACCCGTATGGCAGGCAGCTCGGGCCTTCCTGGAGTGTCGCTCCCACGTGGCGGTGCTGGGCCCTATGTGCTGCTGAGCCTCCGGGCGTCTGATGGGGCCAGGAGACCTGCAGTCTCCTGCTCTCCGGTTTCTGCTGCTGGGCCTCCAGTGCCCCACAACCTCGGACTCCGGTGTCCGGTTCTTATACGCTCCTCTCTGGGGTGAGCTGCCGTGCAGCTCCACTCCCCAGGTCTTTCCTCTTCGCTCTCCTGACTTCAACTCCTCTCACTAACTCTAACTAACCCCGCCTCCAGATTCCAGTTGCTAAGGGGAGGAGCTCCCCTTGCTGGTCTGGAGCCAGGAAAGTGTTGCATGCTAGTATACCTGAATAGGGGACCCCTGCTTGCTTCCAGGCATGGCATCACCGCTTGTGAGGGAGGCAATGCCACTGTGGCAACCGGACCCCTGGGGTGCCACACTCGCTCATCACTAATAGTTAAATGAGGCCTTATTATGACTGTGTGAATGAGAGCTAAAATATATGTACACAATTATCTCTGAAATTTTATGTGGTCGGTGAATAATGGTCACAGAACCCCGGCTTTAATGATACTTAGAAGCCCCATCATTCCTGCATCTACCACATACAGGTGAATCTCACTAAATTAGAATATCATCAAAAAGTTAATTTATTTCAGTTCTTCAATACAAAAAGTGAAACTCCTATATTATATAGAGTCATTACACACAGAGTGATCTATTCCAAGTGTTTATTTATGTTAATGTTGATGATTATGGCTTACAGCCAATGAAAACACAAAAGTCATTAACTCAGTAAATTAGAATAATTAACAAAAAACACCTGCAAAAACACCTTCAAAGTCTTCCTACGATTTTAAAAAGGTCCCTTAGTCTGTTTCAGTAGGCTCCACAATCACGGGAAGACTGCTGACTTGACAGAGGTCCAGAAGGCAGTCATTGACACACTTCACAAGGTCCCAGAGTCTGGAGGAAGAGTGGAGAGGCCACAATCCAAGCTGCTTGAGGTCTAGTGTGAAGTTTCCACAATCAGTGATGGTTTGGGGAGCCATGTCATCTGCTGGTGTAGGTCCACTGTGTTTTATCAAGACCAAAATCAGCGCAGCCGTCTACCAGGAAATTTTAGAGCGCTTCATGCTTCCCATGTTTTTAACAACATTTTTCAAGCTGTTGTTATAAAGTATTCTAATTTACTGAGATAATGACTTTTTTGTTTTCATTGGCTGTAAGCCATAATCATCAACATTAACAGAAAAAGACACTTGAAATAGATCACTCTGTGTGTAATGACTCTATATAATATGAGTTTCACTGTTTGTATTGAAGAACTGAAATAAATTAACTTTTGATGATATTCTAATTTAGTGAGATGCACCTGAATAAGCGGCAGTTTTTTGTGATGACATTTAAAGATTTTATTGTTGAGTAAATTTTCTTTCCACATTCACAGCAAGAGATTTTATACAAATGCCAGAATTTATAGCACCTCACCCATATCTCATCTTTTTCTTCTTCCAGATTGGCTTTTAATGATCTACCAGACACTGCCTGCATCCAGTTGGCATCTGGAATACAGAATAACCGGTCTCTGAAGATACTTAACCTGACTAATAACCGTCTGTTTGGTCCTCACTTTATTCACCTGACAGAGGCTATGTGCAGTCCTAACTGCAGAATAGAAAAATTACTGTGAGTATAAGTGACATGTACAGGACAGAGAGGTGGGAGTATAAGAGACGTGTACAGGACGGAGACGTGCGAGTATAAGAGACGTGTACAGGACGGAGACGTGCGAGTATAAGAGACGTGTACAGGACGGAGACGTGCGAGTATAAGAGACGTGTACAGGACGGAGACGTGCGAGTATAAGAGACGTGTACAGGACGGAGACGTGCGAGTATAAGAGACGTGTACAGGACGGAGACGTGCGGGTATAAGACACGTGTACAGGACGGAGACGTGCGAGTATAAGAGACGTGTACAGGACGGAGACGTGCGAGTATAAGACACGTGTACAGGATGGAGACGTGCGAGTATAAGAGACGTGTACAGGACGGAAACGTGCGAGTATAAGAGACGTGTACAGGACGGAGACGTGCGAGTATAAGAGACGTGTACAGGATGGAGACGTGCGAGTATAAGTGACATGTACAGGACGGAGACGTGCGAGTATAAGAGAAGTGTACAGGACAGAGAGGTGCGAGTATAAGAGACGTGTACAGGATGGAGACGTGCGAGTATAAGAGACGTGTACAGGACGGAGACGTGCGAGTATAAGAGACGTGTACAGGACGGAGACGTGCGAGTATAAGAGACGTGTACAGGACGGAGACGTGCGAGTATAAGAGACGTGTACAGGACGGAGACGTGCGAGTATAAGTGACGTGTACAGGACGGAGACGTGCGAGTATAAGAGACGTGTACAGGACGGAGACGTGCGAGTATAAGACACGTGTACAGGATGGAGTCGTGCGAGTATAAGAGACGAGTACAGGATGGAGACGTGCGAGTATAAGAGACGTGTACAGGATGGAGACGTGCGAGTATAAGAGACGTGTACAGGACGGAGACGTGCGAGTATAAGAGACGTGTACAGGACGGAGACGTGCGAGTATAAGACACGTGTACAGGATGGAGACGTGCGAGTATAAGAGACGAGTACAGGATGGAGACGTGCGAGTATAAGAGACGTGTACAGGATGGAGACGTGCGAGTATAAGAGACGTGTACAGGATGGAGACGTGCGAGTATAAGAGACGTGTACAGGATGGAGACGTGCGAGTATAAGAGACGTGTACAGGACGGAGACGTGCGAGTATAAGAGACGTGTACAGGATGGAGACGTGCGAGTATAAGAGACGTGTACAGGACGGAGACGTGCGAGTATAAGAGACGTGTACAGGACGGAGACGTGCGAGTATAAGACACGTGTACAGGATGGAGTCGTGCGAGTATAAGAGACGAGTACAGGATGGAGACGTGCGAGTATAAGAGACGTGTACAGGACGGAGATGTGCGAGTATAAGAGAAGTGTACAGGAAGGAGACGTGTGAGTATAAGAGACGTGTACAGGACGGAGACGTGCGAGTATAAGAGACGTGTACAGGATGGAGACATGGGAGTATAAGAGACGAGTACAGGATGGAGACGTGTGAGTACAAGAGACGTGTACAGGATGGAGACGTGCGAGTATAAAAGACGTGTACAGGACGGAGACGTGTGAGTATAAGAGACGTGTACAGGATGGAGACGTGTGAGTATAAGAGATGTGTACAGGACGAAGACGTGCGGGTATAAGAGACGAGTACAGGATGGAGACGTGCGAGTATAAGAGACGAGTACAGGATGGAGACGTGTAAGTATAAGAGACGTGTACAGGATGGAGACGTGCGAGTAGAAGAGACGTGTACAGGACGGAGACGTGCGAGTATAAGAGACGTGTACAGGATGGAGACGTGCGAGTAGAAGAGACGTGTACAGGAGGGAGACGTGCGAGTATGAGAGACGTGTACAGGATGGAGACGTGAGAGTATAAGAGACGTGTACAGGACGGAGACGTGCGAGTATAAGAGACGTGTACAGGATGGAGACGTGCGAGTATAAGAGACGTGTACAGGACGGAGACGTGAGAGTATAAGAGACGAGTACAGGATGGAGACGTGAGAGTATAAGAGACGAGTACAGGATGGAGACGTGTGAGTATAAGAGACGAGTACAGGATGGAGACGTGCGAGTATAAGAGACGTGTACAGGATGGAGACGTGTTGGAATAATACATATTAATCTGTATGTGTATTGCAACAACTACTATGCTGTTTCATATGTTGTGCATATTGTGAGGTTGTTAACAAAGTTGTGTTTTAAAAAAAGAAAAAAACTCACACAGACAGGATGCCCCCTCCTTCTTTTCCTGTATTGATGTTACATGTCTTTGATTTCCTCATGCTGCAGTAACACCAGACTCCATGCTGTGCCTATGCTGGATATGAATAAACCTACATTCTGTGTTCTAAACTCTGGATGTCACGTGGATTAATCCTCTGCTAACAGGTTATGGGCCCAGATGTCCCAGATGTACCAGAGTCCCCAGAGTCACAGATCCCCAGAACAGAGAGGAAAGAAAAGAAAGAAAGACAGCAAACTGAGAAGAAGCAAAGATGGCCACCAGCAGCAGCTCCATGAAATTTACAGTGCCAAGTCTCACTAACCAGAATTATCAATCCTGGAAATTCAAAGTGAAAATGCTGCTGATAAGAGAAGGTACGTGGAAATACACACAGGAGCCTAAACCTGACCCAGTGCCACAGGAGTGGACAGAGATGGATCAGAAAGCACAAAATACCATATCACTCAGTATAGATGATGACCAGATTGTGCATGTGTGTAAATGTAATACTGCAAAGGAAATGTGGGAGCAGTTGCAAAAGGTACATGAGAGGATAAATTTAAGCAATAAGCTCTATCTCATGAGAAAGCTGTACCAGTCTAAGCTACAGAAAGGTCAGGATATGCAAGATTACATAAGAAGTGTTCTGGAAGTTGTAGAACGCCTGAGAGGCATTGGGGAAGATCTAAAGGACTTTCATGTGGCCACATTACTGCTTAGTGGCCTTCCAGAGAGCTATGATACGCTTGTAACCGCACTAGATGCGCGTCCAGATGATGAGCTTACACTGGAGTATGTCAGGGGGAAGCTCATAGATGAATATAAGCGAAAGGCTGAAGGTGTGAACAGTAGGAAATGTAACACAGAATCTGCTTTACAGACACAAAACCTAACTGATAACAGGAAGCACATAAAAGAAACACGTGAATGTTTTGTTTGCAAGAAATCAGGACATTTGAAAGCTGACTGCAGAGTCTGGAAAGCTAGAATGAATCAGCTGAAAAAGCAAAGCAGTCATCAAAGGGTTAAAAGTGCTGTATCTGGAGAAAATGATTCTGTGAATACTGAAACTGCATTTACTGTCAGTGCAAATACATCAAAGCATGCATGGTGTATAGACTCTGGAGCAACTAGTCACATGACTAATAACAGAGACTTCTTTTCTAAGCTTGACCAAAGTAAATCAGAGAAAGTGATTATGGCTAATAGTCAGTACATGGCTTCAGAAGGCATAGGAGATGGATATATTGATTGTCATATCTCACCAAAACAAAGCAGGAAGATCCCAGTAAAGGATGTGCTGTATGTGCCTAGTCTTGAAAGTAATCTACTATCTGTGAAGAAACTCACAAAACAAGGAAATGAAGTTACATTTAAGCATGATAGCTGCATCATCTCAAAGGAAGGTCACACACTAGCAGAGGGAAACATCACAGATGAACTTTATCAGCTGAAATGCAAAGAGTGTGTGTATACAGCGCAACAAGAAGAGCATAAAACTGTGTACATGTGTGGCATAGGCGTCTGGCACACAGAGACCCAGAAGCAATAAGAAAGTTAGTCCAAAAGCAACTAGCTGAGGATATTACAATTGATCTGTGTAACCAGACAATGAAGTGTACTAGCTGCATCAAAGGGAAAATGTCTAGGAAAGCTTTTCCTAAGAGAATTAGTACAACAACAGCACAGCCACTAGATTTAATACACACAGATGTCTGTGGTCCAATGAGCACTCTGACTCCAGGGAAGAAGAGATATTTTCTCACATTTATTGATGATCATTCAAGATATACAGTTGTCCACCTGCTTCACAGCAAGAAGGAAGTTCCAGAGAAACTTGAAATATACCTAGCTGAAGTATATAATAAATTTGGAAGAATGCCAAAGATTCTACGTGCAGATAATGGGACTGAATATACAGGTAATGAGACACAGAGCATTTTAAAGAAAAATGGAATCCTATTTCAGACCACTGTACCGTACAACCCAGAGCAAAATGGTGTCGCGGAAAGAAGGAACTGAACACTATGTGAAAGTGGAAGAAGCATGTTATTTGATGCAAATCTGCCCACAGCATATTGGGGTGAAGCAACCATGACAGCTTGCTATCTTCAGAACAGACTACCAGGTAAAGCTACAGAGAAAACTCCATTTGAGCAATGGAATAGCAGAAAGCCAAAACTACATCACATAAGGATATTCGGAAGTAAAGCATTTGTACATGTTCCCAAAGAAAAGCGAACTAAGTGGGAATCTCACGCTAAGGAAGGTATCCTGGTAGGCTACAGCGAAACCCAGAAAGGTTATAGGATTCTACACCCAGAAACAAACAAAATCACAATAAGTAGAGATGTAGTGATTGAACAGAACTTTGTATCACCTAAGTTTTGTGACATCACGCCAGTAGTCCAGCTGAAGTCACAATTACAAGACAGCAACAAAGAGGATGTAGAGGTCTGGCTGGATTCTTCAACTAATGAAGGAACAACAGAAAAATCAGGTGAATCTGAAATCAGGAGATCGTCAAGATCAAACAAAGGTATACCAGCTAAACGTCTATCCTACATTGTCAAGACACTACCTGAATCAGAGCCGCAGTCATGGGATGAAATGCAAGCACTACCTGTCCATGAAAGAACAAAGTGGATCGATGCCGCTAATGAGGAAATCAAATCGCTTCATCAACTCCAAACTTGGAAACTCACCAAGCTACCACAGGGCAAAAAGGCAAACAAGTGCAAGTGGGTCTTCAAAACCAAATATGACTCTGAAGGTAAAGTCCACAGATTCAAAGCAAGGTTGGTCGCAAAAGGATATTCTCAAAAGTATGGCGAAGATTACGATGCTACATTTGCTCCAGTCGCTAAACAGACCACATTCAGAGCTTTGTTAGCTGTAGCTGCTGTACAAAAGATGTATGTCAGATATTTGGATATAAAAACTGCCTTTTTAAATGGTGACATTGAGGAGGACTTATACATGACTCAACCTGAAGGTTATGTAAAAGGAGGTGAAGAGAATCTTGTTTGCAAACTACAAAAATCTCTCTATGGTCTTAAGCAATCAGCAAGAGCATGGAGCACCAAGATGAATAAAGTCTTGTTGGAAGAAGGATTTAAAAGAGGTCAAGCAGATCCGTGCTTATACACAAAATATACAGATGGAAAGTGGATGTATATTCTCTTATATGTGGACGACGTGATTGTTGCTCATCAAGACGACGCAGAAATTGGAAAAATGACTGAAATTCTGAATCAGCACTTTGAAACAAAAGACCTTGGAAGTGTGACATATTATTTAGGAATCCAAATCCAGAGAGAGGAAGATGGAAGTTTTCTTCTAAACCAAAGTGCAAAAATTAATTTGATTCGGAATCAGTTTAAAATGTCAGAGGCCAAAGGTATATCAACCCCAATGGAACCATCCTACCTGAAGCTGGAAGGAGAAGATGACCTGTTGCCTAACAATGAGAAATATCGTCAGGCAGTGGGGGCACTTCTATACATATCAACTATGACTCGACCGGATATCACAACAACAGTTGGAATCCTTTGCAGATATGTGGAAAAACCGCGCCAAAGAGACTGGAATGCTGTTAAGAGACTTCTCCGATATTTGAAAGAAACGCAAGATGTAAATTTAAAACTATCTGCAGCAGGAGATCTAGAACTTACCGGCTATGTAGATGCGGATTGGGCTGGTGATTCGCGTGATCGTAAATCCACAAGTGGATACTTGTTTAAAGTTGGAGAAAGTTCAATCTCCTGGTCTAGTAGGAAACAAGTGTCTGTTGCCTTGTCATCTACAGAAGCGGAGTATGTGTCCGCAGCCTATGCAAGCCAGGAGGTTGTTTGGCTAAGACAATTGATGGACGATCTTGGCAAACCGTCAACTCAGCCGACTGTAATTTATGAGGACAACCAAGGATGCATTAAACTTGCATGCAGTGAAAAGATCAGTGCTAGAACCAAGCACATTGACGTCAGACATCATCATCTACGTGATTTGATAGATCGTGGCATAATTCAGTTTGTCTATTGTGAAACTGATAAGATGGTAGCTGACATTATGACAAAGCCATTGCCACGAGCTAGGTTCCAAGAATTGAGAACCACAATGGTACTAAGAGGATAAGTAGTTGTTGAGTGGGGGTGTTGGAATAATACATATTAATCTGTATGTGTATTGCAGCAACTACTATGCTGTTTCATATGTTGTGCATATTGTGAGGTTGTTAACAAAGTTGTGTTTTAAAAAAAGAAAAAAACTCACACAGACAGGATGCCCCCTCCTTCTCTTCCTGTATTGATGTTACATGTCTTTGATTTCCTCATGCTGCAGTAACACCAGACTCCATGCTGTGCCTATGCTGGATATGAATAAACCTACATTCTGTGTTCTAAACTCTGGATGTCACGCGGATTAATCCTCTGCTAACAAGACGTGCGAGTAGAAGAGACGTGTTCAGGACGGAGACATGCGAGTAGAAGAGACGTGTACAGGACGGAGACGTGCGAGTATAAGAGACGTGTACAGGACGGAGACGTGCGAGTATAAGAGACATGTACAGGATGGAGATGTGCGAGTTTAAGAGACGTGTACAGGATGGAGACGTGCGAGTAGAAGAGACGTGTACAGGACGGAGACATGCGAGTAGAAGAGACGTGTACAGGACGGAGACGTGCGAGTAGAAGAGACGTGTACAGGACGGAGACATGCGAGTAGAAGAGACGTGTACAGGACGGAGACGTGCGAGTAGAAGAGACGTGTTCAGGACGGAGACATGCGAGTAGAAGAGACGTGTACAGGACGGAGACGTGCGAGTAGAAGAGACGTGTTCAGGACGGAGACATGCGAGTAGAAGAGACGTGTACAGGACGGAGACGTGCGAGTATAAGAGACGTGTACAGGATGGAGACGTGCGAGTATAAGAGACGTGTACAGGACGGAGACTTGTGAGTATAAGAGACGTGTACAGGACAGAGACGTGCGAGTATAAGGGACATGTACAGGACGGAGACATGCGAGTATAAGAGACGTGTACAGGACGGAGACATGCGAGTATAAGAGACATGTACAGGACGAAGACGTGCGAGTATAAGGGACATGTACAGGACGGAGACATGCGAGTATAAGAGACGTATACAGGATGGGGATGTGCGAGTATAAGAGATGTGTACAAGAGTTGACGTGTGAGTATAAGAGACGTGTACAGGATGGAGACGTGCGAGTAGAAGAGACGTGTACAGGATGGAGACGTGCGAGTATAAGAGACGTGTACAGGACGGAGACATGCGAGTATAAGAGACGTGTACAGGATGGAGACGTGCGAGTATAAGAGACGTGTACAGGACGGAGACGTGCGAGTATAAGAGACGTGTGCAGGACAGAGACGTGCGAGTATAAGAGACGTGTACAGGATGGAGACGTGCGAGTATAAGAGACATGTACAGGACGGAGACGTGCGAGTATAAGAGACGAGTACAGGATGGAGACGTGCGAGTAGAAGAGACGTGTACAGGACAGAGATGTGCGAGTATAAGAGACGTGTACAGGACGGAGACGTGCGAGTATAAGAGACGTGTACAGGATGGAGACGTGCGAGTATAAGAGACATGTACAGTACGGAGACGTGCGAGTATAAGAGACGTGTACAGGATGGAGACGTGCGAGTATAAGAGACGTGTACAGGACGGAGACGTGCGAGTATAAGAGACGTGTACAGGAAGGAGACGTGCGAGTATAAGGGACATGTACAGGACGGAGAAGAAAAAATGTGTGCATGAGATTTCTGGAATCTCATAGACTTTGCTGGTACTATAAAACGCAGCTGCAAATTTGCATAAGAAAAACGCATAAAAAAAAGCTGAAAAAAGCCAAGATGTGTGAACAAGCCTAAGACAAGTTATACATGGATTTATTATATTTTCTGCTCCGCACTGTTATGTCTATGAGATGATCTGCTGACTGCTCCTTGTTATGTGACGTCTTTACTAATGTCTGACTGTTTCGTCTTCTCTTCGCCTTAAAATATCAAATGGAGTCCAAAGTTGCAGCTTAAAAGGGGTATCCACATCTTTTAAGCCCATCAATATTATATCACTTGGGGTCTGACTCTTCGCACCCTCCCACCCCTCCGTCATTAGCTGTTTGAATTTTTCTCCCATAAAAATGTATGTATAGTGTGAAAAATTGCAGCAGATTCCACTATACGACCAAGTCATATGAATATACCCCAGAGTCACAACATGTGGTAGTGATTGAGCTCAGTCTGACATGACGTCTTCTACCCCCAGTGTTGTGGTAGATAATCCCTGTCTGCTCCATAATGGACATTTACGTCATAGTGAATATACATGACTTTTGGATATAGGACGGACCCCCACACCTTAAAACAACCAGAACTACAGTAAACCTCCACACTGGAATAAATAAACATAACACATTATTTTGTTGTCAAAATGGCCACAGCTTTATTTAAATCACAGGATTCAAACAATCATATTAGGAGTCAGATGAAGTGCTAGTACATTGGGATTCATCAGTACTGTGATATCACCAGCCATCTGACATACAACACCAGGACAGACGGCTATAAAGGGGTGGCACGCACTGGTTTGCCATTCAAGCAGAGCCAGTAAACTTTCAGGACACCAATGACCCTATTATCCTCACTCCTGTGCTTAACCACCGTATCCGTCCCAATTGATGTCACCATTATGACAAACTTCAGGCTGGCCACCAAAGCCGAGCCTCTTCACCACCATGAGGTTTTACATCCTGTATTAGTTAAAATTAGTCTACCTTAACTTGTCTGCAACTTGCACCTGACTCCTAAACCGCCACCAAAGAGGCCATTTGACACCTTAAATGGACTCGATCGCCATCAACCATGGCTAATAAAGCCATCAGCCAGTCCTACATGCTATGGAAAGACTGTGCATAAAAGTATCCCAATTCCAGAGCAACGACAGACTAATTAAACAATTGCTCTATTGGTTCATTTCAAAGAATAGTACCAACATATAATTGTAAATGGGGTGATGACAGGAAATGACCAAAATGTGGCACCACAACCACAGAAAGGTAGCGTATTATACATATTGCAAAAATAGCTCAGGCCTTTCCTAAGGGTATGTGCACACCATCAGCAATTGACGCGGCTTGGACGCAGTGGATGGATGTTACAGCATAAGTGGATGGGATTTGTAGAAATGACCACAGCATGTCAATTTCTCCTGCGGGTCCGCATGTGGGCTTTCCCCATAGACCTAACCTCTATGAGGACAGTCCGCATGTGGAAAAAAAAAATGGTGCCGCTCATTAGCATATTCAGCGGAAGCCGCCGGCGGCTTCTCCGCAGCATTGGGGCCGCAGCTGGCTCTAGATGGTGAGAACGTGACCTGACAATGATGGTGAACAAGCCATAACCCTAACAGGCTAATTAAAGTCTGAAACCTTGGTCAAAGTTATCTCAGCACACAAATCTCCAAGGGTGCCCAAACATTTGCATCTGCCCATTTTCCTTTTTGTAATTTTTAAAATGTAAAAAATTACAATATATATATTTTTAAAATACAAAGCAAATGTGTCATCTTGAACTTTAGGCCTTTTAGAGACCATTTCATCTTCAACTTGCTTAACTATTCACAATAACAACAGTCATTTTGACCAGGGGTGGCCAAACTTTTACATGCCACTGTATAGTGTGGAGAATAACCTGGACATACTGGATCTGTATACACGATAGGTATACAACACTGGGATGGAGCCTGTGTACAGATCACACATATACAGTTATAGTCAAAAGTGTTGGCACCCTTGATATTGTTCCAGAAAATGAAGTATTTCTCACAGAAAATTATTGCAATTACACATGTTTTGTTATAGTTCTGTTTACTTCCTTTGTGTGTATTTGAACAATACAAAAAAAACATAGGAAAAAAGGCAAATTGGACATCATTTCACACAAAACTCCAAAAATGGGCAGGACAAAGTTGTTGGCACCTTCAGCTTAATATTTGGTTGCACGCCCTTTGGAATAAATAATTGCAATCAATTGCTTCCTATAACCATCACCAAGTTTCTTACACCTCTCAACTGGAATTTTGGATCACTCTTCTTTTGCAAACTGCTCCAGGTCTCTCATATTTGAAGGGGCCTTCTCCCAACAGCAATTTTAAGATGTCTCCATAGTTGTTCAATGGGATTTAGATCTCAACTCATTGCTGGCCACTTCCATCCATTTCTGGGTGCTTCTTGAAGTATGTTTGGGGTCATTGTCCTGCTGGAAGACCCATGACCTAGGAATCAAACCCAGCTTTCTGACACTAGGCACTACATTGCGACCAAAAATTCTTTGATAATCTTCAGATTTCATGATGCCTTGCAAACAGTCACGGCACCCAGTGCCAGAGGCAGCAAAATAACTTCAAAACATCTTTGAACCTCCACCATATTTGACTGTTGGTACCGTGTTCTTTTCCTTGAAGGCCTCATTCCATTTTCGGTAAACAGTAGAATGATGTGCTTTACTAAAAAGCTCTATCTTGGACTCATCTGTCCACAAGACACTTTCCCAGAAGGATTTTGGCTTACTCACATACATTTTGGCAAACTGTAGTGTAGCTGTTTTATGTCTCTGTGTCAGCAGTGTGGTCCTCCTGGGTCTTCTGCCATAGCATTTCATTTCATTCATATGGCGACAGATAGTCAACACTGATGCACCCTGAGCCTGCAGGACATCTTGAATTTCTTTGGAATGTGATTGGGGCTGCTTATCCGCCATCCAGATTATCCTGCGTTGCAACATTTCATCAATTTTTCTCTGCCGTCCTGTTAGAACTCTCCTGTTAGGTTTTTTCTATTATGCTGGTCACATGACCGTTTTTGCCTATTTAATCCTGCTCCGCCCTTCTGGCCTTGCTGGACTTCATTGTAATTTCTACTCTTAAGCTAGCCAGGTGCTTTGTTACCTTTCTCATTTAGTTTAGCTAGGTCTTTTGACCTCTATGTTCTATGTTGTTTGTTTGTCTTTTTACTGCTACAATTTCTGCTAGGAGGTGTCCATCTTTCTCCCAGTCCCTAGTTCTTGTTGGGATCCCTCCCTCACATCTATAGGTCTTCGTTCAGACTAGCTGAGGACTTTAGCGATCTGATCGCAGGATCAGGTTCCCCGTTACATCGTAGGGATCTAGCTTAGTTCTATTGTAGGGACAGATCTCCTGTCTTTCCTTAGTGCTTGTAGCAGATCATAACAGTAAGTCCAGCCCAAAAAATTTCTCTAAGGAAAGACCTCCAGTTTCCATCATGGTGTCGGTTCAGGATTTGGCTCAACGCCTGCAGGGACTCTTTCTGGAGGTGGCCGAGCTCCAACAATACGTGAGTAGCTGTTCTGGAGCGCATTTTGTGGAGCCAAAGGTACGATTGCCTGATTTATTTTTTGGTGAACAACAAGATTTTTTTTCCTTTACAAATGCTTGTTTATTGTATTTTCGTTTGAGACCAGATCCTCTGGTGATGAATCACAGCGCATAGGGTTCATAATGTCACTTTTGCGCAAAGAACCTCAGGGATGGGCCTTTTCTCTCCAACCTAGTGATCCGTGCTTTAGATCAGTGGATAGTTTTTTTTCTGCTTTGGGGTTGTTGTATGATGATCCTGATCGTGTCTCATCAGCTGAGACGGAATTGAGACATTTGAGGCAGGGATCAGGTAATGTGGAAAATTATTGTACTCACTTCCGTCGGTGGTCTGCTCATGTGGGGTGGAACGATTCTGCTCTGAAAAGTTTGTTTCTTGCTCGGCTAGGTGAAAGGGTTAAGGATCTGCTGATTGCTTATCCCACACCTGGAAACTTGCAGGAGGCAATGCAATTAGCTATACGGGTGGACAGGAGACTGCGTGAAAGGGGTAATGAGAGTAAATCCTCTGCCATGTCAGCTCCGAGTTTTGAGAGGGTCTGTACTGACACTGGAGAGCCGATGGAGATTGGTGCGATGTCACCCCGCTCTCAGGAAAAAGACCGCAGGTTTTCTGAAGGTTTGTGCTGTTATTGCGGCAAGTCTGACCATTTCATTAAGAACTGTGTGCTTCGTATGAACAAAGAAAAAAAAAAGGCCAGTTACGCCCGTATAGCCTGTTTAAACACTAAGGGTGTATTTCTTTCTGCTACTACCGCAGCTCAGGAAGAATTAATTGAATTTCGGGTATTTGTGGATTGTGGTTCAACTCTGAATGTGATTGATGGGGGATTCTTGGAAAAACTTAATTTAAAACCCAAACCTTTGTCATCCCCTATTGCCGTGGTTTCTGTCGATGGCTCTCCCTTGAAATGTGTTACTCACAAGGTTTATGAATTTCCCCTCACTATTAATGGTATTCACCAAGAAAATTTGGATTTGGTGGTATTAAATAATTTGCCTTCTCCAGTAGTTTTGGGGTTGCCCTGGTTAAAATTGCACAATCCTGTACTGGATTGGTCTACCAATGAAATTAAGTCCTGGAGCCCTAAGTGTTATGACAAGTGTTGTAACGGGCGCATTGCTGCTGTGGATAAAGGGGAATTGCCTGTACCTATTCAGGATTTTTGGAAAGTTTTTTCTGAGGAGGAGTCGCAAATTTTGCCTCCCCATAGAGACTATGATTGTACCATTGAATTTGTCCCTGGAGCGACTCTTCCTAAAAGTCGTTTATTTAATCTGATAAATTCCTGAGAGAAAGGCTTGGAGGAATACATACAGATGAGCTAGGCCGCCGGTCATATCAGACCCTCTAAGTCACCTGTGGCTGTTGGATTTTTTTTTGTTAAAAAAAAGGACGGCGGTTTACGTCCTTGTTTGGACTTTCGCGAGATTAATAAAATTACTGTACGCAATCCCTACCCACTGCCATTGATTCCTGATTTGTTTAACCAGTTAGTGGGGGCCAAGTGGTTCTCTAAAATTGATCTCCGGGGGGCATACAATTTGTTGCGCATGAAGGAGGGTGATGAATGGAAGACTGCTTTTAACACTCCTGTGGGTCATTTTGAGAATTTGGTTATGCCTTTTGGTCTTACCAATGCACCAGCATTTTTTCAGAATCTTATTAATGACATCCTTAGACCTTTGATCGGCAAAAATGCGGTTGTGTATTTGGATGACATTTTGATTTATTCGCCTGATCTGGAGTCTCGTTGGCGGAGCGTACGTGAGGTATTGCAGTTATTGATTGACAATTCGCTTTTTGCTAAGCTGGAGAAATGTGAGTTCGCTGTACAGAGAATTAGTTTTTTGGGCTACATTATCTCCAGCGAGGGCTTTGAGATGGACCCGGTTAAAGTTCAAGCTGTGCAGGAATGGCCTAGGCCTATTGGTTTGAAATCGATACAGAGGTTTTTGGGTTTCGCCAATTATTACAGAAAATTCATTAAAAATGTTTCTATTATTGTTAAACCACTGACCGATCTCACCAGGAGAGGTGCTGATGCGGTTCAGTGGACTACTGAGGCCATTGAAGCTTTTGTGTTTCTAAAGGAGAGGTTCACCTCTGCTCCCATCCTTATGCAGCCTGATGTGACTAAGCCGTTTTTGGTTGAGGTTGATGCTTCCTCTGTGGGGGTCGGTGCGGTGTTGTCTCAGGAAAACAAGGATGGAGTACATCCCTGTGCCTTTTTTTCAAAAAAAATTTCTGAGACTGAACTTAATTATGATATTGGTAATCGGGAATTGCTGGCTATTAAACTCGCATTTGAACACTGGCATCATCTCTTGGAAGGTGCTGATTTTCCCATTCAGGTTTTCACTGATCATAAAAATCTGATCTATCTTGATGCTGCCAAGCGCTTGAATGCCCGTCAGGCTAGGTGAGCACTTTTTTTTTCGCGGTTTAATTTTTCCGTTACTTACATCCTGGGTACCAAGAATGTTAAAGCGGATGCTTTGTCTCGCAGCTTTTCTCCCATGGTCGGTGCTGAGGAGGAGGAGAGCATTTTACAAGAAGGTGTTGTGATTGCTGCATTGGACTCCGTTTTGGAGGATGAGATTCTTAAAGCTCAGGAGAATGCCCCAACTAACACTCCTCATGGGAGGTTGTTTGTGCCTAGGACCTTTAGGAGAGATTCGTTTGTTGAGTGTCATGAGTCTCGGTTGGCAGGTCATCCTGGAATTTCTGAGACCAAGAGACTTGTGGGTCGCAGTTTTTGGTGACCGGGATGGCAGAAGGAGGTCATTAAGTGGGTGCGTCAATGTACTGTGTGTGCTAGATCTAAGTCTTCACATACTCCTGCTGCGGGGTTGCTTTGCCCTCTGGAGGTTCCTAGTGCACCTTGGACACATCTGGCTATGGAGTTTATTACTGACCTTCCCCCCTCTGAGGGTTTCACGGTCATCTGAGTGGTCGTGGACCGTTTTAGCAAGATGTGTCACTTGGTTCCCTTCATCAAACTGCCCTGCGCTAAGACACTCGCTAAGGCCTTTGTCAAGGAGATTCAGTGAATATGAATAGCGGTACCAGAGCGCCAATAACAGGGCAAAAATATTAAAAGGACTGATTTATTAATACACACACAATGCGTTTCGGTGGACACAGCCACCTTCATCAGGTGTGACAAGCAGCAAACAATTGATCCTTATATACATTTGACTAGGTATACAATTACTTAAAAGGGGCGGGGCCAGATACAGAGTAATACCTCTATATTAACCCCTTGAGTTCATATATGCTCAATAGAGTAAAAAGGATTGTTATAAAATAATGCCTAATGAAGCATATAGGGTTCTTATAAAAAGGATTCGCTGTAAAAAAAAAAAAAAAACTTGTGAATCCTATAATCTTAATACTTCATAGGATATATTGTCATCTACCACCCTATATTTTAGATTATATAAAAAAATAATAATAATAATTTTTACATACAACATAAAACAATGCATAAATATAAAGTATAAAATTACAATCAGTTTCTATCATTGTAATTAGGAAAAGTAGACGAAGAAAGGAAAGAGAAAAAAAAGAGAAAAAAAAAAAAGAGAAAAAAAAAAAAAAATCCCAAAAAAAAAATAAAAATAAAAAAAAATAAAAATTTTTTTTTTCTTTTTTTCTTTTTTTTCTTTTTTCTTTTTTTCTCCTTTTTTTAAATCTCTTCTCCCTTCTCTCTCTCTCCTCCCTCCTCCCCTCCCTCTCTCCTTTCCCCTCTTCCCTCCTTCTCTCTCTCCTCCCCCCTCCTCCTCCATATAAAAGATATATATAATAAATTTGCTAAAATATGAAAACAATTATTTAAAAAGTTGTCTTCTCTATATTAAGGTTCAAACCTTCAGGAGACAAGGTTCCCATTTTGAAAATCCAATAATTTTCACGTGTAATGAGACGATTTAGTCTATCAGGGTGTGTATCAACTATATGATCAATGATAGTTAGTTTTAGGTTATTAGGATTTTTTTGATGTTCTTTTAAGAAATGATTAGAAACACTATGTAGGGGAAAGCCGTTTCTAATATTTTGGCGATGTTTATTTAATCTGGAGTGCATTTCCTGGATAGTGCGGCCAATGTATTGCAGGCCGCAGGTGCACTGGAGCAGATAGATCACATATGAGGACTGACATGTAAGTCTAAAGCGAATGGGATATATCTCTCCAGTGACCGCAGAGACGAATGTTTTGGCTCCATTATCAATGGATTGACAGCATAAGCATTTAGGGACATTACATTTATAACATCCATTATTGCTAATAGGAGCTGAATGGTTCGGTCTTCTACCAATTGTTGTATTGCTGGGGGCTATATAGTTTCCTAGATTTTTACTCCTCCGATATATGACATGAGGAAATTCCGGTAAATGACCAGTTAATATTGGATCATTACTTAAAATGAACCAGTATTTTTTTAATAAACTGGATAACACTTGCGTAGGTTTACCATAAGTAGTAATCAGATTTAAACTGAAATCGTTGTTTGGCTCTTGGCTGGTATTCTTAGATTTATTGATACACAGGTTCTGTGATAGGGATCTAGTTTTGGAGAAAGCATCCTCTAATAATTTCCGGGGGTATCCCTTAGCTCTAAAACGTTTTTGTAAAACCTTAGATTCCAGAAAAAACTCCGAATCATGTATACAATTTTTTCTGACACGCCAATATTGACCATATGGAATATTTCTAATCCAGCTGGGTAGATGGCCACTGTCAAATTCAAGATAGCTATTTACATCCACTTCCTTAAAGTGGGTAGATGTGGATATTTTACCCGAATTGTCTATATTTATCTGAAGGTCAAGATATTGAATATTACTCTCAGATATGGTAGAGGTAAAGGAAAGACCCCAGTCGTTAGAGTTTAATTCATCAATAAATTTGGCAGCCTCCACAGTATTTCCCCTCCATATGATAAATAAGTCATCTATAAAGCGGCGGTACATAACGATGGGTTTATCGGCGCCGAGGGATTGCGCGATGTGGACAGACTCGAATGCCCCCATATATAGATTTGCATAACTGGGGGCAAACCTCGTCCCCATCGCGCAGCCCCTCAGCTGCCGATACATCACCCCCTCAAAAGAGAATACATTGTTCTCAAGAATGAAAGTTATACCCCTCAATAAAAAAATTTTTTGAGGATCTTGTAAGTTAGGGTCCTCATCTAGGAATATTTTAATTGCCTGTAAACCCAATACATGTGTGATATTGGAATAAAGAGAGCTTATATCGAGTGTAATAAGAAGACAGCCTGGAAGAGGGGGTAATTCTCTCAATAGTCTAATTAAATGTGTGGAATCCTTTAAATGAGAATCTAGGGATAAAACGTACATCTGTAAAAAAAGATCAATATAGTGGGATAAGTTGGATGTGATAGAATTAATACCAGAAATAATAGGACGTCCAGGGGGATTAAATTTATCTTTATGAATTTTGGGTAAAAAATAAAAATAAGGGACTTTGAATTTTTTAATGTCTAAAAAGGATTTTTCTTTTTTATTGAGGAAGCCAGCTGTAGAGGCCCCTGCTACAAGTCCTTTGTACTCCAAAAAAATGGTTACAGATGGGTCTGCTTCTAATTTCACGTAGTAGTTTGAGTCGTCTAAGATTCTGAGGCCCTCCTTGATGTACCAGCCTCTGTTCATTATCACAGTCCCCCCTCCCTTATCTGCTCTCTTTATAATTATTTCTTTATTATCCTGAAGGGTTTTTAATGCACATTTCTCCTGGTAGCTCAAGTTGTTCACTTTTTTTTAAATTGGGGGGAATGTCCTAAGGTCCCTCAAAATTAATTGTTGGAAAGTTTCAAGGTGTGAACCTTTGTGATGTAATGGATAGAAATTATTTTTCCCCTTCACATTTTATATTTTTTTGGGGAGGATTTTTTTTTTGGAAATTTTTTTTTTTTTTTTTTTCTCTTTTTTTTCTCTTTCCTTTCTTCGTCTACTTTTCCTAATTACAATGATAGAAACTGATTGTAATTTTATACTTTATATTTATGCATTGTTTTATGTTGTATGTAACAATTATTATTATTATTTTTTTATATAATCTAAAATATAGGGTGGTAGATGACAATATATCCTATGAAGTATTAAGATTATAGGATTCACAAGTTTGTTTTTTTTTTTTTACAGCGAATCCTTTTTATAAGAACCCTATATGCTTCATTAGGCATTATTTTATAACAATCCTTTTTACTCTATTGAGCATATATGAACTCAAGGGGTTAATATAGAGGTATTACTCTGTATCTGGCCCCGCCCCTTTTAAGTAATTGTATACCTAGTCAAATGTATATAAGGATCAATTGTTTGCTGCTTGTCACACCTGATGAAGGTGGCTGTGTCCACCGAAACGCATTGTGTGTGTATTAATAAATCAGTCCTTTTAATATTTTTGCCCTGTTATTGGCGCTCTGGTACCGCTATTCATATTCACTGATTGTCCTTTTCCCCCTGTTGGGGTGCGGTAGAGCTGCCTTTAATCTATTGTTTTTTCACCTGTGGGAGCAATTTAATTAAAATTACTACCCTGGTTTTCCAAGCTGCGCTGCCTTAACCCCTCCGGAACGCTGCCGGGGGTGTTGGTGAAGCTGGGCGTCTATCTCGGCATTACATGCTACTAACCTGACCACGTGATATACCACCAAGAGATCAGGATCTGTGAACGCCGCTGGAAATAGATGACAGCCACCAACTGAGCGGAGCTTGTGGAGCTTTACACTGGGGTTGTGCAGAGGTGCACAACTTCATAAGGTTAGTAGCCATCCCCACACCCCTCTACAAATTGCAATACTGAGTCACCCATTGCGCCTTGTTCTCTCCTCTCTTTACATATTTTGTCAAGGAGATTGTCAGACTCCATGGTGTTCCTACTGACATTGTTTCTGATAGGGGACCTCAGTTCGTGGCTCGTTTTTGGCATGCCTTTTGTGACAGGTTGGGAGTTCATTTGTCATTTTCATCTGGATATCATCCTGAGTCTAATGGCCAGACAGAAAGGAAAAACCAGGATGTTGAGCAGTTCTTGCGTTGTTTTGTGGCAGACAATCAAGAGGGGTGGTCTGAGTTTCTGCCGCTTGCTGAATTTGCTCTTAACAACCATACATCCTCTTCTGCTGGGTGTTCGCCTTTTTTTCGTTGTTCTGGGAGACATCCGTCTTTTGGGTCATTCTCCAAATTGATATCGGCTGTGCCTGAGGAGGAGAGTTTTTCCGGTGATTTGGAAAGAGTTTGGACGGATGTGCGTGGTAATCTTCAGGAGGCTAACAAAAATCTAAGAGGTACTTTGATAGGAAACGGCAAGAGGTTTTGTTTACGGTTGGTGACATGGTTTGATTGTCCTCTAAGAATCTGCGGTTGAGGATTCCTTCTAAAAAATTGGGTCCCAAGTTTGTAGGGCCCTTTAAGGTGCTTCAGGTAGTTAACCAATCTGCTGTTAGGTTGGAGGTTCCTACCTCCTGGAAGATTAATCCGGTGTTTCATGTTTCTCTATTGAAAAAAGCTTATGTATCAGATAGAGACGCCACTGCCACTGCTCCTCCTGTGGTGGAGGACGGGGAATATGAAATTTCCCGCATCCTTAATTCGAGACGGTATAGAGGGAGTTTGCAGTATCTCGTCGCTTGGAAGGGTTTCGGTCCTGAGGATAGCTCATGGGTGAGGGCAGATGATGTTTCTGCTTCCAGACTTGTCAGAGCGTTTCACAAGAGGTTTCCTGATAAGCCTGGGCCTAGGGGATCCGGAGGATCCTCATAGAAGAGGGGGTACTGTTAGAACTCTCCTGTTAGGTTTTTTCTATTATGCTGGTCACATGACCGTTTTTGCCTATTTAATCCTGCTCCGCCCTTCTGACCTTGCTGGACTTCATTGTAATTTCTACTCTTAAGCTAGCCAGGTGCTTTGTTACCTTTCTCAGTTAGTTTAACTAGGTATTTTGACCTCTATGTTCTATGTTGTTTGTTTGTCTTTTTACTGCTACAATTTCTGCTAGGAGGTGTCCATCTTTCTCCCAGTCCCTAGTTCTTGTAGGGATCCCTCCCTCACATCTATAGGTCTTCGTTCAGACTAGCTGAGGATTTTAGCGGGTCTGATCGCAGGATCAGGTTCCCCTTTACATCGTAGGGATCTAGTTTAGTTCTATTGTAGGGACAGATCTCCTGTCTTTCCTTAGTGCTTGTAGCAGATCATAACACGTTGACGTCCAGACAGATTAGCTACAGTGCCATGGATTGTAAACTTCTTGATTATCTTGTGCACTGTGGACAAAGGAACATCAAGATCTCTGGACATGGACTTGTAACCATGAGATTGTTGATATTTTTCAACAATTTTGGTTCTCAAGTCCTCAGACAGTTCTCTTCTCCTCTTTCGCCTAAATTAGCACACAAAGACGCACAATGCAAAGATTGAGTCAACTTTTTATCTGATTTCAGGTGTGATTTTCATATTCCCCACACCCGTTACTTGCCACAGGCAAACTTATTTACCCACAATTTTGGATAGGTGTCAGCAATTTTATCTGCATCGATACTGGGTAAACAAATGGGTTGATTCTGCACTGCCATAGGAAAAAATATGACGGATGCCAATCTAATTGTAAATGGTTTAATCGTCAACGCGTTTCGAAGCATATAGCTTCTTCATCAGGACAACCATGATCATGGTTGTCCTGATGAAGAAGATATGCTTCGAAATGCATGGTTGTCCTGATGAAGAAGCTACTATATGCTTCGAAATGCGATGACAATTAAACCATTTACAATTAGATTTGCATCCATCATTCTTCTTCCCATGGCAGAGCAGAATCAACCCACTTGTTTTCCAGTATCGATGCTTTCATCTCCTCCTGGGTCTGCAGCAGCCTTAAGCATTTTTCAGTGGTTGTGTGTACACAACCCAAACAAGGTGAGTGCAATTGTGCTATCTCGTCCATATATATTTCCCAGATAAGACCCTATCTGCGCTTTATCTCCTTCCAGTTTCTTTCTCTTGAACAATTTTGTCTGCTCCATTTTTGGGGTTTTGTGTGAAATGATGTTCAATCTGCCTTTTATCTGTTTTTTTTTTGTGTTGTTCCAATACACAGAAAGGAAATAAACATGTGTATAACAAAACATGGCTAATTGCAATAATTTTCTGGAACAATTTAGAGGGTGCCAATACTCTTGGCCATGACTATATAATGAGGAGAATAACCTGGATACACAGGATCTGTATACATGATCAGTATACAGCACAAGGATGGAGCCTGTACTCAGATCACACACATATACAGTGAGGAGTTATAACCTGGATATACTGGATCTGTACACATGATCAGTATATAGCAGAGATGGTCACATACAGATCACATATATACTGCAGAGACTAACCTGGATACACAGGATATGTTTACATGATAAGTATATAGCACAGAGATGGAGCCTATACTCAGATCACACATACATACTGAGGAGAATAACCTGGATAGACAAGATCTGTATACATGATCAGTATATTGCACAGAGTTGGAACCTGTACACAGATCAAATATATATAGTAAGGAGTGATAATCTGGATATACTGGATCAGTGTACATGATCAGTATGCAGCACAGGGATGGAGCCTGTAATCAGATCACACATATATAGTGAGGAGAATTGTTACGCACGTGGTTGTGGAACCACTATGCTACAGTTTGGGAAGAGCCTGATAACTAATCGACCACTTGGTTCTTCACTAGAACCCCTGAGAGCGTGGTTAGTCTTGGACCCAAGTGGACACCAGGTACCACTCCAGGACAGGCCCCGGAGCTGCAGCAACTGACTCCCTAAGGGATGTACTGGAGCAGGTATGGACTCGGAGCATCAGGACGGCCAGGGACTGGATAGCAAGGGGTTGGATACTGCACGGCTGGTAGACAGGACGGGAACTGGAACACAGGAACAGACGGGACAGGCTAGACGAACACAAGACAGACAGGTGCAGGATCACAGGAGTCGGTCAGACTGGACGTATCAGGAAGACTGTAACTGGTGCGGATCAGGTGGGTCAGGTTCAGGACTAGGTATTGGCAGGACAGTAACAGGTACAGGTACAGATAGGACAGACATTGTCAGATTCGGGGAGCACAGGAATAGGGGCCTTACAACTGAGTAGCAGGGAAACACACTAATCAATAATGTTGCTAAGGCACCTCCCACTTGGGGAAGGTGCCTTAAATACCTAATGCCTCTCAGCCATTGGCTGGGGACATTTTCAGAAATGTGCATTGCCCCAAAGAAGAAGGGAGCACGCGCGCCCTAAGCATTCTCCCAGGAGACCTGCATGCTGTGCGCAGGCCCGGAGAGGAGACAGAGGGGATAAAAGCAGTAAGAGGAGGGGGAAAGGGACTCATGCAGAGGCGCTGTTCTAACAGGATCAGTCTATAGTACAGAGTTGGAGCCTGTATATAGATCACACATATATAGTAAGGAGTGATAACCTGGATATAGTGGATCTGTATACATGATCAGTATACAGCACAGGGATGGAGCCTGTACCCAGATCACACATATAAAGAAAGGAGTGATAATCTGGATAGACAAGATCTGTATACATGATCAGTATATAGCACAAGGATGGAGCCTATACACAGATCACACATATATAGTGAGGAGAATAACCTGGATACAGAAGATCTATATACATGATCAGTATACAGAACAGGGATGGAGCCTGTACACAGATCACACATATATAGAGTGGATAATAACCTTGATAGATCGGATCTGTATACATGATAAGTATATAGCACAAGGTTGGAGCCTGTACAGAGATCATATACAGTGCCTACAAGTAGTATTCAACCCCCTGCAGATTTAGCTGGTTGACACATGCGGAATTAACTTGGCATTGTGACATTTGTACTGTAGATCAGCCTGGAAGTGGGAAATGCACTGCAGCAAATTTTTTTTTTTTTTTTTAAAACGTAAAAAGTTAATTCAGAGTGTCATTTATTATTCAACCCCTCAAACCACAAGAATTCTGTTTGGTCCCCCTAAAGTATTAAGAAGTAGTTCAGGCACCAAGAATAATGAGCTTCACATGTGTGGATTAAAGATCTCTTTTGCCAGCCTTTTCTGACTATTTAAGACCCTCCCCAAACTTGTGAACAGCACTCAGACATGGTCAACATGGGAAAGACAAAGGAGCATTCCAAGGCCATCAGAGACAAGATCGTGGAGGGTCACAAGGCTGGCAAGGGGTACAAAACCCTTTCCAAGGAGTTGGGCCTACCTGTCTCTACTGTTGGGAGCATCATCCGTAAGTGGAAGGCTTATGGAACTACTGTTAGCCTTCCACGGCCAGGACAGCCTTTGAAAGTGTCCTCCCGTGCCGAGGCCAGGCTTGTCCGAAGAGTCAAGGCTAACCCAAGGACAACAAGGAAGGAGCTCCGGGAAGATCTCATGGCAGTGGGGACATTGGTTTCAGGCAATACCATAAGTAACGTACTCCACCGCAATGGTCTCCGTTCCAGACGAGCCCGTAAGGTACCTTTACTTTCAAAGCGTCATGTCAAGGCTCGTCTACAGTTTGCTCATGATCACTTGGAGGACTCTGAGACAAACTGGTTCAAGGTTCTATGGTCTGATGAGACCATACACGTGACGTTTGGAGACTGGATGGCACTGCATACGACCCCAAGAATACCATCCCTACAGTAAAGCATGGTGGTGGCAGCACCATGCTGTGGGGCTGTTTCTCTGCCAAGGGGCCTGGCCATCTGGTCCGCATCCATGGGAAGATGGATAGCACGGCCTACCTGGAGATTTTGGCCAAGAACCTCCGCACCTCCATCAAGGATCTTAAGATGGGTCGTAATTTCATCTTCCAACAAGACAACGACCCAAAGCACACAGCCAAGAAAACCAAGGCCTGATTCAATAGGGAAAAAGTCAAGGTGTTGGAGTGGCCTAGTCAGTCTCCTGACCTTAACCCAATTGAAAACTTGTGGAAGGAGCTCAAGAATAAAGTCCACATGAGACACCCAAAGAACCTAGATAACTTGGAGAAGATCTGCATGGAGGAGTGGGCCAAGATAACTCCACAGACCTGTGCCGGCCTGATCAGGTCTTATAAAAGACGATTATTAGCTGTAATTGCAAACAAGGGTTATTCCACAAAATATTAAACATAGGGGTTGTATAATAATTGACCCACACTTTTATGTTTAAAATTTAATAAAATTCAACTGAGCAACATAACTTTTTGGTTTGTAAGATTTATGCTTCTGTTCATAAAACCTACTCTTGTTTGCATTTTGAAGGCTCTAACTTATATACATCTTATCAAACCAGCTAAATCTACAGGGGGTTGAATACTACTTGTAGGCACTGTATATATAGTAAGAAATGATAAGTATACAGATCACACATATATAGTGAGGAGAATACCCAGGATCTGTAGACACAGCATGATCTATACAGCACAGGGATGAGGTCACATACAGGTCACCAGACTCCCTACATGGGAAGAGGGACTAAAGGGCCCACAGCAGGGTCAGTATACACTGCACTGACATGAAGTGCAGCCTCTGCTCATCATACATATACCATCCCCCGGCACCTCCTCTGTCACTGGTGTCCCTAGTACAGGTAACATGTGATATATCAGCCATGTCTGCAGTGAGGTCACACAGGAGCTGCATCTGCAGTGTGTGAGGTGAGTTGCAGTAGACACATGAGGGAACATGGTGACTCATGAATTTCTGTGGTAATATTCATCAGATATATGATGTAGGAGCTGATACTACACTAGTACATGATGTCTGAGGTGAATGTGGTCACATCATCTGTAATGTGAGATAACCCCAGTATTATACTCCCTGACCATGCAGACATGTTTCCTCCAGTTCATCCATTGAGAGAAAGAGGGAGAGAGAGATAAGACAGAGAGTAACATCCTCTTTATAAGCCCCCTCCTCACAGTAAGACACCAGGCACAGACAATACTGCACTCCTTCCTCTTACAGCAGAGTCACTCTTGCTTCAAGCACCATTCCTGTCGCCCCCTTCACTGTTTTCCAGCATCACTCCGGTCCGTCTCCAGCAATAAGTCACCTGCCAGCGCTCTCCAGTGCCTGCTGGAGCGCACCAGAGGTCACTTTGCAATACAAGTCTATGAGAGCCTCGTTCTGGCCTTGTTCTGGGTCTCATAGACTTGTATTGAGAGCTTGTGACATAACTTCTGTCTTTCGGCAAGTCAGAAGTTATGGGCATAAGATGGCGCGGCAGGACCGGAGCGGTGTCGGTCTAAGGTGAAGCCGCCAGAAGGTGAGTATAAGAATGGGACAGGGGTCTTACATTTAAAGCGCCACTCCAGTGCTGAAAAAAAAAACACTGGAGTGGTGCTTTAAAGTATACACAGCTATACAAACAAAGCTGCAGGAGTCACAATGACACCACCCCCTATATCCCCAAAGCTTAGCGCTTCGGGGATTTCTTGTGTGATATAAATCAGTGTAATTGTACTTTATATGATGCTACAGGGGCTGATCCTGTGTTATAATGTAATGACGTCGGCTGTATTATACTCCCTTCCTGGCCATTTAATCCCATAGATGCCACAGTCAATGATGCCTGCTGCATTTCAGTGGTTAGACAGATTGAAGAAGCTGCCCGCTTTGTCACATTAATGCCATGATCCTGACCCACATAGGGCTTTTTCACATGTCAGTATCTCCGGTACAAGTGGTGACCGTTTCCACACGTACCGGAGACACTGACACACGCAGACCCAGTCAAATGAATGGGTCTGTGCACATGTCAGTGTGTTTTCACGGACCGTGTCTCCGTGTGCTCCACATGGAGACAAGTCCGTTTTTTTGCGGATACACGGTCCGCAAAACGTCCCACACGGATAATATCCATGTGACACGTACCGGCGCCTGGGAATCAGCGGTACAGTTGGAGCTGTTCCCAAGTGACGGGTGCTGAACGCTGCCCTCATCATGGTTCCTTGCCAGCGTTGCCATCAGCACCAGCAGGGACAATGATGAGGGTAGTGGTAGTCTGATCACGTAGTGTCCCCACCTGTACCCACCTCTCCTAGGTGTCCCCCGTTGTAATCCTCTGACCGCTGACGCCGAGGAGCTGGAGAGAATGAATGGCTCCGGAGCTGCGCTCAGTGAGTGACAGGACACTGCTCCTGAGCTGCAGCTCCGGAGCGGCTCATTCTCCCCGGCTCTTCTACAGCAGCGGTCGAATGGATTACAGCAGGGAACACCTTTTAACAGGAAGACAGACCTATAATGCACATAGTGCTGTCTTTTTCCATGTGGAAAAAAGCAACAAATCAATTATTGAGATGTTTCTGCTTAAAAAACTGAATCAAATTTGGCTACTGAATCAACAGAAGCAGAAAAAATAGTTTGAGCATCTTTTGTGACAATTTTTCAACCTGCAATAATCCACATAAACTTTATAAATGTCTCATAAGGAAGGGCGATCAATTCACTGAGAGATATTAGAAAATCCTCATAACACAGTCACTAACTGTAGGATCGGTTTCTCTTCTAGCCTCGAGGGTAACGGACTGACTGGGAAGGAGAAGAAGGAAGAAATAAGAAAACTAAAAGAACACAAACCAAACATGGTGATAATTGAACATACAAGAAGCCGTTTTTCTCGCTGATCCGTTACCAACTGCTTCATTTTTTTTTTTATGTAGACCAGAAATTACAGATGGCCGGATGCACCTCATCCCTTTTCTGAAATGATTGCCCTCCACCGAGCCCTCAATTAGAAAGACTAAAAAAATTGGTCGGGGGCTCTAGTAGTTTAAAAAAAATAATAATCTGGCAGCAGCAGGTGAAAAAAAAAAAATCTCCATAATTCCCTTCCTACATCTTTTTTATCATTCATCCTCTCCGATATAAAATGCCTAAAGGAATTTCCATCAGAAGATTGTTTCTTCATATTTTTTTTTAATTACACTTGTTCTCTCACATGGAATCACAATTAAAGGTTAGAATAACTCAATTACATAATCCAAAAATCCAAAAACTATAAAGTTTAGGAGACAAATGAGTATTTTACTTAAATAATATTAATTGAAAAAATATTTATAAAAATATTTATAAAAATTAAAAACATGTGCATTTAAACATAGAGTGCAGCCATGAAGGCGAGGATTGTTAGACATACATAAAGGAAATTAATAAATATAGATCACCAGTATACATAGTGCTGATTGAGAATATATCATTTTTGCACAGGCAGGTTCTACTGTCCAATTTGTATAGCTGTGTTAGTCTCTATGATGATTATACTATATATGACCCTAATTGGTGTCAAGCACTAGGTGGAAGTAAAATGCTATGTGCAAACATGTGCCTTTTTAATATATATGGACTCCAGTTAACGGCAAATAGAGTGCTTAATGTCAAGCATGTGCATACCATATGTGAAGTTCAAACAAACATATAAGTTCATAAGTTATTGTGGACAGATAGATACCTGCTAGTAGATTGTTAGTGCCTGTGTGTTGTCTGCCTTGCTGCCCCAACGCGCGTTTCACCCATTCTCTTCATCAGGGACGTGATAAAGTGGTTGAAACCTGTTAGGACCATATATACCATATTTTTCAGACTATAAGATGCACTTTTTTCCTCCAAAATTTTGGAGGAAAGTGGGGGGTGCATCTTATAGTCCGAATGTATATATCTACCGTGGCTGTGGGGGGAGCGGCAGCGGCGGAGGAGCAGGGCACAGGAGGCAGGAGCCACCTGCTGCAGCCTACACTGTGCCCGCTGCTAAAGAAAATAGAATTAGACTTACTGGTAATTCGATTTCTAACAACCCACCTCGACAGCACACCGGAGAATGTAACCCCACACGAATAGGGAAGGAAATTGAAGAGGTTAAATAGCCCCTCCCACATCCTCCCTCCAGTGTTTTTATAAAGGACCACAAAAGTATGATGCTTCAAATTATATTTTATTCTCACTGATATGATAATGTAAAATAATAAGCAAAAGGAAGGGAAATACCTGTGTTGTCGTGATGGGTTGTTAGAAACCGAATTACCGGTAAGTCTAATTCTATTTTCTTTAACAATCCCCCACGACAGCACACCGGAGGTATACCAAAGATATATCTAGGGAGGGACAATAGCCTGAAGGACCTTCCTTCCAAAGACTGAATCTCTAACGGACATCAGGTCCAGTCGGTAGTGTTTGGAGAAGGTATGGACTAAGGACCAGGTGGCAGCTCTGCAAATCTGCTCGATGGAGGCATTGTCTTTCTCAGCCCAGGAGACAGAAACTGCTCTTGTGAACTTCTCTGGAGGTGAAAGATCTTGGACTAGGTAAGATTCAATTATTGCTTTCTTAATCCAGTTTGTGATTGTGGATTTGGCTGACTTCCTTCCCTTATTTTGACCTTGAGCGTGGACAAAAAGATTTTTATCTCTTCTCCCTTCCTGTGTTTCCTGAATATAATGGAGGACTATCCTTCTGACATCTAGTGTGTGGAACTCTTCTTCTCTCTTATTCGCCGGATTATCGCAGAAGGATGGGAGAATTATATCCTGGGACCTGTGGAAGTCTGATACTACTTTCGGCAGGAAAGTCGGGTCTAGGCGAAAGATGAGACGGTCCTCCAGGATCTTCAGATAGGATTCATTGACTGAGAGGGCTTGAAGTTCGCCCACCCTTCTGGCAGTAGTTATAGCTACCAGGAATGCAGTCTTCCAGGCAAGTCTGTCTGGTCTTATGGTAGATAAGGGTTTGAAGGGTTGAAGAGTTAATCCTTTAAGGACGATGTTGTGGTCCCAAGGGTGGATTAGGTTTGTCACCCTAGGGTGAATGCGGGTGGCCGCCGTTATGAATCTTTTCACCCATTTATGATCAGCTAAGCTCTGATCAAAGTAGGAGCTTAATGCTGCTATCTGTACTTTCAGGGTACTAGGTTTAAGGCCCTTGTCAAGACCTTCCTGTAGGAAATCTAGTATCTGAGCTATGTTTGCTTTATGAGGATCTGGGTGAGCAGGTACACACCACGAAACAAATGTCTTCCAGATCTTGTGATATATAGAGTTTGTTACTGGTTTTCTGCTTTTCTGGAGGGTTCTCATGACTCTGTCAGAAAGACCCCTGGCTTTTAGTACGGAGAACTCAGTAGCCAAGCTGCTAGATGTAGTCTTCCTGGGTCCGGATGGAAGATTGGCCACTGAAGGAGAAGATCCTTGATGGGAGGAAGGATTAGGGGACCATCTATGCTCAGGTTGGTCAAAATGCTGAACCAGCTGCTCTTGAGCCAAAAGGGAGCTACAAGGATCACTCTGGCACTCTCGGTTCTTATCTTCTTATCAGAAGTATCCTGGTGTGTGGTTGAGCCCAAGCCACCATTTGAATGCATGACGTCATGAATCCGAGAATTGACATGGTATTCCTTAGTGATACCACCTTCTTGCTTCGTAGCATGTTGACCATGATCTGTTTCTGTTTGGATAAAAAGGATGTTTGGCTGTGTGAGTTCAACAGCACCCCCAGGAATGTTTTTGTACTGGAGGGAATCATCTCCAACTTTTTGAGGTTCATCAATCAGCCCAAGGATGAGAGAATCTGGGTGGTTAAGCATACGTGTTCCTGGAGTAGTCGAACTGAGGGGGCAATTAGCAGAAGGTCGTCGAGGTAAGGTATTATGCAAATATCTTGATTCCTGATATGTGCCATGACCTCTGCCATGATTTTTGTAAATATTTGTGGGGCCGACGATATTCCAAATGGAAGAATGTTGAACTGATAGCGTATTATCTGATCATCCTGGGCCACCGCAAATCTTAGGAATTTACGATAAGTTGGATGAATCGGAACATGGTAATACAAGTCTTGGAGATCGATTGTAGCCATGACATAGGACAAGACTATCAGAGGAACCACTGATTTGATCGACTCCATCTTGAACCTTCTGTAAGGTATAGATTCAGAGGTTTCAATTTGATTATAATCCGATGGGTACCCCGTGGCTTTTTTTATCAGGAAGAGTCTGAAATAGTGTCCTCTGATGGGACTAGAGAGATTACCTCTGAGGATAGTAGGTCTCTCAGACCGGATATCAGGGAGGCTTGTAACCTTAGAGAGAAGAGTCGCGTTTTTTTCACCCCTCGTGGTGGATAGGAGGAGAGTTCTATTTTCACCCCTGACTCCACCGACCTTAGAATCCATGGGTCCAAGCAGATGTTTCGCCACTGAGGAAGAAAGTTCGAAATTCGGCCCCCAAATATTTTGGCGTCATGGTTTGTTTTGACACTGGTTTTGGGAAAGAAAGAGATTTCTGCCCCGTCCACCTTTTGGGTAGCTCCACCGACTTGACTTCCCTTTCCCCTTTTATTGGGGAGTTTGATCCTAGAAAGGTCGAAAGGGCCTCTTCTTTGGGCCTCTAGGCTCGGGAAGGGATTTTTTCTTATCCTATGCTTTCTCGAGCAGGTCGTCTAGAGATGGTCCAAACATATACTTCCCTTTAAAGGGAATGGAGTATAGTTTCATCTTTGACATGACGTCTCCACTCCAGGATTTCAACCACAGAGTGCGTCTTGCTGAATTGGATAGCCCTGATGATTTAGCTGCCACCCTTACAGACTCTGCAGAGGCATCCGCCAGGAAACCTGTTGCTTTCTGGAGGAGTGGTAATGATGCCAGGATATCCTCTCTGGAATTACCCGAGGCTAGGTTCTTCCAGCTGGTTTAGCCAACGAGACATCGATCGGGCAGCACATGTGGAAACAGCGTTCATATTCAATAGAGCTGCAGAGATTTCCCATGATTTCCTTAATAGCCCCTCCATCTTGCGTTCCAATGGGTCTTTTAGCTGGGAGGAATCTTTGAATGGCATCGTGGTTTTCTTTGCCACCCTTGCAATCCGGATGTCAACCTTCGGGATTTCTGACCAGCATTCAGCTGTTTCGTCATCTATCTTTCAGATCTGCAGGGGTATTCATCCTTTTCTCCGGGGAATCCCATTCTTCTAGTACTAGATCCTGAAAAATTCTGATGGATAGGAAAGACCAGCTTCTAGTTAGAGCGCAAGACCCCAAACATCTCCTCTTGCACTGTGTGAGAAACCTTTTCTTCTTCGACCTCCATCGTTTTCCTTACTGCCATAAGAAGTTCTTCCATGCAATTCGCCGAGAAATAGTATTTCTTCCCATGTGGCTCGTCAGTGCCTGTACTTAGTTCGCCTTCCTCTGGAGGTTCTTCTGGAATAGAAGTGTTGTCCAGGGGATCCTCATCTTCTTCCTCTACTGGGCTGAGCTTTCTTTTTTTTGTAGCTGGGGAAGTGGATGCTACTTGGCTGGGTGCAGGCTGGGAAAATGAGGCTAAAGACGACTTAATCTCCTGGCATACTATTCCCTTTATTTCTTCCATCAAGGAAGGCTGTTCTTTCCTAATGATTTTTTCCGTGCACTACCTGCATAATAGTTTCTTATGGGAGGAAGATAATTTTTTAGAATAAATCGGACATCTACGGGATGTTTTGGATTTGTCTTCAAATGTAGGTTCCTTGTCCCCCACCCCAAGAGAGGAGAAGGACATGGCTATAATATTTACCACCTGTCGTATGAAGATGGACAACCAGTGCAATACTTACAGGGACTGGAACGGCGCTGGGCTCCAAAGATGCAGAGCAGGAAGATTCTAATCCCTCCATAGCAGACATAATCTGTCCTACCTTTAGGTGTCTTCCTCATCCAGGGCTCCTTTATGGGCGACCATATGTAGCGCCCCCCCCTCCAATTGGAGGGGCTCCTTCCCCTAGATGTCCTGGTGTGTGATTTGCATTCACCGGCGGTCATCTGCCGCCATTTCCTCCATAGGCTTCAATGTGTTCCAGTGTGTAACGCAAGTGTACCGGAAGTCACGTCATCATCTACCGCCCGGCGTCCGACGTCCCTTCCGGTGCATGTGTGTGACTCGCCCAGGGGGATATGGGGGGTCTCAGTACCCGGGCCTTTTACCTTGCTTAGGATGTCACGGCAGTCGGCTCCCGGGCCCGTACTCTGGGGTCACTCTTTAAAAGGGGGTTTGTTAACAGTTTGTCTCATGACGCCACCTGTGGTTTCTGGTAATGGTTACCAGCGCTGCTGCAGACCTCCGGAGGTGATGGGATGGCAGCTGGGATGTTTCTGCTCCCCACAGATGGAGCGGGCCCCCAGGGCAGGGTTGATAGAAGGGATGCAGGTGAGAGATGGCCAGGTCAGGGGGAATGACGGACACTCACACAGGGGATTCGCCTCAGTACCTTTACTGGTGTAACGGCAGGTATGGCCAGGGTACTTGCTAGGAAGGGTGAACTTCAGGACTTCTCCCCAGTGAGCGGGTATAAGGCCTCCTGATCCGTGTCTCCCTCTCTCTAAGCTTCTAGCCAGCCTGAAACTTGGCCTAGCTTCTGTGTTGTGTTGCTCTCTCATCTGACCGCTTGGTAGTAGGACCTTTCTCTGGCAACCACTATCCCTGGACGCCGGGGCCTTCGTGGTTCCTAGTCCGGTTATTGCTGGTAGCTTCAGGATGACTGGGGGTCTGGAAGCCTACTGGTAAGCTGGTAGTCCCTACTGGGTATAGAGGACCCTGTAGGCGCGGACCCGGTGTCCGGTTTGTGTCTTGGGGTGAGCCTATGATGCTCCTCTGCCCCCTCTCTCTTCTCCTTACTGCCTCCGGCCACACTTGGGGCCATCAATTCAGCAGCAGACGTGCTGCATCTTCACTGCTCTCAGTGGCAGTACACTCTCTGAACAACTAATTCACTGAACTGCCTGGCTCCACCCTCCATATATATATCCCTATCAGGGCTCCCTCTGGTGGTATGAGGTGGAAGGGTGGAGGTGTCTGCATGTAATGAGTGCCTCTTGTGGAGAAGTCCATCCATGCACCCTTTTGGGTCCTGTGGTACCTGTAGTAGCAGGATGCCACATGTGCGCCGAGACCCAGAGAGGTTCTACAGAGCCGCATTCCACCGCCAAGGAGAGGAGGATAGACCGGAGAGCTCCAGGAGGCCTCTGGTCCACTCGCCCTGCAGACCTTGCCCGGAGGTGCGGACTGCAGGGGGAAGTCCCGAGTCCGAGTTAGACAGGAGCAGTGCTTTCAGGGAGGAGGTAAGATTACTCGGTCCCCCGCTGCCCGGCCTGTTTTCTTTATCCCCCCGGTGCAGGCCAGTACACCAGGGATGACCTCTTCATCCCTGATAAGGACAGGAAATAACACTGGAGGGAGGATGTGGGATTGGCTATTTAATCTCTTCAATTTCTTGTCCCTATTAGGGTGGGTTTACATCCTTCGGTGTGCTGTCATGGGGGGTTGTTAGAGAAAATGAATATTTACTGCTCCCCATGCTCATGGGCATGGGGAGCATTGAATATTAATTTTCCTTAATAGCGTGCACAGTGTAGCGGCAATGCGGTTCCTGCTGCGGCTCGGTGGTCACGTGTGCCTGCTATTAAAGAACATGAATATTCACTACAACCCACTCCTATGGGCGTGGGGAGTAGTGAATATTCATGCTCTTTAATAGCGGGCACACAAGACCGCCGAGCCGCAGCAGGAGCCGCGCCAGTGACTATTCCGGCAGACCATCTCATAGTGTGAGGGCGCATGGCAGTGACATCATGCACAGCTCACACTGCTGGCGGCAGAGCAGGATGCAGCGCTGGAGCAGAGGGAAGGAAAGATGAGTATAGTTGTTTATTTCTTTGTGTGCAGCCTAATCGGGATGGAAGTGCCATGGATACCAGGATGAGGGATGAGGGGGCCATGCATACCAGGATGAGGGATGAAGGGTGCCATGCATACCAAGATGAGGGGTGCCATGCATACCAGGAAGAGGGATGAGGGGTGCTATACATACCGGGATGAGGGGTGCTATGCATACCAGGATGAGGAGTACCATGCATACCAGGATGAGGGGTGCCATGCATACCAGGAAAAGGGATGAGGGGTGCCATGCATACCGGGATGAGGGGTGCCATGCATACTGGGATGAGTGGGGCCATGTATACCAGGATGAGGGGGGCCATGCATACTTGGATAAGGGTGCCATGCATACCAGGATGAGGGGAGCAATGCATACCAGGATGAAGAGTGCCATACATACCAGGATAAGGGGGCCATGCATACCAGGATGTGGGGTGCCTTGCATACCAGGATGGGGATCAGGGGGGGTGCCATGCATACCAGGATGGAGGGGTGTCATGCATACCAGGATGGGGATGAGGGGTGCCATGCATACCAGGATGGTGGATTGGGGTGCCATGCATACCAGGATGGAGGGGTGCTATGCATACCAGGATGGGGATGAGGGATGCCATGCATACAATGATGGGGGATTGGGGTGCCATGCATATCAGGATGGGGGGTTGGGGTGCCATGCATACCAGAATGTGGGATTGTGGTGCCTTGCTTACCAGGATGAGGATGAGAGGGCCATGTATACCAGGATGAGGGGTGCCTTGCATACCAGGATGGGGATCAGGGGGTGCCATGCATACCAGGATGGAGGGGTGTCATGTATACCAGGATGGGGATGAGGGGTACCATGCATACCAGGATGGGGGATTGGTGTGCCATGCATACCAGGATGGGGGGTTGGGGTGCCATGCATACCAGGATGGAGGGGTGCTATGCATACCAGGATGGGGATGAGGGGTGCCATGCATACAAGGATGGGGGATTGGGGTGCCATGCATACCAGGATGAGGGGTGCCTTGCATACCAGGATGGGGATCAGGGGGTGCCATGCATACCAGGATGGAGGGGTGTCATGTATACCAGGATGGGGATGAGGGGTACCATGCATACCAGGATTGGGGATTGGTGTGCCATGCATACCAGGATGGGGGACTGGGGTGCCATGCATACCAGGATGGAGGGGTGCTATGCATACCAGGATGGGGATGAGGGGTGCCATGCATACAAGGATGGGGGATTGGGGTGCCATGCATATCAGGATGGGGGGTTGGGGTGCCATGCATACCAGAATGGGGGATTGTGGTGCCATGCATACCAGGATGGGGATTGGGGTGCCATGCATACCAGGATGAGGATGAGGGGGCCATGCATACCAGAATGAGGGGTGCCTTGCATACCAGGATGGGGATCAGGGGGTGCCATGCATACCAGGATGGAGGGGTGTCATGTATACCAGGATGGGGATCAGGGGTACCATGCATACCAGGATGGGGGATTGGCGTGCCATGCATACCAGGATGGAGGGGTGCCATGCATACCAGGATGGGGGATAGGGGTGCCATGCATACCAGGATGGAGGGGTGCCATGCATACCAGGATGGGGGTGCTATGCATACGAGGATGGGGATGAGGGGTGCCGTGCATACAAGGATGGGAGATTGGGGTGCCATGCTTACCAGAATGGGGGATTGGGGTACCATCCATGCATACCAGGATGGGGATGAGGAGTGCCGTACATACCAGGATGGGGATAGGAGTTACATATAACAGGAAGGAGGGGGCCATATATACCAGGATGGGGGATATTAACAGAATTGGGGGACATTACCCCTATACCAGTGTCAGCAGCAGACCCCCTCCCCTTTAACAGTGCATCATGACCACATTTTTTGCTTACATTTTTTTTCTATTTTCCTCCTCTAAAACCTAGGTAGGTCTTATGGTCATCATAGAGACTCACAAGCTGTACAGTGGTGATCACTATATGGTCAGATCTGATATAAGCAGATAGAATTTATTTGGTATTCTTTGATGTGGTTCTATAAATCTGATGACCTAATATAAATATGGATATCATATAACCCTGACCTCTATTAAATAAGGGACATTGGTCAAGGATCCTATTATTTATATCAATTAATATTGTTACACTGTAGCACTATAATCGGGACTTTAGTGGGTTACAGCTGTATTAATTATGACGCACCCCCTGGGCCATATTCTTTAGGGGAATACCCGGAGCCGGATCAGATGGGGGTTGTAGTCTCCGAGTGGCTGTGACCCGGTCCGTGCCCAGGGTGTCAAGCTCAGTGTGTGGCAGTCCTTACTGATGTTACTAAAGTTCTTTATGTCGACTACGCCACCCGTTGAATTGCGGTCACTATGGCCGCCGCTGCAGCAGGGTCCGCTGAGGCTGATGGTGTTGGTGCAGCTTAGGTAGTATAACCCCCAACGGGAGGGGTATAGCCTCAGGGGGTCAGGTGCAGAGGATGGTGGTTGTGGAAGTGCAGGGATGATGGTAATGAGAGTCAGAGTCGGGTTGTGCAGTTCAGGGTTCTTCACTTACTGCAGATGTTCCGGTCACTCCGGCCTTGAGTGACCACCCGAGCCGTGCTGCGTCCACCAGGTCCTGGACTCAGCCAACCCCCAAGTAGTTCTGGAGCGTGGTTCTGAGCTCCCGTTCTGTCCTGTCCTCGTCTCTGGCCTTCCCCCACCAGGGATCCACCTAAGTCCGGCTCCCTCGGGCCTCTTGTTGGCGAACCCTTGCCTCTGGGTTCCCTGACCCTATGCGTGGTCTGCCTTCTGGGTGGATATGGTGGGTGGCCGTGGCAGATGCTGCCCACGGCCTCCGGTCTCTGGCTGAGGTATGCTGTAGCCCCCACCAGTTTGGGATCCGGTACCCTGTTGCCAACTCTTCACCCTGTGGTTATATTTGGGCTCTCAGAGTTCCTTCTTTCTCCCCCTCTGGGTCTTTCGTTCTCTCCTCTCTCTCTCTTTTGGGCCTGGGGCTGCTCTGCTCTTCTGCTCTCTTCCTCT
The DNA here is from genome assembly GCF_046119375.1 of Phyllobates terribilis. Lineage (NCBI taxonomy): Eukaryota > Metazoa > Chordata > Amphibia > Anura > Dendrobatidae > Phyllobates > Phyllobates terribilis. Next base: position 139,572,326 of record NW_027362767.1, read on the forward strand.
GCAAAGACTCACAGACTGACTGACTGTGGCTGACTGACTGACTGACTGACCCTGATCTTAGATGGTTCCCACTTTTTATACTCCCTCTATGTGTGAGCTCAGGTGACCAGCACCCAATGAGCTCCTAGCACTACCCAGACTGCTCCCCCTATCTGCCCCTACACTACTGGGATGTACCACCCCCCTCCCACTCCAGCCAGGAACAGACTCGGTCGTACCTGCACATTTCTAAGTGGGAGTACCGTTGGTCTGTTCCTCGGAAATGGGATGTGTGTAGTGCATGCAGCTTTCTGAGCTCAGCTCCACACTCCATCCTTACCCGGGAGTGGAATATCACACCTCTGGGTTGAGGTGCAATACCCCTGTAGCAGCCGAATCCTCAGGGTGCTACAATTACATAATAATCTTTTTAAGCAGTGACCCAATATACATCCTAAATCAATTTTATTTCTACTATAATATTTCATAAAATTAATAAAAGTTATATTTCTTCTCTTCTTACAGGTATATATTTTTCACTGCTTGTGTGATCTGTCCTGAAAACTGCATTATATCTCCATGCAATGCTCTGCAACCTATCAATTTCTGGTATATATTTTTCACTGCTTGTGTGATCTGTCCTGAAAACTGCATTATATCTCCATGCAATGCTCTGCAGCCTATCAATTTCTGGTATATATTTTTCACTGCTTGTGTGATCTGTCCTGAAAACTGCATTATATCTCCATGCAATGCTCTGCAGCCTATCAATTTCTGGTATATATTTTTCACTGCTTGTGTGATCTGTCCTGAAAACTGCATTATATCTCCATGCAATGCTCTGCAGCCTATCAATTTCTGGTATATATTTTTCACTCCTCTAGCTTTTTTATTCCATGATACTTAAAGGTCATCACACTTACTTTAAGAGTTTATGATCCATGCCGAGTTTACTAGTCTGTTTTTTTTTTTTTCCCTGCACTTTATGGTCTCCTGTTGTCTTTTAAGCTAGTGATTGATTGTTAATGAGTTAAATCTGTGCAGATCTAAGCAGATACGTCCCTATATATTGAGACTTAGTTAAGGGGCAGCATTTATGCGGGGGCATTTATGCATATAGCATTTATGCATAATTTAGCAAAGTGCCCTGGCAGTTAGAAAATGGCAGTTGGACAGGGCAGGAGACAGGTAAGACATGCAAGACAATTAAACAAACTTGCTTCCAGGTCATCTTTTTGGCAAACAGTATTCACCATTTGTATCTGTGCCATTTATACTCTGGTTGCTACAATCATCCACATTCACCGTTCTCCCACAAATGCGGCACACTTCATCCATATTAATCCCTCACTCCTCTCTTCTCCTATGTACAGTTGTCATGCTCTCTTCACAATGTTATACCACGCAGATCCATTCATTCCCACCATACAACGCAGGAAACGCTCTCACAAATCACTCAATCATCTGCTCACTCTCTGTATCTTCCTTCTATTAGTCGCAGGTGATATTTCTCCCAACCCAGGACCCTCCAGTAATAATAACACTAACTCTTTCCCTGTTACATTCAGAAACCCTGCTAATCTCATTAATATTCCCTGCATATCTTCTGTCTCATTCAACTGTGCCCTTTGGAATGCACGCTCAGCTTGTAATAAACTCTCTTACATCCATGACTTTTTCCTCTCTAATTCCCTCAACCTTCTGGCTCTCACTGAAACCTGGATCCAGCAGTCGGACACCACCGCCGCTGCAGCTCTCTCCTATGGTGGCCTACATTTCTCTCATACCCCGCGACCTGACAACAGATCAGGTGGAGGTGTTGGTCTGCTTCTTTCAACAAAATGTACTTTTCAGGTTATCCCCCCTGTACCCTCCCTTATCTTCCCGTCCTTTGAGGCCCACACAGTCAGACTCTACCGGCCCTTCTCCCTGCGAGTGGCCGTTGTCTATCGCCCCCCAGGTCCCCCCCCGTCAATTCCTGGATCACTTTGCTGCCTGGCTTACAAATTTTCTATCCTGCGACATCCCCACGATAATCATGGGAGACTTTAACATCCCAATTGGCGATCCTCTTTCCCCATCTGCCACACATCTTTTATCATTAACCTCCTCCTTCGGCCTTTCACAGCTTGCTAATTCTCCTACACATGAGGACGGGAACACATTGGACCTGATCTTCTCCCGGCTTTGCTCAGTACATGACTTTACTAACTCTCCCCTTCCACTCTCTGACCATAATCTTCTTTCATTCTCTGTCAAGAACTGTGACTCTACTCAAGACACTCCCACCGTCCACACTTATAGAAATTTACGCGCCATTAACACCCAGAAATTTATAAAAAGGTTGCAATCATCATTGGCCCCAATCTCCTCCCTCTCATGTCCCGACTCTGCATTGAAGCATTATAACAAAATAATGCTATGCGCCCTGGATGAAGCCGCACCTCCTACACAAAGAACAATTCGGCATAGACGGCGACAACCCTGGCACACGCCTCAAACACGTCTTCTCCAGAGGTACTCCAGGTGCGCTGAACGGCTGTGGAGAAAATCAAATCTGCCCGAAGATTTCCTCCACTATAAATTTATGCTGAAAACATATAACTCTGCCCTTCACCTCTCCAAACAAACCTACTTTAACAACCTCATCATCTCACTTTCCAATAATCCTAAACGACTCTTTGACACGTTTCATTCTCTCCTCAATCAAACAGCACAGGCCCCGACCACCGACCTCAGCGCTGACGATCTGGCTAACTATTTCAAAGAAAAAATTGACCATATCCGACAGGAAATTTTCTCCCAATCCCCAAATGTTATGCATGCTCCCCCCGCCACATTGTATCTTGCTCATTTTCTGACTTCGAACCAGTCACGGAAGATGAAGTGATCAGGCTCCTCGCATCTTCTCGCCCTACCACCTGCACCAGCGACCCTATTCCCTCACATCTCCTTCAGTCCCTTGCTCCAGCTGTCACCTCTCACCTAACTAAAATTTTCAACCTTTCCCTCTCATCTGGTATCTTTCCCTCTTCTTTTAAACACGCCAGCATACAACCATTACTTAAAAAACCATCCCTCGACCAGAACTGCACGGCCAACTACAGACCTGTTTCCAATCTTCCCTTTATCTCTAAACTCCTGGAACGCCTGGTCCACTCCCGTCTCATCCGCTATCTCTCAGACAACTCTCTTCTTGACCCTTTACAATCTGGTTTCCGCTCTTTACATTCTACTGAAACTGCCCTCACTAAAGTCTCTAATGATCTACTAACAGCTAAATCTAATGGTCACTATTCCCTGCTGATTCTCCTGGATCTCTCTGCAGCATTCGACACTGTGGATCATCAGCTCCTCCTCACTATGCTCCGCACTATTGGCCTCAAGGACACGGTTCTCTCCTGGTTCTCCTCTTATCTCTCTGACCGCTCCTTCTCTGTGTCTTTTGCCGGCTCCTCCTCCTCCCTACTTCCTCTTACTGTCGGGGTTCCTCAAGGATCAGTCCTAGGCCCCCTTCTTTTCTCCTTATAGACCGCTCCTATTGGACAAACAATCAGTAGATTCGGTTTTCAGTACCATCTCTATGCTGATGACACCCAATTATACACCTCTGCTCCGGACATCACCCCTGCATTACTACAAAAGACCAGTGATTGTCTTTCTGCTGTGTCTAACATTATGTCCTCCCTCTGCCTAAAACTGAATCTGTCAAAAACTGAACTACTCGTCTTTCCTCCCTCCATTAATCTACCTGTGCCCGATATTGCCATCTCCGTTTGTGGCTCAACCATTACTCCCCAGCTACAAGCCCGCTGTCTTGGGGTCATTTTTGATTCAGATCTTTCTTTCACTCCTCACATCAAATCACTCGCTCGTTCATGTCATCTACACCTCAAAAACATCTCAAGAATCAGGACTTGTCTCACCTTTGACTCGGCAAAAACTCTTACTGTCGCTCTTATTCATTCTCGTCTTGACTATTGCAACGCTCTACTAATCGGTCTCCCTCTTACTAAACTCTCCCCTCTCCAATCCGTCCTGAACGCAGCAGCCAGGATCATATTCCTCGCCAACCGCTACTCAGATGCCTCTTCCCTGTGCCAGTCATTGCATTGGTTGCCCATCCAATATAGAGTTCGTTTTAAACTTATCACGCTTACCCACAAAGCGCTCCATGCTTCAGTACCCCCCTACATCTCCTCCCTTGTCTCAGTCTACCACCCTACACGTGCCCTCCGTTCTGCAAATTACTTGAAACTAAAATCCTCCATAATCCGAACTTCCCACTCCCGTCTCCAAGATTTCTCGCGTGCTGCGCCAATTCTCTGGAATGCACTACCCAGGACAGTTCGATTAATTCCCAATACCCACAGTTTCAAGCGAACCCTAAAAACACATTTCTTTAGACTGGCGTATCACCTAAACACACTCTGTCCATCCCAGCTTTCCCCCATATTAAAATCTTCTTCAACTTCGGGTTCAAACCAACCATGCACATAAAAGCCTCTGTCAGGACTGCACACATACTGGCTGGCGACCAGTCCATGTATTATTATTTATCCTATTCAGTATATCAAGGCTGCATTATACAATATATGTACTTTTTACCTTTTGTGTCTCCCCCACTTCCTCATAGACTGTAAGCTCGCGAGCAGGGCCCTCACTCCGTTCGATATGAGATATGCTTATTCTGTATTGTCTGTATAAGTCCCCCCTAAAATTTGTAAAGTGCTGCGGAATATGTTGGCGCTATAAAAATAAACTATTATTATTATTATTATTATTATTATTATATTTTATTCACAAATCCTCTTCCCCCTCTTTTCCTTTCCCTATTAATCTACTATGAACCTTACAAGTGGAGATCATTTCTTGTTTTCCTCCTGATGAGCGAGTAGATTAGGTGATATTTTCTTATAAAATGCGATTAGTGTACATTCCATTACCCCAGGAACGATTTTCTAAGAATAGTCCCAGGCACCGGATAGCAAAATGCGTGGGATAAGACAAAGGCCCATCCAAAAGTGGATGGTGCTGACGGTTTCGGTCAGAACGGTGAGGTCCTGATTTTGCCATCTACAACAATGGTAAGTATGGAAATACCCTGGACATTATGCACATGGCTCTTATTGATGGCCGGGGGAGCGCAGGGAAGATTTATTACTGCAGCCGATCATTGAATGCGCTCATCCTACATCACCGCCCTCTTACATGAGGCAGAAATTATATCTGAAGCTGTATGGCGGACATATGGAAGAAGAACGAGGGTGAAGCCGTCTGGGGTGGGGTCCATCACTTGTATCCCGCACCAATCTGCTAATTGGGGAACTTTCATTCCCAGGTCTGATGCCGTCTTCAGCTCCATTCATTCTCTATGGGGCTGGAGAAAAAGAGCAGAGTGAAGCGCACAGGAATGAATAGGGAATGAATGGCGTGGTGGACCGCACATGCGCATTGCTGATCGGGGCGGATTCCAGCAGTCAAACCCCCATCATCCACAAGTTATCCTGTCGATAGTTGAAGGCTTCTTTTCACAGGACAACCACTTTAAGTTACCGCTCTCAGAATATGACATTAGTTAAAAAAGCCTTTATTGTGCAAAAATAGTAATTCCTACCTACAGTACACATCACCTCCTCACACTGCTCTCCTGACACTCTCCTGTCAGATCTGCCCCTTCTCTTCTGGGGCTTTCACCTTATTGGCTGCTCGCACTCACCAGGAGGCCACACAGCAAGATTACAGCCACAGACTACAGTGAGGCTACATGCGGCTCCAATCACAGCTCCCGCTACTTTCCTGTCAGCTCAGCAGTCAGGACAACAAGGAGGGAGAGGAGTGCCGGCACTGCCGGCTGGGAAGGAGCCCTGTCACCTGTCATGGTGCTGGACTCTGGTGCGCCTCTGGAGTTTTCCATACAATTTACTATATGTAATATCAGTGACACAGGAAAGGGTTATTCCTCCTGGTCATTCTCCCCTCTGTGACACATAACACACAGGTATATTGGCTGCTGGGCTTCTCCTCACCTCCATATTTGCATTAGGTCACTGCTCCCCTCACACTCTCCTGCTAGCTTCGCCCCATATCTTCCTACACTTTCACCTCATTGGCTGCTCGCACTCACCAGGAGGCCACACAGCGAGACTACACGCGGCTTCCATTACGGCTCCCGTCACAGCTCCTGCTACTTTCCAGTCAGCTCAGCAGTCAGGACAACAAGGAGGGAGAGGGGTGCCTGCACTGCCGGCTGAGAAGGAGTCCTGTCACCTGTCATGGCGCCGGACTCTGGTGCTCCTTTGGAGTCGTTCATATGAGTTACTATATGTAATGTGTAATATTATATCAGTCACACAGGAAAGGGTTAACCCTCCTGGTCATTCTCCCCTCTGTGACACATAATCAGGGGCTGGCTGGCAAATTTTGGCCTAGGGGGCAAGCATACAGCAGTGGCCCATGAGCAGCGGCACAGCCTCACTGCGCAGGCGTGGGACCAGCGGCAGGACTTGTAGAAATGCGTATGGGCCCCACAATAATAGTGCTTGCTGGGAGCAATATTTAAATACATGGGCGACGCCAGCACTGACTGAATAGCAGGATCACACCCATATGACTGAAAACGAGCAGGTAGGACAAAGTATATATAATATTATAAAATAATTATATTACCACCAATTTTAATGAAAAAAGCTTGTTAGTGATACACATTGCATCACTAACAAAGCAATGGGGGCAGTGTACTAGAACATGACAGGCTCCCTTGGAAGCCAGGGATGTCAAATTCAAATACACAGAGGGCCAAAGTTCAAAGCTTGGACAAAGTCGCAGCCAACCTTCATATTTATTAAAAAAGCGTCTACAATTGAGGAAGTTTTTCTTTATCAAATATAAAGATTAATTAAAAAAGGATAGTGGAATATTATATTATGTTATGTAAAAGCAGTAAAAAGCATATGGTCCAATGGCCTAATTTAAATATGTGATTTAACAAAGGATAAAAATCCTTGAATGAAACAGATAATAATGTATGATGCAAACAAAAGTGCCCCCAAACACAGTATAATGCCCCCACAGTGAATTCCTCCACACTCACAGTATGATGACCCTACTGTACCCATCTCCATCATTCCCCCCAACAAAGTATGCTGACCCCATCACAGTATGATTCTCCAACTGTAATCCCCACACAGCCCTCCATACAGTATAATGGCCACAAAGAGTCCTCCATACAGAATAATGGGCCCCACATAGTCCTCCATACAGTATAATGGCCACAAAGAGTCCTCCATACAGTATTATGTCCTCACATAGTCCTCCATACAGTATAATGGGCCCCACATAGTCCTCCATACAGTATAATGGGCCCCATGTAGTCCTCCATACAGTATAATGGGCCCCATATAGTCCTGCATACAGTCTAATGGGCCCCACATAGTCCTCCATACAGTCTAATGGGCCCCACATAGTCCTCCATACAGTATAATGGGCCCCATATAGTCCTCCATATAGTATAATGGCCCCACATAGTCCTCTATACAGAATAATAGGCCCCACATAGTCCTCCATACAGTATAATGGCCAGAAAGAGTCTTCCCTACAGTATACAGGGCCCCACATAGTCCTCCATTTTGAATAATGGGCCCCACATAGCCCTCCATACAGTATAATGGGCCTCACATAGTCCCCCATACAGTATACAGGGCCCCACATAGTCCTCCATACAGAATAATGGGCCACACACAGTCCTCCATACAGTATAATGGCCACAAAGAGTCCTCCATACAGTATACATGGCCTCACATAGTCCTCCATATAGTATAATGGGCCCCACATAGTGCTCCATACAGTATAATGGGCCCCACATAGTGCTCCATACAGTATAAAGGCCCCACATAGTGATCCATACTGAATAATGGGCCCCACATAGTCCTCCATACAGTATAATGGGCCCCACGTAGTCCTCCATACAGTATAATGGCACCACATAGTTCTCCATAAGGTATAATGAGCCCTACATAGTGCTCTGTACTGTATACATGGCCCCACATGGTGCGCCACACAGTATACATGGCCTGCATAGTCCTCCGTACTGTATACATGGCCCCGCATAGTGCTCCGTATTGTATACAGGGCCCCTCAGTGCTCCGTACTGTATACACGGCCCCTCATAGTGCTCTGTACTGTATACATGGCCCCACATGGTGCTCCACACAGTATACATGGCCCGCATAATCCTCCGTACTGTATACATGGCCCTGCAAAGTCCTTCGTAATGTATACATGGCCCCGCATAGTGCTCCGTACTGTATACAGGGCCCCGCATAGTGCTCCGTACTGTATACACGGCACTGCATAGTGCTCCGTACTGTATACATGGCCCCGCATAGTGCTCCGTACTGTATACAGGGCCGCGCAAAGTGCTCCGTACTGTATACACGGCCCCTCATAGTGCTCCATACTGTATACATTGCCCCACATGGTGCTCCACACAGTATACATGGCCCCACATAGTCCTCCATACAGTATAATGGGCCCCACATACTCCTCCATACAGAATAATGTCCCCACATAGTCCTCCATACAGTATAATGGGCCCCACATACTCCTCCATACAGTATAATGGGCCCCACATAGTCCTCCATACAGTATAATGTGCCCTACATAGTCCTCCATACAGTATAATGGCCCCACATCGTCCTCCATACAGTATAATGGTCCCACATAGTCCTCCATACAGTATACAGGGCCCCACATAGTCCTCCATACAGAATAATGGGCCCCACACAGTCCTCCATACAGTATAATGGCCACAAAGACTCCTCCATATAGTATAATGGCCACAAAGAGTCCTCCATACAGTATACATGGCCTCACATAGTCCTCCATATAGCAAAATGGGCCCCACATAGTGCTCCATACAGTATAATGGGCCCCACATAATGCTCCATACAGTATAAAGGGCCCCACATAGTGCTCCATACAGTATAAAGGCCCCACATAGTGCTCCATACAGAATAATGGGCCCCACATAGTCCTCCATACAGAATAATGGGCCCCACATAGTCCTCCATACAGTATAATGGCACCACATAGTCCTCCACACAGTATAATGGGCCCTACATAGTGCTCCGTACTGTATACATGGCCCCACATGGTGCTCCACACAGTATACATGGCCTGCATAGTCCTCCGTACTGTATACATGGCCCTGCATAGTCCTCCGTACTGTATACATGGCCCCGCATAGTGCTCCGTACTGTATACAGGGCCCCTCATAGTGCTCCGTACTGTATACACGGCCCCTCATAGTGCTCCGTACTGTATACATGGCCCCACATGGTGCTCCACACAGTATACATGGCCCGCATAGTCCTCCGTACTGTATACATGGCCCTGCAAAGTCCTTCGTAATGTATACATGGCCACGCATAGTGCTCCGTACTGTATACAGGGCCCCGCATAGTGCTCCGTACTGTATACACGGCACTGCATAGTGCTCCGTACTGTATACATGGCCCCGCATAGTGCTCCGTACTGTATACAGGGCCCCGCATAGTGCTCCGTACTGTATACACGGCCCCTCATAGTGCTCCATACTGTATACATTGCCCCACATGGTGCTCCACACAGTATACATGGCCCCACATAGTCCTCCATACAGTATAATGGGCCCCACATACTCCTCCATACAGAATAATGTCCCCACATAGTCCTCCATACAGTATAATGGGCCCCACATACTCCTCCATACAGTATAATGGGCCCCACATAGTCCTCCATTCAGTAAAATGGGCCCTACATAGTCCTCCATACAGTATAATGGCCCCACATCGTCCTCCATACAGTATAATGGTCCCACATAGTCCTCCATACAGTATACAGGGCCCCACATAGTCCTCCATACAGAATAATGGGCCCCACACAGTCCTCCATACAGTATAATGGGCCCCACATACTCCTCCATACAGAATAATGTCCCCACATAGTCCTCCATACAGTATAATGGGCCCCACATACTCCTCCATACAGTATAATGGGCCCCACATAGTCCTCCATTCAGTAAAATGGGCCCTACATAGTCCTCCATACAGTATAATGGCCCCACATCGTCCTCCATACAGTATAATGGTCCCACATAGTCCTCCATACAGTATACAGGGCCCCACATAGTCCTCCATACAGAATAATGGGCCCCACATAGTCCTCCATATAGTATAATGGCACCACATAGTCCTCCACACAGTATAATGGGCCCTACATAGTGCTCCGTACTGTATACATGGCCCCACATGGTGCTCCACACAGTATACATGGCCTGCATAGTCCTCCGTACTGTATACATGGCCCTGCATAGTCCTCCGTACTGTATACATGGCCCCGCATAGTGCTCCGTACTGTATACAGGGCCCCTCATAGTGCTCCGTACTGTATACACGGCCCCTCATAGTGCTCCGTACTGTATACATGGCCCCACATGGTGCTCCACACAGTATGCATGGCCCGCATAGTCCTCCGTACTGTATACATGGCCCTGCAAAGTCCTTCGTAATGTATACATGGCCACGCATAGTGCTCCGTACTGTATACAGGGCCCCGCATAGTGCTCCGTACTGTATACACGGCACTGCATAGTGCTCCGTACTGTATACATGGCCCCGCATAGTGCTCCGTACTGTATACAGGGCCCCGCATAGTGCTCCGTACTGTATACACGGCCCCTCATAGTGCTCCATACTGTATACATTGCCCCACATGGTGCTCCACACAGTATACATGGCCCCACATAGTCCTCCATACAGTATAATGGGCCCCACATACTCCTCCATACAGAATAATGTCCCCACATAGTCCTCCATACAGTATAATGGGCCCCACATACTCCTCCATACAGTATAATGGGCCCCACATAGTCCTCCATTCAGTAAAATGGGCCCTACATAGTCCTCCATACAGTATAATGGCCCCACATCGTCCTCCATACAGTATAATGGCCCCACATCGTCCTCCATACAGTATAATGGTCCCACATAGTCCTCCATACAGTATACAGGGCCCCACATAGTCCTCCATACAGAATAATGGGCCCCACACAGTCCTCCATACAGTATAATGGCCACAAAGACTCCTCCATATAGTATAATGGCCACAAAGAGTCCTCCATACAGTATACATGGCCTCACATAGTCCTCCAAATAGTATAATGGGCCCCACATAGTGCTCCATACAGTATAATGGGCCCCACATAATGCTCCATACAGTATAAAGGGCCCCACATAGTGCTCCATACAGTATAAAGGCCCCACATAGTGCTCCATACAGAATAATGGGCCCCACATAGTCCTCCATACAGAATAATGGGCCCCACATAGTCCTCCATACAGTATAATGGGCCCCATATAGTCCTCCATACAGTATAATGGGCCCTACATAGTGCTCCGTACTGTATACATGGCCCCACATGGTGCTCCACACAGTATACATGGCCTGCATAGTCCTCCGTACTGTATACATGGCCCTGCATAGTCCTCCGTACTGTATACATGGCCCCGCATAGTGCTCCGTACTGTATACAGGGCCCCTCATAGTGCTCCTTACTGTATACACGGCCCCTCATATTGCTCCGTACTGTATACATGGCCCCACATGGTGTTCCACACAGTATACATGGCCCGCATAGTCCTCTGTACTGTATACATGGCCTGGCATAGTCCTTCGTAATGTATACATGGCCCCGCATAGTGCTCCGTACTGTATACAGGGCCCCGCATAGTGCTCCGTACTGTATACACGGCACTGCATAGTGCTCCGTACTGTATACAGGGCCCCTCATAGTGCTCCGTACTGTATACACGGCCCCTCATAGTGCTCCGTACTGTATACATGGCCCCACATGGTGCTCCACACAGTATACATGGCCCGCATAGTCCTCCGTACTGTATACATGGCCCTGCATAGTCCTTCGTAATGTATACATGGCCCCGCATAGTGCTCCGTACTGTATACAGGGCCCCGCATAGTGCTCCGTACTGTATACACGGCCCCGCATAGTGCTCCGTACTGTATACAGGGCCCCGCATAGCGCTCCGTACTGTATACAGGGCCCCACATAGTGCTCCGTACTGTATACACGGCCCCTCATAGTGCTCCATACTGTATACATTGCCCCACATGGTGCTCCACACAGTATACATGGCCCCATATAGTCCTCCATACTTTATAATGGGCCCCACATACTCCTCCATACAGAATAATGTCCCCACATAGTCCTCCATACAGTATAATGGGCCCCACATAGTCCTCCATACAGTATAATGGCCCTACATACTCCTCCATACAGTATAATGGGCCCCACATAGTCCTCCATACAGTATAATGGGCCCCACATAGTCCTCCATACAGAATAATGGGCCCCACATAGTCCTCCATACAGAATAATGGCCCTACATACTCCTCCATACAGTATAATGGGCCCCACATAGTCCTCCATACAGTATAAAGGGCCCTACATAGTCCTCCATACAGTATAATGGTCCCACATCGTCCTCCATACAGTATAATGGTCCCACATAGTCCTCCATACAGTATAATTGGCCCCACATAGTCCTCCATACAGTATAATGGCCCCACAAAGTCCTCCATACAGTATAATGGCCCCACATAGTCCTCCATACAGTATAATGGCCCCACATACTCCTCCATACAGTATAATGGGCCCCACATAGTCCTCCATACAGTATACATGGCCCCACATGATGCTCCACACTGTATACATGGCCCGGCATATTGCTCCGTACTGTATACATGGCTCCGCATAGTGCTCCGTACTGTATTTGACGCGCCCCCTGGGCCGTGGGGTACCCGGTGCCGGGCCGGTAGATGCCGGGGGATGTCTCAGTGGCGGTGACCCGGTCCGTGATCCAGGGCGGTCAATAAAAGGGGTTATGGATAGGGGATTTATAGTGTTTTTATACAGTTCGTGACGCCACCTGTGGAATGCGGCTAAAGGGAGCCGCCGCTGCGGAGCAGGTCCTCTGGAGCTGATGTTACTGCAGCAGGGATGGTGTGGCTCTCCACAGGTAGAGCTTAGTTCCAGGGCAGTGTGGATGTTGCAGGTTGTGCTGGGCGTTGTAGTTCAGGGGTTGATGGTGCAGCAAGAAACACAGAGACAAGGAAGTACAGTCCCAGGGTCTTTACTGGTGCTGATTAGACAAGCCGGGACTAGGGTACTGGCTAGAAGTGGAAGTCCGGGCAGCCTGGAAGCAAGTAAAGAATCCTCCTTGCCAGGTGAAGTTGGAGGCCTTCCCTTTCCACTAATCTCTTTGGCCCTGCTGCTTGTAGCTGTGCTGTGGCCCTCGTCCCTGAGTGCAACGTTTCTGTGCTCACCCGTATGGCAGGCAGCTCGGGCCTTGCTGGTGCGTCGCTCCCTCGTGGCGGTGCTGGGCCCTGCGGTGCTGCTGAGCCTCCGGGCGTCTGATGGGCCAGGAGACCTGCAATCTCCTGCCCTCCGGTTTCTGCGGCTGGGCCTTCAGTGCCCCACAACCTCGGACTCCGGTGTCCGGTTCTTCTGTGCGGTACTTCTGGGGTGAGCTGCCGCACAGCTCCAGTCCCCAGCTCTTCTCTCCTCGACGTCCTCTCTTCAACCCCTCACACTAAGACTGACTAACCCCGCCCCCAGATCCCAGTTGCCAAGGGGAGTGGCTCCCCTTGCTGGTCTGGAGCCAGGAAAGTGTTGCATGTTTAGTATCCCTGACTAGGGGACCCCTGCTTGCTTCCAGGCATGGCATTACCTCTTTTGAGGGAGGCAATGCCACTGTGGCAACCGGACCCCTGGGGTGCCACATATTCATGGCCCCACATGGTCCTCCACACAGTATACATGGCCCCGCAGAGGAGAGTGGCTGCGGCAGTATTAAGGCGATGGCTGACGGCCGGGTGGCCCAAAACCTCTGCTGGAGGACCGGCCTGGGGGGCATTTGCCCCTCTGCCGCCCAGCCTGCCCCTGCACATAACACACAGGTATAATGGCTGCTGGGCTTCTCCTCACCTCCATGTTTGCATTAGGTCACTGATCCCCTCACACTCTCCGGTCAGCTCTGCCCCTTCTCTTCCCTCGCTCTCACCTCATTGGCTGCTCTGCAGACATTTTCCTCTTCTCAGTCAGAGCAAGAAATGGCGGCTGCTGTCATCTTCTCCTCACAGTTATCTCTCCACCTTGTGAGTGACTACAACCTCCTCCTGGCAGCAGGCACTGACTCCTGGCAGCCGGCACTGACTCCTCTGTCACATCCCCCAGTGCTGTATCCTGTGTGTAATGTTACTGTGCAGAAATATTCAGTTTGGCGCTTTTTTAGCTGTCATGCATCAGGGGAAGAAATCTACCTGAGCCACGAACCGGACTGGAGTATATATCGGCCTTACAGGGAACGTGTCATGTCCGAAAACACTCTGATGTGTAAATATATATACAGTCATGGGCGAAAGAGTTGGCACCCTTGAAATTGTTCCAGAAAATTAAGTATTTCTCAGTTGCAATTCCACATGTTTTGTTATACACATGTTTATTTCCTCTGTGTGTATTGGAACAACACAAAAAAAAACAGAGAAAAAAAGGCAAATTGGACATAATTTCACACCAAACCCCAAAAATGGGCCAGACAAAATTGCTGACACCTTTCCAAACTTGTGGGTAAACAACTTTGTTTCAAGCATGTGATGCTACCTCAAACTCACCTGTGGCAAGTAACATGTGTGGGAAATATGAAAATCACACCTGAAACTAAATTAAAAAGGGAGAAGTTGACTCAATCTTGTATTGTGTGTCTGTGTGTGCCACACTAAGCATGAAGAACAGAAAGATGAGGGAAAAAAAGTCCCATCTCCAGAGATCTTGATGTTCCTTTGTCCACGGTGCGCAACATAATCAAGACGTTTACAACCCATGGCACTGTAGCTAATCTCCCTGGACATTAACGGCAGAAAAAAATGGATGAAAGGTTGCAACGCAGCATAGTACGGATGGTGGATAAGCAGCCCTAATCAAGTTTCAAAGAAATTCAAGATATCCTGTGGGTTCAGGGTGCATCAGTGTCAGCGCGAACTATCCGTCAACATTTAAATGAGACCCAGGAGGACCCGACTGCTGAGACAGAGACATGAAAAAGCTAGACTGGGAAAGCATCTTGTGGACAGATAATATAGAGTTTTTTGGTAAAGCAGATCATTCTACTGTTTACCAAAAACGGTATGAGGCCTACAAGGATGAGAACAATATAGAGCTTTTTGGTATAGCACATGATTGTACTGTTTACTGAAAACGGAATGAGGCCGGAAAGAACACAGTATCTACAGTTAACTATGGAGGAGGTTCAAAGATGTTTTCGGGTTGCATGTGGAGGCTAATGTAGAGGAATTCACCATGGGGGTATCATACTGTGTTTAGGGGGCACTTTTATTGGCATCATACTTTATGGCGGTAATGAAATAGGAATCTAGGACTTCAGCAGGAGGAAAATTACTATGCAAAGGCTGGAAAGTTGTGAGATCTGCTCTTCTGTGACCCCGACAAAAATTAAATTTTTGTTTTTCTTTTTTTTTGAGGGGGTGGGGGCAATTAGAACTTCTGTTATGGGGCTTTATGATTTCTATGTACGCCCTTGTATATATGAGTTTTTTAACAGCTGAAGAGCTGGTGGGAGGCTGTGCACATATCTCCTTCCCACTGTGTGGTTCAGTGGGTAAATATGGAACCTTTGGATTCATTCAGTGTTTGGTGTGTCTGGACATGAGATCTCCAGACCTGTGCTCGTGTTAAAAAGAACTGAACTGTGTGTTTTTTTCCCAGAGTGGGCGGATCCCTGCAGCCACACAGACTGTACTGTATGCTATTTTGTTTTTCCCATTATGCCAGAAGGGCTGTGTTTATTTACTTAATTCTGCACTGGTTTATGTAGTAAGTTTTTAAAGTGTACAAGTAATACAGGAATCACCAGTAACATTATACACAGGAGCTCTGTATGTAGTGCATAGTGTACAGGTAATACAGGGATCACCAGTGACATTATACACAGGAGCTCTGTATATAGTGTCAGTGTACAGGTAATACAGAGATCACCAGTGACATTATACACAGGAGTTCTGTATATAGTGTCAGTGTACAGGTAATACAGGGATCACCAGTGACATTATACACAGGAGCTCTGTATATAGTATCAGTGTACAGGTGATACAGGGATCACCAGTGACATTATACACAGGAGCTCTGTATATCGTATCAGTGTACAGGTGATACAGGGATCACCAGTGACATTATACACAGGAGCTCTGTACGTAGTGTATAGTGTACAGGTAATACAGGGATCACCAGTGACATTATGCACAGGAGCTCTGTATATAGTGTCAGTGTACAGGTAATACAGAGATCACCAGTGACATTATACACAGGAGTTCTGTATATAGTGTCAGTGTACAGGTAATACAGGGATCACCAGTGACATTATACACAGGAGCTCTGTATATAGTGTCAGTGTACAGGTAATACAGAGATGACCAGCGACATTATACAAATGAGCTCTGTATATAGTTTCAGTGTACAGGTAATACAGGGATCACCAGTGACATTATACACAGGAGCTCTGTATATAGTGTCAGTGTACAGGAAATACAGAGATCACCAGTGACATTATACACAGGAGTTCTGTATATAGTGTCAGTGTACAGGTAATACAGAGATCACCAGTGACATTATACACAGGAGTTCTGTATATAGTGTCAGTGTACAGGTAATACAGTCATCACCAGTGACATTATACACAGGAGCTCTGTATATAGTATCAGTGTACAGGTAATACAGGGATCACCAGTGACATTATACACAGGAGCTCTGTATATAGTATCAATGTACAGGTAATACAGGGATCATCAGTGACATTATACACAGGAGCACTGTATATAGTGTCAGTGTACAGGTAATACAGGGATCACCAGTGACATTATACACAGGAGCTCTGTATATAGTGTCAGTGTACAGGTAATACAGGGATCACCAGTGACATAGACAGGAGCTCTGTATATAGTGTCAGTGTACAGGTAATACAGGGATCACCAGTGACATTATACACAGGAGCTCTGTATATAGTGTCAGTGTACAGGTAATACAGGTATCACCAGTGACATTATACACAGGAGCTCTATATATAGTGTATAGTGTACAGGTAATACAGAGATCACCAGTGACATTATACACAGGAGCTCTGTATATAGTGTCAGTGTACAGGTAATACAGGGATCACCAGTGACATTATACACAGGAGCTCTGTATATAATGTCAGTGTACAGGTAATACAGGGATCACCAGTGACATTATACACAGGAGCTCTGTATATAGTATCAGTGTACAGGTAATACAGGGATCATCAGTGACATTATACACAGGAGCACTGTATATAGTCTCAGTGTACAGGTAATACAGGGATCACCAGTGACATTATACACAGGAGCTCTGTATATAGTGTCAGTGTACAGGTAATACAGGGATCACCAGTGACATTATACACAGGAGCTCTGTATATAGTGTCAGTGTACAGGTAATACAGGGATCACCAGTGACATAGACAGGAGCTCTGTATATAGTGTCAGTGTACAGGTAATACAGGGATCACCAGTGACATTATACACAGGAGCTCTGTATATAGTGTCAGTGTACAGGTAATACAGGGATCACCAGTGACATTATACACAGGAGCTCTATATATAGTGTATAGTGTACAGGTAATACAGAGATCACCAGTGACATTATACACAGGAGCTCTGTATATAGTGTCAGTGTACAGGTAATACAGGGATCACCAGTGACATTATACACAGGAGCTCTGTATATAGTGTCAGTGTACAGGTAATACAGGGATCACCAGTGACATAGACAGGAGCTCTGTATATAGTGTCAGTGTACAGGTAATACAGGGATCACCAGTGACATTATACACAGGAGCTCTGTATATAGTGTCAGTGTACAGGTAATACAGGGATCACCAGTGACATTATACACAGGAGCTCTATATATAGTGTATAGTGTACAGGTAATACAGAGATCACCAGTGACATTATACACAGGAGCTCTGTATATAGTGTCAGTGTACAGGTAATACAGTGATCACCAGTGACATTATACACAGGAGCTCTATATATAGTGTATAGTGTACAGGTAATACAGGGATCACCAGTGACATTATACATAGGAGCTCTGTATATAGTGTCAGTGTAAGGTAATACAGAGATCACCAGTGACATTATACACAGGAGCTCGGTATGTAGTGTCAGTGTATAGGTAATACAGGGATCACCAGTGACATTATACACAGGAGCTCTGTATATAGTGTCAGTGTACAGGTAATACAGAGATCACCAGTGACATTATACACAGGAGTTCTGTATATAGTGTCAGTGTACAGGTAATACAGAGATCACCAGTGACATTATACACAGGAGTTCTGTATATAGTGTCAGTGTACAGGTAATACAGTCATCACCAGTGACATTATACACAGGAGCTCTGTATATAGTATCAGTATACAGGTAATACAGGGATCACCAGTGACATTATACACAGGAGCTCTGTATATAGTATCAGTGTACAGGTAATACAGGGATCATCAGTGACATTATACACAGGAGCACTGTATATAGTCTCAGTGTACAGGTAATACAGGGATCACCAGTGACATTATACACAGGAGCTCTGTATATAGTGTCAGTGTACAGGTAATACAGGGATCACCAGTGACATTATACACAGGAGCTCTGTATATAGTGTCAGTGTACAGGTAATACAGGGATCACCAGTGACATAGACAGGAGCTCTGTATATAGTGTCAGTGTACAGGTAATACAGGGATCACCAGTGACATTATACACAGGAGCTCTGTATATAGTGTCAGTGTACAGGTAATACAGGGATCACCAGTGACATTATACACAGGAGCTCTATATATAGTGTATAGTGTACAGGTAATACAGAGATCACCAGTGACATTATACACAGGAGCTCTGTATATAGTGTCAGTGTACAGGTAATTCAGGGATCACCAGTGACATTATACAAAGGAGCTCTGTATATAGTGTCAGTGTACAGGTAATACAGGGATCACCAGTGACATTATACACAGGAGCTCTGTATATAGTATCAGTGTACAGGTAATACAGGGATCATCAGTGACATTATACACAGGAGCACTGTATATAGTCTCAGTGTACAGGTAATACAGGGATCACCAGTGACATTATACACAGGAGCTCTGTATATAGTGTCAGTGTACAGGTAATACAGGGATCACCAGTGACATTATACACAGGAGCTCTGTATATAGTGTCAGTGTACAGGTAATACAGGGATCACCAGTGACATAGACAGGAGCTCTGTATATAGTGTCAGTGTACAGGTAATACAGGGATCACCAGTGACATTATACACAGGAGCTCTGTATATAGTGTCAGTGTACAGGTAATACAGGGATCACCAGTGACATTATACACAGGAGCTCTATATATAGTGTATAGTGTACAGGTAATACAGAGATCACCAGTGACATTATACACAGGAGCTCTGTATATAGTGTCAGTGTACAGGTAATACAGGGATCACCAGTGACATTATACACAGGAGCTCTGTATATAGTGTCAGTGTACAGGTAATACAGGGATCACCAGTGACATAGACAGAAGCTCTGTATATAGTGTCAGTGTACAGGTAATACAGGGATCACCAGTGACATTATACACAGGAGCTCTGTATATAGTGTCAGTGTACAGGTAATACAGGGATCACCAGTGACATTATACACAGGAGCTCTGTATATAGTGTCAGTGTACAGGTAATACAGGGATCACCAGTGACATTATACACAGGAGCTCTATATATAGTGTATAGTGTACAGGTAATACAGAGATCACCAGTGACATTATACACAGGAGCTCTGTATATAGTGTCAGTGTACAGGTAATACAGTGATCACCAGTGACATTATACACAGGAGCTCTATATATAGTGTATAGTGTACAGGTAATACAGGGATCACCAGTGACATTATACATAGGAGCTCTGTATATAGTGTCAGTGTAAGGTAATACAGAGATCACCAGTGACATTATACACAGGAGCTCGGTATGTAGTGTCAGTGTATAGGTAATACAGGGATCACCAGTGACATTATACACAGGAGCTCTGTATATAGTATCAGTGTACAGGTGATACAGGGATCACCAGTGACATTATACACAGGAGCTCTGTATATAGTGTCAGTGAACAGGAAATACAGGGATCACCAGTCACATTATACACAGGAGCTCTGTATATAGTGTCAGTGAACAGGAAATACAGGGATCACCAGTGACATTATACACAGGAGCTCTGTATATAGTGTCAGTGTACAGGTAATACAGAGATCACCAGTGACATTATACACAGGAGCTCGGTATGTAGTGTCAGTGTACAGGTAATACAGTGATCACCAGTTACATTATACACAGGAGCTCTGTATATAGTGTCAGTGTACAGGTAATACAGGGATCACCAGTGACATTATACACAGGAGCTCTGTATATAGTGTCAGTGTACAGGTAATACAGTGATCATCAGTTACATTATACACAGGAGCTCGGTATGTAGTGTATAGTGTACAGGTAATACAGTGATCACCAGTTACATTATACACAGGAGCTCGGTATGTAGTGTATAGTGTACAGGTAATACAGGGATCACCAGTGACATTATGCACAGGAACTCTGTATATAGTATCAGTGTACAGGTAATACAGGGATCACCAGTGACATTATACACAGGAGCTCTGTATATAGTGTCAGTGTACAGGTAATACAGGGATCACCAGTGACATTATGCACAGGAGCTCTGTATATACAGTGTTTCTGGTGTCCTTCGACAGCTCTTTGGTGTCTTCACCATAGTGGAGTTTGGAGTGTGACTGTTTGAGGTTGCGAAAAGGTGTCTTTTATACTGATAACAAGTTCAAACAGGTGCCAGTACTACAGGTAATGAGTGGAGGACAGAGGAGCCTCTTAAAGAAGTTACAGGTCTGTGAGAGACAGAAATCTTGCTTGTTTGTAGGTGACCAAATACCACCAAAATTTGAAAAAAATTTCTTTCCAAATCAGACATTGTGATTTTCAGGATTTGTTTCTCATTTTGTCTCTCACAGTTGAGGTCTACCTATGATGTCAATTACAGGCCTCTCTCATATTTTTAAGTGGGAGAACTTGCACAATTGGTGGCTGAGTAAATACTTTTTTTCCCCACTGTAGTGTCAGTATACAGGTAGTACAGTGATCACCGGTGACATTATACACAGGAGCTCTATATATAGTGTCAGTGTACCGGTAATACAGTGATCACCAGTGACATTATACACAGGAGCTCTGTATATAGTGTCAGCATACAGGTAATACAGTGATCACCAGTGACATTATACACAGGAGCTCTATATATAGTGTCAGTGTACCGGTAATACAGTGATCACCAGTGACATTATACACAAGCTCTGTATATACAGTAATGTCAGTGTACAGATAATACAGGGATCACCAGTAACATTAAACACAGGAGCTCTGTATATAGTGTCAGTGTACAGGTAATACAGGGATCACCATTGACATTATATATAGGAACTCTGTATATAGTGTCAGTGTACAGATAATTCAGGGATCATCAGTAACATTATGCACAGGAGCTCTGTATATAAAGTACAGGTAATACGGTGGTCACCAGTGCCAGGCACAGGAGCTCTGTATATACTATATAGTGTAAGTGTACATGTAATACACTGACTCACCAGTGATGTCTCTAGGTGAAGTCCTTCATCTTCGCTTTTCTTCTTCATCTGGCACAGACCGCCATCACTTCTTCCAGCCAGGACTCGTCTCTGCAGAAAATAACACAGTTATCAATAGCTGATCGCTTCTAAAACACATTCCCCACTTTTTCTCGACTTCTACACTACACCAGATGAAGAAAAAAGCAACATAGTGCCGCCCTGCACAGTAACAGGACCTCCCTTTTGTTCCTCCCCCCATGGAAAACAGTTTCCTAAAAAGAAAATTATATTACAGAAGTAATAATGTCCCTAATTGGACCCTAAAGTAATTATGTTCCCCACTTTCCACCATAAACTAATAATGTATGTTTCTCAATCTGGCCCCCAAAACAGTAATTAAGTCCCCCAGCCTGGACCCCATGTCCCTTGTCCAGCCTGGTCCCCCCACATCCCTTGTCCAACCTGGCTCCCCACCAGGGCCGGCGTCAGCACCCGGCGCACCCGGGCAAGTGCCAGGGCCCTGAGTAGGCCCACTCGCCGACGGGCACCCCACCGCACTATGGGACCCGTGAGCAGAGGAGAGCGGTGTCAGCGCCTGCTCCCCCCTGTTTGCTCAGGGCCCCGGCAGCCGGCAAAACAACACTTACCTCTCACCGTGCCTCCGCAGCAGCTCTGGTCTCTTCCGTGTCCTCTGACTGTGACGTCTCAGGTCAGAGGGCACGGTGACGTCTTTACACCGCGCCCTCTCCGGTGGGGTGACATAATGCATGGGGCATTATAAGGGGGGTGACATCCGGCATGGGGCATTATGTGGGGGGAACAGCCTGCGTGGGGCATTATGTGGGGGGAACAGTCTGCATGAGGCATTATGTGGGGGGAACAGCTTGCATGGAGCATTATGTGGGGGCACAGCCTGCATGGAGTGTTATATGGGGGCCAGTATTCTGCATGGAGCATTATATGTGGGCCAGTATTCTGCATAGAGCGTTATATGGGGGCCAGTATCCTGTATGGAGCGTTATATGGGGGCCATTATCCTGTATGGAGCATTTTATGGGGGCCAGTATTCTGTATGGAGCGATTCGTCTGTTTCTGAGCCATTGTGGAATTTACAATAGATATCGGTCATGTAATGTAAGAAGTGAAATCTTTGGCATTGTACTATATATATATATATATATATATATATATATATATATATATATAATGTCTCTGCTGTATCTGTGCATCATGAATCGTGGTATATGTTAAAGGGACCCACTGAGACTCTTTCGCCCAGGGCCCACAAAAACCTGGAGCCGGCCCTGCTCCCCACATCCCTTGTCCAGCTTGGCCCCCCATGTGTCCATCCTGGCCCTCCCCCCATATATCCATGCAGGCCCCAATGTGTCCAGCCTGCATCCCTCATATATCCATGCTGGCCCCCATGTATCCAGCCTGCCCCCCCATATATCCAGCCTGGCCCCAATGTGTCCACCCTGCCCCTCCATATATACATCCTGGCCCTGATGTGTCCACCCTGCGCCTCCATATATCCATCTTGGCCCCTATGTGTCCAGCCTGCCCCCCCATACATCCATCCTGGCTCCCATGTGTCCAGTTTGCCCCCTATATATCCCTCCTGGCCCCATGTGTCCAGCCTGTCCCCATATATTTATCCTGACCCCCATGTGTCCAGCCTGCCCCCCCACATATTCATCCTGGCCTCCATGTGTCCAACCTTCCCTCCCATATATCCATGATGGCCTCCATGTGTCCATCACCCCCCCCATGTGTGAAGAATATTCCAGAATAATCACATGTGCCCTAGTTGTCAGGTTTCCAGGCACAGCGTAACCTGACTCCCAGCTGTAAGAGACAAAGGAGGGGGGCTTCAGTGTGAGTGTCCCTCTGTAGCTGTGAGCTGAGCCGACAGGCAGGCTCCCTGCCATGAAACTTTCCTTTGTTCACTAACATGTGCGGTTTTGCTAAGGTACTATATTTCAATACCGAGTTGTGGGAGAATTATATGTCCCAGCTCTTCACAAAATGGATTTTCTAGCTCAGCGGGAGATAGCGAATGCCAGACTGCATCCTAGCGTGTAGGGACGAGGAGATACACGTCCCAGCCTTTTGGAACCTCCTAAAACCAGTGTGTCTGGTTTCCACACATAGCTGGGGCCCGGCCGGGTCCGTTGACACCAGAACCGGTTCCCTGGGACCTTCCAGTAAGAAGCTATGGGCCACTTTAGTTCTTGGAGTCCCTTAGCTATGAAGGAAGGAACGGGGGGGGGAGACGACTTGGGGTTGAGCTGGGGCTGGGAGTGGGAGTTCCCAGAGAGTTTTAAGGGCTCTGCTGCCAAAAGCCTATTGTCTTTTCCTGGGGTAGCTTGTGACATCAGGTCCTGTGGGAGAAGTCCAGCAACCAAGCAGGACCCACAACCTTCCCCATGTGGCCGCCCTTCACCCAAGCCATGCTTTCCATCTACTGGTAACTGACTTTAAGATCTATTATGCTTGATGTACCATGCTTTTGTATTTGTAACTCTGACCACTGTATATGTATAACCCTTATTTATATAGTAGATTGTTTAGTGAACCCTTATGGCGATTAAATATATAATTTAATCTTGGGCTGTTCTTGTATCTCGATCCGCGAACCCTACGTCTGTTGTTCGGTCCAATGAATGCGCTACCGGGCTGGTTTCTAGCCCAATATAAGTCTGTTATATCAAATAGAAACTGATGGCAGCTCTATCCAGGCCGACAAGGCTCTGCTTCACTGGAGTAGTGAAAGAGCCTGTCAGCCTGTTAGAAGTGTGGGAGAGTGTGGAGCCACGTCAGCGTCTGAGTGGACCACCTTGTCCCACTCCCTGGTGCCGCTCTGTACCCATGTGGACAGGAGGTGATGATGTAGAACTGTGCCGATCTGTCCTTATGCGTCCTTGAGGGGGTGTGGAACGTCACGTTGGTGCAAAGGGTAGATCCGTATCACGTGCTCCATCTGACGTAGTGTGACGTGAGGCGGGGTGTGGATCCACCGGAAGAAGCGGCGACAGCGGGATTCTGCGGGGTCACCTGGTGCTGTTTCTTCACATCATGTGTCCAGCCTGCCCCCCATGTGTCTACCTGCCCCCCATATGTCCATTCTACCCCCCATGTGTCCAACCTGCCCCCCATATATCGGTGCTGGCCGCCCATGTGTCCAGCCTACCACCCCCATATATCTATGCTGCCCCCCCCCCATATATCCATGCTGGCACCCCACGACCTAGCAGAGGCCGGCGGCTGACTTGAGTGAGCACGTTGCAGCCGGCGCATGACAGTGACGTCATACGCCGGCGATGTCAGTTTCATCGAGACATACGACGTGGTGGTTCAGGTAATGAACGCTGTGTGCGCATGTCCCTGCATATGCTCTGTCTGCGCTTTTAAAGGGCCCGTGCCCTTAAAATCCGCAGGCTTTTGTTTAAAAAATTCTTCTTCCCCCTCTCGTCTACAGCAAGCGCCCACCAGGGATTTCCCAGATACTCCGCCAGGCCAGTCCGGCCCTGTTGTTGCTAAATAAAATGTACTTACAAAAACTAAAGGTTCTTAGCGCATAAATTGGCCAATTCATGTATGCCCATCAGCCATGCAAAGGTCCCCATCCTCACTCCCAAGAAGGGAATGGGAATAGGGACCCATCAAAAGGAGGTCGCCTTTCCGAGTTTTCATGTCTTTTCCATTAAACAAAAGTAAAATATTTCCTATCACGTCACATCTGTGACTAATGACACTTCTAAGCAGTGGCCCTTCAGCATTTTTAGAGTTGATTGCGGCACTAAATATACGTATCTTCATCCAGAGAGCGTATTCCTGGACATATCACAGCTCCGTAGTTGTCTTTTAGGGAGTTGTAATAAGGATTTGTTCGCTCAGATTTCACAGTGCACGATCAGGGACGCCAGCTCTGCAATTCTGCCCCCAGCTAGGGTCAGACCTGTCAATCAAAAAAGGAGGAGGAGGAGCCTCTATCTTCTCGTGTCTGACATCTACTGGTGGAAAACTGAAACTTCTTATACCAATGAGTGCAGACAGTCCGGCCTTCTCCTCAGTGTTTGTGATCTGAGTGCTGTCCACGTTTTCCAACTGATGAAGGTCGATGCTGTGTCAGACACCAAGGATCATGCTGGTCGGCTGAGAGACCTAGTGAGTGACCAAATCCTGCGGAGGATGACGAGAGCTGGAAGATGGCTGACAGCGGTGGTGTAGAGGCAGTGTAATAGTAAGGCACTAGAGGGCTGTCCAGTCACAAGATACTGAGGATTATCAGTATTAGATTGTTGGGAGTCCAACACCCGACAGCCCTACCGACAACCCTGTACAAATCCCACAGCAGTGCTGCTGGAGCACAAGTCGCTGTATAGCATACCTGCTGGTAAGACACGCAGAGCATCGCAGCTATGATAAAAAGATGTTATAAAATGCAGACATCGCAGCTATGATGGAAAGATGTTATAAAATGCAGAGCAGCGCAGCTTTGATGGAAAGATGTTATAAAATGCAGATCACTGCAGCTATGATGGAAAGATGATATAAAATGCAGAGCGTCGCAGCTATGATGGAAAGATGTTATAAAATGCAGAGCATTGCAGCTATGATAGAAATGTTATAAAATGCAGAGCATTGCAGCTATGATAGAAATGTTATAAAATGCAGAGCATTGCAGCTATGATAGAAATGTTATAAAATGCAGAGCATTGCAGCTATGATAAAAAGATGTTATAAAATGCAGAGCATCGCAGCTATGATAGAAAGATGTTATAAAATGCAGAGCATTGCAGCTATGATAGAAAGATGTTATAAAATGCAGAGCATCGCAGCTATGATAGAAAGATGTTATAAAATGCAGAGCATTGCAGTTTTCGGGGTAAGGGATCTGTTGTCGCAGACCTATCTGCGTACCCATACTGAACCCGGTCCACCCTCAGTGTCTACAATGAGAATGTAAACATCAGAACTGCACTGCGGAGCAATAGAAGAAGGCCTACGGGTCTGACGAATAACACTTTACACCATGTGAACGGCCGGGCGTGTGTGCGACACTTACCTGGGGAAGGTATGGCACCAGCATGTTCTATTGGAAGAAGACAAGATGGCAGAGGCAGCGTGATGGGTCGTGTGGTTGTACTGCTGGACATGGACCATAATCAGAGTCAGCAGAAACCCTGAAATCTATAATATCGGACGACAGCACGTCGCGTGTTCCTTTAATCTGCCTGCCAGAGTTCTCCGCACGTGTATAGGAGCAGAGACTGTACTCATCTTTGCTCTTTTATTTACCTCGTTGAGTACAGACAGAATAAAACAACGTTTCTACCATACAGGTCGTCCTTCATGTAATAGGTACAAATAGATAATTGGCATATATAAATAAGTCACAGTCTTGTATAGAAAGGGCACTGGGGTGACAGAGGGAGACCTCTTCCTCTGTCAGCCACTTAGGTGGCGATGATCATGGAATTGGATAGATTAAGTTGTCAGGACCATGGGAAGCGCCAATCTAGCTTGGCTGACAGTGTTCACACCTTACATCTGTCACTAATTTTACAATGCAGCCCCACAAAAGTTCTTGTGTATCGGACTTAGCCCCTCAGTAACCACCCTAGAAAGGGCATGCCAGAAGTCACCAGGGTTTTAAGATTGTGCACACAAGAGACCAGATGAGGTTTTGTCTGTTGCTATTGCTGTTTATACGTAGGAGGGGAATATGGTGTTTCACCTGCTGCTGACAGATTATTATTATTATTATTATTATTATTATTTTAAACCCCGGACAACTATGGACAGGCTGTTTAGCTCGACATTTTTAGACAATGTTTTTTGCTTTTTTGGGCGGTATACCAGAAAAAAAGTTGATACGGTTGTCAACTCTGATCACAGATGGAAATCTTTCTTGTTTCTTCAGTAAGATATCTTCATGTTGGGTTTGTAGCCTTCAAGTTTTCTTATTTCTTCCTCCTCCTCTTCAGAAAATTCGTTGCTCCATATGCTAGAAGAGAAGAAGACCCCTCAGTATTAGTGGCTGTGACTTGTGGAGAAATTATTTTACACATCTCAGATTAGTCAGTGAGATGGCGAGTCTGTACAATCTTGTATTTTTCTAGAACTGTTGGCATTGGGAGATTTATTATTACAATGACAACATTTTCCTAAAGGTCACATAGACATTCATTATAGTTGCTACCGTTTTTTCCCCAAAAAACAGACCTACCCTGAGAATAAGCCAAAGCATGATTTTCAGAATTTTTGAGGATGCTCGGAATGTGCCGTACATCAAATATAAGACCTAGTTACACTTTATTAAAAAAAAGTCAATTTAAATGGTGTCTCGGCAGCTGTACATGCAAAAATGTAGAATTAATTGGCAATAGAAGGCAGAAGGACAGATGGATCCTTCACCAAGGAAAGCAGACACCCCAAAGGAATCCCACTCAAAGGACACCACCAAACCCGAAACAATAAAGGTTGGCAAGTCCCAGGCTCTCATACACAGATTGGACAGTCCCGCTAACGTCACTCCACTCTCGAGCCTATTATATTAGAGTGTTGTGGCTGCTTCCGGTCAACCGCTACACTTGACTACAGTGGAACACCGAAGACAAGGGACCTGACGGCACGTAACGCACCTGTGGCAGGGGTGACACCTGCAGGACTGCCCGATCTGTGTGTGAAAGCCCGGCATTTGCCAACCCTTTCTGTTTTGGGTCTCATGTGGTCTTTTGAGTGTGGTTCTTTGGGGGTATCTGTTTTTCTTGGTGAAGGGTTTATCCACTATTTACAACGGTACAGTATCGTATGTAAATAGATGAACACCAAATATACTGTACCGTACTGATATTTTGATCCCCAGAAAACATAACAAAATAAGACATCCCCTGAAAATAAGCCCTAATGCATCTTTTGGGCAAAGATTAATAGAAGACCCCGTTTTATTTTCGGGGAAACAGGGTAGTTGAGTCTGGGTCTTCTTGGCGACAACATTCTCGCTGCACTGTGCACACTGCATGTATGGAGTGGACTCAGGAGGTGAATCTGCTCCATGCAGCACCGGCGCTTGCTGTGGTATACAGCTGGCACCCAAGGGTATGTTATGCTGGTTAAATAGTTACTCTCATTATGTGTGTTCAGGAATGAACCGCTCCTCAGCCTCCCAGGTTCCTGCTCTCCTGTAGGCGGTGCGCTCTTGATGATTAATAGCTCAGACCACCGCATGGCTGTGCCGCTGCTCCGGACTGTGCACTATCCATGGTGCAAGCAGAGGCAGCATTGGGTCTGAAGCCTTGGAGGAGCGCAGAGTCCCTGAAGTTGACCGAATCCCATGATCTGACCGAGGAGGTGCATGCATGATCTGTATCAAGGACATTGTAAGTGCTGCGCTCCCTTGACCAGTGACCCGGAAAATGAGTACCAAAGTATAAAAATAAAGATACGTGAATGGGGCGCTCATCACTTAGCATTAAAATTTGTTTATTGCAATTCATTAGAAAACAGGATGTGAGCCAAAAATGGTTAATAGCCATTTCATGAAAAAAATCAGGCTTCCCCTGAGCCTCAGAGGGGTGAGTGCTCCATTCTTCTATCTTTTTCTTCTGGTGAGCATTACCCATACGATGTGGTTGCAATTGAGTCTATGAAGTCGTATATGATTACCGCCTTGTTGTGCACAGTGTGAACAGTATCACTCCATCTCAGTCCTGTACACGTCTCTTATACTCGCACGTCTCTGTCCAGTACACGTCTCTTATACTCGCACGTCTCCATCCTGTACACGTCTCTTATACTCACACGTCTCCGTCCTGTACACGTCTCTTATACTGGCACGTCTCCATCCTGTACACGTCTCTTATACTCGCACGTCTCCATCCTGTACACGTCTCTTATACTCGCACGTCTCCGTCCTGTACACGTCTCTTATACTCGCACGTCTCCGTCCTGTACACGTCTCTTATACTCGCACGTCTCCGTCCTGTACACGTCTCTTATACTCGCACGTCTCCGTCCTGTACACGTCTCTTATACTCGCACGTCTCCATCCTGTACACGTCTCTTATACTCGCACGTCTCCATCCTGTACACGTCTCTTATACTTGCACGTCTCCATCCTGTACACGTCTCTTATACTCGTGCGTCTCTGTCCAGTACACGTCTCTTATACTCGCACGTCTCCATCCTGTACACGTCTCTTATACTCGCACGTCTCCGTCCTGTACACGTCTCTTATACTCGCACGTCTCCGTCCTGTACACGTCTCTTATACTCGCACGTCTCCATCCTGTACACGTCTCTTATACTCGCGCGTCTCTGTCCAGTACACGTCTCTTATACTCGCACGTCTCCTCCTGTACACGTCTCTTATACTCGCACGTCTCCATCCTGTACACGTCTCTTATACTCGCACGTCTCCGTCCTGTACACATCTCTTATACTCACACGTCTCCATCCTGTACACATCTCTTATACTCGTGTGGTGCCCCTGAGGGTTCGACCGCAACAGGGATGCTGCACTTCTGTAGTGGAGTGTAGTGTTCCTCCTCTGAGGTAAGAACAGTGTGATGGTCAGGACCCAACTTCCACATCCAACACCACACTTCTCCACCATAGGGGGCTAGAATGCACTAGGTGCTGACTCTACTGGAATCGGGAGACTGGGGAACCAAGAGTTAAGGGAACCATTTAGTGGGTGAGGGTGGAGGACTTTAGTGACACTTAATAATTCATAATTAATACCCAGCCATCTTGGTCTTTGGTCCTTTGTCCCTTTTTCCTTTTCGACTTATGATGGTTCTTTGACTGTGCTACTGTGACCTCCTACCCTGGACGCGGATCCTGTGTGGGCCCGCATCGGATGGAGACACAGCCCTTGTACCTTGGCCTTGGGGCGAGGGGCAGGCTGCAGATAATGAATGTCTCAGCCAGGTCAGGGTCCATGACCAAGAAGGCCCGGAGCTTTAGAGTGTAACTCCACCGCAAATGGATTCCAGGCAGGATGCAGACGGAGCGGTATACGCCACCTGTCCTCGCTATGCTGATCTATTCAGAGGGAGTCCGGCTGCAAGAGGGGTACTGGCCCCCGACACCCGACCTGGCTACTCCACGTCCTGGTCGGGAAAGCCCGGTATTCCCTGAGGATCCCACCGGGTAACAGAAGGGGCGGAGCTGCCACCCGTGCCCTTTTTCTGAGAGGAGTTCAGAGGGAGACCCGGCCTATTTACACACACAGACAGGAAAGGACTCGGTCTGTAGTTTAGGAACACTCTGGTGCGGGGTCCTGATCGAACACTGGACTTACTCGGAGATTGTCGGATCCCCGACCCTGGTGACCGCAGAACTCCGCGAGGAGCAGGGAGTCGCCTTCCTTCTGCCATCTCTTATGTGAGTAAAGCCTTGGAAGTTCACCCTTATGGCCTCCGGACTCTTTATTCTGCGCCACACTGCACTATGCAGAGACTTCCTTTACTACTATCCCCTACTCCCTTCCATCCTGTCTCTCTGCCCTGAGGCCTTGCTCCGCCTGTGGGGAGTAGTAACAACGATGGCCGCCATACCACCATGCCTCAGCGGACTGCAGCGGCGCTGGTGGCCTTCACCAGGTGCCACAGGTGGCGTAGTCGAAATCAGCCACTCAACCCGGATAAGCCCGTACCATCCTTTTTTAATTGTGATGGCCCTGGGCACGGAGCAGGTCCGGGCCACGGCTGCACCCCAACTCTCCATCAAAGGACCCGACTCCGAGTCCCCCATCTCCCAGGGTAAAAAGGGGCTTTCGAGTAGAGGCGTCACAAACTTGGCGTAGTCGACAGGATCGCGTGCCCGCAGCAAAGGAAGGAATTACCCATTGCTACCAGGTACTGTGTGCCTTACACCTTTGACTTTCGTTTTTCACTTAAAATGGCGCCCGCCCAAGAAGAACAGGCGCCATAGTGCTGTGAAAAGACGGTCTTCAAACACCTCCCATTGTGGGCTGGGCTCCCGCATGGTGCCAAAAGTGCGATCTGCCCCTTCCATCAGAGACTGTCCGCGGGGTAATGCCCGTCAAACCGGATGGGCTGAATGAAGGCGGGCCTGTCAGCAGGCCGCACAGGAACCGCCCCGAAAGAGGAGGAAGGAGAAAAGTAACATGGTGCAGCCATTGCAGTTGGAGGTTGGCAATCTTCGGGAGCAGACATGGACGCTTCTGGAGCGCAACCTACCGAGCCTTCTGAACCCGGTTCAGGTCCTTCACCCGGCAGGGAGCGAGGCGGCAAGATCTTAACAGCGGGAGAATTGGAGTTTCTTCACCAGGAAGCCCCGGGTCTTATGCGGAGACAGATAGAGGCCCAGGAGGCGGCGACGGCTGCGTGGCGGGAAGAAATATTGCTGCGCATCCGGGCCCGCCGCCAAGGAGCTGAAGCCCAGGCAGACGCGGTGACAGAGGTCGCGAGCGGCCCAGAGGCGGGTGAGTGTGCTTCCCCTGCCCCAGCTGCTGAGCCTACCGTACTCATGCTGGACCTCATGACCGAATATCTCCGGCCTGGCGCGGTCACCTGGCAGCAGGTCTTTGCTCCGGAGCTGCAAGAGGCAGCTATCGGTGGGGACCTGCGATGCCGCCCTACTCTCAAATCAGACGTACCTGAAGCTGCAGAGGTGTCCACCGGCTCCAACCCGGACTGGTCCACACTTGCAGAGGACCCGCAGCAGCCTCTAATGACACCGCCTCCTGCACCGACAGTCACCTGGCCGGAGGCCGAGGAGTGGGCCTCGGACAACCAGGGGGGGGACCTGATGGGCTTCCCCCAGGAGACCCGGGCTGAAGCACAGAGGAGGAGTGAGCGGTGCCGTGAACAGATCCTCCAACTCGCTCGGGAGCAACGCCAGAGGGAGGTTCGCTGCGAGTGCCTCGAGGTGAGGGCCAAAGCTGCCAAGTCCCGGGTCCGACAGGAGGAGGCAACCCGTCCCAGTCCCCGTGTGGAAGGGCAAGTCGTCCGCTTCCACCATGAGGCGGGGTGGGGATTCATCAGGAGTCCCCAGTACCAGGACGACATCTTTGTACGCCGGCGGGATGACGAGCCGCGCTTGTAGAAGGGACACCCTGGCCAGAACCTCTTCCCGGGCGATGTAGTCACTTACTCTCGCCACCATGGGGTGCGAGGGTGGTACGCCCTGGATGTTCACAAAGTGTCCGGGAGCGACGCCCCCTCGCGCTCAGCCTCAGGGGATCGGTCAGCCTCCGTCGGGAGGAACGAGCCTTTTCCCAGGAGGGAACCCGAGATCTAAGCAGCCCCGGCGGTTGTAACCTGTTAAAAAGTTAAAATGTTGACATTTATGTTTTGATTTTTCTATCCCTGGTTTCTGGAGACATTGGTCCCTGCGGACTGGCAGCAGACAGACTCCCTTCCTGTATATAGTTTGCATCTCTTTAGGTGCTCCATATTGGTTTTATATAAAGCCGCGTATATAATTCTACCTCAGACCTCAGAAGAAAAACCTGTCAGGGTGGTTCTCTTGGAGGTCCAACTCGGGATCTACATGCCCTGCAGCCACCCCAGGGCCCATGTTGGGGGTTTGGGACAGGTCCCTCACACTTCTGAACTGACTCTTCGTCCTTACACTTTAACCCGTCTGTCTGCATATTAATGTCTCTGGAAAATGCTAGCACTTTTATAATTTTATACTTTTGCACTTTTATAATGTTATGTCATGTTTGCAACGTTTAAGAAAAAGTGCCTCCCATAAAGGGAAGATAGTTTGTTGTTAAAATATAAAAGAAAACTTTGTAGGTGTTACTCTTTTGCAGCCCACGGACGTGCTGTGTTATACCAGGGGGGAATGTGGCGCCCCTGAGGGTTCGAACGCCTCAGGGATGCTGCACTTCTGTAGTGGAGTGTAGTGTTCCTCCTCTGAGGTAAGAACAGTGTGATGGTCAGGGCCCAACTTCCACATCCAACACCACACTTCTCCACCAGAGGGGGCTAGAATGCGCTAGGTGCTGCCCCTACTGGAATCGGGAGACTGGGGAACCAAGAGTTAGGGGAACCATTTAGTGGGTGAGGGTGGAGGACTCACATTTTAGTGACATTTAATAATTCATATTTAATACCCAGCCATCTTGGTCTTTGGTCCTTTGTCCCTTTTTCCTTTTCGTCTTATGATGGTTCTTTGACTGTGCTACTGTGACCTCCTACCCTGGACGCGGATCCTGTGTGGGCCCGCATCGGATGGAGACACAGCCCTCGTACCTTGGCCTTGGGTCGAGGGGCAGGCTGCAGATAATGAATGTCTCAGCCCGGTCAGGGACCATGACCAAGAAGGCCCGGAGCTTTAGAGTGTAGCTCCACCGCAAATGGATCCCAGGGAGGATGCAGACGGAGCGGTGTACGCCACCTGTCCTCGCCAACCTGATATATTCAGAGGGAGTCCGGCTGCAAGAGGGGTACTGGCCCCCGACACCCGACCTTGCTACTCCACGTCCTGGTCGGGAAAGCCCGGTAGGCCCTGAGGATCCCACCGGGTAACGGAAGGAGCGGAGCTGCCTCCCGTGCCCTTTTTCTGAGAGGAGTTCAGAGGGAGACCTGGCCTATTTACACACACAGACAGGAAAGGACTCGGTCTGTAGTTTAGGAACACTCTGGTGTGGGGTCCTGATCGAACACTGGACTTACTCGGAGGTTGTCGGATCCCCGACCCTGGTGACCGCAGAACTCCGCGAGGAGCAGGGAGTCGCCTTCCTTCTGCCATCTCTTATGTGAATAAAGCCTTGGAAGTTCACCCCTATGGCCTCCGGACTCTTTATTCTGCGCCACACTGCACTATGCAGAGACTTCCTTTACTACTATCCCCCTTCCATCCTGTCTCTCTGCCCTGAGGCCCTGCTCCGCCTGTGGGGAGTAGTAACAACGATGGCAGCCATACCACCATGCCTCAGCGGACTGCAGCGGCGCTGGTGGCCTTCACCAGTTGCCACAGGTGGCGTAGTCGAAATCAGCCACTCAACCCGGATAAGCCCGTACCATCCTTTTTTAATTGTGACGGCCCTGGGCACGGAGCGGGTCCGGGCCATGGCTGCACCCCAACTCTCCATCAAAGGACCCGACTCCGAGTCCCCCATCTCCCAGGGTAAAAAGGGGCTTTCGAGTAGAGGCGTCACACTCGCACGTCTCTGTCCTGTACACGTCTCTTATACTCGCACGTCCCCATACTGTACACGTCTCTCACCGTAATTCCTTTATCCTGCAGTCTGGACTGGACAGAGCCTCCATCAAGTCACTGAAGTAAGGACCAGACAGACGGTTATCAGACAGGACAAGTGTCTTCAGAGACCGATTATTGTTTATTGCAGACATCAGGTGGATGCAGGCCGTGTCGGGTAGATCATTACCAGCCAAACTGTTGGAAGAGGAGAAGATATAGGTGACCAGTTCAAAGAGTATATCCCAGCTTTCAGTAAAATCCACAAATGTCATCACTAGAATTCATTTCCTTTGCGTGTGATGTAAAAAATAAGGGGGCCCTCACCTATCAAGAAAATTGGTGTTTACATAGAAGTAGATATATTAAATTATGGTATAAATTTTCCTAAGGCTTCATTCAGACAGACATAATTTATATGGCCGCAAGACCCAGGCTCTATAGTTTTCAAGTGAATCTACATAGATCATTATAGAACCGCGGGGTCAGTGTAATATCTTCTGTCTCCCTGTACCAAGTCTCCATCCTCTACATTCTCTGTTTGTCTAGTTGCCATCCGGCCTCTACAGCCTTCGGTACTCCAACCTCACTACATCAACGTCATCTGTCTGTGCTATGACGGCTCGTTCTGCCCGTGCTACGACGGCTCGTTCTGCCCGTGCTACGACGGCTCGTTTTGCCCGTGCTACGACGGCTCGTTTTGCCCGTGCTACGACGGCTCGTTCTGCCCGTGCTACGACGGCTCGTTCTGCCCGTGCTACGACGGCTCGTTCTGCCCGTGCTACGACGGCTCGTTCTGCCCGTGCTACGACGGCTCGTTCTGCCCGTGCTACGACGGCTCGTTCTGCCCATGCTACGACGGCTCGTTCTGCCCAAGGCTTTGAGGACTCACCTCACCAGATTAGACACAACACCAGGACTCTGTTTAAATTTACACCAGCACATATCCATAGGCTTTAATAGCCAAAATTTAGAGAAATGTTCCCAACTCATATTTCACCTGTATGCTTCATCCAGGTGGTGTTATTCTTTTGGAACTAGAATTACAGTGTCTGTCACCCCCAGAATGTGATTTCAACTATTTATACAGTCTTATAGCGGGACTTAGCCCCTAAAATAACCTCAGACCTGCAACACAGATTTTACTTTTTTAGTTGGACAGAAAAATGCTTTAGAGGGCTCGTCGGTGCACCCTTGGTGTGGCCAAAGGCTCAGTTCACTATTCCTTCACCTGAATCAACAAAGCCACGCACCTCCTCTTAGCGTCTCTGACAGCGCTCCCTGGCCCAGCGTCAGCTCTGCATGAATTCAGTCTTCGGTCCTGGACTGACACTGCAGGAGTTGAGCTGTGGTGCTCATACAGTGACAGTGCAGGGCGCTCTCATCCCTTTCTCCATTCGCTATTGTGTGATCCATGTGCAGTGAACAGGCACTACAGACAGAGAAGGATGAGAGCGTGCCACCATAGCCGTGTTATCCATTCTGCTAATGATCTAACAACATCCTCCATAGTCTAAACTTACCATCTCCAAGACTTTTCTCGTGCTGCACCAGCTGTCTAGAATGTGATACCCCAGACAATCGGGGTTATTTCCAGTGTAGCATGTGTTTTCTGACAAATTGTAACCAGGGTCATTTCTGGTATGGTTTCTATATGTTGCCTCTGGTTTGTAAAGTGCTGGTGTATATGTTGGCTCTATATAGAGTATTACTATTCTGACATTTCTTACATCCTCCGTTACACAACGTAGAGGAGTGATGTGAGGAGAGGAGACAGTCAGAAGACAGTCAGATATTATTAGAGACATCACATAAAAGTAGAATAAGATCCATGTTTAACCTTGTGCCCACATGTCCTGTACACTTCTCATATACTCACTCCAGTTTTTTTATCACGCAGGTTGGAAGAGCCGCCATCAGGTCACTGAAGTGAGGACCAGACAGGTGGTTATTATACAAGATGAGGGTCTTCAGGGACTGGTTATTCCTTATTCCAGATGCCAACTGGGTGCAGGAAGTGTTTGGTAGATTATTCCTATCCAATCTGTAGGTAGAGAAAACGTAATGTGGATGACACATCTACATAGCGGTTGTAGGAAATACGTAGAGTGTGAATGTGGAGGAAAAATGTTCCGACTGTGAGAAATATTGGACCCGGTGAGGAACATTAGAACATTCATTTATTAAAGTGATTATCCAGTGAATGGATAGATGATAACTTGCTGATCGATGGGGACATGCACCGATCAGCGGTTTAGGGAATTATTATCCTCGTTACAAAATGGCTCGTCAGTTCGGACACATGACAGCCATGCCAATTCATTCTATATAAGTCTGCCAGAAAAAAGCTGAGCGCAGCACTCGGCAGCCCCTCAGGAAATGGGAGCGAGGCCGCACCAATCTAAGTAGGTCCCAGCGGACCCCGCTGATCAACAAGTTATCACCCATTTTTTTGATAAGTGATAATTGCTTGCACCAGATAACTAATTTAAGGATGGGAGTTTGAAACATACTTTAGTGTAGAAGATACTTTACATATAATAGTTTTTTTTATCTACTGTATAACTTTTACAATTCTCTAATTTTGAATATACTTTTGCACGTAGGTATCAGTTTCTTCTCTTCCCTCTCATCGGGTGATGTGTCTTCGCTTCTTCAAGGGCTGTTTTTTTGCATAATGAAGTGACTTTTTCATTTTACTATTTTTGTGCTGCGTTCTGTAACCCTGCCTCTCTGCGACTTCAGGACGCAGATTTGATGTTTACATGGTGGTAACTTTGGAATACTTTTAAAGTGACTGTGAAGATTTTTTCTGATACCTTGTTGTGATGATACATCTTATAATCTTAATCAGCCAGACGTTTAGATTTGTTAATCCAAGAGAAATACACTATTATCTTTGTGTTGAATTGTAAATGTATGTGTATTTCTGTGGCTGGTCAAGAAGGACAGACCAGTATTTGTATAACTCTGATTATTGTCTCCTCGTGGGTCATATATTTGTTAATATGCTAATGACTTATTATACTAAGCTAGCTAGATGTTTATTTACAAAAGCCCCCTACTATTCCAACTATGTAAATAGATTAGCTCAAACAATGAGACCTGAGCCCTGTGAGTAATGCCCTCCCTAACCCTTGTCCTGTGGATGTGTACTTAAAAAGGACATATGGTTTTGTAGCAGTCAGACTTGAATCAAGGAGAATCAAAAAGACATTTACAAGGAGAAACAAAGATCAGACTCTCGTCACACCATCAGCTTGATAGTATGGCTTTACCCAAAGAGACACCGAATTGGATTCTACATTATTCCAGCCCAAGGGTGTATGGCCCTGACTGAAAAGATACGGATCTGCTCCACTGACCATCAGAGAGCCCATGGATACATTTGGGAAGACCAGGTTGGGACGATGAAGTCACCGGGCCCTATGGATATGTTGTTTGGGGTTGCCAGGTGGGACCCTCTGGTCACCAGGAACCCATGAAGACATTCGGAGAAGCCAGATTGGGACCAGCTGGTCATCTGGCTCCATGTAAACTCTTGGAGAGGTTAGGGTGGGACCCTTGGGTCTCCTGGCCTTGTACCTCGATGGACTGCTAGCTTACTAAGCTTCCTGCTACCTTCTATCTGTGGGGGCCCGCCAGAATCGTGGCACCACTGGTTGAGATAGTTGGCCCTGGAAGTCCCAAAGTCACAGCTGTTCTATCCCAGGCGGGCGGAGAAGGAAGGGTGAGACTGTAATGCTGTACCATCTTGGGTATTTGCTGGGACTGGTCTATGTGTTTATTGTCCGTTTTGTGGATCAATAAAGTATTTTCACACTGTTTTACCCTCACTCTGTGCTGTTTGAGTAATACTACGCCCATGGAAGACCCGGGTCTTCACACTTGTATTTTATGGTAATACAAAAATTAGGTTGATATGATCAAGATTATTAAATGAGAAATTGAAAATTTCACAAAAATACTGAAAAATAAGGCAATTTTCAAAATGTGAAATGTTATTCCCTTAAAACAGATAATGAACTATTTTCCTGATATTTACTGTACATGTGGCTTACATTGGCATTGTTTTTATACTTTTACATTTTGGTGACATTAGATATCTGGTAAGTTTGGCATACATTTTTTAAAGCTTTTTAAAGTTTACAAGAAACATTATTTATTTTTTTTAATTAGGGACAAATTTACTTCTTAAGTGGCTTTGAGAGGCCGATACAATAGTGGCCCCCACAGAACACCCCATCTGACACAGGGCGTTCTTTAAAGGGGCTGTTTCCTTTTTCGAAAGCTTTTCTGCAGCCAGAGACCGGAGCAGCGCTGGAGACTTACCGGGAGGATAAGAAAAAGAGGTTGCTGTTTTACCACAAGCTGAGATTTTGGAGAAAAGTTTTCTTGGAGGAGACAACCCTTTTAAATATTCAAAGGAGAAATTATGATGTTTCTTAACCCTCCATGTTTTTCACAGTAATTAAAACAATGTGAACTAAAAATTTAAACATTTCAATTTTATTAAATTTTATTCTATTTTTCTGTAACACAGCGGACCAAACCCGAAGAAACACGACTCAATAGCGTTACATTAGTTTGAAAGACATCCCATCGGGTGCTACTGGACTCACACGAGGGCCTCATAAATCATGGAGAACCTTTTGGGGCCTTCTTTTTATTAGGATTTTCTGCAGACGCCATTTCAAGTTGACTTGTGCTGGATACTAAAGTTAAGTTTATTGTCCACCAATTTCCTCCAAAACTGTTTCAGTGGCAGTTTTACCCAGTTTTTTACTTTTTAGAATAGATTTGCCATCTTTATTTCCTTGGAATATATCTGACCCCCATGTGATTGACTACAGGAACCTGACTGATGTACTGGAATGAGATCCTCAGAGCCACTGTCCCCAATGTGTCTCCATGTGATGCGGCTCCTCCGGGTCTCTGATCAGACTCCATGTATAAAAGTGGAATAGCAATAATAATAGCAAAAGATGACATTTCTTACATCTCCATAACATGTCATAGTGAAGTGATAGAAGAAGACACAGTCGACATTAGAAGATACATCACATAACAACGAGCAGTCAGTAGATTATCCATGTATATCTTGTCCTCAAATGTTTCCGTCCTGTACACGTCTCTTACACCCGCACGTCTCCATCCTGTACACGTCTCTTATACTCGCACGTCTCCATCCTGTACATGTCTCTTATACTCGCACGTCTCCATCCTGTACATGTCTCTTATACTCGCACGTCTCCATCCTGTACACGTCTCTTACACCCGCACGTCTCCATCCTGTACACGTCTCTTATACTCGCACGTCTCCATCCTGTACACGTCTCTTATACTCGCACGTCTCCATCCTGTACACGTCTCTTATACCCGCACGTCTCCCTCCTGTACACGTCTCTTATACTCGCACGTCTCCGTTCTGTACACGTCTCTTATACTCGCACGTCTCCATCCTGTAGACGTCTCTTATACTCGCACGTCTCCATCCCGTAGACGTCTCTCATACTCACACGTCTCCATCCCGTACACGTCTCTTATACTCACACGTCTCCGTCCTGTACAGGTCTCTTATACTCGCACGTCTCCGTCCTGTACACGTCTCTTATACTCGCATGTCTCCGTCCTGTACACGTCTCTTATACTCGCACGTCTCTGTCCTGTACACGTCTCTTATACTCGCACGTCTCCGTCCTGTACACGTCTCTTATACTCGCACGTCTCCATCCTGTACACGTCTCTTATACTCGCACGTCTCCATCCTGTACACGTCTCTTATACTCGCACGTCTCCGTCCTGTACACGTCTCTTATACTCGCACGTCTCCATCCTGTACACGTCTCTTATACTCGCACGTCTCCATCCTGTACACGTCTCTTATACTCGCACGTCTCCGTCCTGTACACGTCTCTTATACTCGCACGTCTCCATCCTGTACACGGCTCTTACACTTGCACGTCTCCATCCTGTACACGGCTCTTATACTCGCACGTCTCTGTCCTGTACACGTCTCTTATACTCGCACGTCTCCGTCCTGTACACATCTCTTATACTCGCACGTCTCCGTCCTGTACACATCTCTTATACTCGCACGTCTCCATCCTGTACACGTCTCTTATACTCGCACGTCTCCGTCCTGTACACGTCTCTTATACTCGCACGTCTCCATCCTGTACACGTCTCTTATACTCGCACGTCTCCGTCCTGTACACGTCTCTTATACTCGCACGTCTCTGTCCTGTACACGTCACTTTTACTTACTCTAATTCCTCTATCCTGCATTCTGGACTGGACAGAGCCTCCATCAGGTCACTGAAGTGATCACCGAAAAGTCGGTTATTAGACAGGACAAGTTTCTTCAGGGACCGGTTATTTCTTATAACAGACGCCAGCTGAATGCAGGCAGTGTCGGGTAGATCATTACTGGACAAACTGTAAGAATAAAATAAGATGTTGGTGTCATATCTACAGAGTATAAACCATAATTGAGTTCTCTTGTGTGATAGGTGTCATGAGTCAAGTGACCTAAGTGTCAAAAAGACCAGCAAAGGTTCTGAGGAATATTAGACGGTGGTATCATGACACGTGATCAAACTTGGGATAATTCAGTTTTTGAAAAGCAAAAGCTTAGTGATTATGTTATTACTATGGGGAAATGTAAGACTGGACAGTGCTGAGTCCTTTGTAATGATCTCTTTATACCTAGGCCTGCATTGATTGTCCTTTTCTCGGCACATGACATCAGTGGTCTGATGTTATTGGTGTTGATACGTCCCTTATAAAGCCA
Organism: Phyllobates terribilis; assembly: GCF_046119375.1. Taxonomy (NCBI): domain Eukaryota; kingdom Metazoa; phylum Chordata; class Amphibia; order Anura; family Dendrobatidae; genus Phyllobates; species Phyllobates terribilis. The sequence goes on from NW_027362767.1 coordinate 139,614,104, forward strand.
GTTGGATCATTCTTAATGATTGCTGATAGCAGCAGGGAGAGCAGAAAAGTGATTGGGTTTAGTGTCTGAAGTGTATATGGGCATTCTGGCATTAAATCCAGTGGTTTCATAAAGAAGAGTCAAGCTCCATCTACTTACCATAATATAAGCAAATATTGAACCAGTTTGTCAAACAAGGTGTGAGAAAGAATTAGTGCAACACAAAGGGAAGAGGGAAAGGGAGCCCAGACCCTAGGGAAAGGGGGGGGGAGTGGAGACCTCCTAGGTTGATCTAGCGTCACCCTGTCTCCCCTAACGTCCCTGTATTGGCTCTTCACCAATCGCCGCACGCGTGCGTCACCCTGTCTTTCCCTGGCGTATAGCTAAGGCTAGGGAAGGGAGGAGATGAGCACTAATCGATCTCCACTAAACACTATAGACAACAAGGGTGGACAAACATGGGAAATAGCTTAGCTTTAGACGAATCCAGACAAATGCGCACATGTCCTCAAGCTCCAGAGAGGACAAAGTACTGCTCTTGCTAAAGCCTTCACATGTAGTAATGAATATCGCCGGTACCTCCCTCCAGCAGGTATTTATACACCCAGGCAGGGTGCTAATTAGTCAGAGGGAGGTAACCGCTGGGTCCTAGAGACAGCCTCTAAGAAGTTGTCTGTAATGCCAAACGTAGAGATCTCCTGCAACCAACTGCAGGGCGACTGTCTGTCACCTCTGACACACCCGTGACACTGTTGGGTCCAGAACTTGAATGTAATTGCAGTCATGACTTTGTGCTGTTATATATAGCACCATCTAGAGTTGCATTATCAGGTCGCTGCAAGACCAGAACGGCGGTGTCGGCTATGTAACCTAACTTTTCCTTTAGCCTTCTGGTGCAAGTCTTGGCTGTAGCAATGTATGTTGCAGAGAAGAACACCGTATTTATGAGAGGTCTCAGCTATTTTCACAGGCCTGTAGATCTCACCCTCAGAAAGACTGTAGTGTAGGAAAATGCATTCTCCGTGAACGTTTGAAAATCCCTGATAGTCTCTTCAAGGGCAGAGATGCACAAAGTCTGGGAGAAGACTGAAATTCAGCTTCCATTGCCTGAACGATCAACGTGCAACAGACGAGCGTGGACAGACCGCACCACAGGTCCAAAGGATGACAAAGGAGACCAATTAAGCAGATAATGGCTCCATAAGAAGAAATCAAGCCAAGTATGGGCTGCGTGAAACGGAGAGTGGTAAGTGTAGGCCACAATCCCTGGATGCAAACCTCTATCGGTAGCAAAGCACAGAAGAAAGAGCCTTCATGCAAAATTACACTTGGTGGCTTCCACCTGAAGATGCATCCGATGAAGCTGAAATTGCCTCTTATCGCGACAAACACCTCTGAAAACTCATTTAGCTGAAACTAATGAATTTTGCTTGTTAATATCTAGTCCTAGCTGCGGAGATAGAACATAATGTCAAATATTTAAAGTACATCAATATTTTGGGAAAAGGAAGAATATCGTTTTCTTATGCATGCGATAAAGCACTTAAACGGGTTTTCCAACGAACAAATAACATTTTAATCAATAGATCTTGGCATAATAATAAGTTTCACAATTGGATTTATTAAGAAAAACAAATGTCCCTGTGCTGAGATAATCTTATAAATGTGCCTCTGCTGTGTACTGTGTAATGCCTGTGTCTGACCGTGCAGGAACATGGTCTGATCATACCACAGCTCCTGGACAGGAGCCAGAGTTACCAGCAGGTGGGAGACAATCATCAGTGCTCCTGTGTGGCAACCGCTGAATACTGATGTGGCCGTGTACTAAGGTCCATGGAAATGGTTTGCTCATCTCTAATATATTTGTGTATTACTATGTCATTTTTGGTCCTACGTGTAGTATGTTTGCTGATAAATGTGATGCGACTCCTCCTGGTCACTGATCAGACGGTATATACAATAGCAGAATAGTAATAATAGCAGGAGATGACATTTCTTACATCTCATTAAATGTCATAGAGAAGTGATGTGAGGAGACGAGACAGTCAGACATTAGCAGAGATGTCACATAACAAGGAGCAGTCAGAAGATTATTTCATAATCATAACAACGGTGCGGAGCAGAAAATATAATAAATCCATGTATAATTTGTACAGGTCTTTGTCCTATACACGTCTCTGATACTCGCACATCTCCATCCTGTACACGTCTCTTATACTCGCACATCTCCGTCCTGTACACGTCTCTTATACTCGCATGTCTCCGTCCTGTACACGTCTCTTATACTCGCACATCTCCATCCTGTACACGTCTCTTATACTCGCATGTCTCTGTCCTGTACACGTCTCTTATACTCGCATGTCTCTGTCCTGTACACGTCTCTTATACTCGCACGTCTCCGTCCTGTACACGTCTCTTATACTCGCACGTCTCCGTCCTGTACACGTCTCTTATACTCGCACGTCTCCGTCCTGTACACGTCTGTTATACCCGCACGTCTCCATCCTGTACACGTCTCTTATACTCGCATGTCTCCATCCTGTACACGTCTCTTATACTCGCACGTCTCCGTCCTGTACACGTCTCTTATACTCGCACGTCTCCGTCCTGTACACGTCTTATACTCGCACGTCTCCAACCTGTACACGTCTCTTATACTCGCACGTCTCCGTCCTGTACACGTCTCTTATACTCGCACGTCTCCATCCTGTACACGTCTCTTATACTCGCACGTCTCCGTCCTGTACACGTCTCTTATACTCGCACGTCTCCGTCCTGTACACGTCTCTTATACTCGCATGTCTCCGTCCTGTACACGTCTCTTATACTCGCATGTCTCCGTCCTGTACACGTCTCTTATACTCGCACGTCTCCATCCTGTACACGTCTCTTATACTCGCATGTCTCCGTCCTGTACACGTCTCTTATACTCGCACGTCTCTGTCTTGTACACATCTTTTATACTCGCACGTATCCGTCCTGTACACGTCTCTTATACTCGCACGTCTCCTCCTGTACACGTCTCTTATACTCGCATGTCTCCGTCCTGTACACGTCTCTTATACTCGCACGTATCCGTCCTGTACACGTCTCTTATACCCGCACGTCTCCATCCTGTACACGTCTCTTATACTCGCACGTCTCCATCCTGTACACGTCTCTTATACTCGCACGTCTCCATCCTGTACATGTCTCTTATACTCGCACGTCTCCGTCCTGTACACGTCTCTTATACTCGCACGTCTCCATCCTGTACATGTCTCTTATACTCACACGTCTCCGTCCTGTACACGTCTCTTATACTCGCACGTCTCCATCCTGTACATGTCTCTTATACTCACACGTCTCCGTCCTGTACACGTCTCTTATACTCGCACGTCTCCGTCCTGTACACGTCTGTTATACTCGCACGTCTCCGTCCTGTACACGTCTCTTATACTCGCACGTCTCCGTCCTGTACACGTCTGTTATACCCGCACGTCTCCATCCTGTACACGTCTCTTATACTCGCATGTCTCCATCCTGTACACGTCTCTTATACTCGCACGTCTCCGTCCTGTACACGTCTCTTATACTCGCACGTCTCCGTCCTGTACACGTCTTATACTCGCACGTCTCCAACCTGTACACGTCTCTTATACTCGCACGTCTCCGTCCTGTACACGTCTCTTATACTCGCACGTCTCCATCCTGTACACGTCTCTTATACTCGCACGTCTCCGTCCTGTACACGTCTCTTATACTCGCATGTCTCCGTCCTGTACACGTCTCTTATACTCGCATGTCTCCGTCCTGTACACGTCTCTTATACTCGCACGTCTCCGTCCTGTACACGTCTCTTATACTCGCATGTCTCCGTCCTGTACACGTCTCTTATACTCGCACGTCTCCATCCTGTACACGTCTCTTATACTCGCATGTCTCCGTCCTGTACACGTCTCTTATACTCGCACGTCTCCATCCTGTACACGTCTCTTATACTCGCATGTCTCCGTCCTGTACACGTCTCTTATACTCGCACGTCTCTGTCTTGTACACATCTTTTATACTCGCACGTATCCGTCCTGTACACGTCTCTTATACTCGCACGTCTCCTCCTGTACACGTCTCTTATACTCGCATGTCTCCGTCCTGTACACGTCTCTTATACTCGCACGTATCCGTCCTGTACACGTCTCTTATACCCGCACGTCTCCATCCTGTACACGTCTCTTATACTCGCACGTCTCCATCCTGTACACGTCTCTTATACTCGCACGTCTCCATCCTGTACACGTCTCTTATACCCGCACGTCTCCGTCCTGTACACGTCTCTTATACTCGCACGTCTCCATCCTGTACATGTCTCTTATACTCACACGTCTCCGTCCTGTACACGTCTCTTATACTCGCACGTCTCCATCCTGTACATGTCTCTTATACTCGCACGTCTCCGTCCTGTACACGTCTCTTATATTCACCGTAATTCCTCTATCCTGCAGTCTGGACTGGACAGAGCTTCTATCAAGTCACTGAAGTGAGGACCACTCAGATGGTTATTACGTAGATCAAGTTTCTTCAGTGATCGATTATTCTTTATTATAGATGCCAACTGTATGCAGGAAATGTCTTGTAGATTGTTCTCAGACAAACTGTAAGATAAGAAGATGAGATGTGGGTGACTTGTTTTTAAAGCCTTAGTATGCAATCTGAGCATTATGAATATGGAGAGAAAATGTCTCATTAATGTGTCACTATCTTCATAAATGTCGTCAATCCTGTGTGTGGTGGATGTCAGGACTGCCGGTTGTTGTATGATGTGTCCACTCACATGAAATTCAATGTTTTAGAATTTCAGATCACTGGGTAATGTCCTCACTTTATCACATGTCTTAAACCAGTTATTATTGAAGCACATGTAATGAACAATAGACGTAAAGCTGATGGAGGAACTTGTCACCGGTCATCAGTGGCAGGGCTGCCACCAGGAATTTCAGGGCCCCATACTGGCAAAATTTTCGGGCCCCCTTGTGACTCCATCCAGGCTCCACTCCAGCTCCTCCTCAACAGCTTGAACCTTCCACAATCCCACCGCCCACTCTTGGAAAAACTCCACTTCTGCACCACATCCTCACCAATCACACATTAACAGTTCCCATCGAACACCAGATCACATACATAGCCATCAGTTTTTGTTTTGGCCAAAAGATTTTTTAAGCCGCCACCACGACAAGGAGACTCTTCTGGCCGGGCCCTACTCTACTCTAACCCGTTAAACATTTCTTATTATAACCAGTACTCTTTTTAGGTATATTTTTATTTATTTTTCTTTAAGGGAATGTGTCAAATAAATTTTTTAAAATGACCAATAATATCACACACAAGGGACAAATACTGTCACGCCATAGCCGGACCACATATTATGACCACATAGTGACAGAATAATAAAACATACAAGGAACAAATACCTCCACACTGTGACCAGACCTCATATTACCACCACATAGTGACCGAATACTGCAATACTGATCATTATTAAAGAAAACATAATACTAATATTACAATAAGTGCCATAATACACAGGAGCTCTGTACATAGTATACAGTGTGTAGTGTCAGTGTACAGGTAATACAGTGATCACCAGTGACATTATACATAGGAGCTCTGTATATAGTGTCAGTGTACAGGTAATACAGGGATCACCAGTGACATTATGCACAGGAGCTCTGCGCATAGTGTCAATGTACAGGTAATACAGGGATCACCAGTGACATTATGCACAGGAGCTCTGCACATAGTGTCAATGTACAGGTAATACAGGGATCACCAGTGACATTATTCATAGGAGCTCTGTATATAGTGTCAGTGTTCAGGTAATACAGTGATCACAAGTGACATTATACACAGGAGCTCTGTACATAGTGTATAGTGTACAGGTAATACAGGGATCACCAGTGACATTATACACAGGAGCTCTGTATATAGTGTATACTGTACAGATAATACAGTGATTACCAGTGACATTATACACAGGAGCTCTGTATATAGTGTATATTGTACAGATAATACAGTGATCACCAGTGACATTATACACAGGAGCTCGATGCCATCATCGCGTACACGCCGCCTCCAGCACGTCACCGAAGAGGCGGACGGACTCCCTTGGAGCTGCATGGCCATCGGGCCATGAGAGTTCTAAGGCTGAAGCTCCCTGAGCTGAGATGTACGCCGCCTGTGGCACTCCAGCATGCGATACCCCAGGGCCCTGTGAACAGAAGCACGAGGGGGGCTCCGGACCGGGCCCCCGCTCCTTATTGCTGTTCACTGGGCCCCATACAGCAGTAAGGGCAGTAATGCCCTTAATGGCGGCCCTGATCAGTGGTTGACAACTCTCCTTCCTCCACTATTTGTTGTAGGTCTCAGTACATTCTGTGTTCTCCAACCTGATACAAACTCTTACTGACCATGTGGTGCTGTGTGTGATGTGATATTGCAGAGCTTTCTCCCTGATAGAGGAATAAAGCAGGACTGGGTGTATTCTGTGATGCAAGGCTGCACAAGTACGCACCCTTTATGAGTTGTTCACGACTGCACCTGTTTCTATTAAGAATGACACCCAACGAATCTTATTGACCTCTATGGTGGTTTGTCAGTTTCTGCTACATATAAGAAATTTTTTCTCAGCCCATGTTTTCACTGACAATTTCCCTTCTATGTTATTTTGTCAATCTGGGGAAAATGTATAGGAAAAAAAACACATTATAGAGACAATGTGTAAAAGCTGTCTATAGATATGAATGTGGTTGTTTCATTTTTCCAAAATCCTCTAAGAAACGAAAGCCTGAATTTGACTAGTTAGCATTAGCACCTTCATCTCTTTTTTGTGTGTTTCTTTAGGCCTTATAAAAGTCCCCTCAGTGTCTCAGATCCTTGTCGATCTAGTGTTTCCAGCGCTGGTCATATATATTGTTCCAGCAGGACTGTGGTTGGGGGAATTTGGTGTGGAAATACTTGACCAGAACCGGAGAGGCCGGATCTCAACCCTATTGATCACCAACAGTAGGAACTAGAATTGAGATTCTGAGCCAGCTACTCTCATCCGTCGCCATGGTCTGACCTCACCAATGCTCTTCCTACAGACACTTCCAAATTCATACAGACACCTCCAAAATCTTGTAAAAATCCTTCCCAGACAAGTGCAAGCTGTTGTGTTTTGTTCTAGCAACAATTGGAAGAGTTGGGAAGGGAGAAACCCAATATTAACGTCAATGGATATAGAGGTGGATGTCATAAAAGCTCCCGCAGGAGTAATGTGTAGGTGTATCAATTCTTTTATCCCCATCCCAATGTGTGTATGTATACATGTATATGTATGTATATATCATATGAACACATACACTCGTACTATAAATTAACATTTTACCTCAGACTCTGGACATTATGTAATGCTGGTGCAAGTCTTTCTAATCCTTCAATATCTAAGGAACATCTGGTTAGATTGAGTTTTTCTATGTTTGTGCAGGTTTTCAGAATAAATGCTAACACCGTGCAGTCTAGAGATGACATGTGAACATAAGAGAAGTCAAAACTTGTGTACAATTTTAGTGATTCCCACACCAGAGCCTTATTCCGTGTTTCATACAGATAGAAAAATGTATTGAGAAGACGTCGCTTCTTGTCTTCACTTTTCTTCAAGTTTTGTTCTTCCATAAATAAGTCCTTCACCCAAGTGATGACATCTATGGAGGCCTGAGCTGCTTGAGGGTCCAGATATCCAGCTAGAAATGACCTGGTGGAGCCATCTGATAGACCACACAGGAACCGGAGGAACATTTCACCGCGACCATCAGAATACGATCTGGCGTCTTTTAGTGATTTCTGTAACTTCTCAGGAGAATAATCCACATAATGCACCAAGGCGGAGAAGAATTCCTGCACAGTGAGATGTAAGAAGGAATAGGCCACAGGTTCATCCGATTCCATCAGAAAACTTGATAAAAGCTTTGACTTCTTGTCCACATGGAAAGAATCCAGATCTCTGTCATCAAAAATAACCTGGTGGTTCATCACCCCATGTTCTGCCATCCACCCGATGGACCTCAGGAGCTGCTGAGCGTCACTTTTGTGCAGACTGTGATTGGACAGGATGTTGGCGATAAATATGGCAAAGAGTTGTGTCACAGTTCTGGGTAATAATGACACCGGCTGATCACTACTTGTGTCCTGGAAGCTTCTGGATAACACTGTACAGATGATCCAGCAGTAGGACGGGAGGTAACAGAACGTGTACAATGTCTCATTCTGCTTCACGTAACTAAAAGCCTTTTCTGCCTGTTCACTTTTAGAGAAGAAATTTTCAAAGTATATCCTTCGTTCTTCTGGAAAAAATCCAATGATTTCAACTACCCTATGGAAAACACTACAATCTATAGATGCCAGTGTGGTTGGGCGACTGGTCATCAGAACAGAACAACCTTTCAGAAGAGACTTTCTCACCAAACTAACGACAATCTGACCACAAGGTTCGGGCAGTTTAGGATGAGAGCACAAGTGACGGGATGTGAAATCCATTGTATGAAGACTTTCATCTAAGCCATCAAATATAAAGAGAAGTTTCTCTGGATCCTGTAAGATGTTCCCGAGCTGCGGAGCCAGATATGGGTACTGATGAAGGATCAGGGTCTCCAGACTAACATTATCCAGTCTGTTCAGTTCCCGAAATTGAAAGAAAAAGACAAAGGAGAATCTTTGGTAGAAATCGCCCCTCACCCAATCATAGACAAACTTCTGCATCAGGGTGGTCTTCCCTACACCGGGCACACCGCTCACCATTACCATATGGGGCACAACTCTGGATCGGTGACACCAGCGGAATAATTTGTTTGGAAAAATGCGTTGGAGTTCAATTTGTTTTTTCTTTAAATATTTCTCATGTTTTACACCACTGTGTATCAGCTCATTCTCAGAGCGTTCCCTAAAGTGATCAGTGGAGGCAATGATGAGGTTCACATAACGTGTACAGAATGGAAAACTTTCTTCTCGCTGATTACATCCCGGAGATTTGTTCTCTACAAGTGTTTTCGTTTTTTCATGTAAATGTTGCTTGTGAAGTTTCTGGACGTCTATAGAAAAAAAAAAGATGGAAAATAAGGAAGCTGAAAAAAAATTAAGATTTTATCCAAAATCAGTAACCACTTTATTATTGTTTGCGCCCATTTTTGTGATCAGAGATGTATTTTATCCGCTGGACTGGATATGAAGAAATGGAGGCGATTCATAAATGGTGCAGTTTGCAATAGAAGTGCACACCGTATAATAGCAGAATATATTGGCCACATGTTAGGTGGGCCGTGCATTTACACTAATTTATGTATCAAAATATAGTGCACATCTTAAAGACATTAGTGCTAATTACATTTATTTTTCTATACAGTTTATTAAAACTTAAACTATGTGTAAAAGCTGTCCAAACCTCATGATAAAATTGGCATAAAAAGTGTGGTACAATTTTGAGCACTTTACGACATAATTCCAGATCATTTTTCTTAGTAAATACATTTCTTCCTATGCGTGTCTTTCTACAAAGTTAGAATTAAACTATGATGAGATATCATTCTGTTATATGTGGTTGACATATCCATAGCCTTGACCAGACATGTGCCAGAAGAATCATTTGGTTACAATACAAGAATCCAACAAAGAAAATACTTTTGTTTTAAACATCTTTTGTTTCTACAAGATTTTGGATGTTTCTATGGGAATTTTGGCCATTCATCCAGATGATCAGTTGTGAGGTCAGACACTGACGTTAGACTAAAGGACTTGCACCTATTGGACATTTATGGCTTATCCTGCTGATTTGCCATAAATATCCCAGATGGGACAACTTCAGGTTTAAGATTGTGGAGATTCCTTTAGTCTGACCAGGTACACAATTATGGAAATGATTCATTTACACACAACAAAATTCTGCCTAAATTTGCACAAACAAACCAATGACCCACATTTATTACATGTTTTACACACTTTTTTTGTCAACTCCCACAAAGCATGGCCTACCCGTACTCTAAAACTGCCGAAATTTGGTGTAACTTGGTTGACCAAAGTAAGCCAAGTTAAAGATGGTGTAAACTTAGAATAGAAAAATATTTAGATTTGAGAGTCCTCAGTGGTTGATACCTTTTAATGGCTAACTGAAAAACTGAAAAGATGGTAACAAATTGCAAGCTTTCCAGGCTACTCAGGCTTCTGCATCAGGCTAGTATAACACAAAATGTGAAGAGTCACATAATTATACACAGTAAGACACAAAAATAATGCAATAGATAAGACAGGTGATGAAAAGCAGAGTTATTATAGAAGAGAAACAGTTCTGGCTATAAATATTTTAGCAGTTAATAGATAGGAGTGTGAAGGTTTTATTGTCCTGTGACTAGGTCCAGTGTTATGATGGCCTCACAAGTCTGAGGGGCACATTCCTTAGTTGATGTCAAATGACATAAATCCATGCGACACACTCATTACTGCTCTGAAAGTGTTAAAGGTCATCATCAGTTTATATTCTGAGATTCTTCGTTCTCTTTGAGATTTGAAGTTACCTTTTAATACCAGTAATTTCATGTCTTTTATGCTATGATCAGGGGAACAAAAATGCTTGACTACAGGCAGATCTATTCTTTTTTCTTTAATTGTGTGGCGATGATGATTCATCCTTGTCCTAAGTTTTTGCCCTGTCTCCCCTACATAAAGACCCCCGGCTGAACATTTGGTACATATAATTAAGTACACTACATTGGATGTGATCCAGCTGAACGTACCTGGGATCTTGTAGTCCTGATGTGACACTCAACTACTCCTGTACTGAAATTAACTTTTTGGACACCATCATCAAGCTACAGAACAATGAAATAGAGACATCCTTGTACCGGAAACCAATCGACCGTCCTACATACCTTAAATGGGACAGTTTCCATCCAAAACACATAAAAAAACTCTATTGTCGTCTACAGCCAAGCCATCAGATACAATCAGATATGTTCCAACCATATGGATAGAGACAAACACCTTGATGGCCTCAGAAAGACCTTTTTGAATCAGGGCTACCATCCGAGAACAATTGAGAACCAGATTACAAGAGCCACCAGAATATCAAGGAATCATCTCCTACATTACGAAACTAAACAAGAAAGCAACCGGGTGCCTCTAGTAGTCACCTACAATCCAAATCTGGAGGCGCTAAGGAGAGCTGCACGGAAACTACAACCCTTACTACAAAAAGATGCCTGATTACAATCCATATTTCCAGACCCCCCACTTCTGTGTTTCAGGCAGCCCCTAAATCTAAGAAGCATCATTGTCAGAAGCTCCCTGTCATCTCCACCAGCTACAGGAACCTTTCCTTGCAACCAGAAAAAATGGAAAACCACAGACAAGATAAAGATCCCCAACTCACATCAGGACTACAAGATCCCTGGTACGTTCAGCTGTATCACATCTAATGTAGTGTACTTAATTATATGTACCAAATGTCCAGCTGGGGGTCTGTATGTAGGGGAGACAGGGCAAAAACTTAGGACAAGGATGAATCATCATCACCACACAATTAAAGAAAAAATAATAGATCTACCTGTAGTCAAGCATTTTTGCTCCCCTGATCACAGCATAAAAGACATGAAATTACTGGTATTAAAAGACAACTTCAAATCTCAAAGATAAAGAAGAATTTCAGAATATAAACTGATGATGACCTTTAACACTTTCAGAGCAGGAATGAATGTGTCGCATGGATTTATGTCATTCGACATCAACTAAGGAATGTGCCCCTCAGACTTGTGAGGCCATCATTACACTGGACCTAGTCACAGGACAATAAAACCTTCACACTCCTTATTTATTAACTGCTAAAATATTTATAGCCAGAACTGTTTATCTCTTCCATAATAACTCTGCTTTTCATCACCTGTCTCTTATCTATTGTATTATTTTTGTGTCTTATTGTGTATAAATATGTGACTCTTCAGATTTTGTGTTATACTATGCCTGATGAAGAGACCTGCATAGTCTCGAAAGTTTGCAATTTGTTACCATCTTTTTAGCTAGCCATTCAAAGGTATCAACCACTGAGGACTCTCAAATCTAAATATTTTTCTATCTACTGGCTAACACGGTACAAGAATATATGTATTTTCCCCAACTTAGAATAGAACATTTCTAAGAATCTACTATATAATTGTCTTATCCCGTCTGTCTGTCTGTCTGTCTCTCTATCTGTCTGTCTGTCTGTCTGTCTGTCCTGGAAATCCCGGGTCGCTGATTGGTCCGGCCGCGGCCAATCAGCGATGCGGCATTTCTGAAAAACATGGCGGCCGTTAGCGGCTCATGTGCGGCACGGAGGTCAGCGGCGATGCAGCCGGGAGATGCAGCCGGCTACTCGCAGTATAAGTCCCCCGACCGCAGGCGCCGCTGACCTACATGCGGCTATCGTCGGGAGATCAGCGGCTACGGCCGCTTATCTCCCGAGGACAAGTGTGACGCCCCTCCCCTCCTCTCCCCTCCCCTCTCCTCCCATCCCTCCCCCCGCTCGATCAGGACCCCGGCACCCGGCATCATTCTTACCCCTCCCCTCCCCTCTCCCCTCTCCTCTCCTCCCGTCCCTCCCCCCGCTCGATCAGGACCCCGGCGTCATACTTACCCCTCCCCGTGCCTCCGCAGCAGCTCCTGTGTCTTCCGCTGATGCTCTGTGACATCTCAGGTCAGAGGGCGCGGTGATGTCTTTACACCGCGCTCTCTCCTGACCGGTCACAGCGCACAGCGGGAAGATGCCGGCTACGCTGGAGTCCAGAGAAGCAGCTGAGAAGAGAGGTGAGTATTGGATTTTTTTTTTTTTTTTTTTGTATGGGGCCATAGGGGACCTGCGTGGGGCACTATGGGGGGATGGATATACAGGGGATATGACTTCCTGCATGGGGCATTATATGGGGGGAGAGGTCACATCCTGCATGGGGCATTATATGGGGGAGAGGTGACATCCTGCATGGGGCATTATATGGGGGGAGAGGTCACATCCTACATGGGGCATTATATGGGGGGAGAGGTCACATCCTACATGGAGCATTATATGGGGGAGAGGTGACATCCTACATGGGGCATTATATGGGGGAGAGGTGACATCCTGCATGGGGCAATATATGGGGGGAGAGGTCACATCCTGCATGGGGCAATATATGGGGGAGAGGTGACATCCTACATGGGGCATTATATGGGGGAGAGGTGACATCCTGCATGGGGCATTATATGGGGGGAGAGGTCACATCCTGCATGGGGCATTATATGGGGGGAGAGGTCACATCCTGCATGGGGCATTATATGGGGGAGAGGTGACATCCTGCATGGGACATTATATGGGGGGAGAGGTCACATCCTGCATGGGGCATTATATGGGGGGAGAGGTCACATCCTGCATGGGGCATTATATGGGGGGAGAGGTCACATCCTACATGGGGCATTATATGGGGGAGAGGTGACATTCTGCATGGGGTATTATATAGGGGGAGAGGTGACATCCTGCATGGGGCATTATATGGGGGGAGAGGTGACATCCTGCATGGGGCATTATATGGGGGGGAGAGGTGACATCCTGCATGGGGCATTATATGGGGGGAGAGGTGACATCCTGCATGGGGCATTATATGGGGGGAGAGGTGACATCCTGCATGGGGCATTATATGGGGGGGAGATGTGACTTCCTGCATGGGGCATTATATGGGGGGAGAGGTCACATCCTGCATGGAGCATTATATGGGGGAGAGGTGACATCCTACATAGGGCATTATATGGGGGAGAGGTGACATCCTGCATGGGGCAATATATGGGGGGAGAGGTCACATCCTGCATGGGGCATTATATGGGGGAGAGGTGACATCCTACATGGGGCATTATATGGGGGAGAGGTCACATCCTGCATGGGGCATTATATGGGGGGAGAGGTCACATCCTGCATGGGGCATTATATGGGGGGAGAGGTCACATCCTGCATGGGGCATTATATGGGGGAGAGGTGACATCCTGCATGGGACATTATATGGGGGGAGAGGTCACATCCTGCATGGGGCATTATATGGGGGGAGAGGTCACATCCTACATGGGGCATTATATGGGGGAGAGGTGACATCCTGCATGGGGCAATATATGGGGGGAGAGGTCACATCCTGCATGGGGCAATATATGGGGGAGAGGTGACATCCTACATGGGGCATTATATGGGGGAGAGGTGACATCCTGCATGGGGCATTATATGGGGGGAGAGGTCACATCCTGCATGGGGCATTATATGGGGGAGAGGTGACATCCTGCATGGGACATTATATGGGGGGAGAGGTCACATCCTGCATGGGGCATTATATGGGGGGAGAGGTCACATCCTGCATGGGGCATTATATGGGGGGAGAGGTCACATCCTACATGGGGCATTATATGGGGGAGAGGTGACATTCTGCATGGGGTATTATATAGGGGGAGAGGTGACATCCTGCATGGGGCATTATATGGGGGGAGAGGTGACATCCTGCATGGGGCATTATATGGGGGGGAGAGGTGACATCCTGCATGGGGCATTATATGGGGGGAGAGGTGACATCCTGCATGGGGCATTATATATGGGGGATGTGACTTCCTGCATGGGGCATTATATGCGGGGGATGTGACATCCTGCATTGGGTATTATATGCGGGAGATGTGACTTCCTGCATGGGGCATTATAAAGGAGGGTCGGGAGACATATGCTAGAATACCCGATGCGTTAGAATCGGGCCACCATCTAGTACCCTATATTTTTCAAACAGTGTGAGCCAGTGATAAGTCTGGCGCATTTTAACCGTAACGCTATTGGGTGATTTGCTCAAGGAGCGCTGTTTTAGCAATTTTGGTGCTGCTGGCGTTCATGTGACCTTATGTAACATCGGCGCTGCAGCAGATCAGTGGCTGCTGATGGGCTGCAGCCATCACGGTTCCAACTGACGGAAGTGTTAATATTGCAGCGCTCGTGTAACCTTACAGTGTCACATAACAGCGTCAACATTCTAGAAGAGGCATTGCTCTGGGAAGTGAGTGTGATTTTTATTTTGTATGGGGCACTGTAGCATTTAAGTAGTGAGCAATCCCTTTAGCATTGTCCAGCCTTTAATTTGTACTATCCAAAAGTTAGACAGCGTAAGTAGATCTGCCCCAATGTGGCTTAAAGAAGTCTCATTTCTGGTGGGAAACCCATTATCCTACCATTAAGCCAGTATTTGTGTATAGAACACAAACTCTGCCCACAGTCAATTGTATTGGTTTAGGTTATTGGCATATGTGACGACACAGCATTTAATCTTAATTATCCAGACCTCTACTTTCAGTAGGCCAAGAAACATTGACTATTATTCATGAGCCTGAATGTGGACTCTAGAATTTAAGTGTTTTTCTTCTGGTAGGTCAAGAATCATAGACTATTGTTTGAACGTTTGACTATTGAATTGTTGTTTCTGAATTGATGAATGGCTGCTGTTTGCCTCTTATATCAGCTCCTACAGTTTATTGTCTGCTATCTTTGCAAGACAGGAACGTAGCGTCATTGAACAATCAATGTTTGTTAATATGTTGATTGACTATTGTGTGGGTCCTTGTGGCTTGTTGACCTGCAGAGCAGTGAAGGGCAAACTATGCAGATTGATTAAATACTCAAACAATGAGAGTTAAACTCATCCCACCTTCCCCCTGACATGTGGATGATGACCTGAACCACAGATGTGGGTATAAAAAGGGATTTCTATCATTCTGCAAAGGGGAATTAGAGGAAACTCTACAAAACAACAGCCAGGAACATTCTACAGGATAGTTGCCAGGACACCATGGCTCCATCAAGAGGGACACAGATTTGACATTCTACAGAATGCCAGCTTAAGGGACCATGGCCCTGGCTAGAAGAATACAGATCTGCTCCATTGACCATCACTGAACCGATGCAGATGTTTGGGGAAGCCAGGATTTGGACCCACCCATCACCTGCCCCCATGGAGATGTTCGGGGAAGCCAGGATTGGGACCCACCTGTCACCTGGTTCCGTGGAGACATTCAGAGAAGCCAGGTTGGGACCCTCTGGTCACCTGGCCACGTGCCTCAATGGATTGTCAGCTTCCTAAGCTTGTCGTTACCTCCTCTCTGTGGGTGCCCGCCCAAATCGGTGTGCTAATATTGGGGGGTAGTCGACCCTGCAAGCCCTGAAGTCGAAGTTGCTCTAATCCCGGTGAGTCAGCGGAAGGCTGAGACTCTGTAATTTTGCACCATCTTGGGTATTTTGCTGGGACTTTTCTGTTTGGTGCTTCAATAAAGTATTGCTACACTATTTTACTCCCACCCTGTGTAGTCTGAGAGGTATTATGCCCAAAGGAAAGGAGAGCGGGCATTCAGTGGGATGAGCCCTGGTCAATGCGGTCTCAGGACAGCAGACGAGAGCACCCACTGACCTCCCGTGTCTCCACTGCATCTATGAGAGTTTTTACTATAATATGTGCACTTACCTTTCAGTTCTGAGGAAAGTTGGTATCCATGTTCATCCAGTTGGATTTGCTCCACCAGAGTGTCACCTAATAAGAAATAAGTTATGAATGATTTCCTAGTGCGGCATGTACAAATAAAATACTAATACGGAATGGAGTCTGGTCCATCACCCATAGGAATATATCCAAAGTCGACATCACACAAATACCAGCGCTCCTGACTCCTCGCTCCATTCTTTGTACTCCATCAAGAAAAACGACTGAATCAGGATCAGTCAGCGCAAATATATTCTATATCTCACGTCTCTTGCCACCAATGTGGAAATGACACTGTGCTATCAGGGGCGAAGACTCGTTGCTAATGAAAGACCTACATTTGTTCATCCACGATGTGCTACACATCTACAAAAAAAGCTAAACAATGTAGTAATGTGGCAACTCAGCACGCTTGTCACCAATATCGATAATATGAGATGTTCTCCAGTGGTAGTAATCCCTACGCACTGCCATACTTCTGTCTACAAGGTGATATATTATATTTAGAATTCTGTAGAAATATGAGATATTAGATTATACTTACTACAATACATTACAGGGATTGGCCTTTTTCAGAATTTTCCCTCTCCATCCCCCACTTCAACTTTGCAATGCACTTGTATTTGTGAGCCTTTTTTCTCAGTCTTCTGGAATGCGGTCACGTGAGCCGAACTCCACTGTTGTGATCTGGATTATATCACATTAACAAATCACATGGATCTCTGGATTTCTCAAGCTTACAGCCATGCTTGGCATTAGAACGTCACCAGTTTTGGGCCGGGCATACATCCCATCTCTATATCACTATATCCCTCTCTATATCAGCTGCTGCTTTAGCATTTCCCTGCACCTATTAGGACTGTGGGGCAATCTCTCAGGTGGTGCGCTCATGGTGACATTGTCATTCTTCTGGGTTCGAACTCTTGAGCTTGTGTTTTGTGGTCGGCTTTTCTTTCCACTGAGCTACAGCAGACACACCTTTTCTTTGGGTGTTTTGATTCTGCTATTCTGGCTGCAGTCTGTTTAGCTTAAACCAGATGTTTTTATTTGTCTGTCCTATCACCTTTCAGGTGCGGCTTTATATTCTTTCCCCCAGCTGGCATTTCCTGCTGGTAATAGCTTTCATTTGGATGTTAAGCCATTCTTCTGTAAGTCAAAACCAGTCAGAGAAATTCCAGCTAGAGTTATCTTTGCTGTTTCTATTGTTTACTTGCAGCTACCTTCTGTTTGTTGTTAGTAAGTAAGTAGCATATTCTCCAACAGTTTGTATTCTTCACTTTACTCACTCTAGTATCTTTCCTTTTTCAGCACACTTTTCCTTTTGCAGGTAGTTCACACTCTGCTCTACCCTCTAGGTCTTTAGGAGGAATGTGAAGCGCTCAACTGCCTTTTAGGCAGTTTAGGTCCAAGCCGCCATCTTGTAGTCTGTGGTTGGCTATCTCTGCTCACACAGGAACCACCAGGGACTGCGGGGTAAGGATCTCTAGTCTGTACAGGAACCGGCAGGGTCAGTTGCAGTTTTTTTAGTTTGTTACCTAATTTCCAGAGTGAGTTGCTACTCAAGCATAACAGACATAATGTGAACCTGATTTCTACTTCATCCAACCTCACTCAGCTGCAGTGGACAAGCAACCTAAGTTTTATGTTTCATCTTCCATAAAAACTTGGCTGCTTCAGAATAAGTCTGAATGTACGACTGATACAAATGCAGCAACAGCTGTGGAAGAGATGGTGGAAACCAAGTAATGTGCTTATGACGTACGGCAAATATGAGACTCTTCTTTCAACCAGCAAAACCTGTGCATTGGTCAGAAAATTTATCAAGTACACATGTCCGCTTTCTTAATTTTTCTTTAAACCTCGACGTATCCGGAGCTGAATGTGATGCAAGATGTTAAACAGAAAAGTATAAAGGAAATCTGATAGATGTTTTACGAAAGTCATCAGTTGGCCGTCTATAACCCATGAGTCCCATGTTAATATATTTTTTGTGGGTGCTACAGCATCGCATTTAATTAATACCAGGATACATTGGTGTACCATAACGTAATTCAAGAAAAGCTAAGGGTGCAAACGTCATTGGTATTTATCTGAAGACTTCCAAGGAGACGAATGTAAGAGCTACTATGTGAATCCTTTCTTCCGACAATAGAAATAATCCTCTATGTACGTGCCCCTCTCTAAATCACTGATCCAGTGGAAATCATCATTATTGAGGTCAACGTGAGATATAAAAACGCCAATTTCATAACTAACGTGTGATACAAATGTTACCTTTATGATGGAGCTCATCTAGTACGGCGTGAAGCCCGGGGGATCCATAACTCCTCCGTAAGACATAAAGACTGACCCACAATCTGATCACGGCTTCTCTTCCTTTGGAGAAGATATCCTGTAGTAACTCCCGGGCTAAGGTCTTTCTATCATTTTCTAGAACTTGGTATTTCTAGAAAAAGGAAAAAAGTCACAAATAAGGTTCATTTTACAGAAATAGGAAAAGGTTAGCAAAGTTATTTCAGGGATGTAAGTCTTCTGTATATTGTCCTGGCCCAGAGAAAGACAAATATATGGAATAGTGGAACAGAAAATCCTTCCTGAATCCACAAGTAACAATCAGATTATTTCCCAGTATCTATTGACAGCAGGATGGTGACATGAACAAAACTGTTCTGATAACACATGGGATACATGTATACAGCACCGGCAGTTCTTGTCTCACCTGGACATCAGGGGTATTTCGAGACTGCAGTTCACCCAGAAGTAATCGAGGACTCAAGTTCTCCACAATGTGGAGCAGATCGTCCTGGAAATACTCATGTATCATCCGCAGGGCATGGTGTTCATACTGACAAAGCTGCCGGTAAAACTCCTGCATCTCATCATCTAGGAAATTAAGGAGACACAAGAATAAAATCTTCTAGAAGCTGCAGAAGACGGACGGCATTTTATGTAGAATATTCCTGTCCTGGATCGTCGTAGAAGAATCCACTAATGATGAATCCACAACCACCGAGAATTTACAGGCACAATGAGGAGAGACTTTTTTTTCATATTTTAGATTGAGTATTTCACACAACTGTAAAATTTCAGCAAAGTCACAACCGTTTTGGAAAAATCGCTGTGACTTTGCAGCTACTACAAAAAGCTCTTTAGAAAGTCAATATTGGCTTTTATAATTGTGGCTTCCAGCAGTTGGCATTAGAGTTCCTCCTCTGTGAAAAGGCTATTTGTATAGGTAAAAAGTAAAGAAATGTAAGTACATCAGAAAGATGGAGATACCTAAGCAGTCATTGTATCTCTCTAGACAGAGAAGTTCCTCCATATTGTAAGCTCGACACAGTCTTCTAACTTCACCCATCTGATGCTAACTTCAACTCAAAGTAAAGAAAACAATATTGAAGTATAAAAAAGGGTATGATCATAATATATAAGAATATTATAATCTACAACAGGAGGAGTAGGAGTCTGTGACGCTTAATATGTGCATTTGATCACATAAATATCACATGAGAGATGAGCTATAGCAAATCAGAGGGCAAGATCATCAGGTCTCAGGAAGTTGCTTTCTTGATGGCAGAACCCTCCTCCTCTTCCAATATAGTCAAGATGTGTGGAGTCACCAAGCAACAATAAGATGAAGGAGAAACGGAAGGGAATGCGGACGGGAGAAGAAGAGAAAGAGTGACAAGAATAAAGGCAAGAACATAGGGCAAAGAGGGAATTACTCCAATCTCAGGCCCTGTCTGTACGGGTGAAAACCTGGCAACGTACCTAGCCATGACAACCATCTAATGTGTATTCATTTCTGATATTCAGTTGGAGAATGTCGGGTTAGAACAATGAGGCCTGTGTAATTTAGGCCAACTGATACTTTTGTTTTTTTGGGAGCTAAGCCCAAGATGGAGAACATATGCCCACTTGGCAGATCGAAACATACTTGTGTAATGGGAGACTTTGAGAAATTGCTATCAGCTGACATTGATGGTGTAGATGGCACAGTGGTATACGGTATTTATTGTGTTGTGCTGACTAATATTGGAGCGGAAGAGACTAAATAATATCCTGTCCTTACATAGGGCAACATAGTATGATAATAGGTCCACTTTGATTGAGGGAGATCTCTACTCGAAAGCAGTTTCTAGAAGCATCTCTCCCTCTGGAAGGGCCTATCCTGTCGTGAATTACACCAACCAGTGATGTGAATAGTTTTTTGATTGCTGCAGAAAGAAATGACAATAATCTCTTGAGACCTGTGGAAGTCTCACTACTTTAGTCAAGAAGGATGGATTTAGCTTGAGTGGATGTCATCTGATATTACGTGAGGTCCTTGAAGAGAAGGAGCCTGTATTTCTCGCACTCTAAATACTTTTTAAGATTACTTTACAGGAAGGAATTTGATGGCTCCTTTTATGGGTTCAAATGGATGTTTTGTCCTTTAAGAAAGCACAAACTTTGGACAGATTTGGATGTGAAGGATCCAGTTAAGTTTCACGACAACATGGGGACATTTTTTTTCTAAATATCCCAATAAAGGGTAACTTTTTGGCTATAAGAATGGCAATGAATTTAGCGGCAATGTATATTATCTAGAGATCCAACTATGTTACTAGATCTTACTAGAAAAGATCTTATCTTCTTTGGAGCCCATGAGGTGTTCTGAACATTACTTTGAGGTTACCTCAACCCATCGAAGCTCCACGCCAAGTTTCTTTTGATGGGCACCTTCCTGCTCCTAGCGCCCATGTTCTGTCATTTCACCTGGCTGTCACAAATTGACAGCAGCATTTAAATGGTTAACAGCAGCGATCGGAGCTCGGCTACGTCCATGGCTGTTAGATACAATTGCCAACTGTGTGACATAGCCGGCATATACTCTTTGTGGGACAGGCTTAGCTCCTGCGCTCTATCCACACATGCAGACCCCAGAGCAAAGCTTTTTAGGTTTTAGTTCATTACCAATATCCGTGACTTTACATAGGTAATGGTGGTGTCTGTGTGACATGTTAATGTAATTTCTGATTGGGGGCCAATGCCCAAGTTGGGGTGGTAATTGGACACATCTATGTAATACTTTCCCAACTTTTCTCATTACTTTGGGTCAGGTAGTGTCATAACCACACAACTTGTTCTCTGTGTGAGTTCGTCGTTTCCACTGGCCAGTTTTTACATGAGCAAATAGGAACCATCGAGAGTGGACTGAAGAACCAAGTGGGGTTTTACTCGTACAACCCAAAACTGAGAATCATTACTCAACAGCAGTTATAACATTGTTGCATGAAGGTAGGAAAAAAAGATGATGAATCCTTACCATCACTGGGAGTTATTATACTCATTCCTGAGATCACTGAAAAATTCCCTGCAAGATAAAAAAAAAGGAAACTTTTAGAAGCAAAAATAAGATAAAAGACATTTTTCCTCTCCCTGTATGAGAACATATTTAGTCCATAATTTCTGATAGTGAAAACCTCCAAGGAAACCTATCAGATGATTCATGCTCCCTAAAGCACCAATTTCCAACCTATCAGGTATGCAACATCCAGGCTCATATTCCTATCCAGCCGCCACACTGATGTCTCTCGCTGTGTAATCAAGAAAGAAGGAATTGTGTGGTGTTAAGGTACCGTCACACTAAGCGAAACTACAGCGATCCCGACAACGATACGACCTGTCAGGGATCGTTGCTGCGTCGCTATGTGGTCGCTGGTGAGCTGTCAAACAGTCAGATCTTCCCAACGACGCAGCAACGATGCGGCGACCCGTAACGATCTGTATAACGATGCACGCCTATGTGTTTCTGTGTCCGAGTCGTCAACAAGGTCGTTGGTAAGGTGTCAAACACACCGATGCATGCTACCCTGCGGGACCTCAACGATCAAAGAAATGGCCAGACCATTCCGACACGACCAGCGATCTCACAGCAGGGGCCACGTCGCTGCTAAGTGTCAAACATAGCGAGATCGCTACTGAGGTCGCTGTTGCGTCACAAAACTTGTGACTCAGCAGCGATCTCGCTTAGTGTGACGGGAGCTTTAGAATGGGTAGATGTGGACAACCTTCCCGAGGGGTCAACCCGCACCAAAAGGTCCAAATAATGGAGGGCTGTTTCTAACACAGTTGCTGTAAAGGTACGACCCCATGTATTCAAATTTAATTCTTCCACAAACAGATGCCTCCTCTTTAGTCCCTGACCACAAAAAGAAGAGAAGCGTTTCATTGATGATCTCTTCTTTTTGTGGTCAGGGACTAAAGAGGAGGCATCTATGTTTGTGGAAGAATTAAATTTGAATACATGGGGTCTTACCTTTACAGCAACTGTGTCAGAAACAGCCCTCCATTATTTCGACCTTTTGGTGCGGGTTGACCCCTCGGGGAGGTTGTCCACATCTACCCATTTTAAACAGGTTGATGTTAACAGCTACCTTTGCTTTGACAGTGGACACCTCCCTAGATGGGTCCAAAACGTACTATATGGCCAATACTGGAGGATAAAAAAAAACTGCACTAATAATTCTGATTTTGCCCTGGAGGCCAAAATCCTCAAAAGGTTCAGGCTAAAAGGATATCCACAGAAATTACTGAGTGATGCCTTTCAGAAATGTAGAGCATTATCTCAAGAGTCCTGTATCAAAAAAAAACAGCTCCGTTCCCAAGACAGTATTGTTAAGAGTACGACTTCGGCCAGTGATAAAAACCCTGATGACGCTACTGAGTTGAGTAACTGCAGCCTGGTGACTACTTATAACCAGTCTCACAGGAACATCCAGAAGTTACTAGACAAATTCTGGTTTATCCTTAAGAGCGATCCGGTCCTCTCTAGGCACCTTCCTGATGAACCAAGGGTGGTGTTCAGAAGGGGTAAGAACCTCCGCAATATGGTGGCTCCTAGCAATACGCTATGTGAATCCTCTCCAACCCAACCTATCGGCATGGGCAATTTGATCAGTGGTTGTTTCTCTTTTGGGTCCCCAAAATGCATGTGTTGCCAGAGTATCTTGAGTGGTTCAAAGACTTTCTCCTCGAATACCACTAGCAAAACATATACCATTAGACAATTTTTAAACCGTCACTCCATGTTCGTGGTATATCTCCTTGAATGTACGTGCGGCCTACAATACGTGGGCCGTACAATACAGGCCATGCATGCACGGATGAATAAGCATAGGTCTAACATTCGTAGTGGTTTCCTTCTACATAGCGTTTCTAAACATTTTTCTGTGGCGCATAATAAGGATCCTACTGACTTAAGGCTTAAAATTATTGATCAGATTGCTGAAACCACGACTGACCGCTTGGGTCGTTTAATCGTGAGAGTTATTGGATTTTTAGATTGGGCACTCTGTCCCCTGAGGGCCTTAATTTAACGATTGAGAATGCGATTCATTAACCCTATTTCTCTCTTGGTTCTTATTCACGCATTACTAGTTTTTATTGATTTTTTTTTATATTTTATTTATAATCCCTGCTTTTAGTACATCATGACACTATTGGGTATACTGTGGCATCTTTTATCCTCTTTTTTAACCTTTTGATCTAATGTAGTATTTATATTCATATTTATATGATATTCATTTCTTCTACTTCTTTTTTTTTTTCTTCCTGTTTTGTATTTCCTGTGTTGTCATAATTGTTAGTGTCCTTTGATTGGTGCACCTACCCTATATAAAATGGTTGCTCTTTCATTTGCTCTCTAATCTACCTGAGGAAGATAGCTTCTGCTATCGAAATGCGTCGTGGCGTTAGAGAGCGTAGTAAACAATAAAAGGTTTGTGTGTTATAACCTAATCCCCTGTCTAGTTGTTCTAGCGCTTCACTAACACCGCACAATTCCTTCTTTCTTGATTGCTAATCTCCCCTGTGGAGAGCAGTGGAAGCTGCTCTGTTTACAACTAGCCTACTACAGGACCTGCCGTGTTGTCATTGTGGAATGCCCACTTCGGTCACACGGTCCTGGTCATGTGACCGCTGAAGCAGACAGAAACTTCCTACAGCAGTTCCTGCTAAGCTGTGGTCATCTCACAGACTCCCACCTGGAAGCGTTTTCCCTTGTTGTGCGGGGCTCCTTTGCACAACAGGACCAGGTGAGTGGTCACTACATCTCCCCCTTCATCCCCCCCCCCCTCAAACCTCAGGCTCTTCACCATTGGCGCTACAACTGCTTTTGTTTTCCATCTCGCTGTGTAATGGTTGCCAATCCTTTGGATAAAACAATATTACTTTATCATGCTCACCCACATAGCTCTCCACAGGACTACACCACCCTACACCTCTGTCCGCACCCTACACACACTCACCGTTCTGCTAATAATCTAATCCCCCCATACACAGATTGCTTACATTCAGCCGACAGCATTTTCAGCAGGATTTTCTCCACGCAATGTACCGCATGTTGTGATACCCCTGGCAAAGATGGACGTGAAGAGTGAGATGCTGGTGTAGTAGTTATCCAGGTAAAGGTGGTACCTCTGGAGCAGCAGTGGGTACATCACATCCTACACAACTTTCCCTCTTACAGAAGTTGGATTACGGGGATTCAATCCAAGTGTCTTCCCTTCATAAATTCTAAATCTGTGCGTGTTCCTTGTTCTAATATCGCACTGTTTGTTCACTACTGTTCCCTTTTACTGCGCAAGTATTGTCAAAGTCAGAATTTAAGCCTTCCCTTGAAGTGGATTAGGGACTCATTTATGTAGAGGTCCCTTTAGGAAATATATAAAATTTGTTTTTTACATGATTGATGATCAAATGTGGTGTCCTACCAGGGAGGCTGTATCATTGTTATAATGCCCAAACCTTCGAATTGCTTTCAAGAGTGTCTGGGTCATTAGAGTGTTATGTTGAGTTTTCTCATTCCAATATTGCAGAATTTCTGTCTTTTTCAATATCTCCTGAAAGGTGGTAGTTGCACAGGTCCTGGACAGGAGATATGTGTCACCAAGGTGGTGTGAAGCCCGGAAAAGCAGGCTCCAGCACAGACAGTACTGAAAAGGTTTTTAATGGGCCCGGATTTTGAGACTGGTTTTAGGAATGGCCAAAGGAGCTGGGTGGGATTGTCAGTTCCGATATCTCCCCTTCCAGGCTTTGAATGGCCTATTTAAGGCAGATCAGCTGCCTCAGTCGGTGTCTGTGAGTGAGAGGCAAGAAGACCCCTTTCCGCTGTAAGAGTCTGGACCTTATTCTGACTGGGTGAGCCCATTCTATGTTATGGATAACTTTGTTTTTCTTTGCTGGGTCTTATGCTGAAGAAAAAGCTGTTTGTTTTTCTTTATGCTGGAAGACTATGAACTTTAAATAAATCTTCCTGTGTGAACAAGACGCAGATTGGTATATAACTTACTGTAGACTGAGAAAAAATATCTGCACTCTGAAATACAAAACATTGAATCTAGAAAATTGGAACATGCTCTACTGCCATAGAAAATAGGTGAACGCTATAGTAAGTACATATGAAATATAGAAAAATGGAACTGCAATATTGCTACAGAAAAAAATGAAGGTACTTAGCGCATAAATTGGCCAATTCATGAGAGCCCCACAACCAACGACAAGGCGTACCTTATTGTTGGGGACCTAACCTGATATGACACCTCTGGATTCAATATTTTGAATTTCAGAGTTCAGCTATTTTTTATTAGTTTTATTGACTCAGTTATTATTTATTATAATGGCATTTATTCCAAAAAAAAAAGCAAGTACAATAATCTTCAACAATACAAGACACTGACTGTTACAGTAGGAGAGAGGAACCTGCCCGCGAGGGCTCGGTGTCTGCAACTTGTCCTATCTTGCACCTGTACACACTAGTTTGAATGTCCCGGTCAGTTTTTTCTGTTTGCAGTAAATTCCTTCTGACCTGAGCACTCCTACACCCATCAGCCTAAGGCAGTTTTAATTAGCTGGATCCTTCCTGCCCTATAAATTGCAGGCTTTTCAGCGCAGGAGAGGTATTATATCAGGTTAGATCCCCAACAAAAGGGTACACCTTATCGTTGGAAGTTGGGCTGTTATGAACTGGCTAATTTATGCGCCAAGTACCTTCATTTTTTATGTAGCAATTTGTTCTGTAGCAATATTGCAGTTCCGTTTTTCTGTATTTCATATGTACATATTATAGCGTTTACCTATTTTCTACGGCAGTAATGCAGTTGCAATTTTCTAGATTCAGTGTTTTGCATTTCAGAGTGCAGATATTTTCTCTTTAGTTTTATTGATTTAGTTGTCGTAGCTTGCACCTGTCAAATCGCATTCCTGAGCTGCCGATAAAATCAGAAATCTGAGTCTTGTAATTTTAGCGAGATGGTGTCCACATGGGATCACTCGCTGGGGGCTTTGTGGCGTCTTGATGACGGTTCGTCCTTGTTGGATGAGAAAGAAATTAGAAAAAAAGTAGGATTGTCTCCTCAGTTTCAGTGTTGGAGGCAAGAAAGGCGTATACCTCCAGGGCTATTTTATTTATTTTTTCCATGGGGGTGGTGTACTTGTGCCCGACTCATAGTCCCAGCAGAGGATAGCTGAATGTGAGAAACCATTGGCATCTGCACTGTCTCTACTGTGTGGACCAGCTGCTGACCAGAAATAGTTGTGGGGTCATGTAGGACTTGCAAGCTCGCCACTGCAATAAATAGTGTAGGAACTTCCAGGAACCAGAAATAGACGAGCAGGAGAATGCAGATGTACGTTACCACTCATACACTCATATCTGTACGATAGATCAGGGAAGGACACATTTTCAGCAACGTGTAGATAATATTTGTGGGAATGTCATGCATTTAACTGGCAACCGTATCAGACTGCGGAGCTCCTGCACACAAATCAGAATGTAAAATCCATAAAAAATGTCCGTGTGAATTTACCCTGAGCGTTTTTAATGAAGATTGAATTTGTTAATTTTTTTTTTAAGTTCTATTAAGAGAAATAAAAAAATTAAAAGCAAAACAAACAAAAAAACACTCCTGCCCCACAATTACATCACATATTAAAGCAGAGTTATCAATACCGTCAATTCTTAAACGGAGGGCCGGCTCCAGGTTTTTCTGGGCCCTGGGCGAAAGAGTCTCAGTGGCCCCTTTAGCACATACCACGATTCATGATGCACAGATACCGCAGAGAAATATAGGTATAGTACAATGCCAAAGATATCACTTCTTACATTACATGAGTGATATCTTTTGTAAATTCCACAATAGCTCAGAAACTGGAGAATCGCTCCACACGGTATACTGGCCCCCATATAACGCTCCATACAAGATACTGGCCCCATATAATGCTCCATACAAGACACTGCCCCCCCCCCATATAATGCCCCATACAGGGTGTCACTTGTCCCCCCCATATAATGCCCCATGCAGGATGTCCCCCCCCATATAATGCCCCATGCAGGATGTCCCTTTCCCCCCCATATAATGCCCCATGCAGGTTGTCCCTTACCCCCACCATATAATGCCCCATGCAGGATGTCACCCCCCCATCTTTATAATGCCCCATGCAGGGTGTAACCCCCATATAATGCCCCATGCAGGATGTCACTCCCCTCTTTATAATGTCCCATGCAGGATGTAACCCTCATATAATGCCCCATGCAGGATGTCACCCCCCCCTTTATAATGCCCCATGCAGGATGTCACCCCCCCATATAATGTCCCATGCAGGATGTAACCATCATATAATGCCCCATGCAGGATGTCACCCCCCCTCTTTATAATGCCCCATGCAGGATGTCACCCCCCCATATAATGCCCCATACAGGATGTCACCCCCCCTCTTTATAATGCCCCATGCAGGATGTCACCACCCCCCCATATAATATCCCATGCAGGATGTAACCCGCATATAATGTCCCATGCAGGATGTCACCCCTCATATAATGCCCCATACAGGATGTCACTCCCCTCTTTATAATGCCCCACGCAGGATGTCACCCCCCCATATAATGACCCATGCAAGATGTCACCTCCCCATATAATGCCCCATGCAGGATGTCACCCCCTCATATAATGCCCCATGCAGGATGTCACCCCCCCCCATATAATGCCCCATGCAGGATGTGCACGGCTCGCGCAGTGAGAGCTTAATGGCGCGCGCGGGATTGACAGTGTGCATGACATGGTTTGAAAATGGGCGCCTAATCAGAGGTACAATTAGTGAACACCGGGAGATTAGTGTGTGTGTCTATGTATGTGGGAGATGTTCCCATTTCTTCATATGCAGCACTGACTGAGCGTCTGGTGAGAATGATTGATGTCCTCTCCAGTTCCCCTGATGAACCCTGGTGATTACCAGGGAGAAACGCGTTGGGACGAGATATGAGGGATCATCAATGATAAGTGTTGCTCCCTATATACTTATACAATATCAGACTGTTTGGGTTGGAGGGGGGCATGTAAATATAATGAATCGGGGGAGCGAGAGGTACAGAGTGGGGGGTGTTGAGGATACAGGAGTGTGACTGATAATGAATTGGGGGAAAGAGTACAGGTGCTAATTAGTTTATATATTTATTGAATGGGGAAAGTGGCTATTTATAGTTAGTGGGGGCACAGTGGTGGATTACAATTTATATTTAGAATGGTGGGTTGCATAATAACTAATTTTAGATTACTGGTGGGTGCACGTCTGTATTCAGCTATGTAGTGTAGAAGTTGGGGAAAAAGTGGGGAATGTGCTCTGGAAGCGATGCTCTAGATAACTGTGTGTTATTTTATGGCAGATACGAGTCCTGGCTGGAAGAAGTGACAGAGGTCTGTGCTGGATGAAGAAGAAAAGCAAAGATGGAGGACTTCAACTAGAGACGTCACCGGTGAGTCAGTGTGTTATCTGAACACTGACACTGTACACTGTATACTATATACAGAGCTCCTGTGTATAATGTCACCAGTGATCACTGTATTACCTGTACACTGACACTATATACAGAGCTCCTGTGTATAATGTCACTGGTGATCACTGTATTACCTGTACACTGACACTATATACAGAGCTCCTGTGTATAATGTCACTGGTGATCACTGTATTACTTGTACACTATATACAGAGCTCCGGTGTATAATGTCACTGGTGATCACTGTACACTATATGCAGAGCTCCTGTGTATAATGTCACTGGTGATTACTGTATTATCTGTACACTATACACTATATACAGAGCTCCTGTGTATAATGTCACCGGCGATCACTGTATTACCTGTACACTGACACTATATACAGAGCTCCTGTGTATAATGTCACTGACGATCACTGTATTACCTGTACACTATACACTGTATACTATGTACAGAGCTCCTATGTATAATGGCACTCATGGTAATATTAGTATTGTTTTTTTTTTATTAATGATCAGTATTGTAGTATTTGGTCACTATGTGATGGTAATATATGATCTGGTCATGATGTCGCGGTATTTGTTCCTTGTATGTGGTATTATTTGTCATTTTAACAAATATATGTAACACATTCCCTTAAAAAAAAAAAAATATGACTAAAAAGAATATTGGATATTTTAAGAAATGTTTAATAGGTTGCAGTAGAGTAGGGCCCGGCCAGAAGAGTCTACCTTGTCATGATGGCTCCTTTAAAAAATATTTTGGCAGACACAAAATCTGATGGCTATGTATGTGATCTGGTGTTCAGTAGGAACTGTTAATGTGTGATTGGTGAGGACGTGATGCAGAAGTGGAGTTTTTCCAAGAGTGGGTGGTGGGACTGTGGAAGTTTCAAGGGGTGGAGGAGGAGCTGGGGTGGAACCTGGACGGAGTCTCAAGGGGGCCCAAAAATTTTGCCAGTATGGGGAACTGAAATTCCTGATGGCAGCCCTGGCTATTCCCATATGAATATGAATTTTGTCCCCTCATGTTGGGGAGGCTTTTATTAGGATACTAGATGGTGGCCCGATTCTAATGCATCGGGTATTCTAGAATATGTATGCGGCCGACAGCGAAGCAGTGTTTAAATGGGTTGTGCACTACTTTAAATTAACCCCCCAATGTATCCCCCCGGGGCCCCTAATGAATTTTGTAATTACGTCATGTTGTCAATACTGCTTGTGACAACATGGCTGACCACGCACAGCCAGCACGTAATTCCCCCGGCTGCAGCCGGCTCTTGCTTCCGCTTACAGCACGACTATTTGCGCCTGCAGCCAGGGGTCTCCTGTTCCGCGTCCCACGGTGAATGACGGGCTGTGGGCGGGGTTTTCCCCCGGCTGCATCGCCGCTGGCCTCCATGCGGCTACCGTCGGGAGATCAGCGGCTAGGGCCACTGATCTTCTAACGGCAAGTGTGAAGGGAGGACCAGGGAGCGAGGCCGCCAGTCGGGGTACTTCTGCTGCGAGCAGCCAGGAGAAGCGGTGTTTTAAATTTCGCGCCAGTATCGCTGATTGGTCGTGGCCACCGGCCGCGACCAATCAGCGAACCGTGTTAGTGAGGACCGGGGAGCGGCGCTGCCTGTGTGGGTACTTCCGCTGCAAGCGTCCGGGAGATGATCGGCTAGTGCCGGGCATCGCCGCTGACCTCCATGTGGCTACCGTCGGGAGATGAGCGGCTAGGGCCGCTGATCTCCTGATGTCAAGTGTGAAGGGAGGACCGGGGAGCGGCGCCGCCTAGGCCGCCGGTCGGGGTACTTCTGCTGCGAGCAGCCGGGAGATGACCGGCTAGCGCCGGTCATCTCCCGGCTGCATCGCCGCTGACCTCCATGCGGTAGATGATCCGCTAACAGCCGCCATCTTGTTCTGAACTCCCATGTCGCTGATTGGCCGCGGCCGGACCAATCAGCGACGCGGGATTTCCTGGACGGACAGACAGACGGGATAAGCCGATTATATAGTAGATTAGGATTGATATGGTGGGATAGGGCTTGTTCAGGGTTTCTAGGATGAGACGACACGGTGCGGGGGTGCCATATTGCGTTATTGATCTAGGGTGCCAACCTCCGCTGCTAGGTAGGAGATTTATTTAGGGGTACATTTGATGGAAAGCTTTATCTTTGCTTCTAACTACCTTCTACCTACACTACCAATGGAGATTTGATTGTGGCTATTGTGCCGGGCATAATGAGTCTCCCTCTTCTACTCCTTCCTTTGAGTTTGTGTTTTGGGGTATTGTTATCATTTGTTCGAACTTTTAATTAATATTTATAAAGTATATTTTTTAATTAGGGGATTATTTTGCTATGTGAGATATTTCTTGAAATCCTCCAGATACAATATTTCTAGTTAACGGATTTCACCTATTGCAATCTATTGGGTAAAATCCACAGCAGATACAGAACAAAATTTGCAACAGAATGTGTGGGCACGCGTGATTGCGTCACCATAGAAAATCATCAGGGACACGATCAGCTGAGAACAGGAATGAACTTTTAAACCATAAAACTATTTTTCACCTTTTTATTAATTGAAATTAGGTGAAATACCCGCCAGCAGCCACGGATTAGCTGGATGTTTTATGCCAAGAGTTCCCAATGCCTGGCAGGGCTCAGCCTCACACATTCAGTATTTGGTCAGTATTTTACATCAGTATTTGCAACCCAAAACAAGGAGTGGGTGATAAATGCAGAAGTGGTGACTTGTTTCTATTATACTTTTTGTCAGGAAAACGACACTTGGTCAGACCTTGAAGCCCTCTGGCGCCCCCTTATCCTGCTGGTCAGACACGGTATTAACCGAGGATAAGCAACAGGGTGCAGCTGCTCTAATTTATGTCGACTACTGCGGCACGTGATGTGACAGGACGTATATATACCACCAGTTCCTTCCAGGAACGTATATATACCTCCGACCAGCCACCCTCAAACCACAATATCACATAAATACTGGTATACCGCCACCACCGATCGCTTAACAGGTGGATCGGGTACCCGTTAGGTAACGTGAATTAGCGGGTGAGGAACGTGTTTGCTCGACATAGGACAAGAAGAACGAAGCTGGTAAATAATAATGATTTACTCCCGAAAGTGGGTAGTGTTTACAAAAGATATACAAGATATTATAAAAGAGACAATTTACATATATGCATAAACAGTTATTAAAATAAAAGGGATAAGTAATAGCAAAACTGCGCCACAAGGTGATGGTCTCAGATTCTGTGGGGGGGGGCGGCTCCCCGGAAATTAGATGTGATTCTTCCACGCAGCGAGGAGCATGCGTCTGATGTCCCGGGGCAGGAATGACTTAAAAAATGGCCGTTCTGGTTTTTAGTACGGGGCCAAAACATTAGGAGACACCCATCGTGTTTACCTCACTCGGGGGCTCGGTTTTGTGAACCCACCCAGCTGCATAGGACATAGAAATCCCACAGATTTCATATCTTGGTGTGGGGGGGTCCCACATCCAAGATGGAGACATCATGTTTGCCGTCATCAATATTCATGAAGATGGATATTAAATATGATATCTCTATGACTCTCAGAAGCTCAGAATCCATTTTCCGGGCTTCCGGTGGTTTCTCAGTTATGCAAGATATACTATTATAATTGGAAAAAAGGTGAGCATTCCAAAAATGTGGTCCCTGTGTTTGTGACCGTCATGTGCATTATTAAAATCGACATTAAACGTTTGTACACTTAAACAATAGGGTTGGAGGGAAAAATCCAGGGTATTAGAAAGCTTGCTGTGGGCTGAGGCTTTATGGCGCTCATAAAAATTCCTGAGGTTTGGGAGAAAGCAACAGTGAGTTCTATGTAAAACTCTTACAAATGGACTGGGTTTGGGTGGGGGGGGGGGTGGAGATTTAAGACCTCTCTCATTTTTAAAACTAGGACACAAATACATTTTGCCTGACACTTTTCCTCTGATTGTTCCTCTCCTGATTTTTGCTCACAAATACTCATGTAAAACACTGACCAAATACTGAACGTGTGAACGTGGCCTTAGACAAACATTGTTTTTCTGCAAATCACACAGAGATATACAAGTATACAATCATGAGAATTACTGTGGTTTACTAGAATTTACTATAACTTCTATGGTTTTACGTATCAAGACATAATAATAAACATCTAGTCCTTAGAAGGTTTTAAAATTTGGCAAGTACATACAACACATGAATAACAACACATGACAAATGATGCTCTGTCATTATTTATCACAAAGTAGGTCAAAATGCAGAATTATTGGGTGAAAAATTAAGTACACCCTTATTGCTTCTATAGGAATTAAGAGGATAAGTAGCAGCCGGATGCTACTAATCAAACACCCTTGATTAATTATTCATAAGCAAGTGTGAGCACTTCCAGAAAAGCAGAAGTTTTGGCAGTTTGTCAACCTGGAGGATTCAGCCGTGTATTAGCACAAACGCCAAGGAGGAAAGATATCAGCAATTATCTTAGGTAAGCAAAATTGTTGCTGCACATCAACCTGGGAAGGGTTATACGGTAATTTCTAAAGAATTTGGAGTCCATCGCTCTACAATGAGGGAGATTATTCACAAACGGAAAACCTGATAATCTTCCCAGGAGAGGATGAACCAGAAAATTCATCCCATGGTCACAACGGTCTGTGCTGAGAAATTGAAAAAATAAATCAAGAGCTACAGCTTAGACTATAAAGGCCTCAGATAGCTCGCTCTTGATACTGTCCAGATGAAATGTAGTTTTCCTGGTATACTCATAAAGGAGAAGCTTGTAGGCAATGAATTCATAAAAAGATTGTTTATCAATAGGTTACAAAGTCAACGCGTTTCGAAATTATCCAAAAATTCTTCCTCAGGACATAAACTTTTTGATGGACTGGGTTGGACTGACCGCTGTATATGCTAGCTTTTGAAAAAAGCCGCCAAAAGCAAAGAGCACATGTCATGTCAAAGTTCGACTCTGGTGCGTTGGAGTGATGTCACATAGAAAATTACATATATCACACAAAACTAGATAAAAATGCATCATTAGAAGCAGATTAAACAAGTATGTCTTGTTTGGAAGGATTGCTAGGAGAAAGCCTAGTCTAACTAAAAAAAAAGAACATAGCAGCACAGCTAATGTTTGCAAAATCGCAGCTAAATAAACAAGACTTCTGGAATAATGTCCTTTGGAAAGACAAGATCAATGTGGAGATGTCTGGATATAATGCCCTGCGAACAAATACAGCATATCAGTACAAACACCTCATACCAGCTAGCGGTACGGTGGAGGAGGGGGAATGTTTTGGGCTTGTTTTGTAGCCACAGGACCTGGGCACCCTGCAGTCATTGAGTCACCTTTGAGCTTCTCTGTATACCAAAGTGTTCTAGAGTCAAAGGCTAGGTGATTCATGAAATGAATTAGATTAATTTGGAGGTTGATTTTTTATCTCCGGCCTCTCTTCTTGGTGGAGCGGCCATGGTAGGAGGAAGAGGAGAGCTGCTGAATGCAGTGAGTTGGCGGATCTGCTGAAATCTTAGCAGGAACTGTGTAATGAGAGCCAAGGGACGCAGGAGAGAACTAGCAGGAGTTGAGGAGTGCCACAGCTGTGGGTGGCTGTCTTGATCGGTCCCACAGACATTGCTTCTATTGACCCCCTAACAGCTAAAGTACAGCTCAGAAGCCTGATGAAGGGCATGGAGAGCAGTAAGTAGTGGTTGCATCTCACTAAAATATTTTCTGCCTCCTGTATTCCTCAGTAACTTTTGTTCCTCTGTGTGTAAGAGGATTAATAACTCTTCCTCCCCTCCTGCACCCAGCTTCTTTATATACTTGAGCAGTCTGACCTGTGCAGAAGGAGAGGTACAGATAAACCTTCTCATGTGTGCCCCCTTCTCACCTATCCTCCATGCTCCCCATAAACTGCAATACAGATTTTTCCTTGCCTCTTGCCTGCCACCTCCATCCCCCTTCCTCTGCCTGACCAATCCTAAAAAGAAATGGTGTGACATTGTAGGAGGTGGAAGCGTTGCCCACGTCTTTCCTTAAAGTTATGTAAAATGATGATGTTTGAAATGTTTAACGATTAATATTGTTGGTGATATAGTTGTGTACTGCCCAGCACTAGGTAGTAGACAGGAATAGTTGGAGTTAATAGTGGGACTAGCCCAGGGAGAGGAGCTAAGCATTGGCACAACAGAGAACTTGGTGGTAATGGGTCAGATAGGGACAAGCCTGAAGCAGTAGCAGATCTTAGGTGTGTCTAAGAAGCAGAACCGTATGCAGTCGGTGTCCTGTGGTAAGAGAGACTGATCCTGCTAAGAAGCTA
Source organism: Phyllobates terribilis (assembly GCF_046119375.1). Lineage (NCBI taxonomy): Eukaryota > Metazoa > Chordata > Amphibia > Anura > Dendrobatidae > Phyllobates > Phyllobates terribilis. The sequence goes on from NW_027362767.1 coordinate 139,649,782, forward strand.
GTCACAGTCCGGAGTCAGTCGAGAGAGAGAGAGAGAAAAGTAACAAGTATCGGGGTCTACGGCAGGAAGACTAGTGGGATGGTCCAGGGTTGTCTGTCAGTCAAGAAACAGGATGGAGAAGGAAGGATAAGCGAGAAAAAAAGGTAATGCCCCAATGTCAGGGAAATATTAAGAAAATATTAAGAATTTCTCCCAAACCCCTCTTGCCTCTCACCCCTACCTTATCACAAGAGAAGAGATGACAATCTAAAGTGGCCTCTATGCAAATTAACACACACCTGAGAAGGGCCTTGGAAGCAAATGCTGGCACATTAGGTGCTACCAAACCCAATTAACACAGACCGGCGACAATTGACATCTAGCTGTTGAGGCTTGATTCCCAGGACGTCAAAGGGAATTTAATAGAGATTCCCAGGACGTCCGGCACCAATACGAAATATGGAATATCTCAAGTTCCATAATTCTGCTAATAATGGGACCCATATTCTTAGTGACAGTGTCAGCTAGGGAACAATATGGATATTTTTCCGTCGCTGTAAGGGGGAGCGGTAATGCAAAAGTACCAGAATAACGGATCGCAGCTATGCCATGCGTGGTCTCTAAAGAAAGGTAAATTCATAATTGAAAAAATGGCGTTGCTTGCAAGCTTCTGTGAGCAACCAGGGATAAGTTATAGTGGAAGTTAGATATTTAAAAAAAAACGAAGGGTGGAGCCCGAACGCACATGATGTCATCACAGGGGTGTGTTGGCCGTTCTCCCACTTTGGCATAAAAGAGCCAACTGAAGATTGATCCATATTCATTGCCAGGGGGGTAGAGATACTATAAGCAAGGGATTGTGTTCGATAACACTTAAATCAAATTGGGGAGCCCCTCCTCCAGCTATAGTGATTTGTCTCTGTGAACTCTATAGTAAGTTTCTTCTGTAATCATGTTTATTTTATGTTACTGTCTATTCTGTACTGTAAATGTCCATTTGTAAAATCTTTGTATATTTTTCCTAATCACTGCCTCCCTTTTGGATTAAATATAAAATTTAATAGCTCTGTTTCTTTAGCTCTGTAATCATTCCCTCCCCCGAAGCCATATATGCTACCAGAAAGCTGGCATCCGGCCAGGCCTGTATTATAGTTCAAAAGCGGCCGGTGGTGGCGGCGGCGAATAATATTAATTGGGCTATCGTGAAGCCGGTAGTAACCGTACGGGGTTTGTACACATATTCTACGTGTTGGAATCTGGAGGTGTGCGCCATACGCTTTCTGCTCGCTTGCCGATAGCTAAGTAGTGAGTAGTGTTGAGCATTCCGATACTGAAATATCGGGTATCGGCCGATATTCGCGGTATCGGAATTCCGATACTTTTACAATATCGAATACCGGAATCGGAAGTTCCCATAATGCCTGCGCTCTGCAGTGTCTCTGAAGGATGACAAGCAGGATGGCAGCGCTCAGCTGCGATCCAGCCTGTCATCAGAATGCCATCCCAGCGTGAGAGAATTCTGCTGATTGTTTAAAAGCCGGCGCGCGGTAAAAAGCCGCCGGCTTTTAAACAATCACACAGCCCCATACTGCTTCCCCGCAGCCTCCCACCCCGATCCTCCGCTCCCCTCGCCACCTCCCATCCCGATCGTAAGTTAGGACCGGGCGGGGAGCCCAGCACCAAGGAGCGGGGAGTGAAGGACCCGGGCGGGGAAGCCGGCAGTGAAAAGACTTCACCGCCGGCTTTCCCGTTCTGTGCTGCGCTTTCCCGCCGGTTATTTCAAATGAACAGCTGAGGTATCAGGTGATGCTGATCAGCTGTTCATTTGAAGTCGCCGCGGTGCCCTCAGAGGGTTCATGTGAGTTCATGCTTGACTGCATGAACTCACATGAACTTTCCCACGGCCGCACAGGTCAGCCACACCTCCCAGACCATCAGCCCGTCATGATTGGTGTGTGCGGGTGTCTGTGCGTGTGTCTGCGAGTGTGTGTGGGGTGTCTGTGCGTGTGTCTGCGAGTGTGTGCGGGGTGTCTGTGCGATGTCTGTGCGATGTCTGCGAGTGTGTGCAGTGTCTGTGCGATGTCTGCGGGGGTGTGTGCAGTGTCTGTGCGATGTTTGCGAGTGTGTGCAGTGTCTGTGCGATGTCTGCGGGGGTGTGCGCGGTGTCTGTGCGATGTCTGCGGGGGTGTGCGCGGTGTCTGTGCGATGTCTGCGGGGGTGTGCGCGGTGTCTGTGCGATGTCTGCGGGGGTGTGCGCGGTGTCTGTGCGATGTCTGCGGGGGTGTGCGCGGTGTCTGTGCGATGTCTGCGGGGGTGTGCGCGGTGTCTGTGCGATGTCTGCGGGGGTGTGCGCGGTGTCTGTGCGATGTCTGCGGGGGTGTGCGCGGTGTCTGTGCGATGTCTGCGGGGGTGTGCGCGGTGTCTGTGCGATGTCTGCGGGGGTGTGCGCGGTGTCTGTGCGATGTCTGCGGGGGTGTGCGCGGTGTCTGTGCGATGTCTGCGGGGGTGTGCGCGGTGTCTGTGCGATGTCTGCGGGGGTGTGCGCGGTGTCTGTGCGATGTCTGCGGGGGTGTGCGCGGTGTCTGTGCGATGTCTGCGGGGGTGTGCGCGGTGTCTGTGCGATGTCTGCGGGGGTGTGCGCGGTGTCTGTGCGATGTCTGCGGGGGTGTGCGCGGTGTCTGTGCGATGTCTGCGGGGGTGTGCGCGGTGTCTGTGCGATGTCTGCGGGGGTGTGCGCGGTGTCTGTGCGATGTCTGCGGGGGTGTGCGCGGTGTCTGTGCGATGTCTGCGGGGGTGTGCGCGGTGTCTGTGCGATGTCTGCGAGTGTGTGCAGTGTCTGTGCGATGTCTGCGAGGGTGTGCGCGGTGTCTGTGCGATGTCTGTGGGGGTGTGTGCGGTGTCTGCGGGGGTGTGTGCGGTGTCTGTGCGATGTCTGTGGGGGTGTGTGCGGTGTGTGCGGTGTCTGCGGGGGTGTGTGCGGTGTCTGCGGGGGTGTGTGCGGTGTCTGCGGGGGTGTGTGCGGGGGTGTGTGCGGTGTCTGTGCGATGTCTGCGCGGTGTCTGTGCGATGTCTGCGGGGGTGTGCGCGGTGTCTGTGCGATGTCTGCGGGGGTGTGCGCGGTGTCTGTGCGATGTCTGCGGGGGTGTGCGCGATGTCTGCGGGGGTGTGCGCGATGTCTGCGGGGGTGTGCGCGATGTCTGCGGGGGTGTGCGCGATGTCTGCGGGGGTGTGCGCGATGTCTGCGGGGGTGTGCGCGATGTCTGCGGGGGTGTGCGCGATGTCTGTGCAATGTCTGCGGGGGTGTGCGCGATGTCTGTGCAATGTCTGCGGGGGTGTGCGCGGTGTCTGTGCGATGTCTGCGGGGGTGTGCGCGGTGTCTGTGCGATGTCTGCGGGGGTGTGCGCGGTGTCTGTGCGATGTCTGCGGGGGTGTGCGCGGTGTCTGTGCGATGTCTGCGAGTGTGTGCGGTGTCTGTGCGATGTCTGCGGGTGTGTGCGCGGTGTCTGTGCGATGTCTGCGGGGGTGTGCGCGGTGTCTGTGCGATGTCTGCGAGTGTGCGCGGTGTCTGTGCGATGTCTGCGAGTGTGTGCGGTGTCTGTGCGATGTCTGCGAGTGTGTGCGGTGTCTGCGGGTGTGTGCGCGGTGTCTGTGCGATGTGTGCGGGTGTGTGCGTGCAGGCAGACATAGGCCGATGTGACACTACTACTCCCATCGGCCTATGTCTGTCCCCCGTCCACTCGTGCCAGCAGGATCAGCTCGATGGGAGCAGTAGTTCCCATCAGCCTGTTCCTGCTATTTAAATTGCCCTACTGTGTCCCCAATAAATGTTAAATACATGTCATTGGTGGCCAGTGGTTACCTACAATAAATTAGTTCATACATTACCTGTCCCCGCCGATCGCCACCTAAAATAAAGTAAAAAATAAAAAACTACACCTATACTCACCTAGACACCTAATTCCCCGAAGCCATCGATCTCCTGTAATAAAATATAAAATAATAAACCACAACCTTATCCTTACCCCTCCGTAGTAGTCCACGAGTGTCCCACGATGATCTCCAGTTTAGAGCAGCCACATAGAATGTGACCGCTCTGAACCGCTGCCGCCGCTAGAATGACGGGGCCGTAAGGGTTCACCGGAGTTCAGGCAGCGCTGCTCCGGTTAGCTGCTTTACGGCCCTGCTGTATCGTGAGAAATTCCCACGGTACAGCAGTGCCGTAAAGGAGGTCTCCGGAGCTGCGCTGCCTGAATGCACTCCGGTGACCTCAGTCAGTGGCTCCCGCTGCCGGGAGCGGACGTGTTCCCGGCAGTGTGAGCTTACAGCAGCCATGCACAGCTGTCACCATCTCCAGATGTGACAGCTATGCATGGGAGATCAGCGCAGGAACGTGGACAGGTAACTATTTTTTTTTAGTAAACTAAGAATTAAATAAAATGGTGTGGTTTATTTCAAATAAATTATTTTTTTCTGGGTGTAGTGTGTTTTTTTTCTTTTTAACACTTTGTAGGTTAGTAATGGGGGTGTCTTATAGACGCCCATCATTACTAACCTGGGATTCATGGCAGCTGGCGCTGACATGAACCCCAGCCCTATTACCCCCTGCCACCAGGGCAGCGTGGAAGAGCGAGGCTAAGTGCCAGAGTTGGCGCATCCCATGGATGCGCCATTTCTGGGGCGGCTGACGGCTGGTGTTTCTAGCCTGGGAGGGGGCCAATATTCATGGCTCCCTTCCTGGGCTATTAATATCAGCCCCCAGCAGTCTGCCTAGCCTTTGCTAGCTATTAAAATAGGGGGGACCGCACGTCATTTGTTTTTAGGGGTCTCCCATTTTAATAGCTAGTAAAGGCTAGGTATTCAGCTGGGGGCTGATATTAGTAGCCTGGGAAGCTCCGTGGGTATTACCCCCTTCCCAGGCTTCAAACATCTGCCCCAGCCATCTGCTTAACCTCCGCTAGAGCCTAAAATTATGTGGGATCCCACGCCAATTTTTTTTTTTAAATAAATCCTTTATTTTAACACTAAATGACATTTGAGGAGTTAATAAAGATGCAGTCCCTAAATTATTATTTATTTTTTAATTTTTCACAAAAATTTTGACGTGGGCTTTGCCATATTTTTGTATGCCAGCCAGGTACAGCATCCAGCTTCTATGAACGCGCCATTTTCCGGGGTGGCTGCGGACTGCAATTTGCAGCGGGGGGGGGCCCCAGAAAGCTTGGGTCTCCCTGCGCTGCAGATTTCATCCCCCAGCTGCCTGCTGTACCTGGCTGGACACAAAAATAGGGAGAAGCCCCACGTTTTTTTTTTTTTAATTATTTCATGAAATTCATGAAATAATTAAGAAAAAAAGGGCTTCCCTATATTGTTGTGTCCGGCCAGGTACAAATAGGCAGCTGGTGGTTGTGCGCAGCCCGTTCCTGCCTGCTGTACCTGGCTGGACACAAATATAGTGCAAAGCCCCACGTCAATTTTTTTTAAATTATTTCAGGAAGTTCATGAAATAATTAAAAAAAAAATTGATGTGGGGCTTCGCCCTATATTTGTGTCCAGCCAGGTACAGCAGGCAGGAACGGGCTGCCCCCAACCACCAGCTGTCTATTTGTACCTGGCCAGACACAGCAATATAGGGAAGCCATTTTTTTCTTAATTATTTCATGAATTTCATGAAATAATTTAAAAAAAAAATACGTGGAGCTTCGCCCTATTTTTGTGTCCAGCCAGGTACAACTAGGCAGCTGGGGGCTGGAATCCGCAGCGCAGGGAGACCCAAGCTTTCTGGGCCCCATCCGCTGCAAATTGCAGTCCGCAGCCGCCCCGGAAAATGGCGCGTTCATAGAAGCGCCATCTTCTGGCGCTGTACCCAACTCATCCAGGGCCCTGGTGCAGTGGCTCACTGGGTAATAAAGGGGTTAAGGCCAGCTTGGCATTATCAGCTGGCCCTAAGCCCGAAATTCATGGGGTCACGCCAATATTAGACATGACCACCATGAATTTCTAGTAAAGTATTTAAAAAAAACACACCACCCAGAATAAAGTCCTTTAATTGAAATAAAGACAATTCTTTATTGTTCTAAATTAAACCATACTTACCATCACGCCCATTCCAGCTGAAGCCAACGATCTCCTGCAATAAAAGAAAAATAATAAACCAACATCATCCTTACCTTTCCATGGTTCCCACGACAGCTTCAGCTCTGCTACATCGAGATGACAGGTTGGACCGTAGCAGAACGCTGCCATCCAGCCTGTCATCCCGCAGACACTGAGAAGCGCAGGCTTGCTTGCGCTCCTCAGTGTCTCTCTGTGACGTCATCCAGATGAGCCGAGTTCATGTCCAATGAACTCAGCTCACCTCATGCACGTCACTGACAGCGTGGGAAAATTCTCCTGCACTCAGCGCTTCAGCGTGAGAATTCTCCCACGCTGTCAGTGACGTGCATGAGGTGAGCTGAGTTCATTGCACATGACCTCACCTCATGCACGTCACTGACAGCATGGGAAAATTCTCACGCTGAAGCGCTGAGTGCAGGATAATTATCCCACGCTGTCAGTGACGTGCATGAGGTGAGCTGAGTTCATGGTCGGCTCATCTGGATGCCGTCACAGAGAGACACTGAGGAGGGCAAGCATGCCTGCGCTTCTCAGTGTCCGCGGGATGACAGGCTGGATGGCAGCGTTCTGCTGCGGTCCAGCCTGTCATCTCAATGTAGCAGAGCTGAAGCTGTCGTGGGAACCATGGAAAGGTAAGGATGAGGTTGCTTTATTATTTTACTTTTATTGCAGGAGATCGTTGGCTTCAGCTGGAATTGGCGTGATGGGAAGTATGGTTTAATTTAGAACAATAAAGAATTGTGTCTTTATTTCAATTAAAGGACTTTATTCTGGGTGTTTGTGTTTTTTTTTTAACTTTGACTATGGGGTTAGTAATGGGGGTGTCTTATAGACGCCTCTCCATTACTAACCTGGGCTTGATGTCAGCTGGCATTATAAGCTGACATCAACCCCAACCCTATTACCCCCTGCCACCGCTACAGGGCAGCGTGGAAGAGCGAGGCTAAGTGCCAGAATTGGAGCATCCTATGGATGCGCCATTTCTGGGGCGGCTGACGGCTGGTGTTTCTAGCCTGGGAGGGGGCCAATATTCATGGCTCCCTTCCTGGGCTATTAATATCAGCCCCCAGCTGTCTGCCTAGCCTTTGCTAGCTATTAAATTAGGGGGGACCCCACGTCATTTTTTTGGGGGGGTCCCCCATTTTAATAGCTAGTAAAGGCTATGTATTCAGCTGGGGGCTGATATTAGTAGCCTGGGAAGCTCCGTGGGTATTACCCCCTTCCCAGGCTTCAAACATCTGCCCCAGCCGTCTGCTTAACCTCCGCTAGAGACTAAAATTACGGGGAACCCCACGCCAATTTTTTTTTAAATAAATCCTTTATTTTAACACTAAATGACAAGTACAGTAATCAACACTGTCACTGTACTTCTTATATATGTGATTGACATGTTTCTATCTATCTAATCTGTGTGTGATTCTCTATTCCTTCTATTCTAAATTGTCGGGTACCGATGCTGAATTGCCGGCCGGCTTTCTTAAAGAGACGGTGCATGTGTAGCAACCCGAGGACTCGGCTGCTACAGGGGTATTGCACCTCAAACCAGAGGTGTGGTATTCCACTCCCGGGTAAGGATGGAGTGTGGGACCGAGCTCAGTAGCTGCATGCACTACACTCATCCCATTTCCGGGGGACAGAACAACGGTACTCCCACTAGGTAGATGTGCAGGTACGACAGCGTCTGTCCCTGGCTGGAGTGGGAGGGGGGGGGAGGAACATCCCAGTAGTGTAGGAGCAGACAGGGGAGGGACTCTGGGCATAGGAAGGAGCCCATTGGGTGCTAGTCACCTGGGCTCGGGTGTCAGAGGGAGTATAAGAGGTGGGCACCATCTTAAGACAGGGTCTGTTCTGAGGGAGAGTTCAGCCAGAGAGGGCTGACAGGTAGCTGTGGCTCCGGCTGGGCCCAGCTCCAGGGCCAGGCCTGAAGCGCAGAGAAAGAGGAAGAAGAGGAAAAACCCAGTGAAAGGCCCAGAGACACAATTAGAGGGAACCCTGAGATCCCACAAGTGAACTAAGACGGGTGAAGGGTTGGCAGAAGAGGGTACCGGATCCCAAACTGGTAGAGGCAAAACATCCTTAGCCAGGAACCGGAGGTCGTGGACAAGTTTTGGCGCGACCCCTCACCATATCCACCAGGAAGGCAAACCACGCATAGGGTCAGGGAAGCCGGGAAAGGTTTCGCCACCAAAAGACCCGAGGGAGCCGGACAAAGGTGGGTCCCTGGTGAGGACGGCCCGTAGGAAGGAATAGAGGGGAGCTCGGGACCACGCTCTGGAACTGCCTGGGGGTTGGCCGAGTCCCGCACCTGGTGGACGCAGCACGGCTCGGGTGGTCACTGCTGGCCAAAGTGACCGGAGCAACACCTGTGAGTAAAAGCCTTGAAACTGCACCACACGTCTCTGAGCTTCCTTGCTGCACCATCACTACCACTATCATCCACATCTGCTGCCCTGAGGCCATACCCCTCCCGTTGGGGGTTATACCATCCACGCTGCACATCCGTACCACCGGCCTCAGCGGACTGTCCTGCAGCGGCGGCTTCATAGCCGCATTCAACGGGTGGCGTAGTCGAACATTCTAACATCTACTGCTATACTCAGCCACACAGTTTGACTCCCTGGGCACGGACCGGGTCACCGCCACGAGACTACTACCCCCATCTGATCCGGCTCCGGGTAAGCCCCCGTGCGCGCGATGCCGCACGACACAGCAGGCCCAGGGGCGCGTCAACTTTGGCGTAGTTGGCAGGATTACGTGCCCGCAACCGACGGGTACTGCGTGCCTGAAGAAAAGTTCACATTTACCGTAAAAAGGAGTCTCCCGCCAATTCCGGAGGGTCCCCGCCATCGGACGCCATCTCGGATCGTTTCCCGCCGTTTGCCCGCCATCTGCAGCCTTTTCCCGCCATCCACGGAGTTTCCCGCCATAAAGAGACGATTCCCGCCATCTGAGACGATTTCCCGCCCTGGCAGAGCGGACGCCATTGTGGGAGTGCCAGAGGGTGGCAAGAGGCCACCTCCCATCGTGGGCCAGGTCCAGGAATGGCGCCAAAAGCGGAAACCGCCCCCACCAGCAGAGACTGCAATGATAGAAATGTCCATCAGTGTGAGAGGGCTGCCCCTGGAACTGACAATCACTAAGTTGCCCCGGGACCACCCTCAATGGGGGTGGATACAGAACAAAACCAAGAAGATGGGTGCGGCCTGGAGGAGTCTGGACAGATCGCACCCGGAGATGGAGGGAGAGTCGATCAGCACCGACCCTGTGGTCCGGAACATGTTGCAGGCTGCCACCCCGGAAGGCCTGGTGGAGATCCTGGCACAGCTCCCCAGAAATCGGGAGCGTGCACAGACCGCGCTGGAGGCCTTGGCCCGGAAGATGGCCCCGGTACAGCAAGAAGCGCTGGCCGAGTGGAGGAGAGAGATGGTCCAGCAGGCTGGAACCCGCCAGCAGAAGACGCCACCCGCAACGTGGAGCATGTCTGCCCCTGAGGATGGTGCAGGAGGAACGGAGGCAGGAGACGACGCCGCAGAGGGAGCCGCAGAGATGGAAGCAGGTAATGGGGAAGTCATCACCCCGTGCCCAGTAGCCGCAAGCCTGCCCCAGCTCCCCGTCGCAGAGCCCGAAGTTCCACTTACCGCGCCCGTTGCCGCACCGCCGCTGCTTCCAACTAGGCCTCAAGCGGCAGGAGCCGCGGTCGTGCCCTCTGTTACGCCACGCCCCTTGACCCTGAGCGCGGCAAAAGAGGAAGTGCCCCCGGCCTGGTTGCAGGGCCGAGTACCCCCGGGCGCCGCAGTCTCCACAGCGCCCTCTACCTTCACAGCGCCACCGTCCTGGTCGCAGGGCCGAGTACCCCCGGGCGCCGCAGTCTCCACAGCGTCCTCTACCTCCACAGCGCCACCGTCCTGGTCGCAAGGCCGAGTACCCCAGGGCGCCGCCGTCTCCACCGTACCCTTCACCTTCAGAGTGCCACCGGCCTGGTCGCAAGGCCTGGTGAATCCGGGCGCCGCTGCCCCCACCGCGCCCTCAACCTCTACAGTGCTGCCCCTGGGTGAAGACATATTCACGCAGCACACTTGCCCGGATGGGCAGTCCTTCGTGTGGCCACCGGAGTACGTCAACCCCCGACTCCGGAAGGAGTGGCCCAAGTGTGAGCCTCTGATCCCGGCTCCGGCGCCCGCCAACATTGTCCCGCTCCCATTGGAAGAGGCCCAATTTGCGTGGGACCCCACCGGCGAAGACCTCATGGGGTTCACTCAAGAGACCTGGGCGGCCGCAGCCCAACGTGAGGAGTGTTGCCGACGACAACTGGAAGTCTTTCAGAGGGAACGGCGAGAGAGGCGGGTCCGCGAGGAGCGGCTGCAGGTCCAAAGCGCGGAGCAGAAAAGCCGGACCCGACGAAACCGCCGTGCGGCCCACGGTCCCCGCGCCACCGGGACTGTAATAAAGTTTCAAATGGAGCACGGCTGGGGCTTTATCCGGGATCACAGAACCCCCGGTGATGTCTTTGTTACCCGCAGGGATGTTGAGAGCCACCTGCCGGAGGGACACCGAGGACGTGACCTTTACCCGGGTGATGAGGTCACCTTCACTCGGCACCAGTGTGCCAAAGGACCATACGCCCTTCACGTGCACCGGCTGACGGAGGAGGAGTTGCAGTATGGGGAAGATCAAGAGGACCCGGACGGGTCTGAAGACTATCCTCAGGAGGAGCCAAGGAGAAGACACCACTACTGAAGGGAAGTAGCCCAAATAAAGTACTGTAAATAGTTACCCGTAAGGGTACTTGACATGCTGCTAATCAGAGTATGGTCCCCGTTGGGACTAGTGTGGAACTGTTTAAAGGAACTGTTTCCTGTGTGCCCCTATCCATTACCAGGCTGAGGACTGTGAGCAGCCATTCCCCTATTCCCCACTGGCCGAGGACTGAGAGCGGCCATACCCTGTAAATAGTTGCGCTTCCTAAAGCGCCCCTTTTGGTTTTATAAAGAACTGTTTTTCTCTAGTGACTGTTGCACTTTACCCGGTCACAAGTTGTATCGTGGCCGGAAGAACAAGAACATTTTATATAAAAGAGTTTTATATAATATAAGAAGTTACCCGTAACGTTATATTTTCTGATAATGTTTTTTAGAATGTTTTATATGTTAGTGTGTACTTTAAAAATTTTGTATGTCTAAATGTCTTTACTCTTTTCCAGCCCGAGGACGTGCTGTGGTTTACCAGGGGGGAATGTAGCACCCCGAGGACTCGGCTGCTACAGGGGTATTGCACCTCAAACCAGAGGTGTGGTATTCCACTCCCGGGTAAGGATGGAGTGTGGGACCGAGCTCAGTAGCTGCATGCACTACACTCATCCCATTTCCGGGGGACAGAACAACGGTACTCCCACTAGGTAGATGTGCAGGTACGACAGCGTCTGTCCCTGGCTGGAGTGGGAGGGGGGGGAGGAACATCCCAGTAGTGTAGGAGCAGACAGGGGAGGGACTCTGGGCATAGGAAGGAGCCCATTGGGTGCTAGTCACCTGGGCTCGGGTGTCAGAGGGAGTATAAGAGGTGGGCACCATCTTAAGACAGGGTCTGTTCTGAGGGAGAGTTCAGCCAGAGAGGGCTGACAGGGAGCTGTGGCTCCGGCTGGGCCCAGCTCCAGGGCCAGGCCTGAAGCACAGAGAAAGAGGAAGAAGAGGAAAAACCCAGTGAAAGGCCCAGAGACACAATTAGAGGGAACCCTGAGATCCCACAAGTGAACTAAGACGGGTGAAGGGTTGGCAGAAGAGGGTACCGGATCCCAAACTGGTAGAGGCAAAACATCCTTAGCCAGGAACCGGAGGTCGTGGACAAGTTTTGGCGCGACCCCTCACCATATCCACCAGGAAGGCAAACCACGCATAGGGTCAGGGAAGCCGGGAAAGGTTTCGCCACCAAAAGACCCGAGGGAGCCGGACAAAGGTGGGTCCCTGGTGAGGACGGCCCGTAGGAAGGAATAGAGGGGAGCTCGGGACCATGCTCTGGAACTGCCTGGGGGTTGGCCGAGTCCCGCACCTGGTGGACGCAGCACGGCTCGGGTGGTCACTGCTGGCCAAAGTGACCGGAGCAACACCTGTGAGTAAAAGCCTTGAAACTGCACCACACGTCTCTGAGCTTCCTTGCTGCACCATCACTACCACTATCATCCACATCTGCTGCCCTGAGGCCATACCCCTCCCGTTGGGGGTTATACCATCCACGCTGCACATCCGTACCACCGGCCTCAGCGGACTGTCCTGCAGCGGCGGCTTCATAGCCTCATTCAACGGGTGGCGTAGTCGAACATTCTAACATCTACTGCTATACTCAGCCACACAGTTTGACTCCCTGGGCACGGACCGGGTCACCGCCACGAGACTACTACCCCCATCTGATCCGGCTCCGGGTAAGCCCCCGTGCGCGCGATGCCGCACGACACAGCAGGCCCAGGGGCGCGTCACATGAAAACACTATTATTTTTTTAAAGAAATCCTTTACACTAAATGACAAGTACAGTAACCAACACTGTCACTGTACTTCATATATATGTGACTGACATGTTTCTATCTATCTAATCTATGTGTGAAGCTCTATTCTTTCTGTTGTAAATTGTCGGGTACCGGTGTATGCGCTGATGAATTGCCGGCTTTTCGCGTAATACATTCTACATTATTCTTAGTTGTTTTACTTCATGTAGAATTAACCTACAAGGAAAGAAAGGGTTTATTTTCATTCCGATATTAGTGTCCCATTGACTTGCATTGGTTTCCGGTATCGGAATCGGCGATATCCGATACTTTTTGAGTATCGGTCCGATCCAATCCGATCCGATATTTCCTGATATCGGAAGGTATCGCTCAACACTAGTAGTGAGTAATAGGGATCGTGTGCTCGCGAATCCCTGCTCAATCCTGACAAAATCCTGACAGAGTGACGGGAACGGTGAGATATTGTGTGATCTCCCTGGTGTCATCTCTGTGCGTCCCTGACACCCCGTGAGGTGGTACAGAGGTGTCAATAAAGCGGAAAGCTAAGTAGCAGCCAAATTGGCATAGAAAACTCCCCTGAGGGGTGAAGGACGCAAAACCGCGGGAGGTAGTATTTGACTCTTGCTTGCTGGATGAGGAGGCTCCCAGGATAGAGTGCTGGGCTGTGTTGAGGCAGAAGAGCTAAGTGAAGTGGAAAGCGAGAGTGACTCCACGAAAGGGAGGAAGAAGTGTGTGATAATGTTCCAGGTAAAAACAGAAATGTCCATGAAGGTGAATGCCTATTATTTGCTGTACATAGTTCCTCAAAAGTTATTGTTCAGTAAAAATACTTTTATTTATGAACTATGGCCTCTCTCATTGAACTTTACAAAACCTGGTCCTAGGTGGCCGAAACCAATGTCACCATGCAGTCTGCAAGGGCGTATCACCATCACAGCTAAAGTCCACACACCCATCCAGGAACCCCATTTTCATGAAGTGTGCCAGAGCCTGAAGCATGAGTACCTCGCCCACGGCTACCGCCTCACACCATGTTACAACATCATGATCAGAAATGCACTCCAGATGTGAGCTAGAGATTAGTGTTGAGCCACCCCCGTAGTGTTCGAGTTCGGTTCGGTTCGTCGAACACCCGTGTGTTCACCGAACTGTTCGTCGAACTGTTCGTCGAACACCTTCGAACACCGTTAAAACCAATGGCAGGCAAACAAAAACACATAGAAACACATAGAAAACACCTTCAAAGGTGTCCAAAAGCTGACAAACTGCTCAGAAGACACAACTAACACATGGAAAAGTGACAAGTACATATAGTCATGCGAAAAGAAAAGAGGTGGAGGAGTAAAAGGAGGGGGAGACACAGATATAGGCATGTCATGCCCTTCTAAAATCCAAAAAGTGAGAAGCCGAGACGGCCAGTCCGCTCCTGCCCGTGCCACCTCCGTGTCGCCGGGTTTGTGCCAGAGCCGCGGTGAACCCTGACGGCCAGCCCCCCTCTCCCAATACTGGTGCCTGTCCGCTGGTGGGTCGAGAGAGCCCCCCTGTGGTGGAGGCAGCTCTAAGCTTTTTAATTTAAATTGTCCCTCTAATTTGAATGAATACACTTTAAATCTATTTACAAGGATCTATTGGAGGGCAAGTCTCATGCCAGCAGCCGCGTAATTCCAGCTCCAGTAGCGTCCACTAAAGCTGCTGCAGTTAAAAAGCTTTTATAAGGATCGAGCTCGGCTGTCCACCGCAAGGCATCCTAGTGCCAGTCCCAGCCCCTATGCCTTGGGGTGCCTCCTGATGCTCTTCACTGAGTATCCCGTGGTCCCGAAGCATTTCCTTTGAAAAAATTAAGTGTCCAAACTACAGGTGGTGTAGCTTGCTTAACAGCCGGGATAATCCGCTGACTAGCAGACACTGCTACTAGGCACAAAGTATTTCCTGGGCTAGATGCAGTTAAAAATTTGTAATTAGATACTCTCGTTGGATGCTGAGAAAGCATTCCATAGAGTCTCCTGGCACGCCATATATGATTCTCTTAAAAAGCTTGGGGTGGGGGTCTAGGGGACCCTTTTATAGCCAAAATCACGGCCCTGTATCACAATACGTCACCTAGGCTGAAGATAAATGGAACTGTAGCACCGAGGGCTCGGTTGCTACAGACGTATTGCACCTCACCCAGAGGTGTGATATCTCACTCTCAGATAAGGATGGAGTGTGGATCAGGACCCGACACCTGCATGCATTACACCACATTGCCGTGGGGCAGGGCGACCAATATGCCCCTGAGATGGGCACGACAGTCCCTGTCCCTGGCTGGAGTGGGGGGAGGGAACACTGAGGAAGGGGAACCCTGCAGTGCAGGAGCAGGGAGGAAGCAGTTCCTGGGTGCATTGAGAAGGGAGTATAAAAGGTGGGCACCATCTTAGTTCAGTGCAGAGAAGTCTGAGCAGAAGTGGCAGGGAGCAGGGGCTCTGCATGAGCTCTGCTCCGGAGGCGGGCCTAGTAACAGAGGCCCAGGCCTGCAAGAGGGAGAAGGAAGGAAGAGGAGCGGAGAAGGCTCCAGGAACGAGGAATGAAGGGATCCCAGGGGTGCGGACGGGCGAGTCGCCACCGCACGCCCGAATCCACCTGCGTGGAGGGGTCAGGCCAAAGGGGGAGACCGGTCCCCGAACTAGTGGAGGCAGGAAACGACCCTCAGCTAGAAACCGGAGGCTCTGACATTTTATGTGGCGCAGCCCCTTGCTCCACCCGCTAGGAAGGCACCACATAGGGTCAGGGAAACTGGCGCCAAGTTTACCAAGAGGAGGCCCGAGGCAGCCGGACAGAAGTGTTGGTAAGAAAGGCCAGACAAAGGACACACAAAGGGGGTCCTGTGAAGCGCTCCAAAGTTATCTGGGAGTTGTCTGAGCCCCTCACCTGGTGAGCACAGTACGACGTGGGCAGCCGTTACCTGCAGACGTGGTCTGGATAATAAGAACTGTGAGTAAAGGCCCTGAACTGCATCACTGACTCCGTGTCGTTACTGCTGCTGCCCTGCACCATCACCCCCATCCTCCGCATACACTGCCCTGAGGCTATACTCCTCCCGTGGGGAGTTATGCTACGCTCTGCTGCACCCACAACACCAGCCTTAGCGGTCTGCCCTGTAGCGGCGGTTCACTCTGACCGCAATCCACGGGTGGCGTAGTCGGACATTTAAACATCAAAACCACATAAATAGTTCCGCCACTGGTTTGACCGCCCTGAGCCACGGAACCGGATCGCCGCCACGAAGACTACAACCACCAGCATCCACCAAAAAGGGTCCGGCTCCGGGTGTCCCAAGGCCCAGGGGGTGCGTCAGAACATTTTCATCACCTTTCACAATCACCAATGGGACAAGGCAGGGATGTCCTCTGTCCCCTCTCTTATACATCCTAGTGACGGAGCACCTGCTCTCATCAATTCGCCATAACCCCAATATTAGGTGGATTGAGGTGGGAGGCACCGAGTACAAGTGCTCTCTATTTGCTGATGATGTCCTAGTATATATCACTCAATCACATATATCCATCCCTGCTGTTATGGCTGAAATAGATCACTTTGTTACATGGTAAAATTTTAAAATCAATGCAGCGAAGTCTGAGGCCCTCGATGTCTCCCTCCCTAAATCCATATAGGATTCCATCCAGTCCAACTTTCCCTTTGCCTGGCCCTCACAGGGTATCAAATACTTAGGAATTCCTATTCATAGAGACCTCTCCCATCTATGTTATCTTAATTTTGGGCCCTTTATTGAACAATTCCATACAGACCACGGTTGGCAAGTTAGAACTGTAAGATTCACTACGTGAACCACTGGTGTTTTGTGGAAAAGCACATGTACACCGCGTTCCAAATTATTATGCAAAAAGTGTTTAGGAGTGATAAGGGAAGAATTTGTTTGTTTGTCAGTTAAACTCATTGATGGTGATGTGTGTCAGGGCTCTTTATATCACTGTAAGCAATTGGAGACACCTGTGCTAATTAGTTTGGCAGGTGTGTCCAATGAAAGGCAAGACTACTTAAGAAGGCTCTCTCACATTATTAAGCAGCCTACATTTTCTGCCAAAATGGGAAAGAAAAAGGATGTGTCGGCTGCTGAGAAGCAACAAATTGTGGAGTGTTTAGGTCAAGGCATGACTACAATCAACATTGTGCGATGATCAGGATGAAGTGTCTTGGCAATCAAGAAGTATGTAGCTGATTCACAGTACACACGTGTGCGTGCTGATAAGGGCAAATTGAGGACTCTTTCCTACAGGCAATTACGTCAGGTTGAAAGAGCAGCGGCAAAAAAGCCTTGTCATAGCAGCAGACAAGTTTTTGAAGCTGCTTGTGCCTCCAACGTCCCCCGAACAACAAGATGCAGGGTCCTTCAGAGGTTTGCAGCTGTGCATACGCCATCCTGTCGACCTCCTCTATCCACTTCACACAAGCAGAAACGGCTCCAGTGGGCCAAACATTACATGAAGACTGATTTCAAAACTGTTTTGTTCACGGATGAGTGCCGTGCAGCGCTCGATGGTCCAGATGAATGGAGTGGAGGATGGCTGGTTGATGGACACCCCACGCAAACACGGCTACAGCGCCAACAAGGAGGAGGTGGAGTAATGTTTTGGGCTGGAATCATGGGGAGAGAGATTGTCGGCCCCTTTAGGATCCCTGAAGGCGCTAAAGATGAACTCCATAATGTATGTGGATTTTCTCAAACAGCACTTCCTGCCATGGTTCAAGAAGAAGAACCGTGTATTTCACAGCAAGATCATTTTTCTGCATGATAATGCACCATCTCATGCTGCACATAAAACATCTGCATCTCTGGCTGATATGGGCATAAAAGGGGACAAACTTATGGTGTGACCCCCATGCTCCCCTGACCTCTACCCCATTCAGAACCTTTGGAGCATCATTAAAAGGAGTGTCTATGATGGCGGGAGGCAGTTCACATCTAAGCAACAGCTCTGGGAGGGTATTCTGTCCTCATGCAAAACAATTGAAGCAGAAACCATCCAAAACCTGACAAATTCAATGGACGAGAGAGTTCAGAAGCTCCTTTCGAACAAGGGGTCCTATGTGAAAATGTAACATCACCTAGAATAAAGTTTTGAGTTGAAAACTGTTTGATTTCAGTTTCTAACAACCTGCTAATGCTTATAATTTCAAAAATGACCATTTTTTTGGTCTTTATTAAAATGAAAAGGTTGATCGAAAAGTTTGGGGGATCTAAGAGTGTGGCAACCCAGTAGTCATGATTACTTCGAATTCTGACAATATGAGGGTCATGCTGCAGGTAGTGCAGCAAGAAGGCACTTATGTGTCTTGCGCATCTCGGAGCCCCAAAATTATTTTCCGGGCTAGATGCAGCTAAAAATTATTTTTAATTTTAAATCTGGTGAAGCTTATTATAGATGGCCTAATAGGATCAGTGCTGCACACTGCTACAAAGCCCAAATTATTTTCCAGTCAAGATACAGATAAACATGATTAGTAATTTGAAAGCTTAAAACGGTTGGTAGGGTGATTTTAACCAATCATCAAGCTTTTACTCTCCCCAGGATGACACAGGGGTAGAAAAGTCGTTTCGGATCCATGATTTGTTCATCTTTATGAACGTGAGTCTGTCTACATTATCAGTGGAGAGCCGCGTGCGCTTATCTGTCAGCACACCACCAGCAGCGCTGAACACACGTTCAGACAGAACGCTGGCTGCGGGGCATGACAAGATCTCCAAGGCGTAAGTGGCTAGCTCCGGCCATTTATCCAGATTGGAAGCCCAAAAAGAGCAAGGGTCCAGTGACACAGTCATGGCTTCAATGTTTACTTGGAGATACTCCTGTACCATCGTCTCTAGGCGTTGACTATGTGTCAGACTTCTTGTCTCCTGTGGCCTTGCAAAGGATGGGCTAAAAAAGTGGTGAAATGATTCCGCAAAATTGATGTTACCAGCAGATACTGTGGTTCTGTTACGGTTTGAGTGCTGAACACTTGACGGTCCCACGGTTGGCAAGTTGGAACTGTGAGATTCACTACGTGCACCACTGGTATTTTGTGGAAAAGCACATGTAAGATTCTGCAACAGTCTCTGCTGATACTCCTGCATGCGTGCATCCCTTTCTATGGCAGGAATAATTTCTGCAAATTTACTTTTGTACCGGGGATCTAATAGTGTGGCAACCCAGTAGTCAGGATTATTTCTAATTCTCACAATTCGAGGGTCATGTTGCAGGTAGTGCAGCAAGAAGGCACTCATGTGTGTTGCGCATCCAGGAGCACCAAGTCCCTGTTGTGTTGGTGGCGAGGTAACAATCATGCTTCCTTCCTCTGTCCTCTCCCCCCAACCTCGCACAACAGAAATGTGATCAAGGTCTCCCTCATCTGATGAGTCTTCCATCAGTTCGTCCTCCACTTCTTCCTGGGCTCCTGCACCTTCCTCACTAGTTTGGCTGCTACCATGCGCCCTGGTAAAACCATCTCCCCCACCCTCACATGCCTGCCGCCTTGGTGCTGCCGACCGTCTGGACCTTGCAGATGTTAGCCCTTCCGCATACAACTCCTCCTCCTCTACTTCCTCCACCTCCTCTTGTGCCACCACTTGACTCCGAATTCTGTTTAACATGTGCTCCAGCATGTAAATCACCGGAATAGTCATGCTGATAATGGCATCGTCAGCACTAAACATCTTCGTCGCCATTTCAAAACTGTGCAGAAGGGTGCATAGGTTCCTGATCTGAGACCACTCCTCCAGCGTGATTTGCCCCACCTCTGAATCTCGTTGGCCCAGGCTATACGTCAGAACGTATTGCACCAGGGCTTGTCGGTGCTGCCACAGTCGCTGCAACATGTGCAGAGTTGAATTCCACCGGGTAGGCACATCGCATTTTAGCCGGTGAAGTGGCAGGCCCAACGACTTCTGTAGAGATGTAAGTCGCTGAGCTGCGGGATGCGAACGGCGGAAGTGAGCACACAGCGACCGTGCCCTCTGCAGAAGGCCATCTAGTCTGGGATAGTGGGCTAAAAATTGCTGGACAACCAGGTTCAACACGTGAGCCATACAAGGCACGTGTGTGACATTGCCCCGGCGAAGGGCCGCACCCAGGTTTGCAGCATTGTCGCACACGGCCTTCCCTGGTTTCAGGTCCAGTGGAGACAACCATTCATGAAATTGGTTCTCCAGAGCTGACCACAACTCCTCAGCTGTGTGACTCACATTTCCCAGACATTTCAATGTAAAAACCGCCTGATGACGTTGAGCCCTACTGCCAGCATAGTAAGGAGGTGTGCAGGATCCCTTCTGCGCAGTTAGAAAGCTTGTGGCATGACCAGACAGGCTTTGGGTGCAGGTGGAAGACCGAGAGGAGGTTGAGGAGGCAGAAGCAGTGGAGGAACTTTGACATAAAGAGGATTGACGCACAACTCGTGGGGACGGCAAGACTTGGACAGCAGCCCCTTGTCCTGCTGTCACCATAGTTACCCAGTGACCAGTCAGCGACATGTAACGCCCCTGTCCATGCCTACTCGTCCAAGTGTCTGTGGTGAAATGCACCCTGTCACACACAGAGTTTCTCAAAGAAGCGGTGATATTGTGTGCGACATGCTGGTGGAGCGCAGGCACACCTTTCTTTGAGAAGTAGTGCCGACTGGGCATCTGGTACTGGGGCACTGCGACGGACATAAGGTCTCGAAAATCCTTTGTGTCCACCAGGCGGAAAGGCAGCATTTCTGTAGCCAAGAGCTTGCAGATGGTGAAATTCAACCTCTTAGCTTTCTCATGGCTAGGAGGAAATGGTCTTTTACTTGTCCACATCTGAGGGACCGAGGGCTGGCTATTGTGCTTAGACGGGGTTGATAAGGGTGTCCCCGGCAAACTGCCGGTCTGTGAGGAAGATGCAGGCGGACATGTTAGGTTGCCTTGATCCAAAGGTTGTGCTATCGATGTCGGACAGCGCTCAACACCAGCTGGTGTTACCACCTCCAAAGAAAATGATGACCTGCCAATCACGCTGGCTGTTGCGGGTAAAGAGGTGGCAGGTCTGCGCCCCAAAACAGGTGTGACTGCTGTCCCCCCAGTCACAGAGGATGAAGAGGCCGCGGATGCACAAGATATGGCAGACGGTGGTTGGCCCGGCCGGCTAGGCCGCATTGTAGCACACTGAGCTTCCCACTGCAACTTATGCTTCATGTCCATGTGCCGGTTCATGCATGAAGTACTCAAACTATGTATTTTTTGGCCTCTACTTAGCT
The DNA here is from genome assembly GCF_046119375.1 of Phyllobates terribilis. Lineage (NCBI taxonomy): Eukaryota > Metazoa > Chordata > Amphibia > Anura > Dendrobatidae > Phyllobates > Phyllobates terribilis. Next base: position 139,670,622 of record NW_027362767.1, read on the forward strand.
TTTGCTGACAAATGTTACAGATAACACGAGTTGGGTCATCTTTATCGATCTGAAAAAATGCCCAGGCTATGCAAGGCTTAGCACCCATGCGACCTGAAGAGCCACCACGACTTGTGGTGAGAGGCAGAGTTGTGTTTGAGGATGCAGTTGTTGACGTGCTTCCAGTACTACGTCTCTGTCCAGGAAGGCGCAACCTGACCTCGTCGTCACTAGCATCTTCCTCCACCTCCTCTGCTGACCTCATCTCTTGGCTGACTGTGGGTTGACAGTAAGTGGGATCTCCGACCTCATCATCATCACCCTGTGCGTTATCACACCCGTCGTCCTCAGAGCCAACCTGTTCCTGCCCTGACAAAAAACTAAAGTTGTCGCTCCAATCAGGTATTTGAGTCTTATCATCGTCTTCCTCATTGTCTCCACCAACAGGAGTTACAGTTTGGGAATGAGGGTCTACATTATGGTCAGAACCTTCTGCGTCTGGTCCTGGATCCGACTCATAAAGATTCTGGGCATCAGTGCAGATCATTTCCTCGTCTGGATTCACAGAAGCGCTGGAGTCGACCTCTGATTCCCAGGCTATAGTATGAGTAAACAGCTCTGCAGACTCAACCATCTGTTCTACCTCATACTCAGACGGGCAGCTGGAGATTTGGGAGCTGTGAGGAAGCAAGTGCGATTTGGGTGACACCTTTGAGGACTGGAGTATTTGTGATGTTGAAGTTGATGTGGAGGAGAGCCCACTTAAAGGAGCACTTGATATCCGTTGAAGCACCTGCTGTTTTTGTGCCTCATCTGGAATTTGTAGCGATTGGCGTGGCCGTAAGAAAGGGATCTTATCACATTGTCCGCTAAAAGAAGTAGACATTTTAGTTTGGCTGGAAGATGGTCTTTCTTCTGCACCTACCCCACGGACACAACCTTTTTTCCCCTTCCCAACACGCCTATTCCTCTTTCCACCAGCAGCAGGCCTTTTTCCACTCATTTTGGTGGTTAACTAATTCACAACTCTGGAGTTGTTTGCACAAAAAAACAATGGATGGTAACCGAGCAGAGCTGAGTGGCCAAACTGTGGTATTAGGCCAAAACTATTGGCTGGGTTAGATGCAGAAAAAAATTATTTTTAATTTGCAACCTGATGGAGGTCAGTATAGATGGACTAATAGACCAAGTCCCACACACCGCTAGAAGCCCAAATATTTTTTCAGAGCTAGATGCAGAAAATTTTTTTATTCAATTTGCAACCTGATGGAGGTCAGTATAGATGGACTAATAGACCAAGTCCCACACACTGCTAGAAGCCCAAATATTTTTTCAGAGCTAGATGCAGAAAAAAATTATTTTTAATTTGCAACCTGATGGAGGTCAGTATAGATGGACTAATAGACCAAGTCCCACACACTGCTAGAAGCCCAAATATTTTTTCAGAGCTAGATGCAGAAAAAAATTATTTTTAATTTGCAACCTGATGGAGGTCAGTATAGATGGACTAATAGACCAAGTCCCACACACCGCTAGAAGCCCAAATATTTTTTCAGAGCTAGATGCAGAAATTTTTTTTATTCAATTTGCAACCTGATGGAGGTCAGTATAGATGGACTAATAGACCAAGTCCCACACACTGCTAGAAGCCCAAATATTTTTTCAGAGCTAGATGCAGAAAAAAATTATTTTTAATTTGCAACCTGATGGAGGTCAGTATAGATGGACTAATAGACCAAGTCCCACACACTGCTAGAAGCCCAAATATTTTTCAGAGCTAGATGCAGAAAAAAATTATTTTTAATTTGCAACCTGATGGAGGTCAGTATAGATGGACTAATAGACCAAGTCCCACACACTGCTAGAAGCCCAAATATTTTTTCAGAGCTAGATGCAGAAAAAAATTATTTTTAATTTGCAACCTGATGGAGGTCAGTATAGATGGACTAATAGAACAAGTCCCACACACTGCTAGAAGCCCAAATATTTTTTCAGAGCTAGATGCAGAAAAAAATTATATTCAATTTGCAACCTGATGGAGGTCAGTATAGATGGACTAATAGAATGATGCTATGCCCAAAAGATTTTACTTCACTAGGTGCAGTAAAAAAATTGGTATTCTATACACAGGTGTTATATCTTGCAACACAGATAGGCTACTCCACTGACTAACACACTCTGCAATAGGCCAAAAAGGATTAGCTTTGCTAGATTCAGCCAAATGCTGTGAAAAAAACTTGCACAGCACTGGCACAGACCTGCCTGGCAAAAACTGATAGGAACTGATGTAACCTAGTCCTGAAAAGGACTCCAATTACAATTAGTCTTTACTCCCACAATCTATCTATTTAAGAGCACAGACCTGCTTGATAAAAGTCGTAGGAAATGCTGTAACCTAGTCCTTAAAAGGACTGCAATCACAACTATTCCCTACTCCCAAGCTATCTGTAGATTTGTGCGAAAATTGGCTTGAAATTAACAAGGTATAGCGCACACAGCAACAGCGGTGCCGTCTAACACGCAGCTGCAGCAGTGAGAAAATGGTGGCGACGGGGAAAATGGCTTGGTCTTATAGGGCAAGGACATGTGACATACACTGCCAATGACACATGCCCTTGCTTGTGTGAAAAAAAGCACTTCGCTCCGTGTGTGCGCTGCTGATAGGCTGACAGATTGCACCTCCCCACTGTAAATGCGGGAAAGAGAAAAAAAAATGGAGATCTTCATTGTTCCTGCAGAGATCCATCCCCTGCCCCTCCCCCCACCCCGCTGTACACTCAAACTGCGTATTAACATTAATTTTCATCATTACTGAGAAAAAATCCAGTTATGATTTTGGTGCACGCACAGTTATCGAACATAACCTCGAACAGCTGAATTCTTCTCAAATCGTTCGTGTTCGCCGAATGGCTCGAACACCGCCCAAAACAGCTCGAATTTGAGATTGGCGAACAGTTCGAGTAGAACAACGCTCATCTCTACTAGAGATTTCTGCTATAATTTCTGCCTCTTTTTCCCATAGATTATTATTGTACTTATTGTATTATGTCTATGCCCTCCTATTGTACCACCCATCAAAATTAAAAATAAATAGATTCAAATCAAAACTTAAGATGTTTTTAATTATTATTGTTTTTTTTTAATTGTCCAGCTGTACTCAATCCCAAAAGCTAAAGCTTGGCTGAATTGTAGCAGTACAATGTTCTCAAGCACACCATCAACTCTACATCACAAGGACTGAGAAAGAGAAGAACCGCGCGGCTGAAATGTCTCAGTCAAAGTCCAGACCTCAACCTAATAGAAATGTTGTGGCGAGACCATAAGAAACCTGAGCATAAACTAATGGCCACACACCTCAATGACCTTATACAATGATGTAAAGCTGAGTGGGGCAAAGTCCCTCCAGAATGATGTGAAAGACTGATAAAGTCATACAGGAAACATTACTAAGTTATAGCTGCTAAAGGTGGTGGTAGAAGAAACTGATTAATGGGGTGTACTAAATTTATAAAGCTCTGCTACAGGATATAGAAGCTGAATGAGCAGCAGCTTCCTGTAGTATCAGCACTGTGTCTGCCGACCTCCTCCTGTAGTATCAGCACTGTGTCTGCAGACCTCCTCCTGTAGTATCAGCACTGTGTCTGCAGACCTCCTCCTGTAGTATCAGCATTGTGCCTGCAGACCTCCTCCTGTAGTATCAGCACTGTGTCTGCAGACCTCCTCCTGTAGTATCAGCACTGTGTCTGCAGACCTCCTCCTGTAGCATCAGCACTGTCTGCAGACCTCCTCCTGTAGTATCAGCATTGTGCCTGCAGACCTCCTCCTGTAGTATCAGCATTGTGCCTGCAGACCTCCTCCTGTAGTATCAGCACTGTGTCTGCAGACCTCCTCCTGTAGTATCAGCATTGTGCCTGCAGACCTCCTCCTGTAGTATCAGCACTGTGTCTGCAAACCTCCTCCTGTAATATCAGCACTGTGTCTGCAAACCTCCTCCTGTAGTATCAGCACTGTGTCTGCAGACCTCCTCCTGTAGTATCAGCACTGTGTCTGCAGACCTCCTCCTGTAGTATCAGCACTGTGTCTGCAGACCTCCTCCTGTAGTATCAGCACTGTGTCGGCAGACCTCCTCCTGTATTAAAAGGACTGTGTCGGCAGACCTCCTCCTGTAGTATCAGCACTGTGTCTACAGACCTCCTCCTGTAGTATCAGCACTGCCTGCAGACCTCCTCCTGTAGTATCAGCACTGTGTCTGCAGACCTCCTCCTGTAGTATCAGCACTGTCTGCAGACCTCCTCCTGTAGTATCAGCATTGTGCCTGCAGACCTCCTCCTGTAGTAGCAGCACTGTGTCTGCAGACCTCCTCCTGTAGTATCAGCACTGTGTCTGCAGACCTCCTCCTGTATTAAAAGGACTGTGTCGGCAGACCTCCTCCTGTATTAAAAGGACTGTGTCGGCAGACCTCCTCCTGTAGTATCAGCACTGTGTCTGCAGACCTCCTCCTGTAGTATCAGCACTGTGTCTGCAGACCTCCTCCTGTAGTATCAGCACTGTGTCTGCAGACCTCCTCCTGTAGTATCAGCACTGTGTCTGCAGACCTCCTCCTGTAGTATCAGCATTGTGCCTGCAGACCTCCTCCTGTAGTATCAGCATTGTGCCTGCAGACCTCCTCCTGTAGTATCAGCACTGTGCCTGCAGACCTCCTCCTGTAGTATCAGCACTGTGTCTGCAGACCTCCTCCTGTAGTATCAGCACTGTGCCTGCAGACCCCCTCCTGTAGTATCAGCACTGTGCCTGCAGACCTCCTTTTGTAGTATCAGCACTGTGTCTGCAGACCTCCTCCTGTAGTATCAGCACTGTGTCTGCAGACCTCCTCCTGTAGTATCAGCACTGTGTCTGCAGACCTCCTCCTGTAGTATCAGCACGGTGTCTGCAGACCTCCTCCTGTAGTATCAGCACGGTGTCTGCAGACCTCCTCCTGTAGTATCAGCACGGTTTGCAGACCTCCTCCTGTAGTATCAGCACAGTGTCTGCAGACCTCCTCCTGTAGTATCAGCACAGTGTCTGCAGACCTCCTCCTGTAGTATCAGCACTGTGTCTGCAGACCTCCTCCTGTAGTATCAGCACTGTCTGCAGACCTCCTCCTGTAGTATCAGCATTGTGCCTGCAGACCTCCTCCTGTAGTATCAGCACTGTGTCTGCAGACCTCCTCCTGTAGTATCAGCACTGTCTGCAGACCTCCTCCTGTAGTATCAGCATTGTGCCTGCAGACCTCCTCCTGTAGTATCAGCACTGTGTCTGCAGACCTCCTCCTGTAGCATCAGCACTGTCTGCAGACCTCCTCCTGTAGTATCAGCATTGTGCCTGCAGACCTCCTCCTGTAGTATCAGCATTGTGCCTGCAGACCTCCTCCTGTAGTATCAGCACTGTGTCTGCAGACCTCCTCCTGTAGTATCAGCATTGTGCCTGCAGACCTCCTCCTGTAGTATCAGCACTGTGTCTGCAAACCTCCTCCTGTAATATCAGCACTGTGTCTGCAAACCTCCTCCTGTAGTATCAGCACTGTGTCTGCAGACCTCCTCCTGTAGTATCAGCACTGTGTCTGCAGACCTCCTCCTGTAGTATCAGCACTGTGTCTGCAGACCTCCTCCTGTAGTATCAGCACCGTGTCTGCAGACCTCCTCCTGTATTAAAAGGACTGTGTCGGCAGACCTCCTCCTGTAGTATCAGCACTGTGTCTACAGACCTCCTCCTGTAGTATCAGCACTGCCTGCAGACCTCCTCCTGTAGTATCAGCACTGTGTCTGCAGACCTCCTCCTGTAGTATCAGCACTGTCTGCAGACCTCCTCCTGTAGTATCAGCATTGTGCCTGCAGACCTCCTCCTGTAGTAGCAGCACTGTGTCTGCAGACCTCCTCCTGTAGTATCAGCACTGTGTCTGCAGACCTCCTCCTGTAGTATCAGCACTGTGTCTGCAGACCTCCTCCTGTATTAAAAGGACTGTGTCGGCAGACCTCCTCCTGTATTAAAAGGACTGTGTCGGCAGACCTCCTCCTGTAGTATCAGCACTGTGTCTGCAGACCTCCTCCTGTAGTATCAGCACTGTGTCTGCAGACCTCCTCCTGTAGTATCAGCACTGCCTGCAGACCTCCTCCTGTAGTATCAGCACTGTGTCTGCAGACCTCCTCCTGTAGTATCAGCACTGTCTGCAGACCTCCTCCTGTAGTATCAGCATTGTGCCTGCAGACCTCCTCCTGTAGTATCAGCATTGTGCCTGCAGACCTCCTCCTGTAGTATCAGCACTGTGTCTGCAGACCTCCTCCTGTAGTATCAGCACTGTGTCTGTAGACCTCCTCCTGTAGCATCAGCACTGTCTGCAGACCTCCTCCTGTAGTATCAGCATTGTGCCTGCAGACCTCCTCCTGTAGTATCAGCACTGTGTCTGCAAACCTCCTCCTGTAATATCAGCACTGTGTCTGCAAACCTCCTCCTGTAGTATCAGCACTGTGTCTGCAGACCTCCTCCTGTAGTATCAGCACTGTGTCTGCAGACCTCCTCCTGTATTAAAAGGACTGTGTCGGCAGACCTCCTCCTGTAGTATCAGCACTGTGTCTACAGACCTCCTCCTGTAGTATCAGCACTGCCTGCAGACCTCCTCCTGTAGTATCAGCACTGTGTCTGCAGACCTCCTCCTGTAGTATCAGCACTGTGTCTGCAGACCTCCTCCTGTAGTATCAGCACTGTGCCTGCAGACCCCCTCCTGTAGTATCAGCACTGTGCCTGCAGACCTCCTTTTGTAGTATCAGCACTGTGTCTGCAGACCTCCTCCTGTAGTATCAGCACTGTGTCTGCAGACCTCCTCCTGTAGTATCAGCACTGTGTCTACAGACCTCCTCCTGTAGTATCAGCACTGCCTGCAGACCTCCTCCTGTAGTATCAGCACTGTGTCTGCAGACCTCCTCCTGTAGTATCAGCACTGTCTGCAGACCTCCTCCTGTAGTATCAGCATTGTGCCTGCAGACCTCCTCCTGTAGTAGCAGCACTGTGTCTGCAGACCTCCTCCTGTAGTATCAGCACTGTGTCTGCAGACCTCCTCCTGTATTAAAAGGACTGTGTCGGCAGACCTCCTCCTGTATTAAAAGGACTGTGTCGGCAGACCTCCTCCTGTAGTATCAGCACTGTGTCTGCAGACCTCCTCCTGTAGTATCAGCACTGTGTCTGCAGACCTCCTCCTGTAGTATCAGCACTGCCTGCAGACCTCCTCCTGTAGTATCAGCACTGTGTCTGCAGACCTCCTCCTGTAGTATCAGCACTGTCTGCAGACCTCCTCCTGTAGTATCAGCATTGTGCCTGCAGACCTCCTCCTGTAGTATCAGCATTGTGCCTGCAGACCTCCTCCTGTAGTATCAGCACTGTGTCTGCAGACCTCCTCCTGTAGTATCAGCACTGTGTCTGCAGACCTCCTCCTGTAGTATCAGCACTGTGCCTGCAGACCCCCTCCTGTAGTATCAGCACTGTGCCTGCAGACCTCCTTTTGTAGTATCAGCACTGTGTCTGCAGACCTCCTCCTGTAGTATCAGCACTGTGTCTGCAGACCTCCTCCTGTAGTATCAGCACTGTGTCTGCAGACCTCCTCCTGTAGTATCAGCACGGTGTCTGCAGACCTCCTCCTGTAGTATCAGCACGGTTTGCAGACCTCCTCCTGTAGTATCAGCACAGTGTCTGCAGACCTCCTCCTGTAGTATCAGCACAGTGTCTGCAGACCTCCTCCTGTAGTATCAGCACTGTCTGCAGACCTCCTCCTGTAGTATCAGCATTGTGCCTGCAGACCTCCTCCTGTAGTATCAGCACTGTGTCTGCAGACCTCCTCCTGTAGTATCAGCACTGTCTGCAGACCTCCTCCTGTAGTATCAGCATTGTGCCTGCAGACCTCCTCCTGTAGTATCAGCACTGTGTCTGCAGACCTCCTCCTGTAGTATCAGCACTGTGTCTGCAGACCTCCTCCTGTAGTATCAGCACTGTCTGCAGACCTCCTCCTGTAGTATCAGCACTGTGTCTGCAGACCTCCTACTGCAGTATCAGCACTGTGCCTGCAGACCTCCTCCTGTAGTATCAGCACTGTGTCTGCAGGCCTCCTCCTGTAGTATCAGCACTGTGTCTGCAGACCTCCACCTGTAGTATCAGCACTGCCTGCAAACCTCCTCCTGTAGTATCAGCACTGTGTCTGCAGGCCTCCTCCTGTAGTATCAGCACTGTGTCTGCAGACCTCCTCCTGTAGTATCAGGACTGTGTCTGCAGACCTCCTCCTGTATTAAAAGGACTGTGTCTGCAGACCTCCTCCTGTAGTATCAGCACTGTGTCTGCAGACCTCCTCCTGTATTAAAAGGACTGTGTCGGCAGACCTCCTCCTGTAGTATCAGCACTGTGTCTGCAGACCTCCTCCTGTAGTATCAGCACTGCCTGCAGACCTACTCCTGTAGTATCAGCACTGTGTCTGCAGACCTCCTCCTGTAGTATCAGCACTGTCTGCAGACCTCCTCCTGTAGTATCAGCATTGTGCCTGCAGACCTCCTCCTGTAGTATCAGCACTGTGTCTGCAGACCTCCTCCTGTAGTATCAGCACTGTGTCTGTAGACCTCCTCCTGTAGCATCAGCACTGTCTGCAGACCTCCTCCTGTAGTATCAGCATTGTGCCTGCAGACCTCCTCCTGTAGTATCAGCACTGTGTCTGCAAACCTCCTCCTGTAATATCAGCACTGTGTCTGCAAACCTCCTCCTGTAGTATCAGCACTGTGTCTGCAGACCTCCTCCTGTAGTATCAGCACTGTGTCTGCAGACCTCCTCCTGTATTAAAAGGACTGTGTCGGCAGACCTCCTCCTGTAGTATCAGCACTGTGTCTACAGACCTCCTCCTGTAGTATCAGCACTGCCTGCAGACCTCCTCCTGTAGTATCAGCACTGTGTCTGCAGACCTCCTCCTGTAGTATCAGCACTGTGTCTGCAGACCTCCTCCTGTAGTATCAGCACTGTGCCTGCAGACCCCCTCCTGTAGTATCAGCACTGTGCCTGCAGACCTCCTTTTGTAGTATCAGCACTGTGTCTGCAGACCTCCTCCTGTAGTATCAGCACTGTGTCTGCAGACCTCCTCCTGTAGTATCAGCACTGTGTCTGCAGACCTCCTCCTGTAGTATCAGCACGGTGTCTGCAGACCTCCTCCTGTAGTATCAGCACGGTTTGCAGACCTCCTCCTGTAGTATCAGCACGGTGTCTGCAGACCTCCTCCTGTAGTATCAGCACAGTGTCTGCAGACCTCCTCCTGTAGTATCAGCACTGTGTCTGCAGACCTCCTCCTGTAGTATCAGCACTGTCTGCAGACCTCCTCCTGTAGTATCAGCATTGTGCCTGCAGACCTCCTCCTGTAGTATCAGCACTGTGTCTGCAGACCTCCTCCTGTAGTATCAGCACTGTCTGCAGACCTCCTCCTGTAGTATCAGCATTGTGCCTGCAGACCTCCTCCTGTAGTATCAGCACTGTGTCTGCAGACCTCCTCCTGTAGTATCAGCACTGCCTGCAGACCTACTCCTGTAGTATCAGCACTGTGTCTGCAGACCTCCTCCTGTAGTATCAACACTGTCTGCAGACCTCCTCCTGTAGTATCAGCATTGTGCCTGCAGACCTCCTCCTGTAGTATCAGCACTGTGTCTGCAGACCTCCTCCTGTAGTATCAGCACTGTGTCTGCAGACCTCCTCCTGTAGCATCAGCACTGTCTGCAGACCTCCTCCTGTAGTATCAGCATTGTGCCTGCAGACCTCCTCCTGTAGTATCAGCACTGTGTCTGCAAACCTCCTCCTGTAATATCAGCACTGTGTCTGCAGACCTCCTCCTGTAGTATCAGCACTGTGTCTGCAGACCTCCTCCTGTAGTATCAGCACTGTGTCTGCAGACCTCCTCCTGTATTAAAAGGACTGTGTCGGCAGACCTCCTCCTGTAGTATCAGCACTGTGTCTACAGACCTCCTCCTGTAGTATCAGCACTGCCTGCAGACCTACTCCTGTAGTATCAGCACTGTGTCTGCAGACCTCCTCCTGTAGTATCAGCACTGTCTGCAGACCTCCTCCTGTAGTATCAGCATTGTGCCTGCAGACCTCCTCCTGTAGTATCAGCACTGTGTCTGCAGACCTCCTCCTGTAGTATCAGCACTGTGTCTGCAGACCTCCTCCTGTAGTATCAGCACTGTGTCTGCAGACCTCCTCCTGTAGTATCAGCACTGTGTCTGCAGACCTCCTCCTGTAGTATCAGCACTGTGTCTGCAGACCTCCTCCTGTATTAAAAGGACTGTGTCGGCAGACCTCCTCCTGTATTAAAAGGACTGTGCCGGCAGACCTCCTCCTGTAGTATCAGCACTGTGTCTGCAGACCTCCTCCTGTAGTATCAGCACTGCCTGCAGACCTACTCCTGTAGTATCAGCACTGTGTCTGCAGACCTCCTCCTGTAGTATCAGCACTGTCTGCAGACCTCCTCCTGTAGTATCAGCATTGTGCCTGCAGACCTCCTCCTGTAGTATCAGCACTGTGTCTGCAGACCTCCTCCTGTAGTATCAGCACTGTGTCTGCAGACCTCCTCCTGTAGTATCAGCACTGTGTCTGCAGACCTCCTCCTGTAGTATCAGCACTGTGCCTGCAGACCTCCTCCTGTAGTATCAGCACTGTGCCTGCAGACCTCCTTTTGTAGTATCAGCACTGTGTCTGCAGACCTCCTCCTGTAGTATCAGCACTGTGTCTGCAGACCTCCTCCTGTAGTATCAGCACTGTGTCTGTGTGGCACCCTGCTACCACAGGTACCACAGGACCCAAAAGGGTGCATGGATGGACTTCTCCACAAGAGGCCCTCACTACAGACAGACACCTCCACCCTTCCACCTCAGACCACCAGAGGGAGCCCTGTTAGGAATATATATATGAAGGGTGGAGTTAGGCAGTGAGTTTTTAGTCAGAGAGCAGTCTGAGAGCAGCATGTGAGCTACTGTGTGTGTTGAGGGCCCCGAGTGTGGCCGGGGCAAGAGGAGAGAGGAGTTGAGGGGGCAGAGGAGCATCACAGGCTCACCCCAAGATACAATCCGGACACCGGGTCCCCGCCTACAGGGTTCTCTACACCCAGTAGGGACAACCTGCATACCAGGAGGCTTCCAGACCCCTGGTCATCCTGAAGTGACCATCAGTAACAGGACTAGGAACCATGAAGGCCCCGGCGTCCAGGGATAGTGGTTGCCAAGGAAAAGTCCTACTACCAAGCGGTCAGGTGAGAGAGCAACACAACATAGAAGCTAGGCCAAGTTCCAGGCGGGCCAGAAGCTTAGAGAGGGGAAGAAACGGATCAGGAGGCCTTATACCCGCTCACTGGGGAGAGTACTGAAGTCCACCCTTCCTAGCAAGTACCCTTGACCATACCTGCCGTTACACCAGTAAAGGTACTGAAGCGAATCCCCTGTGTGTGTCCGTCATTCCCCCTGATCCGACCGGGCCATCTCTCACCTGCATCCCATCTATCAACTCTGCCCCGGGGGCCCGCTCCGCCTGTGGGGAGCAGAAATGTGGCACCCTGCTACCACAGGTACCACAGGACCCAAAAGGGTGCATGGACGGACTTCTCCACAAGAGGCCCTCATTACATGCAGACACCTCCACCCTTCCACCTCAGACCACCATAGGGAGCCCTATTAGGGATATATATATGGAGGGTGGAGTCAGGCAGTTCAGTCAGTAGTTCAGACAGAGAGGAAGTCTGAGAGTGTGCTGGCGCTGAGACCAGTGAAGGGGCAGCACGTCTGCTGCTGTGTTCTGAGGGCCCCGAGTGTGGCCGGAGGCAAAGAGGAGAGGAGAAAGGAGTTAAGGGGGCAGAGGAGAATCACAGGCTCACCCCAGAATACATAATCCGGACACCGGGTCCGCGCCTACAGGGTCCTCTATACCCAGTAGGGGCAACCAGCATACCAGGAGGCTTCCAGACCCCTGGTCATCCTGAAGCTACCAGCAATAACAGGACTAGGAACCACGAAGGCCCCTGCGTCCAGGGATAGTGGTTGCCAAAGAAAGGTCCTACTACCAAGCGGTCAGGTGAGAGAGCAACACAACACAGAAGCTAGGCCAAGTTCCAGGCTGGCTAGAAGCTTAGAGAGAGGGAGACACGGATCAGGAGGAATATACCCGCTCACTGGGGAGAAGTCCTGAAGTGCACCCTTCCTAGCAAGTACCCTGGACCATACCTGCCATTACACCAGTAAAGGTACTGAAGCGAACCCCCCTGTGTACGTGTCCGTCATTCCCCTTGACCTCTCCATCTCTCACCTGCATCCCTTTCATCAACTCTGCCCAGGGGGTCTGCTCTGCCTGTGGGGAGCAGGAACATCCCAGCTGCCATTTCATCACCCCCGGAGGTCTGCAGCAGCGCCGGTAACCATTACCGGAAACCACAGGTGGCGTCACGAAACAAACCATACACTAAAAATTCCTTTTTCAAGAGTGACCCTAGAGTACGGGCCCGGGAGCCGACTGCCGTGACATCCTAAGCAAGGTAAAAGGCCCGGGTACCGAGTCCCCTATATCCCCCTGGGTGACACATCTCTCTTCCTGGCGTCGCGAACAGGATTTCGTGCCCGTTGCCACCGGGTAATGTGTGCCGTAACTGAATTGTGTTTAAACTGTGGTGAACATCGCCGCCATTACCGCGCCGCCGCACGGGAAGAAGAGGGGCGTAACCGCGGGAACCAGAGAGGAGTGACTGCTGGTAGCGCGCGAAGCCCAAGCCCCGCCTCGCGCCTCGACGCCGAACCAGGAAGCGTCAGGTCCTGGAAAGAGACCGTCACCTGCGGAGCTGCGGCCTACCCAAAAAAGAAAGAGGAGGTAGGCTACGGTTTACTAGGGGGGCACAACCATGGCCAATGACCAGCAAAACGCCGGAGCACCAGTTAACGCTCCCGATGTTCAACTCGCGCCCGGCGCTGCTCAGGCCAGAGCGGCCGCCCCACCAGCAGGGGTCGTGACTCAGTTAATACCCATGGCCCTGCCGTACATCCCCGGAGCAAAATGGCTTCTCCAGTATAACGGAAAACCAGACACCCTGTCTGGATTGAAAAGGAAAATATGCGGTGTACTGGATATGTACTCAGTGACTAGTAAGCAGAGAGCCGCTGTTGTGCTGGGGCAATTGACTGGTGCCGCAGAGAGGGAAGTTGAAACCTGGCCAGCCCCAGACCAGGAATCAGTATCCATTATATTTAAGAGACTGCAAACTGTCTTTGAAAACCGCACTGAGACAGATCTCTGGATGAGGTTCTACCACTGTATCCAGAAACCTGAGGACAGTATCCGGGACTATGCCTGGCGTTTACAAGAGGCTCTGCGGGCCCTGAAACGGGTTAGTCCAGCCAGCATAAAAGATGAGAACAAAATGCTGACAGAGCAATTCATCCGGGGGGTTGAGGTCCCAGGAGGAGAGCAGAACCGTACAGTGGTGGTCCTGAGATCATCCAAATGCCACCTTTGACGCCCTGAAGGACATGGCTATTAAGGGTCAGCAGCCCCTGGAACCATCAGATACTGCTATCCAGCGATACCATGGTGGGGCCACCCCAGAGCCCGCAGCACCCACTGCTTCTTCATTAACGGCTAAAACAAAGATGCAAACAGTGCCCCCTAACGAGCTGGACAGCCTGTGCTCTGAAGTGCGTCAGCTAAGTAAAACCCTGGCCACTGTCCTGAGCATCCTGCAGCTACAGACGGAGCCCGAGCCGGAAGGAAGGATCCTACTCGCCGACTGTCCTGAGGATGTCCCCTGGATGAGGAGAAGAAGAAGGACAACGCCACCCCGTGGAAGGACCAACATCGCCCTCCAGGAGACTTCATCTGGTACCGTTGCCACAAGGCAGGCCACACACCGCGCGGAACTGTCCTTTAAACGGGCAAACCCTGGGGCCAAGGGCCGACACCCAGGAGTAGATCAATCAGGCCCATCAAGCTGGTACGACCGGTTTGTAGGAGGAAGGCCTTTCCTGTCCATCGTGCTGGACGGTATAGCAACACCTGCATTACTGGACACCGGCTCACAGGTAACCATCATACCTGATGTCCTCTACAAAAGGTATTGGTCCATAGATGAACTCCACCCACCAGCCCCGAACCTCTCTGTGTATGCCTCTAACGGCCTTCCTCTTAACCTAGTAGGGGTTAAGGACGTGATAGTGAAGGTGGGGAGAGTAGAACTATAAGACCAAGGACTAATTGTCATAGAATCTAACCCTGGTGATACCAATCCATATATGATACTTAGTACAAATATTGTTGGTAACTGTTTGGGAGAAGTGTTGTTTTTACTCCAACAGATTGCTGACACTGCCAAACGATGGCAGAGGACGGTGCTCCAGAAAGAAATTCGAGCCCTCCTGTACCAGCAACAGGTAAAGCTAACAGGTGGTGAGATTGGTAATGTACGGGTGACAGACCCGATACCCATTGTGATTCCCCCGATGAGTGAAATGCTGATTTGGTGTAGGGCAGCAATAGGTCTCAAGGGACAGAACTACCAGGCGGTAGTGCAGCCCATTAGCTCAGAGCACAGACCTACACTACTAACTGCTAGAGGGGTAGTTGATGTACGCAATGGAAGGGTACCTGTACATCTCCTAAATCGTGGGGAGGAGAAAGTAAAGTTGCCAAGATACACCACTGTTGCCAGACTGTATACTGTGAATAATGATGCCATACACACAGCGGAATCCTTGACCCCACCAGACACAGTGGAGGACAATGACTCCGAAGCTCAGCTGGAGGATTGGTGTCAACAGCTCCATGTTGGAACTGACGCCACTCCTGTCCATCAAAAACACGGTGTCTACAGAGTGGTTCAGGAATATGAACAAGTGTTTAGTAATCACCCACTTGATTTTGGAAGGGTTAAAAGGGGTACAACACCACATACCCACCGATAACCATCCACCCATTAAGGAGCGTTACAGACACGTACCACAAGAACATTACCAAAACGCCAAGGAAATGTTGCATGACATGAAAAAGGCAGGGGTAGTAAGGGATAGCTGTAGCCCCTGGGCAGCTCCAAAGGTTCTGGTCCGAAAGAAGGAGGGTAGCATGAGGATGTGTGTAGATTATAGACAAATTAATCGAATAACACATAAAGATGCATACCCTTTGCCCGTATAGAGGAATCCCTGGCTGCACTAAAATCTGCCAATTACTTCTCCACATTGGATCTCACTAGTGGGTACTGGCAAGTTTCTGTTGCTGAGGAAGACCGAGAGAAGACAGCCTTCACCACTCCAATGGGATTATGCGAGTTCAACAGTATGCCGTTTGGGCTCTGCAACGCCCCCAGGACGTTCCAGAGGTTGATGGAGTGTTGCTTAGGACACCGGAACTTTGAGACAGTGCTGCTGTACCTGGATGATGTTATCGTGTACTCGAGGACGTATGAAGACCATCTAAAGCACCTGGCGGAGGTATTTGAGGCATTGTCCCGGTATGGGATGAAACTAAAACCTTCCAAGTGCCACCTGCTCAAACAGAAGGCTCAGTACCTGCGACACGTAGTCAGCTCAGAGGGAGTAGCACCAGACACGGAGAAGGTCACTGCCATCCAGAAGTGGCCTGAACCGAGAAACATTAAGGAAGTACATCAGTTTCTGGGACTGGTCGGGTACTACAGGAGGTTCATAAAGGATTACACCAAAAAGGCAGCACCTTTACAAGATCTCCTGGTAGGACAGTCCAAGAGAGGTAAAAGTCCCCCATTCCATTGGGGTAAGGAACAGGCTGAATCCTTTGCAGAAATGAAGGAAGTCCTAACTGGTGAAGAAATCCTGGCTTACCCTGACTACAGAGAGCCTTTCCTGTTGTACACTGACGCCAGCAACGAGGGACTGGGAGCGGTGTTGTCCCAGGAGCAAAACGGCAGAGAGAAGGTAATTGCCTATGCCAGTAGGAAGCTTTGCCCTACTGAGAGGAACCCGGAGAATTACAGTTCCTTCAAGCTGGAGTTCCTGGCCTTGGTCTGTGCTATCACTGAAAGATTCAAGCATTACCTAGCCTCAACTAAGTTCACAGCCTTTACCGACAATAATCCCTTGACTCACATGGAGACAGCCAGGTTGGGAGCCATGGAACAGCGTTGGGTGGCAAGACTGTCGAATTATCAGTTCACAATCAAGTACCGGGCAGGTCACAAGAACACCAATGCTGATGCCCTGTCAAGAATGCCCCACCAGTCGGACACCGAGGATGAAGTGGATGATCTTGAAGAAATTGAACTACCTGCTATCCACAGAAGCGGAATGGTCCACGAGCAACACGCCTCCAGAAGACGTCATGGTAAGACGTTAAATCCTCTACCTCATCACAGCTGGAAGGAGACCCAGGACAGTCACCCGGTTGTCAGCCTCATCAAAAGACTGATAACCCAAGAAGGTTCTCACCTGGAGAAGGATGCTCCCCCACAAGCCAAACACCTGTGGAATGAGAGAAGCCGGCTGTTCATCTACAGAGAGAAGCTGTGCCGAAGGTATGTCAACCCCAAGACCCATGAAATGGTGTGGCAGATTGTTGTACCTAGGACAGATATCCAGATGGTGTTAGAGGCCTACCACGACCAGGCAGGTCATTTTGGCTGGAAGAAGCTGGAAACTCTGCTGAAGGACCGGTTCTTTTGGGTTGGAATGCGGAGTTCCATAGAAAGGTGGTGCCTGAATTGTGGGCCCTGTAGCCTCAGAAGGAAAGACTACAGCAGCCAGAAAGCACCCTTGCAGTCTATCAAAACTACCCAACCCCTGGAGATTGTCGCTCTGGATCACGTCAAACTGTCACCCAGCAGATCAGGCTATTCCTATGCCCTGACCATGGTGGATCACTATTCCCAGTTCCAGGTGGTAGCCCCTGTCAAGGATCTGACAGCAGAAACTGCAGCAAGAACGTTCCAAGACTACTTCTGCAGACCCCATGGATATCCGGACAAGGTGCTCACAGATCAAGGCCCTGCTTTCGAAGCCGAGCTATTCAAGGAATTCTGCCACCTGTATGGATGCAAGAAGATCCGGACTACGACATATCATCCGCAAGCCAACGGTATGTGCGAGAAAATGAAAAACATCGTTATAGACCTGTTGAAAACCCTACCTTTGGAAGAAAGGAACCAGTGGCCAGATAAGCTACCTGACCTAGTGGACCTGTATAACCACATACCTGTGAGTTCTACTAATTGTACCCCAGCGTACCTCATGAGAGCAAGACCTGGAAAATTGCAAATGGACCTGAAGCTCGGAATGGTAGAACCTGCTGCAGATACGTCCACTGCAGACTGGGACACAAGTCGGCAAGAGCAGTACAGGAAGGTACAGGCCTGTGTCGAAGACAGTCTAAACAAGGTGAGGGAAAGACAAGAACATCAGTATAACAAGAACCCACCAGCAGAACCCTTGGCACCCGGAGAGATAGTGCTAAAGCGGAAAAGAAGAGGTCACAAGCTCGATGACCAGTGGGAAAGAGAGCCCTACACAGTGTTAAATTCCAAATTCGACAACACCAAAACTTGCCTGATCAGCAAGGATGGAGGTAAGACAACCGCAACAGTCTCAAGAGACCACTTGAAATTGTGCCCAGGTCTACTGAAGACACCGGAGGAAGAAGCACCTCTTGTAATACCGGAGAAACCCAAGGAAGATGTGCTTCATACAGTTCTAGGAGACTTCCCTGCGGACTGGCCTCAACTTGATGGAGCAGTTATTATACCAGTAATACACTTCTGTCAACCACCAGAAGAGCCTCCACCACAAGAAGAACCTGTGAGCGCCCTAGAAGAGCCTGCTCAGGAACAGGAAGATTCCCCAGTAAGAGGAGGATCACTCATTGGAGCAGAGCCTGAAGGCCCAGTAAACAGTGTACTTGCCAGTCCCATAGAGAGATTGAGGCAGTTTTATAATCTACCCCCACGTAGATCTGATAGGTTAACAGAGAGTGCATGCACAGACACCAGTATCACCCCAGTGCTACAAAAGTCCACACGCAGCACACAAGGCCAAATCCCTGCCAGGTATAGGGAATAAATACAAAACACCTACCGTGTAAATAGTTACCCAGTTGGGTATTGCCTACTGTTATTTATTGTGTGAACTGAAAATAATGTGTTCATTTAGTTACCCGTAAGGGTATAGAGACTGTAGGTTATGGACGGTGAATAACTGAAAAACTTTCTGTTGTACATAGTTGCACTTATCAAAGTGCCCCCTTATTTGTTTCATAAAAAGAGACCACAGAACAAAAACCCGTTTGGCGTGGCCGAAGATGTGGTTCAAGACATGGATCACTTATGCCCTGTAGCCACGCCTAGGGCCTACGTTGAGGGTTTTCAGGCGGGTCCCTCATGCTACTCTTGTTACACCTTCGTCAGTGAAATGGACACCTGGTGACGGGACTTACTGTAACATTGTTATTGTTACTTTTTGTTACCTGTTTAAAATACTTCAGTCTAGGAGTACTCAATTGTACTAGGGGGGGATGTGGCACCCTGCTACCACAAGTACCACAGGACCCAAAAGGGTGCATGGATGGACTTCTCTACAAGAGGCCCTCACTACAAACAGACACCTCCACCCTTCCACCTCAGACCACCAGAGGGAGCCCTGTTAGGGATATATATATGGAGGGTGGAGTTAGGCAGTGAGTTTTTAGTCTGAGAGCAGCACGTGAGCTGCTGTGTGTGTTGAGGGCCCCGAGTGCGGCCGAGGCAAGAGGAGAGAGGAGTTTAGGGGGCAGAGGAGCATCACAGGCTCACCCCAAGACACAATCCGGACACATGTTTATTTC